>NC_057867.1:30519053-31146553 GCF_019393635.1 Dromiciops gliroides | reverse complement strand
TCCACTGCGCCACCTAGCTGCCCCATCTAGTGTACTTAGAAATGTGGTTTTGGGGGGCAATGATAGTTATGTCTGTGTCATACACCTTCACTAGACTATCAACTTCCCAAAAGTCAAACTTTATTTCTTCCCTAAGAGCAAGTCTAGTACTCTGTACGCAGAAGGTGAATTGTACAATTGTCCTGCACTTCTTATCATTTATCTTCTGTCCCCAGTTATTCCCTGTTGATCTACATACTTCACCTAACATCTAAGGAGTTCAAATAGAATTCCTGGGAGTGTGGACGCTGGGGAGCATTTTCTTTTTTTCTTTGCAGGGCAATAAGGGTCAAGTGACTTTCCCAAGGTCACACAGCTAGCAAGTGTTAAGTGTCTGAGGCTGGATTTAAACTCAGGTCTTCCTGACTCCAGGGCCGGTGCTTTATCCACTGCACCACCTAGCTGCCCCTGCTTTTTTTTTTTTTTTTTTTGGTAAGGCAATTGGGGTCAAGTGACTTCCCAGGGTCACACAGCTAGCAAGTGTCAAGTGTCTGAGGGTGGATTTGAACTCAGGTCTTCCTGAATCCAGGGCCGGTGATCTATCCACTGCTCCACCTAGCTGCTCCACCCCACCCCCAAACATTTTCTTAATTTAAATGTCTTGCTCATAATCCCACAGCTAGATCTAAAAAGAATAATATCGTAGCCTCCTTCTTTTGGCATTTTTTTTTGAGTCAATTGGGGTTAAATGACTTGCCCAGGGTCACACGGCTAGTAAGTGTCGAGTGTCTGAGGGTGGATTTGAACGCAGGTCCTCCTGAATCCAGGGCCGGTGCTCTATCCACTGCGCCACCTAGCTGCCCCTAGTAGCCGCCTTCTGAAGAATTTTAAGGAGGCATTTCAGAAATGGTACACATTTATTTCCGTGCCATGCAAAGTGTGCTTTGCAACTGGATTTGAATTAAGAACAATTCCGTTCGGGGGGAAGCTAGGTGGCTCACTGGATAAAGCACCGGACCTGCATTCAGGAGGACCTGAGTTCAAATTTGGCCTTAAACAATTGACACTGTGTGACCCTGGGCAAGTCACTTAACCCTCATTGCCCCACAAAAAAAATGAAAACATTTTTTTTAAAAGAACAATTCCACTTGTATTGGGAGCATCAGCGTCTTTGGTCTGAGGACATGGGTTTTAATTCGGCCTCTGCCATTGAAATGCCCGCCGCACGCATTTGGGGGGGTGGGGGGTGGGCTGCAATTTCTCTCTCAGTAGCTCTAGAAAGCAAGGCCAGGGACCCATTGGGCAGCGAAAGCCGTCCGCGTCTCTGCGGTCGCGCCGCTCCTTCAGCGCGATGGGGAAGGGAGCCCAGGCTGGTCCTGAACCCGGCCAGGCTTCTCTTCTCCATCACCGCCCAGCTGTGGTGAGATCATTTCCTCGAGGAGGCGGGACTTGGGGGGCGTGAAGAAAACGCGCCGCAAGAAGAAGGAGGCATAAGTCGGTTCCTCCCGTTCTCTCGGCCGGCAGCATCATGGCTAGCCACCCCCAGCCCCAGGAGGAGACCCTCCAGGCTCTCCGAGACGTGGCCAATCGCCTGAGGATCCACTCCATCCAGGCTACTTGTGCCTCCAATTCTGGGTAATGCCACACATTCTTTCTTCCGTGGGAAGGTTTAGCAAGGGAGAATGTGGTTTACCGTTGCCCTTCCCCTTTTACTATTCCCCTCCCCTCCCCCATTTGAGGTGGCTCGAGAGATGTGGATAAGCGGAGGGATCGGAAGCTTGGGCGCCCTCGAGTGGGTTGGGTATTCGAGCCGGGGCTCTCTCCATCCCCACGTTTTGTTTTATTGGCTGTTTAAGTGTTCTGTTGGATGCCATAGATAGTGCCAGAAGATGGGAGTGGGGGTGGGGTGTACCCTATCGGCCACCGCCCCTTTAAGACACCACCTCGTGGAAGCAGAGGTGGGAAATGATTTTTATCTCCCTACAAAACCCGCTGCCGCGCTTTTTGGCCCACGAAAAGCCGGCCAGGGGTGGGGTGGGGGGCGGTTATATGAGACGTGATTTGCCCTAGCATCATCATCCCAACTGAACCGTCCTGATTAGGAGGAAGTAGACTGATAGCTTCACAAGGAGAGGAAGTAATTTAAAAGAGCAGGTGACCACAGTTTGATTTCATTCATCCATTTTTTTTTCTTTTCTTTAAACGTTTTTTATATGTATTTTTCTAATTACACAATTTCATTCATTTCTGAGGCAGGGATGCAGGCTTCAGTTCAAATGTTTTTTGGGGGGGGTGGGGTGGGGAAGGCAGGGAAAGCCTGTTTTCTCAGATGTCTAGAAAGAGAACTTAAATCGCCTTTATTTGGCATTTCTATCGAGATTCCTACCACATGCCTAAGATAAAGATAACTCGGGATTAGTTTTGATAGATTTTTTGATTTCTCTGATAAAAGACTGTTTCTTTGGGGACTTCTGCCTAAAATGGCTGCCGAAACAGAACAAGACAGGATGCTCACCTCCCTTACACCTATTGCAGCAAAATCTGAAATCAGTCAACAAGCACTTATTAAATGCTTACTATATTTCAGGCACTGTGCTAAGCACTGGAAATTTGTACCAGGGGCTTCTAATCCACAAATGCATGCGCGCACCTGGGCACGTGTGTGCACCCACACCCACCCACCTACCCCCTTTCAGGAGCAACAAGACAGGACTCCCCTGTAAGCCATATAAGATATTTGATATGAAAAACACTTGACGAGAGAGAATTGAAGAATCACGATTAAGAAACAAAGAATAATTACAAACATTTATATAGCACTTTGCTAGGCACTGTGCTAAGCACTTATTATCTCATTTTATCCTCACATCAACCCTGGGAGGTAGGTGCTATTATTATTCCTATTTTACAGATGAGGAAACTGAGGCAGACAGGTTAAGTGACTTTTCCTTGGTCACAGAGCTAGTAAATATACGAGGTCAGCCCAGCACTCTATTGCCAACTAGCTGCCTTTAAAAAGCCTGAATATGGGGCAGCTAGGTGGTGTACTGGATAGAGCACCAGCCCTGGAGTCAGGAGGACCTGAGTTCAAATCTACCATCAGACACTGGACACTTACTAGCTGTGTGACCCTGGGCAAGTCACTTAACCCTCATTGCCCTGAAAAAAAAATATATATAGGCCTACAACTAAGGCTAACTTACTCTGCAAAGCTAAGTATAGTCCTATGGGGAAAATGGGTTTTTAATGAAACAGAGGACTTTTATAAGCATTTCTGTTAAGACTAGATCTGAGTAGGAGCTTTGAAATGCAAACACAAGAGTCTAGAGAAACCTGGAAGAGGAAATTTATTTTAGCAATTAGAAGGGGTTGTATGATGATGCAGTGCTAACATTCTAAAAGGGGGAGAAAGGTTCCCTTCAGAACCTTAATATCTTCAAAGGATATTGAGGGAGTTGAATAATAAAGACAGGGGGTGGAGGTGGGGATGGGTAAGTTAGATTTGTTCTGAGGGTTTGAAGAGGGGGAAGAGGACTGAGGGTAAAAGGAGGAAGATTGTGATATAGAAAGAAGAAAGGGGATGGAACTTTCTGTTTCTTATAAATGAAGTAGAAGAAGAGTACCACAGAGTACTTTGTACACAGAGGAGAGGGTGGGGGAAACGGGCATCAGATGAACTTTACATTCTTATCTGAAATGGACAAAGAAGCATTGTACACACACACAAACACAGAGTTTGGTGTAGAAATACATCAGATTTAAAAGGGAAACAAGCAGGGATGGGGAGTAGGGTTATGAGGGAGAAAAATACCATGTTGGGAATAGTCAGAAGTAAAACAAACTTCCTGATCCCAAAGAAGAGATTAAAAGGAGAGGGGGAAAAAAGTAAAGCAAAGAACTAGAGTCTCAGGAAGTCCATCACTTGAGGAATGGTGGAACAAATCATGGTAAACAAATGTAATATTATTGCGCTGTAAGAAATGACAAAAGATAGTTTTAGAGAATTCCCAATAGTATGAACTGATGTAGAGTGAAGTAAATAGGACCAGTAGAACAGTTTATAAAAGGACAGTAACACTGCAAAGAAAAATGACCTTGAATGACTTAAGAATTCTGATCAATGCAGTGATTGATCATGTCATCAACAGAGAACCCATGAGTGCAGCATGTTACCCACTTTTTTTTATACCCACCTTTTTTTTGGTGAGGCAATTGGGGTTAAGTGACTTGCCCAGGGTCACACAGCTAGTAAGTGTCAAGTGACTGAGGTCGGATTTGAACTCAGGTCCTCCTGAATCCAGGGCCAGTGCTCTCTCCACTGCGCCACCTAGCTGCCCCTGTTACCCACCTTTTGACAGGGAGGTGATGGAAAGGTACAGAAAGACATATGTCCTTGGATATGGACACCATGTGGATATGTTTTACTTAGTTATTAATAGAGTTTTTTAATTTGTTTTTTAGTGGAGGGAGGTTTGGGGAAGAGGAGGGCTTAATAAAAGTGATGTCAAAAGGGGGATCAAAAAAAGGGGGATCGGGGCGGCTAGGTGGTGCAGTGGATAAAGCACCGGCCCTGGATTCAGGAGTTCCTGAGTTCAAATCCGGCCTCAGACACTTGATACTTACTAGCTGTGTGACCCTGGGCAAGTCACTTAACCCCCATTGCCCCGCAAAAAAAAGGGGGATCAATGAAACATTTAAAATGTACAGAAGAGAAAAGAAGAAAGTAAAGACCAACAGGATCAATCAGTCAACATTTATTAAGCACTTGTTATGTGCTAGGCATGGTCCTAAGCATTGAAAATACAAAAGTCTGTTCCTGCCATCAAGGAACTTACAATCTAATGAGGGAGACAACATATGCAAATATATACAAAGCAAGCTATATACAGGATAAATAAGAAATACTTAACAGAGAAGGTACTAGAATTAAGAGGTAGTGTGGGAGGCTTCCTGTAGAAGATGGGATATGGAGTAAAGTGTAAGAAATTTGGTAAGGGAGAAGGGAACTAAGTTATGAAAGGCTTTGAATGCCAGATGGAACATTTTGTATTTGCTCCTGGAGGCAATAGGGAGCCACTGGAGTTTGAGCAGTGTGTGTGTGTGTGTGTGTGTGTGTGTGTGTGTGTGTGTATAAAGACATGATTGTACCTGCATACTGGTGATTTAGGAAAATCACTGACTGAATGGGGGATAGACTGGAGTGAGGAGAGACTTCAAGCAGGCAACTCCCCCCCCCCCAACAGCTATTGCAATATATCAGGTGTAAGGTGATGAGGGCTTATACCAGGGTGGGTGCATGTCAGAGGAGAGTAGGGTGGGGTGTGTTTGGGAGAGGCTGCAAAGAAAAAAAATATATAATATTTATAATATATATATATATGGTCTTTGCAGCCTCTCCCAAACACACACACACACACATATGATATATCACATTATATATTTTATATATTCTCTTTGCAGCAGCATCTTCCAAACACACCCCACCCTCCTCTCCTCTGACATATACACACATACACATCATATACATATACATATTCAGGTTTGCAAAAGGGGAGCAGTTTTGATTCCTTTTTAGATAATAATGGGATTGTTTCTGTATATTTAATATATAGTATAAGCTGGAAACAGGCTTTTTTAAAGTAAAAAATTTATTTATTTTAGTTTTCAACATTTGTTTACATAAAATTTCCAATTTCAAATTTTTCTCCCTCCCTCCCCTCCCTCCCCCCCTCCTAGACAGCACGTAATCTGATATAGGTTATATATATAATAATAACATTAAACATATTTCAGAAATTAGTCATGTTATAAGAGAAGAATCAGAGCAAAAAGGAAAAACCTCAAAAAAGAAAAACAACAGCAACAAAAACAAAAGAAATAGTATGGTCCATTCAGCATCCATATTCCACAGTTCCTTTTTTTTTTCTGGATTTGGAGAGCCTTTTCCATCATGAGTCCTTTGGAACTCTCTTATACCGTTGGATTGGTGAGAAGAATCTAGTCTATCACAGTTGATCAACACACAATTGGAAACAGGCTTTTTAAAGAATTCACAGGTGTTCCAGGGATAGCAAACAAGTTAGTGCTAGGTGTATCTCTTGTCTAAAGACTTTCTTATGCCTTCTCTTACATCAAAGGTTTTTTTTTTTTTAAGTGAGGCAATGGCGTTAAGTGACTTGCCCAGGGTCACACAGCTAATAAGTGTCAAGTGTCTGAGGTCAGATTTGAACTCAGGTCCTCCTGACTCCAGGGCTGGTGCTCTACCCACTGCCCCACCTTCTGCAGGTTTCTAAGGAAGTTGTGGTTTTGCTTGTTTTTATTTTTCTTCATATGTTTTACCTATATCTTATTAGAAACTGTTCTTAGAAACTTTCTAAATACAAAGCAATGAAGAGCACAATGATTTATTAGGCTAGAGAAATATCACTGATCTTCACAGAACATTCAGTACTTCCTGAAAGAGGTTGGTATTGTATATTTGATGTTGTTCTAGTGGGTTTGATATTTTATTACACTTCTGAAATAAATTCCTAGCCTTCTGAAAATGCCACAAATAAGTTCAAGTGAGAGCAGATCTTTGGTGCTTGTCAATGGCTGTCCTAGAAGATGGGGCAGCCAGGGGTCATAGTGGATAAAGCACTGGCCCTGAAGTTTGGAGGACCCGAGTTGAATTTGCACCTCAGACACTTACTAGCTGTGTGACCCTGGTCAAGTCCCTTAACTCCAATTGCTTTAAACATCTGGGGCCATCTCCCATCATCCTATTAACATATCTTGCCACTGGAGCCAGATGGCTCTGGAGGAGAGAGAGAGAGGCTGGTGACCTTGCACAGCCCTGCCTCACTCGAGTCCAATTCACTGCAAGTCATGACCTCTGTCATGGTCCTCTTCAAGAACGAAGGAGAAACAACAACGACCTAGAAGATGGAATTGCTTTGCATGTTGTAGCTGCTTGATAAATTTTTGTTTTGATTTGAGAAAAGTACAGCGGACCACTTTGGTATTTCATCATTTTAAAGTATGAGGCAGTAAGCTTTTATCAGGCAATGGCTCTTGGTCTCTTCCCCCCTGGCTGGAGTCATAGTAGTCCAGGAGAAATGGTTTTGTTAGTCTTAGTAGTTACTTAGAAGTTAGTTACTTCTTAGAAGGCTGATCAGTCAGTTGGATAATTTGTCATGAGTAGCTTAGTGTTGTATGAAAATGGAAAGTATTATTTTTCTTTCAGTCACCCCACATCTTGCTGCAGTGCAGCCGAAATCATGTCTGTGCTCTTCTTCTACACGATGAAATATAAACCAACAGAACCAGGAAATCCAAGCAATGACCGGTTTATTCTGTCAAAGGTAAGAGGGACAAGGTATCTGGACACAGCTGCCAATGAAGGCTCTTTGAAGATAGATGAAGTACTGAACAAAAGATGGCTTCAGAGCTGTGATGAGTTACCTTATCCTTTTATGTTTCTTTCAATAAGTGTCTTTAAACTGGAAACCTTTAACTATCAGATACTATTTTACTGAAGTCTATTCAATTTGCCTATTCCTACTTTGATTCTCTAGACTCTGATGAGGCATACTCAGAAAGATCACTTTTATTCACACATGGGATTCTAGCAGTATGTGACCCAAGGTCCCAAGGTGCTCTTGCTTCTTCAATATGGCAGGGAGTAGGTTGGGGATGTTGGTTACTGATGAGATCCATTCTCCAGATTCTTTTATTTTTAATTGTTTTTGGTTTGTTTTTTGTCGGGGCAATGAGGGTTAGGTGACTTGCCCAGGGTCACACAGCTAGTAAGTGTCAAGTGTCTGAGGCTGGATTTGAACTCAGGTCCTCCTGAATCCAGGGCCGGCACTTTATTCACTGCAGCATCACTTAGCTGCCCCGCTCCAGATTCTTTTAAAAGGGCCTTTGAGAGTATGTATTTCATCCACCTCGTTTTACAGATGAGAAAACCAAACCCACTGAGATGAAGTGATGTATTTAATGCAATTGTACTACCTACTGCTGGTGCTTTCTCACCCTCATCCATGCCTTTACTTTGAGTTTATTTGTATATGTATATGTATACATACATACATATATAGAATATATTATACATGTGTATATATACATATACATATTTTGTATGTGTGTGTATATATATGTGTACTATTTCTCCCTTCTCCAATTATTTCCCATTTGATTTCCAGGGGCTGACTAGGAAATTAGGTATGGAATTGCTTAACTTGGTGTACGATGTGATCAAGATTGGAGGGAAAGGAAATATTAATTTTCAAATCACAGATTTAGAGATGAAAGGGATGTCCAAGGTCATATAGCCCCTCATTTACAGAGGAAGAAACTGAAATTAAATGACTTGTCCAAGGTCACTGTAGGATTCAGTCAGGTTTTCTGACTTGAAATCTCACACTCTTTCCAAGACCCCACAATTTTAGTTTTCATCTGGAGTCTGAGAAATTTATGCAGTGATATTTAGCCCTTACCTATCCCACATGGATATTGTGAGTATAATCCCTTTGATATTTTCTTAAATGAAAACCTTTGTTGACCTGAGACCATTTATTTGTGAAGTCTTCAATCTGGACATGAGTGAACTTTCTTACTTCTGGGATTCCTTAACAAATACCACTAGAAACTTTCAATTTCTTTTTTCATGAATGAGAGTTCTCCCTCAGGGTCATGCTGCTCCGATCCTGTATGCTGCCTGGGCTGAGGCTGGGGATGTGAACCAAGCTGATCTTTTGAACTTGAGGAAGATTGACTGTGACCTAGAGGGCCACCCTACTCCGGTAAGTTCTCCTTTGGAAGGTCTCTGCCAGTTTGACCTGAACACTGGGGCTGGGGGCAGATGATTGAAATGTAAGTAAATTTTTTTTGGTGAGGCAATTGGGGTTAAGTGACTTACACAGGGTCACACAGCTAGTAAGTGTTAAATGTCTGAGACTGGATTTGAACTCAGGTCCTCCTGACTCCAAGGCTCTACCCACTGTGCTACTTAGCTGCCACAATGTAAGTAAATTCTTACAGCCATTGGGGATCGGAAGGAAGCAAAGCAGCAGCGACCTTGGGCACTGCTGGTGGTGGCAGGGAGACATGTCTGCTGATTATCATATTTCTTCCCCAAAGCTTGAGATACTTGTACATACAAGTTTAAATATTTAGCCTAAAATTACAAGCAGGGGTGATAACAAGAAAAGGGGGCCAATCATAACTCTCATTTATAGAATATTTCAAGGTATATAAAGTACTTTCTTTACAACCACCTGCAAAGAAGGCAGTGGGGTGACGGGCTGCCAAAGAGAAGAAACATTATATAGGGTGGGCCACAAGTCATGACGTTTTATTAGGTTTTTTTGTTTGTTTGTTTGTTTGGTTTTTTTTCGGGGCAATGAGGGTTAAGTGACTTGCCCAGGGTCACATAGCTAGTAAGTGTCAAGTGTCTGAGGCCAGTTTTGAACTCAGGTCCTCCTGAATCCAGGGCCGGTGCTCTATCCACTATGCCACATAGCTGCCCCTAATAGCTTTTTGAAAATGATTTTTTCTTTATTTTTCACCATTTACAAGATTTGACTTCATATGTAATGTCAATTCATTTCCTATATATACTGTATATGATGCTATGGTATTGTAAATTAAAAACAAAGGAATTATTATATATTGAAACCCCTTAGTGGCTTCTCCCTCCCCACCCCGCCCCAATAAGGATTCACACAAAGAAAAAAAGTGGCAAAATTAAGGGAGTTCAGGATCCATACTAATAAAATATACTGTAGTTGGAGTGCTCTGATTCTATCCCTTTGCCCAAATCTGGGTCCCTCCATTCATAATCTTTTTTTTTTTTTGGTGAGGAAATTGGGGTTAAGTGACTTGCCCAAGGTCACAGCTAGTAAGTGTCAAGTGTCTGAGTTCAGATTTGAACTCAGGTCCTCCTGAATCCAGGGCTGGTGCTTTATCCACTGTGCCACCTAGCTTCCCCCCTCCATTCATAATCAGTCCTCCATAGCTGAAACTTGTTTTGCTTGCTCATCTTTTTCCCTTCTCATCTTAACAACCCGCCCCTGCTCTTTCCTTCTCTCCATCTCATATTTCCCTGTTGACTTTAATATATTTCTGCACTAAACTCTGTGTGTGTGTGTGTGTGTGTGTGTGTGTGTGTTCAGCCTTCCTTTGCCTGGCACAGATCAGCATGAAAGGTTCCTGTGATGCGTGTTCTACCCATTCCTATGTTTATATATTCTTCTGTTACATCCCAGTTATGAGAAATAGTTAAGTACCTCCCTCTTCTTCATTTCTTTCCTTGTGTAGTCTCTCTTCCTTTCTTTTAAAATTCTCTTAAATCAGGGGGCAGCTAGGTGGCGCAGTGGATAAAGCACAGGCCCTGGATTCAGGAGGACCTGAGTTCAAATGTGGCCTCAGACACTTAACACTTACTAGCTGTGTGACCCTGGGCAAGTCATTTAACCCTCATTGCCCTGCAAAAACAAAACAAAATAAAACAATTGCCCTCTAAAAAAAAAAAAGAAAATTCTCTTAAATCATACCCCCAAAAGCACAAAACCAAACCCACACCATGAGTTTATCTTTCTTTACTCCTTCATCGACCCATGAAGACGGCAGCATTCTAAAGTGATGATGAATATAAGTACTTTTTTCAGTCCCTTCCAATTTCTCCAATGTATTTACCTTTCTGGGTTTCTCTCATCTTTGATGTTTGCATTTCAAAGATTCCAACCAGTTCTGGCTTTCTCAACAGAAAGTAATGCTTCAAAGTCCTCTGTTCGATTAAAAGAAAAGCTAATTGAACTGTAGGGAGGAGATATAGATAGCAATTCAATAATTGTTGGGGACTTCAGTGGCTCTCTTTTTCTTGAAAAGACTAGTAAAATAGATAAATCATTAGTTAATTTGAAAACCAAATGACTGAGATTGAAAATGAAAAAGGAGAATTGACAAAAGATAAAGAAATAAAGGAAATTGTTACAAAGGACATATGAAGGAAGATGCTATCTGCATCCACAGAAAGAAGTTATATATATATATGTGTGTGTGTGTGTGTGTGTGTGCGTGTGTATATATATATATACACACACACATATATGTATATACACATACATATGTATATATGTATGTATAGAATGATTTTACACACACATACACACATTTGTGTCTAATGGTAGTCATCTTTAGGTTGGGGATGGGGAGGGAAGAAAAAAATTACACGATAACTTTATTATATATTTAAAAGGAATAGTAAGCAGGGGCGGCTAGGTGGCGCAGTGGATAAAGCACCGGCCCTGGATTCAGGAGTTACTGAGTTCAAATCCGGCCTCAGACACTTGACACTTACTGGCTGTGTGACCCTGGGCAAGTCACTTAACCCCCATTGCCCCACAAAAAAAAAAAAAAAGGAATAGTAAGCAAGAAATTAGATTTGTGGTTTCATGGGCAATCATCTTAAAAAAAATTATACTGTTATGGAAATGCTTGTTTTATTCCATAAATTAAAAAAGAAATCATTTTGCCTAATTATGTGCCAACAAATCTTATGATTTAAACGAAATATATGAATACCTGTAAAAACATTAAATACCTACCTAGATTAATAGAATAAGAAATAATATAATAATTAATAATAATAAATAATTCATAGAACAAGAAATAGAGACTTTAAATAACTCGATCTTAGAAAAAGAGTTTGACCAAGCCGAAAATGAACTTGTAAAAGAAAAAAGACTAAACCTAGATAGAATGCCCTTGTAAATGTCAGGAAGGAGAATGAACTCTGATTTTATCTAAATTATAGGTAGTATGCCGTCTTTTCTCTATTTTTGCAAACTCCTATTAAACAAAAATGATGCTAATTCCCAAACTGGGAAGAAAGAAAACAAAACCATAGGCCGGTAAGTGTCTGAGGCCAGATTTGAACTCGAGTATTTCCGACTCCAGGTCTCGAACTTTATCCGCTGCAGTGCCATCTAGCTGTCCCAGCATCTACCTACTATAAGTTGTTCAGCTATTCTGCAGCTTAGTTTTTAGTTGTTTGCTATGGGTGGGTTCTTTTCCTCTTACTTTGATATCTTTGGGGTATAGAACTAGTAGTTGTATAGTTGGGTTAATGAGCATGCCCAGTTTAGTACCGGGGGGCATACATAGTTCCAAATTGACTTCCAGAAGCCGGATCAATTCACAGCTTTACCAGTGGTGCATTAATGTATCTGCTTTTCTGTTGTCCCTCCAACATTTGTCATTTTTGTCCATCTGGTGGGTGTGACATGGAAACTCAGAATTGCAGATACCTCTAGGGAAAGTTAAGGATCCTACTGATTCATATGTCAGTATAAATCAATAAGATCTCTTTTCTTTCGACGGTCGAGATGAGATTAGCTACACTAATATCGAGAATTAGGCAATTTTGGAGCTTGAGGCACTTCAGGGGATAGGAAAGACTTAGGTGAACACACTGGGATTTAGATAAAAATAAAGTCACTGACTATAGGCTGGAGTTCCAGGTCTTGGAACAAGGGACCAAATTGTCCAGGAAGGAGGACAAGAGCATGGGGTTGTTTAAGGGTCACATATGACAACATGTAAGGTACTTTGTAAATTGATATAAAGTATTAAAAGTACTATACAGGGCAGCTAGATGGCTCAGTGGATAGAGCACCAGCCCTGGAGTCAGGAGGACCTGAGTTCAAATCTGGCCTCAGACACTTAACACTTACTGGCTGTGTGACCCTGGGCAAGTCACTTAACCCCAATTGCCTCAGAAAAAGTGCTATACAAATGTCAATATTCATATTAATGGTAATGATAATCAGGAGATCTAGGTTTGAATCCCTGTTTGGCTATCTCCAGGATATAGGACACAAAGAGGTAGGCAGATAACAAAGAAAAACAGTCTATTTTCTTTTTTTTAAATCATAAAAGTATTTTATTATTTTCCAGTTACATGTAGTTTTCAACATCTGTTTTCATAAGATTTCTCGTTCCAAATTTTTCTCCCACCCTTCCCTCCCCCATCCCTAAACCAGAAAGCAATCTGATACAGGTTCTATTTGTACAATCATATTAAACATATTTCTGCATTAGTAAAAAACAGTCTATTTTCTTTCTTTTTTTTTTTTAGGGCAATGGGGTTTAAGTGACTTGCCCAGGGTCACACAGCTAGTAAGTGTCTGAGGCTAGGTTTGAACTCAAGTCCTCCTGAATCCAAGGCTAGTGCCTTATCCACTGTACCACCTAGCTGCCCCCAAAACAGTCTATTTTCAAAATTTTCTTTAATGTCAGTGCCCAACTCAAGAAAGGAGAAGAAAAGAGTCATCTTCCTTCCTGTGCTATGTGGTTGCTTGTGGTAAGGATCAAGAACTTACCTAGTCTTATTAGTAGCATAGTTCAGCTATATCCAGGATTATTATCTATACAGATAAGCTTCACATACAACAAAATATTTCGAGCAGCCCTTTTTTGGGCAGATAAAAACTTGGAAATGAAGTAGATGTCCACCAATTGGGGATGGCTAAACAAATTGTTGTATGTGAATGTAATGAAATGCTATAAGAAACGATGAATACAATAACTACAGAGAAGCAAACAGAGTGAAGGAAATGGAACTAGGGAAACAATTTACACAATAACTAGAGCTTTGTAAATAAAACTGAACACCATAATTATAATGACCCCAAAATTGTCCCGGGGTGGGGGAAAGAGAACACAAGAGACAGAGAAAGACAGAGAAATATGAAAGATAGAGACACACAGAGACAGAGAGAAAGAGAAATGTGTGTGAGAGAGACAGAAAGATGAGAGACAGACACACAGAGATAGAGAAATGTCAGAGACAGAGAGAAAAAGATGAGAGAGACAGATATATAAGAGAGAAAGAGAAAGACAGAGAAAAATAGAGAGAGACAAACGGAAGGAGACAGAGAGAAAGGGAGAAAAATATGAGAGACGGAGAGACAGAAGGACAGAGAAATATGAGAAAGAGAAATATAAGAGACAGAGAAAGAAAAATGTGTGTGTGAGAGGAATATGAGAGAGACAGAAACAGAGAAATATGACATAAAAAGAGAGAGAGGCAAGGAGAGAAATATGAGAGGCAGAGACACACAGACAGAGAGAAAGAGAAATGTGAGAGACAGAGAGAGAAATATGAGGCAGTGAGACTAAAGGACAGAAATATGAGAGAGAGAGAGGCAGAGAGACACAGAGAGAAATATGAGAGACAGACAGAGAAAGAGAAATGTGAGAGATGGAGACAGAAAGGGAGAGAAATATGAGAGACAGGGAGAGAGAGAAATATAAGAGACGATACATAGAGACAGAAAGAGAAATGTGAGAGAAAGACAGAGAAATATGAGAGAGACAGAGACAGAAAGAAATATGAGAGACAGAGACCCAGAGAGACAAAGAGAAAGAAAAATGTGTGAGAGAGAAATGTGAGAGGTAGAAACAGAAATGGAGAGATATATGAGAGATAGAAAGACAGAGAAGTATGAGAGAGACAGAAATATGAGAGAGAGAGAGAAATGTGAGAAACAGAAATGGAGAGAAATATGAGAGAGACATGAGAGAAAAAGAAAAAATATGAGAGAAAGAGAAATGTGAGATACAGATGGAGAGAAAGGGGGAGAAATATGAGAGACAGACACACAGAGAGAAAGAAATGTGAGAGATGGAGACAGAAAGGGAGAGAAATATAAGAGACAAAGATACGTAGAGACAGAAAGAGAAATATGAGAGATACAGAGACAGAAAGAGACATATGAGAGAGAAAGAAACAGAGAAATATGAGAGAGACAGAGACCCAGAGAGACAAAGAAAAAAGAGAAATGTGAGAGGTAGAGACAGAAAGGGAGAGAAATATGAGAGACAGGGAGAGACAGAAAGATAGGAAAACATGAGAGAGAAAGAGAGAGACACAGAAATATGAGAGACAAAGGCACAGAGACAGAGATGTGATAGAGACAGAGATAAATATGAGAGACAGAGACAGAAAAATGTGAGAGACAGATGGAGAGAAAGGGAGAGAAATATGAGAGACGGAGAGAAATATGACAGAGACGCTCAGAAACAGAAAGAGAAATGGGATAGACAGAAAAAGAAATGAGAGACAGAAAAATGTAAGAGATTCACAGAGAGAAATATGAGAGACAGAGACAAAAAGAGAGAAAAATATGAGAGAGACAGAAAGAAAAATATGAAAAGGACAAAGAGAGGAATATGAGAGACAGAGGGAGAGAGAAATGTGAGACACAAAGACCGAGAAATATGAGAGATAGAAAGATAGAAATATGAGAGAGACAGAGAAAGGGAGAGAAATATGAGAGACAGACAAATGTGACAGAGACAGAAATATGAGAGAGACAGAAAGACAGAGGCATAGAGAGAGAAATGTGAGAGACAGGGAAAGACAGAAGAAAGACAGAAATAAGAGGAAGAAAGAGACAGAAATATGAAAGACAGAGACACAGAAACAGAAGGAAATGGGAGACAGATAGAAAAATATGAGAGAGACAGAAAGAAATGTGTGAGAGATATATGAGAGAAAGAGAGACAGAAAAATATATGAGACAAAGAAATATGAAAGACAGAGAGAGAAAAATATGAAAGAGATAGAGAGAGGAATATGAGAGACAGAGACACACAGAGACAGAGGGAAAGAGAAATGTGAGACACAGAGACCGAAAGAGAGAAATAGGAGAGACGGAAACAGAGAAATAGGAGAGACGGAAACAGAGAAATAGGAGAGACAGAAACAAAGAGGAAGGGAGAGAAATATGAAAGACAGAAAGAGAAATATGAGACAGACACAGAGAGAGAGAGAGAGAAAGAGAGAGACAGAAAAATATGAGAGAGACGGAGACAGAGAGAAAGGGAGAGAAATATGAGAGACAGGGAGAGACAGAAATACAGAGAAATCTGAGAGAGAAAGAGACAGAGATGGAGAGAGAAATAAGAGACACAGAAAAAAAGAGAAATGTGAGAGTAAAAGAAATATGAGAGACAGAGACAGGGAGAGAAATATGAGAGACAGAGACATACAGAGACAGAGAGAAATGTGAGAGACAGAGACAGAAAGACAGAAATATGATAGAGACAGAAAGAAATATGAAAGAGACAGAGACAGAAATATGAGAGACAGAGAAACAGAGAAAGAGAAATATCAGAGACAGAGAAATAAGAGAAACAGAAATGTCAGAGATAATGAAATGTGAGAGAAAGGACAAAGAAATATCAGAAAGATACATAGAGAGAAATATGAGAGACACATGCAGAAAGAGAGAAATATGAGAGACAGAATATTTTTCTGTAAATATGAGAGACAGAGACACGGAGACAGAGAAAGAGAAATGTGAGAGAGAGAGAGATATGAGAGAGACAGAATTATGAAAGAGGCAGAGAGACAGAGACACAGAAAGAGAGAGAAAGAGAAATATGAGAGACAGAGATACTGAGAGACTGAAAGAGAAATGTGGGATACAGAAACAGAGAGAAAGGGAGGGAAATACGAGAGCCAGAGACACACAAAGACAGAGAGAAAGAGAGAAAAAGATGAGACAGAGAAATATGAGAAAGAGACAGAAAAAGAGAAAGAGAAAGAGAAACGTGAGAGACATATAGAGAAAGAGAAAAATATGAGACAGAGACAGAAAGACAGAAATATGAGAGAAGGACACACAGAGACAAAGAAATGTGAAACAGAGACAGAAAGAGAAATGTGAGAGAGAGAAAAGGTGAGACAGACAGAGACAGACAGAGACATGAGAGAGAGAGAAAGACAGAGAAAGAAAGATGGGAGAGACAAAGACAGAAAGAAATATGAGGGAGTGAGACTGAAAGACAGAAATGTGAGAGACAGAGACGCAGAGAGAAAGAGATGTGAGAGATGGAGACAGATAAAGGGAGAGATATGAGAGACAAGGAGAGACAGAAATACAAAAAACATGAAAGAGAAATATGAGAAAGAGATATACAGAGACAGAGAAATGAGAGACACATAGAAAAAGAGAAACATGAGAGACAGACTGAGAAATATGAGACAGATAGAGGCACATGAGAGACAGAGACAGAGAGAAATAGGGAGAAATATGAGAGAGACAAAGAGAAATACGAGAGAGAAAGAGACAGGTAGAGAGAGAAATATGAGAGACAGGGACACAGAAACAGAAAGAAAGAAAAGTTGGAGACAGAGACAGAAAAAGAGAAAAAGTGAGACAGAAAGACAGAAATATGAAAGATAGTAACACAGAGACAGAAAAATGTAAGACAGTGAGAGAGAAAAATATGAGTAAGAGACTTAGAGACAGGAATATGAGAGACAGAGGGAAAGAAATGTGAGAGAGACGGAGAGAAATATGAGTCAGAGACAGAAAGACAGAGAAATACGAGAAAGGAACAGAGACAGAAATATGAAAGAGAGACAAATGTTGGAGACAGAGACAGAAAGAAACATATGAGAGAGGGAGACAGAGACAGAAAGACAAATATGAGAGAGAAAGAGACAGAGAAATATGAGGGGGAAAGAGACAGAGAACTATGAGACAGAAACACACAGAGACAGAGAAAGAAATGCCAGAGATAGAAAGATAAATATGAGAGACAGAAAGATAGTGAAATATGAGAAAGAGACACATAAATATGAGAGATAGAGACACAGAGAGATGTAGAGAAAGAAATGAGAGATAAAGAGATAGAGAAAAATGTGAGACAGAAAGAGAAATGTGGGATACAGAAACAATGACAGAGAAATATGAGAAAGAGACAAAGAGAGAAATATCAGAGACAGAGACAGACCGATACAGAAAGAGAAATGTGAGAGACAAAGACAGAGAAATATGAGAGAGAAAGGGACAGATACAGAGAGAGAAATATGAGGGACAGAGACAGAGAAATATGAAAGACAGAGACACTCAGAGACAGAGGAGAAATGTGAGACACATAGACCAAAAGTGAGAGAAATATGAGAAAGAGAAATATGAAAGAGACAGAGATACTCAGAGACAGAGAGAAAGAGAAATGCAAGAAACAGAGACAGAAAGAGAAAAATATGAGAGACAGAGAAAGACAAATATGAGAGATAGACAAATGTGAGAGACAGAAATGAGAGAAACAGAGAGAGAAATATGAGCAAGAAACAAGACAATGATAGAAATATGAGAGAGACAGACAGAAAGAGAAATGTAAGAGACAGAAAGACAGAGAAATACAAGAGAGACAGAGAGACATGCAGAGAGAGAAATGTGAGAGACATAGACACACCCAGAGACAGAGAGAAAGAGAAATATGGTAGAGACAGAAAGAGAAATATGAAAGACAGACTTAAACAGAGAAAGAGATATGAGAGAGACACAGAAAGAGACAAATATAAGAGAATATTAATTTATTGTTACCCACGTTTCATGTGTTAGTTGGCTTTATTGAACCATATTTTTCATTCCTTTGTTACATTGGATGACTTGTTGGGCAATGGAGAGAAGGGAGGGATATATTTGGTAATGAAGGCTATGCAAAAACAAAAGCTGCCACTAAAAATATTTCTTTATTTTTTTGGCGGAGCAATGAGGGTTTAAGTGACTTGCCCAGGGTCACAGTGTCAAGTGTCTGAGGCCGGATTTGAACTCAGGTCCTCCTGAATCCAGGGCCGGTGCTTTATCCACTGCGCCACCTAGCTGCCCCCCATATTTTGGGGGGCATATTTTCTGAGTTCAAATCCGGCCTCAGACACTTGACACTTACTAGCTGTGTGACCCTGGGCAAGTCACTTAACCCTAAGTGCCTCACAAAAAACCCCCAAAACAATTTAATGGGGGGAGACAACAGGAAAACAAATATATACGAAACGTTATTGACTTCTGTTGATCCTAGAGTCCATTACATCAAGGAAGGACATATACATAAAGTGCTATGTATGTCTTAAGTCAGTCCATGAAGATTTATTAAGCATTTACTAGGTGCCAGGCAGTTTGCTAAATATGCACTATAAGATTTATATTTTATATGATAAATCTGTATTTTATAAAAACATGTTTTATAAAATATAAAATTATAACATTAAGGTACAATAGGTGTCAGCTGTTATTAAGCATTATTAAACTATAAAACATTTAGTGGGAGCTATACTAATAGCAAGGAATCTGAAGGGAAGAGAGGGGCATCAGAAAAAAGCTATATGGAATAAAATTGTGGGAGAGAGAAGGGGTCTAGGGAAAAGCCAAGGCAGGGGCCAGATAAGAGGAAGGTGGGTTGGTAGGGACAGAAGTCAGTATTAGCAACAGAGGGACTAGAAGAAAAGATAGATGGAGAGATTGAATAGTTGGGAAGGAAACTAAAATGAATTATTTCATATTGGCTGGTGGTGCTGACCCTAAATTTATGCTGGAATCAGGAAGACCTGAACGTTCAAATGTGGTCTCAAACACTTACTGGCTGTGTGACCTTGGGCAAGTCAGGTAACCTCTTTCTGTTTCAGTTTTCTCAACTATAAAATAATAATAGTACCTATCTTCCAGGGTTTTTGTAAGGATCAAATGAGATATTTGTAAAAAGTGCTTAGCACGGGGCAGCTAGGTGGCGCAATGGATAGAGCACCGGCCCTGGATTCAGGAGGACCTGAGTTCAAATCCGACCTCAGACACTTGACACGTACTAGCTCTGTGACCCTGGGCAAGTCACTTAACCCCAATTGCCCTGCCAAAAAAAAAAGTGCTTAGCACAACGCCTGGCATGTAGTAAGTGTTATGTAAATGCTTATTCCCTTTCCTCTCCATTCTTGTCCTTTATCCTTATTTTGAGAGCTTTGGCATCAACTTTGGATCTTTGTGCCTGACCCTATCTATTCTTGGAAATGGTGTTCTTGGCCTGTTTTCATACCAATTCCACGTGCCTTTAACACACTGCTTATGTAATAAAACGAAATCGTGCTTCTTGCAGAAAACTGTATTCTCTTGGATGACCAAGTGGAAGGATGAGACTCAAGACAATAAGATTGTTCATATGACAAGATGCACAAAAAGGAGAGGGATGGGATATTCTCTTATTTCCACAATAGTTATGATTGTGTTAATCTACGCTTCCAATATGCCATTTCATCTGTGATTCTGGAAGGCAGGAAAACCTGAACATGACCTCTAAAACCTGCTTTCTTTAACTCTTCTGGTTTCCAAGAAACCAAATTCTTTCTCTCTCTCTTTTTTTTTTACAGGGCATGAGGGTTAAGTGACTTGCCCAAGGTCACACAGCTAGTAAGTGTCAAGAGTCTGAGGTCGGATTTGAACTCAGGGCCAGTGCTTTATCTGCTGCGCCACCTAGCTGCCCTTAAATTCTCTTTTAAAAACAAAAACTTTGGGGGCAGCTTGGTGGCACTGCAGTGAATAAAGCACCGGCCCTGGATTCAGGAGGACCTGAGCTCAAATCCGACCTCAGTCACTTGACACTTAGTAGCTGTGTGACCCTGGGCAAGTCACTTAATCCTCATTGCCCCACAAAACAACAACAACAAACAAAAACAAAACAAAAAAACCCCCCAAAACCTTCAACACATATACTAGACACCTAGTTTGTACATGGATGACTCCTGGGAAATTAGCAAGTATCTACCATGCTTTGCATTTTCTTCTTGACTTTTAAGTTCCATTTAGGCTGCTATCTGGAAGGGAAGCCTTGGGCTTGTGTAGGTGTGATGGAGAAAATGTACATTAATATCAGTTTGGTGAGAGAAGACATTTGGATTTTGTTTTTCAAAGTGTGTCTACAGAATAGTACTCTATTGTGGGGAACTACTGGTCACAAACCCTCTCTGCAAATGACAATCGGCAACTATTCTACAAATCTTATAGTCTTAGGGAGTTTCCTGGGGTACTAAGAGGTTAAAGGCCTTGTCCAGGGGAACGCAGCTGGTATGTGCCAGTGCTGAGATTAGAACCCCAAACTTCCTGACTCCAAGGATACCGTGCTACTTCATTTTTTTTAAGTGAGGCAATTGGGGTTAAGTGACTTGCCCAGGGTCACACAGCTAGTAAGTGTTAAGTGTCTGAGGCCAGATTTGAACTCAGGTCCTCCTGACTCCAGGGCTGATGTTCTATCCACTGCTCTACCTAGCTGCTCCCGTGCTACTTCTTTAAGTGCTATGGAGACAAAGCCAGAATGAGCCAATCTTTCTCGTCTACTATAGCTTGGTACTATGGCAGCTGTGTTTCATGGCTTTAATTTAATTCATTTTGTCTTTCCTTGTTTCTATGACAGAGACTTTCATTTGTTGATGTGGCAACTGGTTCTCTTGGGCAGGGACTTGGTGCTGCCTGTGGAATGGCTTATACTGGAAAATATTTTGATAAAGCCAGGTAAGAGATCAAGTTGGAAGACCAATTATTCATTTGCTTCCTGTAGGGATTTTCCTTTTTATCTTTTTTCCCCCACTTTTTTTTGGTTTTGTTTTCTGTATTTTTGGCGGGGCAATGGGGGTTAAGTGACTTGCCCAGGGTCACACAGCTAGTAAGTGTCAAGTGTCTGAGGCTGGATTTGAACTCGGGTCCTCATGAATCCAGGGCCTGTGCTTTATCCACTGCACCACCTAGCTGCCCACCTTTTCCCCACTTTGGAAATCCAATGATTATCTTTTTTTTTTTTTTAAGTGAGGCAATTGGGGTTAAGTGACTTGCCCAAGGTCACACAGCTAGTAAGTGTTAAGTGTCTGAGGCCGGATTTGAACTCAGGTACTCCTGACTCCAGGGCCGGTGCTCTATCCACTGTGCCACCTAGCTGCCCCTAATGATTATCTTAAGGGTAAGATTATACTAAGTAGAAAGGTAATAAAGGGCATCAACTCCTTAAATAATTTCTAGAATCTCAGATTGAATTTTAAGTAATCTGCTTATAATGCAAAAGCTGGCTTCTGGGGACATTTAACTCTTGCCCTGTATTCTTTTTGAAACACTGGCAAAGACATAGTCTAGACTGAGCCTAAAAATAGCACGTCCCGGTTTGACAAGGATTTTTGGTTCATGTTTTGTCAATATATATAAGAGATGGCATAGTATCATGGAGAGAAGACTGGCCTAGGGGCCAGGAAGATCTAGGCTCGACCCCTGCCTCTGACATCTGCTAGCTTTGTGATGGGAGGCAAGTTACTTAACTTCTCATTGTGCTAGGCTTCTCTCTAAGACACTCAGTTGCAAAGAAGGTGCCAAACTGCATTGGGAGAGGGGGATCTCTTCATCTGGAAGCTCCTCATAGAAGTCCTGATCCTTATCTTTTGTTAGCATAGGACAAGCCTCTTTCTTCCCCTATAGTCTTACACTAAGGGGAAGAATGTGCTGTACTACAGAAGGGAATAAGAGTGTCAGAGAATAATGTATTAATGTCTTGCTTGTCACTGCATTTCAGTAGCTGAGTCATGGCCACAGGGAGCCATTACCTGGCAACTAACCTTTTGAAAACTTCACTGTGTTAACCTTCCAACAGCAGACATATAGTCTGTCACTATATTCGAAGCCTTTTTACCTTGGCACAGCTTATTGGAGCTTACCCTCCATTAGACTGAAGTATAGGCCCCTTAACATTTTTTGTCTGTTTTCTCATGCAACCTGACTAATGTGGAAATGTTTTACATGACTACACATTTATAACATATTGAATTGCTTGAGTTTTTTTTCAGGGCAATGAGGGTTAAGTCACTTGCCCAGGGTCACACAGCTAGTAAGTGTCAAGTGTCTGAGCCCGGATTTGAACTCAGGTCCTTCTGAATCTAGGGCTGGTGCTTTATCCACTGCTCCACCTAGCTGTCCTCAGGCCCCTTAATATTTAAAGATGAGAAATGCAAGGTGATGATTTTCTTTTAAAAATGGAATTGGGGGGCAGCTAAGTGGTGCAGTGGATAAAGCACCAGCCCTGGATTCAGGAGGACCTGGATTCAAATCCGGCCTCAGACACTTGACACTTACTAGCTGTGTGACCCTGGGCAAGTGACTTAACCCTCATTGCCCTGCAAAACAAAACAAAAATGGAACTACATTAACCCAAGAAAAACATGTATAAATCCAGCTGCCATTCCTTTGTTCCTTATCATTTATAGGAATTCATTTTCTGGAAAGTTGGATTTTTCTCCCACTTCCTTTGTGACCCTGAACTAAGGATGAACTTTAGAATTCTGTTACTACTCTTAGTGATAGCCCAAGAAAAATCTAAAACTTTGAGTGCCTCCTTTTTTGTTTACTAATATAGCTATTGAATTTATGCAGAGATGTCAGAATGGTAAAGAGTGGTGCTGGGTAACTGTCTTCAGGAAAGCATCTTTTTAAAGTCTGTCTTGGAGTTTCTCTCTCAGACTGACTCAGTCAAACCTGGACCCATGCAGGGATGATGTGACTTGTCTCTTTTGGGTCCTAGTTACCGGGTGTACTGCCTCATGGGAGATGGAGAGTCCTCAGAAGGCTCTGTCTGGGAAGCTTTGGCTTTTGCCTCTTACTACAAGCTGGACAACCTGGTGGCCATCTTCGATGTGAACCGTTTAGGACAAAGTGAAGCTGCTCCTTTGCAGCACTGCACAGATATCTATCGGAAGCGCTGTGAAGCTTTTGGGTAAGGGATGGCATTTCTTTTTCAGATTTCCTTCTAAGTGCCAAAGGTCAGTAGAGAATCAGCAAACATTTAGTCAGTGCCTACTCTATGCTAAGAGCTGGGGATACCAAGAAAGCCATAAGACAGTCCTGCCCTTGAAGGAACTCACAATCTAATGGGGGTGGGGAGGAATAACACATAAAAAGAGGCTGACAAGGTCGGGGGAGGTGGGGCATGATGAAGCCCTGGGACTGGGGCCGGAAATGATCTGAGGAGGCGAGAGTTTCAAGATTGATTTCATCGTGAAGAATGATGAAGTCTAGGACTGTAGCTGGGTCCCTTCCTTAATAAAGGTGGAGAAACTGGGTGGAAGTCTCCAGTTTCCAGCCTCAATACTCTCTAGTCAGGGTAGGAAGGTCCCAGGAGCAGGGGATGCTGAGGAGCAGTAAATTTCAGAGAGGATTTCATCTTGCAGAATAATCAGCTTTTGGGGGGGGGGCAATGAGGGTTAAGTGACTTGCCCAGGGTCACACAGCTAGTAAGTGTTAAGTGTCTGAGGCCAGATTTGAACTCAGGTCTTCCTGAATCCAGGGCCTGTGCTTTATCCACTGCACCACCTAGCCGCCCCAGAATAATCAGTTTTTGAACATGATAAAAGTCCAGGAAAACAGATAGGTGGCAAATGCTAAGAAAAATGCCCTGATTGCTCTCCTAAAATAGTGGAGGTCTTCCGTAACCTGCTGTCTTTTATTAGGTGGAACACCTATGTTGTGGATGGTCATGCTGTGGAACAACTATGTGAAGTCTTTTGGCAGGCAACTCAAGTGAAAGACCAGCCTACTGCTATAGTTGCCAAGACCTTCAAAGGCCGTGGTATTCCAAGTAAGCAAATGTTCCCTCTATCTCCACGACAGGAGAGAGCTGACACAAATCAGGCACTGACATCGACATAGGTAGAATGAATAAGCAGTGTTGTTTGTGATTGCACAATCAATTTTACTTTGCGATGGTGTGCTGTAGAGTTTACAGACTCCATAGGTTATATGTGTATATATGTTTTTCATACAAACTTGTATTTCACAGGGGTAGAGTTTTCCTAGTGTGGAAACTCCCTTCACTAATATAAATCAGTTACTCATCTTTAATTGATATTCTTAGAGAGGTACCCAGAGAACAGATAATAAAACACATCTCTTCTAGGTAGAACTGGGATGGGGTGGGGGTGGGGGGAAGGGGGCAGGGGGCTCTTCGGGCAGAACGGTGATGCAGCGCTAACCTTGGCCAATGTTTTTGCTTAAATCTTTTTCTTTGTTGTAAGCATAGTTTCAGTTCTGAAGGGGTACGGATGTATTTCCAGAAATGCATGACTTTAAAAAGAAGCATTAATAAAATGTACTTTAAATAGAGATTAAGAGTTGCCTGATAAAGCACCAGTCCTGGATTCAGGATGACCTGAGTTCAAATTCAGCCTTAAACACTTGACACTTATTAGTTGTGTGACCCTTGGCAAGTCACTTCACCCTCTGTCCCGCAAAAGAAAAAAAAAAGAGTTGCCTGAGTCACTGAGTCCCACAACAAGTATGTGTCAGAAGTGGACTTGAATGTGACATCTCTCTGACTTCAAGGGAAAGTTACTCCTTATTTGGTCCTTCACCTGGGAACAGAGAAGCACTACAAAATGGCATGGGTATTGTATTCACACAACATCTCATTCTAGTTCAGGCTCTTAGTACCTCTTGCCTGCACTTTTGTGGTAGCCTCGTTGCTTCAAGTCTCCCAGCCCCAAAAGTGATCTAAAATATAGGTTTGGCCATGTCACCTCCACTACTGAATACACTCCAGTGACTCCCTATTATCTTTAGGATCAAATATAAAGTTTTCTGGTGTTTCAAACTTTTTACAACCTAGAACCACTTCCCAAATCTATGCCTTTTCACTAATTGTTTCCTGTAGCAGCAGCCTGGTAAGCCTGGGTCCAGTTAGGCATGCTCTGGCCCTGAGGGAGACACTATGACCATGGAGAAATATGGTTGGTCAGCTTGCTGGGGTCAGTTAGACATTACTCTTTCCTTGGAGAAGCAAAGTAGTTAATCAACCAGGTAGTAGTTAGTTAAACAGATAATAAAAGCAGACATGTCAGGGACACCCAGAAAGCTGGGTGCCTTGAATTTATAACATGAGCTTAAGCTGGGAGCTAGTAGTGTTTGCTATGTGATTAGGACCAGGTAGTGACAATAATCTCAAGTTAGAAATGTGGAATTTTTATTATTCATATATCCATAGTCGTTTGCATCGTGTCTTCCTCATTAGAATGTGAGCTTCCTGAGGGCAGGAACTTTCTTTGAGCATAGTGTGGGGGCCAATTAAAAAAAGATTTTTTAGTGAGGCAATTGGGGTTAAGTGACTTGCCCAGGGTCACACAGCTAGTAAGAGAGGGCCAATTTTTAATTGGGGAGTGTTAGCTATGTGGCTCGCCACAATATTGGGGCAAGGAAGGAGACAGACAGCTCTGTTTTGAAACAGAGCAGGATTCATTCATTCATTCATTCATTTATTTATTTTACAGGGCATTGAGGGTTAAGTGACTTGCCCAGGGTCACACAGTTAGTAAGTGTCAAGTCAGGTCCTCCTGAATCCAGGGCTGGTGCTTTATCCACTGCACCACCTAGCTGCCCCACCCAGAGCAGGATTTATTTAACAAGAACAAACTTAAAAAAACACAAACAGGATCAGTAGGATCAAGGGAAAGGAAATAAAACAGGGAAAGGGAAATTATACAACCTGAACAACACCACCGCCCAGGAATCAGCTGAGAACACACAGCAGTGGCCTGTCACCTTCCAGCTTCAAGCTAGGATGGCAAAAAAAACCCCAAAAACCTCCCTTCTTCCCAGCAGACCCCAGGCTAACCACACATAGCCCCCAGCCAATTGTCTGGCCACTCTGACAGTCACATGACTGCCCTCACTGGGCTTCCAATCATTATAATTTTGCCAGGCCCACGTAGGCGTCGGCAAGTGGTGATGACATGAGGTGCCAGCCCAATGGCAACGGCTACAACCAGTGGGTGGAGCACCGTGCCGTTTGCAGAGGCCAGTGCGCGCCGAGGTTTTTAAAAAAAATTCTAGCCAAAAGATGGGGTCATAAAAACCTCAAATAACAATTAATTCTTTACGATAACACCTAACAAGTAATTGTTGATGAATAATGTAGTTGAAGCAGGCTGTTGGAAGCTCTGCCCCTTGGTGGGTGAGAAATGCAGACGTTTTATGTAAAGATCTATAGCTTACCCAGTGATTTATTTGCATACGTTCTCACTTGAACTTCACAGCAGCTGGTATGCCATTTGCCCCAGGTCATGCAGATGGCAAGTGACAAAGCCAGTTGTAGAATTCACACTTCTCTGACTCCAGATCTACTATCCTTGCCACTGCTAGCCCCCGTGGACTGGTAACAAAAGAACCAAGATTTCATTGCTGGGCAGTACACAGCTTTCTGCTTCTTGGAGAAGCTCTGTTCTCTATCACCAGATGCTTCTAGAGATTCTTGCTCATACTGCATCAAGCTTTTAAGCCTCAGTGACAGAGAAGTATTCAGTGAACTAAACTGGAAAACAGAGGCCAGGTGACTCTTGAGGTCCAATCGATTTCTTCCTTCCTTCCTTCCTTCCTTCCTTCCTTCCTTCCTTCCTTCCTTCCTTCCTTCCTTCCTTCCTTCCTTCCTTCCTTCCTTCCTTCCTTCCTTCCTTCCTTCCTTCCTTCCTTCCTTCCTTCCTTCCTTCCTTCCTTCCTTCCTTCCTTCCTTCCTTCCTTCCTCCCTCCCTCCCTCCCTCCCTCCCTCCCTCCCTCCCTCCCTCCCTCCCTCCCTCCCTCCCTTCCTCTCTCTCTCTCTCTCTCTCTCTCTCTCTCTCTCTCTCTCTCTCTCTCTCTGTTTCTTTCTTTCAGTGAGGCAGTTGGGGGTAAGTGACTTACCCAGGGTCACACAGCTAGTAAGTGCCAAGTATCTGAGGCTGGATTTGAACTAAGGTCCTCCTGACTCCAGGGCTGGTGCTCTATCCACTGCACCACCTAGCTGCCCCAGTCCAATCAATTTCTAACCCTGATGCTTTACCTTTTGTTCAGTTTCCTGTGTTTATTGTTTGATCCTAGACATTGAGGATGCAGAAAACTGGCATGGCAAGCCTATGCCAAAGGACAAAGTAGATTCCATTATCAAGACCATTGAAAGCCAGATACAGAGTAATAAGAACCTGACTCCTCAGCCACCTGTAGAAGATGCCCCTGAAATCAATATCACAGATGTGAAGATGCCTTCTCTACCTGCCTACCAAATTGGGGACAAGGTAGGCTGGGAGTATGGTTACTAAGGATTAGTGGTAATAAACTAAGTCATGAATTAGAATTTAAATTCTTCACTTGGGACCTAGAACCTGGTCATGTGTATTTAAACTGCTTAGATGACTGAGGCTCGGTTTGGACCTTTCCGACTCATCGCTCTTACAGGAAGCCTTTCTCTGTTTCTCCCCCTGCTTGCTAGTGTTCTCTTCCTCCTCAGATGATCTAGACAACTATCCATGTGGCATGTTAGAGCCCCAAGTTGACCATAAGCTCCATCCACTAGGGCAGGAGGCCCGTATTGCCCTTTGACTGGGAATCCTTAATGCCTGCCACCACTGAGAGCTGGGAGGGGCCTTCCAGAGGAGGGAAGAAACTGGCTCAAATTCACAACTAGTAAATGACAGAGCTAAGGTTTAAAGCCAAGTCCTCATACCCCAAATACTGTACTCTTTCCACCACACTAAGACTTGATGAGTTGAATTGTGATATTCAGGGATCGGGGAATCAAAACCAATTTTGATATCGGTCCTGCAGTTTTTCCAGCATGGGAGTTTTCAGGTTCAGATGGCAGAATTCTGCTTGTCGTAAGAAGTGAAATAAGCAAATGAGTACATAACACATTAACATAAGATGACACTCCCTTCCTTTCACTTTTTTGTTTCCGTGGGGAAACTGAGGATATTTGGTGTGGGCAAATGCTTGTATTTCCTTATCTCTAGTGATTGGGGTTAATATTCCTTCCCTTTCTTCCACCTCTTAGCATTTTAGTCACTTTTCTCCCAGATGGGGATTTCCCAGGGTTAACAGTTTTACTCTTTTGCTAAAGTCCCCTCAGTGAGCCTCTGTAATTTAGCACCCTTTTTCTTCCAGGTGGCCACCAGAAAAGCCTATGGCGCTGCCCTGGCCAAACTAGGCCATGCGAATGATCGAGTGATTGCCTTAGATGGTGATACAAAGAACTCCACCTTTTCAGAGCTGTTTAAGAAGGAGCACCCAGAACGCTTCATTGAGTGCTTTATTGCTGAACAGAACATGGTGAGGAGGCAGACACTGCAGGAACCTCTCAGGGCATGTGGATTACTCTTGTCCCCTAACTCATTGCTTTTTGTCTTATAGGTAAGCGTGGCATTGGGCTGTGCCACCCGAAACCGGACAATTGCCTTTGCCAGCACCTTTGCTGCCTTCTTTACCAGAGCTTTTGATCATATCAGGATGGGAGCCATCTCTCAAACTAACATCAACCTCAGTGGTTCCCACTGTGGGGTCTCCATCGGTATGCACTGTCTTATAACCAGTCAGAATTCTATCTTTTCAGGGTCTTTTACTCTTAGTTATGGAGAATTAATTATGAAGTATATCCATTGAACTGTGGGTCTGAATATGCTTTGTACTTTCGTGTGAGGGTGGGGAAGGTCCAGGATCCAGACCTGTGATTTCATTGATTTAGGGAACTCCTGGTATGGAAACTCTCTCCACAGATAGAGATCAGCAGTTGATCTATAACTGATAACCTCTTAGTCCCCCTAAATGTATCTTTAAGCCTGTGTGATTTGTCTAGGCTCACGTAGCTGGTATGTGTCAGGGCAAGACTTGAGCCTAGCTCTTCTGACTACAAGGCCAGTCCTCTATCCACTATTCCCTGCTGCCTCCTATTTTTTAACTAGGTCTTCTGAAAAAAGACGCGATGTGATTTTAGCTCATTAAGCTACAGGTAGCCTATTAAACAGCCTATTCCACTGTTTTCAGTAGATTATAAATTAGCCTATATTCATTAGGTGCCACATATGTCATTACCGCTGCTGTACTAGATCCGCGAATGGATAGATAAGAAATAGGACAAGTTTCATGCTTAAGAATCTAGCTGGGTCACTTAACACTTACTAGCTGTGTGACCGTGGGCAAGTCACTTAACCCCAATTGCCTCACTAAAAAACAGCAACAAACAAACAAAGAATCTAGCTGGGGAAGCAAAACTAAGTTAAACAAAACCTTTAGAGAAGAATTAAGTATTTAAACTATTAAGGGATGGACTATAAGTACATGAAAGAGATCAATGTAGGACAGTTGGAGATGGGGTCTGAGCTAGGCCTTCAAGGCTTTAGCTAGGGACAGCTAGGTGGCGCAGTGGATAAAGCACCGGCCCTGGATTCAGGAGGACCTGAGTTCAGATCCGACTTCAGACACTTGACACTTACTAGCTGTGTGACCCTCAGCAAGTCACTTAATCCTCATTGCCCCACAAAAAAGGCTTTAGTTAAAGAGAGAAGGGAAGTAATCCAGGTAGGGGAAATAGCATGAGCAATTACAGAAGGGGGTGAACATGGTGTTTTGGGGGACATTGAGGAGACAAGCCTTATTGGAATGAAAGATATGTGTCTGGTGGGGTAGAGTCAGATAATGGAGGCTTATAGAAAACCAAGCAGATGAATTTGCACTCAAAAATGTGACGGACAATAGAAAGGCATTGTAGACTCAAGCTAGGAAATGACATGTTGGAAAACAGGTTCTTTAGGGAAGTTAGTCTGATAGCAGGAGGTATGAGGCTTAAGAAGGAAGAAGCAGGAGCAGGTAGGTGGTGCAGTGGATAGAGCACCGGCCCTGGATTCAGGAGGACCTAAGTTCAAATCCGGCCTCAGACACTTGACACTTACTAGCTGTGTGACCCCAGCTGGGCAAGTCACTTAACCCTCATTGTCCTGCAAAAAAAGGGAAGAAGCGGGGCGTAGGCAGGCCAGGTAGGTGGGTATTACAGTAATGTAGGTATGAGGTAATGAGACTCTGGAATAGGGTAGTGATAGGAATAGAGAAGAAAGGCTGAATTTGAAACATATTGGATAGACAAGATTTCTAGCCCAGGTGAATAGAAAAATGGTGACAGAAATTATATAGTTTGGAAGGTGAAGCGATTTTGATTGGGGCACAGAAATGAGTGATTACGAGTTTAGTTTTGGAAGTGTTGGGGTTAAGGTAATTGTAGTTTATGATCCAGAACTTGAGGGTAGGTGAGAAAGAAGCTTTGGCTCTCCTCATGAGAGGAGATGCTATCCCTAAGTGAGGACATGTGGAGAGAGAAGAACAGAAGACCAAAGGACAAGACATTTGAGAACACTAGTTAGGTAGCTAGAGAATGAAGAGAGAAAAGGGAATATGGAAGAGGTAAGAAAACCAGGATTGTGCTAAAAGATGGTGATGGTGGAGGTAATTCTATATTGGACTCAGGAAATCCTGGTTTTGAAACCCACCTCAGACACTTACTAGCTGTGTAACTCTGATCCTCAGTTTCTTCATCTGTAGAGTGGTGATAATTCATACTGAGGCTCATAGGCTCATAGCTGGAAGAGACTTGTGAGTACATCTAGTATAGCCCAGCCCAGCCCAGAGTGGTGAAGGTGACATGCCCAATCCCACAGAACTGAGGTTCAAAAGAGGTCCATTGATCTCAAACATGGTGATCTTTTCTACTATACCTATTGTATCACCTTGTGAAGATCCACTGAGATGATGTATAGAAAGTGTTGCATACTTTCAAGAAATGCTAAAGAAGTGTGAGCTGTGAGAGATCACACTTCAAGGAGGAGTGAATGTTCAGTGTCTGCCCCAGAGTGTGCAAAAAGAATGACATTGAATTTGGTGCTTAGGCGATCACTTGCTGGTGAGCAGTGATCAGTAATGACTGGTGTAGACCATTAATAATAATGATGATGATGTTAGTTAACATTTATATAGCACTTGAAACAAACAAAAAACCCATTTATATAGCACTTGGAGATTTGTGTATATGCCTCAGAAAAAATAATTTCAGAAGCAAACTGGGTTTTTTAATAGTTTTATTTATTTATTCATTTATCTAATGATTCTTTCATTTGTTTGTTTGTTTTCATGACAGTGAAGGTTAAGTGACTTGCCCAGGGTCACACAGCAAGTAAGTGTGAAATGTCTGAGGTTGGATTTGAACTCAGGTCCTCCTGAACCCAGGGCCTGTGCTTTATCCAGTAAAGCACTACCTAGCTGCCCCATTATAATAGTTTTAAAACTTCCATTTGTCTAGATAGTCTTCTTGAGCTTGATAACTTGTGAAACTCACATGGCATGGTAGTTTAGTGGTTTGTCCCCTTCCCTTATTTCCCTGAAGGACTAGAGAGAAGTTAGCTCATTGAAGAGAAAGAAGGTAACCCTACTTGTGAGGCAGGAAGACTACAAATAATGAAAGCTGGAGACTCAAACAGATTTACCATCTTTATATCCTGGCAGTGTGCCTTCTACATATAGTAGAAGTATAGTACATATACATGTTTGGAGACTTGGATTGAAGTGGTTGGTGCTGGCCTGGGCTAAATATTTTTTTTTCTTATGATTTTCTCAGGTGAAGATGGGCCCTCCCAGATGGCTCTGGAGGATCTAGCCATGTTCAGAACTGTTCCCAATTGCACAGTTTTCTATCCAAGTGATGCTGTTTCTACAGAATATGCTGTTCTTTTGGCTGCCAATACCAAGGTATATTTATAGCAGAGATTCTTTTTTTTTGCAGGGAATGAGGGTTAAGTGACTTGCCTAGGGTCACACAGCTAGTTGTGTCAAATGTCTGAGGCTGGATTTGAACTCAGGTCTTCCTGAATCCAGGGCCAGTGCTTTATCCACTGAGCCACCTAGCTGCCCCCCTATAGCAGAGGTTCTTAACCTGGGGTTTGTGGACTTGTTTTAAAAATGCTTTGATAGCTGTATTTCAATATAGTAATTTCCTTTTTAATCATATATAATTTGTTCTATGCATTTAAAAACATCCTGGGGGCAGCTAGGTAGCACAGTGGATAAACCACTGGCCCTGGATTTAGGAGGACCTGAGTTCAAATCCAGTCTCAGACACTTGATACTAGCTGTGTGACCCTGGGCAAGTCACTTAACCCTCATTGCCCCGCGCAAAAAAAAAAAAAAAACCCAAAAAAAACCAAACCCAAAAACCATCCTGAAAAGGGGTCGGTCTGTAGGTTTCACTTGAATGCCAAAGGGTACTACAGCATGAAAGAGGCTAAGGACCCTTAATTTAGATCAGTGCTGGCTTAGACAGAAAATGCTTCTTAGGCTCACAGTTTTAGAGTAAGAAGGAACCTTGAGAGTGCATTGCATCTAACAAACTGAGGCTTAGTAAGGTAAAGCAGCTTGCCACTAGGTGGTAGTAAGTGACTGAGCTGCGATTTGAATCCAGTTCCCCTTACCTTTGATTCAGTGCTTTTCTTACTGTGCCGCGTTGCCTTTCTGGTCTCTGCTACCAATTTGGTATTAGTTTTTGTCTCTATAAGGCAGATGAGATCGCCCCATTTGAGGGAATGTGTTGTTGGCATTGCTTTTTTTTCCTTTCTATACATCTTCCCATCATTTGCAATCTGATAGAGTGTTTTACAGACACTGAGCACTGGGTATCGTGTATGTATGTATTTATTTATATGTTGTTTCCTCCCCTAATTAGTAAACTCCCTGAGGTCAGCAACTGAGGGGTTTTTGGGCATGTTTTTGCCTTTCTTTGTTTGTATTTCTAGTGCTTAGACATAGTAAATAGTTAATAAATGCTTGTTGATTGGTTGATCAAGTGACTAGAAGCCTAAGTAATTAAATGAAGACCACAGATAGACAAGCATTCCATACTCTCATTGCAAAAAATGAAGTTTTAAAGATTGAGTACTTCTTCCACTAAAATCTTCACTATGGACTCAAAGGCTTTTGACCTCTAATTCTCAAAGGCTCTGCCAGTGAAGCACAAGTTCTGTCTGGTCCCACTCAACAGGGCCCAATAATGGACTATGGGTATCTTGTCTGAGGACCAGCCAAGTTAAATCTGGAGAGGATGGATACAGGGGAATTAACCAGTGAGCCACAGCAGCTTTTAAAGAATAAGTGCTTGAGGGGGCAGCTAGGTGGCGCAGTGGAAAAAAGTACCGGCCCTGGATTCCGGAGGACCTGAGTTCAAATTTGGCCTCAGACTCTTGACACTTACTAGCTGTGTAACCCCGGGCAAGTCACTTAATCCTCATTGCCCTGAAAAAAAAGAATAAGTGTTTGAGAAATTATGATATATTACAGACATTTTTGGGACAGCTAGGTGGCGCAGTGGATAAAGCACCGGCCTTGGATTCAGGAGGACCTGAGTTCAAATCCAGCCTCAGACACTTGACACTTACTAGCTATGTGACCCTGGGCAAGTCACTTAACCCTCATTGCCCCACTAAAATTAAAATATATATATATATATATATATATATATATATATATATATATTACAGACATTTGAAGTGCTAGCATGAGTATTGAGCTCTTAAATGTCCTAGGCTTCCTATTGAACATAAAACAAATCCCTGCCCTAAGCATGTCGTCTGTGTTGACCAAATAGTAGACATAGTAGTGAAAATGCAGTAGAATGAAGGAGCCAGAAGAGGGTGCAGGTGAGTACTTTTCGTGCCAAGTAGGGGATTTGCCATGGATGCTCCTATGAGTTTTTGGTTCCAGGGGATTGCTGAATGGAACCAAGGTTAATTTTACTGGCACTTCTATCAGAGCATTTAGAGGAACTAGTGGGAATGGGGGTACCTTGGATCAGACTAGCCGGTACATGGTAAAATTGAGTACAAATAGAGAGGGGATTGAGGCTAGGAAGAGCTTGGGATGCAGCTGTGGTGTTGGGGGTTGTTGGGGCCTAGATTTTTTCCCCTCTTGTCTTTATTGTGATGTGTAGGGATGTTAGTGGGTGTTTATACTTCATTTTGGTTAGGGGAGTCAAGGCCTGTGCTATGATCCTGTGGCCTCCAGACCAATCTGTATCAGAATTCCACTAGTAATGGTTAAAGTGTTTTTCATATCCATCCTAGAGATGTCTGGATTGTACCTGCTAGGCTTCTACGAGTTCCCCTTTCCTAGAGGAGGAGGGATGCCTCATGCATGGAAGGCCTGTAGATATAACAAACAGATCAGTCTATATCTGGGGTATCACTCACTCACAGTAGACCTTTTAGCATATAAAGCTTATCCCTGGTGGGATTCTCTGGGTTGTCCCTTGGTTTTGTGTCTCAATAGAAAGGCCATTGTAGCAATAAGTTTAATTAGGTGTTATTTTGTGTTTTCTAAAGGTTTTAAGGTGTCTTACTCCTTGTCAGTTTTCTGTCTAGAATACAGACTTCCTTCACTAAAAGAGATTGGCATGAAGGCTTACCAGCTTGCTCTTTTTCCCCACCTTTTTTCCCAGCCAATGATTTTTTTTTTTAGTGAGGCAATTGGGGTTAAGTGACTTGCCCAGGGTCACTTAACCCCAATTGCCTCACTAAAAAAAAAATTAAAAAAAAAAAAGAATTTGTAACTTTGATTTCTGAAACGGAACTCTTGTTTTTTTTTTATGTTTGCCCTAGGGAATGTGCTTCATCCGAACCAGCAGACCAGATACTTCGGTTATTTACTCTCCCTTTGAAAACTTTAAGATTGGACAGGCTAAGGTAAAAAAAAAAAGGCTCAGCTTCTCACATATTTCCTCTTTTCTCCTCTTCATGTGGTTGGTCTTCTGGACTATTTTCTATTCAGGGCCTTATCCTTTCTTCTCTGGAGACTGACTGCTTTCCCTCATCCCAGCCTTCCACTGCTTTTCATGGAGGGATATCACCCAAGTGAACAACTCCCACAACTTTAGCTTGAATTGAACAGTTCTTTTCCCTTCCAAGTTGCCCACAAGACTGGTGTGTTAGTTGAATTCTAGCTAAGCAGCATCCCTGGGGACTACTCCTTTGTTGGGGGCAATTCATTTTCTGGTCTCTACAGCAATTTCCAAAAGGGTAGTAACACATTCAAATGTTTGCTAAGACTGTTTCGGAGCGTACAATTATTTATGTGGAATTGATACTAAAAAGTCAGTTGACTGTTTTAGGAGTTGCTATAAAAATCATTTTCATAGAGTCCATGGCTTGCCGGTAAGCAGCTTAAAAACAATCTCCTAAATCAGTGGTGTCAAATGCAAGTAGAGAGGGTGCCACTGATTCTTACATAAAGAGCCCTGCATTTGCCTGTGGATCTTGTTTTCAAATGTAATGTGATCTAAGTTTTATTGTATTTACCCATGACATTTTAATCTGGTTCAATGGAACTTGGGAGTGCTGCAGCCCTAAATATTCGATTTAGTATTTAGGATTCAATGCTTATTCTAATTTTTGTACTATGTTACCTGTATCTCAGCATTGAACCTATACCTGCTGCACACGGGGTTTTTTTGTGGGGCAATGGGGGTTAAGTGACTTGCCCAGGGTCACACAGCTAGTAAGTGTCAAGTGTCAGGCCGGATTCAAACTCAGGTACTCCTGAATCCAGGGCCAGGCTTTATCCACTGTACCACCTAGCTGCCCCCTGCTACACATGTTTTTAACTTTTGTTTATGTGGAGATAGTGTCTGTCATTCAGGGGATCAGCATTTATTTCTGCTACCACATCTTTTATATTTTTTAACCTAGCTAAGGGTCAGTTACTTGATAATGATTTAGGATGTAAATTCACATAACAGGTTATGAGTTATGTGCTATATAAAGACAGAATGTTTTTAAAAACACGAAAAGGACTGATTTGCAAAAATGATAAGTATATCTCCAAACTGTGGGCTGGCCTAATAGGAATCAAATATCCATATTACTAGCCAGATATTGCAAGAGCAGATTCTTGATTCTAGTAGATAACAGGCTCCTGCAATTAAAGAGCAAGATATCAGGGATAAACTGGGCTTCTTAAACTTTTTCCACTTGCCAGAGAAATTTTTATGCAACCCTGGGTGGATAGATAGATAGATAGATAGATAGATAGATAGATAGATAGATAGATAGATAGATAGATAGGTTGTTTCACATTCAGAATCCTTTTATTGTTCCCAAATTTTTCACGACCCCCTCCCATTCAGTTATGTGATCCCATATGGAGGTCGTAACCCATAGCCCACAGTCTAAGAAGCTTTGGCCTAGAAAGTTGAAAAACATCTTTATGTAAAGAGAGACGTGGTAATGCTATGTCATTTTGAAGAGAAATGTGAAGCAGCAAATAAAGAGATCTCTTTCTAGAAGTTTGGCAGAGAGAGAGAGAGAGAAAGGGAGGGAGAGAGAGAGAGGGAGAGAGGTAGGTAGGGAGGAAGATTGAGAGATTGAGATTATTTTGCCCATGGGTTTCCTCAGGTTTTTGGTGTATGTGGGGAGGGTGTTTGTATTTTAGCATAGGGAAGACCTGAGTAAGTTTGTATACAAAAGGAATAGTAGAGGGAGAGAGACTAAAGACTTGAATGGCAAGAGCTTCAGGAAAAAGGCAAATTTCAGTTAAATTAAAGGAAAAGAATTGCATAAACCTGAGGATGTAGAGGAGTTTAAGGATGACAGTAGAGGTTCCAAAGGACAAAGTGTAAAAAATGCCTCCTAGGAAGCAATGTGGGAAGATAGGGACACTAATGCACTGTTGGTGGAGTTGTGAACTTGTCCAACCATTCTGGAGAACAATATGGAACTATACCCAAAAGGATTATACAACTGCATACCCTTTTGGTGCATCAATACCACTAATAGGTCTATACCACAAGGAGATCAAAGAAAAAGGAAAAGGACCCATATGTACAAAAATATTTATAGCAGCTCTTTTTGGGGTGGCAAGGAATTGTAAATTCAAGGGATACTCATTAATCAAGGAATAGCTGAACAAGCTGTAGTATATGAATGGGATAGAATGTTGTAAGAAATGATGAAGGGGACAGTTTATTTATTTTATTTATTTAGAATTTTTCCCAAGTTACATGTATCAAGAAATTTTCACATCAATTTTTAAAACTTTGTGTTCCAAATTCTCTTCCTCCCTCCCCACCCCCTTAAGAATTCAAGCAATCCAATATATGTTGGAAGGGGACAGTTTAAAAAACCTGGGAAGACTTATATGAACTAATGAAAAGTGAAGTGAGCAGAACCAGGAGAACATTGTTCACAGTAACAACAACATTGTAAAGATAATAAATTGTGAAAGAATTAGCAACAATGATCAATAATACAATCATTTACCACAACTCCAAAGGACTCATGTGATGAAAAATGTTATCCACTTCCAGGTAGAGAACAGATGAACTCAGAGTACAGAATGAAGCATATTTTTTCCTTTTAAAATTTTTTTTAACATGGCAAATGTGGAAATGTGGTTTGCATAATTTCATGTGTAATGAGTATTGTATTTCTTGCCTTGATGGGTTTGGGGAGGGGGTGGAGGGAGAGAGAACATTTGGAACTAAAAATAAAATGAAAAGAAACAAAACAAAAGCCTTGTAGAATGTGAGATACCATCCATTTCCTAACCTGTGCCTCTTCTATTTTTAACATTTTTGCCAGGTGATCTATCAGAGTGCCGATGACAAGGCCACAGTCATTGGAGCTGGAGTTACACTCCATGAGGCTTTAGCAGCTGCTGCGGAACTTTCTAAAGAAGGTAATATGTTTTTTTGTTTTGTTTTGTTTTGTTTTGTTTGTTTTTGCAGGGCAATGGGGCTTAAGTGACTTGCCCAGGGTCACACAGCTGGTAAGTGTCAAGTGTCTGAGGCCGGATTTGAACTCAGGTACTCCTGAATCCAGGGCCAGTGCTTTATCCACTGCACCACCTAGCCTCCCCCAAGAAGGTAATATGTTAAGAACTGCGAATTACATTACACACATAAAATTTTTGTTAAAAAAGAATTACGTTGGGGCAGCTAGGTGGCACAGTGGATAGAGTACTGGCTCTAGATTCAGGAGGACCTGAGTTCAAATCCGGCCTCAGACACTTGACACTTACCAGCTGTGTGACCCTGGGCAAGTCACTTAACCCCAATTGCCTCACCAAAAAAAAAAAAAAAAAGAATTATATTACACATCTGAATAAAGATAGCAAGGCCTGCATTGGTACATGCCTTCGCTGATCTTTTTATTTTCACTTCCCTCATTTCCTGAATATGCTGTCTGTATCTCTTAACCCTCCTTTTGGTCTTTCAGGTATTTCTATCCGTGTAATTGATTTATTCACCATCAAACCGTTGGATCGTGCCACAATCCTTTCTAGTGCCCGAGTAACTGAGGGGCGTATTATCACAGTAGAGGATCACTATAAAGAAGGTGAGTGAGTGATTGAAGCGTTTTCACTCATACTCCTGCCTGAAGGACTTTCTGGTAAAATATTACTAGTTATGGGAATGATACTATAACTTCAGGGTCAATAAAGCAAATAATGGAATTTTAAGGGAACAACATAGGAGATAAACCACTAGCATGTAAATGGTCAGACAGAAAATCTAGAACTAATGCTGATTTTGGAGACTGATTAAAATTGTAGGAATTTATTGTGATTTGGGGACCCTGCCTTTGGGCTGAGATTAAAAAGCCTTAGGCCCTCAGGGGTTTTTTCTATGTAAGAGGGGCTGGGGCCCCTCTCCCTCTGCTTCAGCTGAGCTGAAAAGCCCCATGGGCCTTACAGGGTGCCAGGTCAAATGGCTGGGGAAAAAGCCCCAGCTCCCTCCGCCCTGAGGGGATCTACCCCAGAGATCCTGGGCTCATCCAGGCTGGCCTCTGGCGCAGCCTGTGCGGAGGTCCCAGGTGCACAGCACGGGGCATGGTCCCCTCGAGCCCTGGGTGTGGTGCGCAAGGCAGACTCGAGCCCCCCAGCCACAGCCCTAGCGCAGCCGGTGTATTAGCTTGGTGTGTGCGGGGGCGCAGGGAGCCCAAAGTTTGAGGGGAGAGAAGGAAGATATATACTGGGGAGTTAGTAAGAGAGGATGGACAGAAAGCGGACGCCGGAGGACTAAGAGAACGCAAGGAAGTCTGTGAGAGAGACGCAGGGGTTCAGCACGACAGTACAGAAAGGGGGTTCGCAAAGGGAGACTGAGCAGGAGAGGACGGAGTAAGAGACACTGAGTGGTTGGTGAGAAAGGAGATGCAGGGGGATGCTAAGAAAGTTGCAGGCACAGCAAATGAGTTCGTTGGCAGAAATTCACAGGTTGTATTGTAATTTTGTTATGCTTGTTTCTACATTTAACTCTGTCTATTCACCTAAATAAACCCCATATTTGCTTTAATTAATAGAGGCATTTTAACCCTTTTTTCTTATCAGACAGAGAAGCAGTGAGTGAAAAAACAGCCCATATTATATTAATAGCAGTCAGATAGCCAGCCAGTCAAAAGTCCCCAGATTAAGGCCCACCAGCTAGATTTGGGCCCAGTAAGTCAGTAAAAATATTTTTACAAAATACACTAATTCCTTGAATTAAAAAAAAAAATGTTAAACTCAGCTCAGACCTTTCCTCATTGATCACTATTCTGGAAAGTGTTGGTTCTACCCCCCACATCCACTAGGTAGGATAGAGTAGAGATTTCAATTGGCAGAATGGAATTGCTCTTGGAATTTGAAATGCTACCCACATAGTAACCTCTGCCCCATCCATTTCTCACATTCTCTCAGGTGATCTGTCAGAGTGCCAATGAATAGTCTATGTAAAGGCTGAGACATTTTCTAGTAGTACTATCAAGCCTTCTTGGGCTCTCATGTCCTCTTTTGTCCTCTCTTTTCTAGGTGGCATTGGGGAAGCTGTGTGTGCAGCTGTTTCTGGTATGCCTGGCATCAGCGTTCATCAGTTAGCAGTGTCTGGGGTGCCTCGAAGTGGAAAACCTTCAGAGTTGCTTGATATGTTTGGCATTAGTTCCAGATATATTGTAGACGCTGTGAAATCAATCGTGGCCAGCTAAAAAAAATCAGCATTGTCACCTTTAGTTTCAGAATTTGACATCTTTGTGGAGTTTTTGAAGTCACAGTTTCAAAGGTGTAGATTTTGTTCTTTTTATTTGTTTTCTTTTAAAGGACAAGGGCAGGTTAATGCTTTTTCTATTTGTTCTTCAGCAGTTCTATGTTCATTGAGTTCCTGTTAAAGTGTTTACTGTGCATAGAAATGCTGCTATAACTTCTCACTATATCATATATGTGTACTGACAAGAAGTGTAGATGTAATGGAAGTTGGGGGGAGAGAGTAGAGAGAACCCAGTTTCTTAAGTAGATGTGTGTTCTTATATTATTTGTAATTTCTAAAAGTGTGAATTTGTGTGTGGACACTGAATAGTGTAGATAGCAAAGACATTCTACTATTCCTTTTTCCCCAGTTCAGACTTTCATAAAACAATAGCATACCTGTAACTTCCTGAATAAAGAATTAATGAAGTTGCCTCTCACGTTTCATAAACTGCCTTCATTTCAGGTCTAATTTTCTAGGGCCATAAAACAGGAATGAGAGCTTTTATGATGCACGGCTTCCCTTGCTGTATTCCTTTGCTATATCCCTTCTGCAAGGAGATTATATAAAACAAACAAACAAAACCAACCCATTAGTTCTGGTCAATCTATGCCATATTGTGGTTTTTATGTATTGTGTTATGAGCCCTCCTGTTTCACTTTCTAAATGGCTACTTAATTATAGCAACAATAAAAAGGCATTAAACAATTGGTGTTACTTTATTGTTTTTGAATCTTTCCATTCTTGACTTAGGTCAGCTTTCATTTTCATCCCAAGTGGACGTTTCTACCAAAGAGTAGAAAAACTGAGTTTTAGCAATTGCTAATCAAGTTTTTTTTTCTTTAAAGCCCGAGAAGAAAATGTTTTTTTTTTTATTTTTTCAAAAAAGTTAAACTGAATAATTGCTGTATATCTATAATGACCCTGAATATCCTTCCATGCACCTCTTTGAAAGTGGCATATATATGGAGAGGATATTAAGCAATTAAGCAATGTTTTCAATGAGTACATCACAAAGGTGGGACCTGTGCCCAAGACTTCCTGACTATAAACCTGGCTACTCTATTCACTAAGCCATGTTGCCTCTCAAATTTTAATATGCTCTCCTGGTCCCCTCTCCCCCCAATGCCCTTTGGTTCTTGTTGGTATTTTCACCTTGAGCCCTTGTCCAAAATCTGTAGTTGGTTAACTTTTTTTTTTTTAGTGAGGCAATTGGGGTTAAGTGACTTGCCCAGAGTCACACAGCTGAGGCCAGATTTGAACTCAGGTACTCCTGACTCCAGGGTCGGTGCTCTATCCACTGCGCCATCTAGCTGCCCCAGTTGGTTAACTTTTACAAGGATACATGAGAGTTACCTACTAACCTAAGTATGACAAAATGTGTACATATATAAAGCAGATGTAGCTTTTGTCAGCTAGGTGGCGCTGCAGTGGATTGAGTGCTGAGCTTGGAGTTAGAAAGACTCATTTCCTTGACTTCAAATCTGGCCTCAGACTTACTAGTTGTGTGACCCTGGGTAAATCGCTTAACCCTGTTGGCTTCAGTTTCCTTATCTGTAAAATGAGCTGGAGGAGGAAATGGAAAAACCAAGAAAGCCCCAAAAGGGGTCATGAAGAATTGGACACAACTGAAGAACAACAAAATGCCACATATTTTAAGGTTTGTAAAATTCCTGATGTTATTTCATTTGACACTAACAACAACCCTTGTAAAGTAGGTGCTTTTTATTTTTAAAAAAGAGGAAACTGGAGCTGAGTTTACTGAACTCACTTGTCTAGGGTCACCCAGCCATTAAGTATCCGAGGCTAGACTGGAACCCTGGTCTTACTGACTCCAGGGTCAGAATAGCATCTTCTACACTAGGATTCCCTTTTTCTAACCCATGCAGTAAAGCCATTCTTTCTCAAGTCCAAAGCTGTTAAGTAGCAAAGGTGGTTATGAATAACATTTCCAAGGAATTCACCAACAGCCTCAATGGTGGCATCTGTGGTTATGTTATTTATTGGAGACCAAAGAAAAGACTCCTTGTGTTTACTTGTGGAAGCCTTGCACAACTTTAGTTCAGCCATCAGTGGGAGGCCAGCTAAGGTGGAGATAAATTAACTGTTGTTTTGGAAGAAACGGGCTGCAGAATAGGTAACTCAACTGTGCACACCTCCTGTTGGCTATACACCTATGGCAGTAAGATTGTCCATCGTGCACAGAGAGCCCTGTTTTAGGTGTTATCTGGTTAGGGGATATAGACTGCATGAGAAGAAGCTTACTTGTTAACTTTGCAAGCAATGTTAATGGAAGACTGGGTGAAAGCTCATACTTTGTTTTCCATTTTATTCCTCCAGAGACTTTCTGGTTGGGAGGCAGGGTCGGTCCAAACCACCTCCCACTCCCTATAACGCGTTTTTGTTTTGTTTTGTTTTTTTAGTGAGGCAATTGGGGTTAAGTGACTTGCCCAGGGGCACACAGCTAGTAAGTGTTAAGTGTCTGAGGCCGGATTTGAACTCAGGTATTCCTGACTCCAGGGCCGGTGCTCTATCCCTATAAGGTTTTGGGAAATAAAAATGACCAAGGCTTTTGAGGGAAGAATGGGCATGCCCTATCTAATCTATCTGTTCCTTAGGCATGAGGAGTAGCTTTCTCCAGTTTGGGCAAGATGCCTCCTGGCCTTGCTCATTTCACCTCTCAATTGACTACTTTTTGAGTAGCCGAGATTCAAGTACCTCTTTTGTACCTAATTATTTATTTGTGACCTACGTTGGGCCCATTATTAGTCAGTCTTTCTTGAACCTTTACCTTTCTCTGTGGGCTTTGTGAAAACAAAATGAAATGATCTTGGTGGTTTTTGTCTTTTGGATCCAATCTGTGATTTCACCCGCTGTGGGTAATTTCTGGTTTGGAAACTCCACAGGTCAACAAGGGAGAGAAGTGAATAAGCATTTATTGAGCCCTTACTTTTGCTAGGGGTTTTACAAATGTTCCATTTGATCCTCACAACAACCCTATGAAGTAGATGCTATCATATTCTCCATTTTACAGTTGAGGAAAGGAAGAGGTTAAATGACTTGCCCAGGGCTACACAGCTAGTACATACATAGGCTGAGGCCACATTTGAACTCGGGTCTTCCCCAGTGTGCTAGGCACAGGAGGCAAGTGCCTCCAGCAGAAACTCATTTGTACCTTAATAGTCTTAGAGAAGGGGCAGCTAGGTGGCGCAGTGGATAAAGCACCGGCCTTGGATTCAGGAGAACCTGAGTTCAAATGTGGCCTCAGACATTTGATACTTACTAGCTGTGTGACCCTGGGCAAGTCACTTAACCCTCATTGTCCCCCCCCCCCCCAAATAGTCTTAGAGGCAACATGGCAGAGTGAGTCAGCATCCTGACCCTGGAGTCAGGAATCCCCGAGTTCAAATCCTACCTCAAACACTCAGTTTCCTTGTCTGTAAAAAGGAGAATAATAATTGAACTTCCTTCAAAGGACTGATGTAAGGATCAGAGAAGGTAATGGAAGATGCTTTGCAAACGTTAGGCAGAAGTCTACCTTAAGCAGAAATCTGAGCTCTTTTTAGGGGGTTACCTGGAGCACAGGGATTTTTGGTTTTGTGCCTATTATCCCCAATGTCTACCATACAGGAGGTACCCAACAAGGACTTGTTGATGTATTTGACGGCTCCACAGTCGGTATGTTAGAGACCCTCTTGAACTTGGGTCTTGTGGAGTCTTAGGCCAGCCCTCTAGCTACTGTCTCCTCCCTGCACCAGTGTTGTCATCCTAAGTGAGATGTTCTGGGATTCCTCGAATAATCTGGCCTCCTAGGGATGTCCGCTCCTCTTGGGGAAGGGGGTCAGCATCTCCATCCCCGTGATCCTTCTCTGGGGAACCTGGCAGGAATCTTTTCCCTGTCCATGCTACCGTTTCCACAACAACCCTATGGCGCGGGGGCAGTGCGGAGGGTCTCTCACTTTCACGGGGTTTCCCAGCTCACCAGGCCCCCCGAGCCCGGTCCTGAGCCTCTCAATAATCAGGCCAATGACACCAGCACACAAGGAAACCTCGGGCCAAGTGGTCAGGGCCGAGGCTCCGGCTGCCCTCCAAGGGCGCCCCTCCACCCCACCGTTCGGGGGCTTCGTCCCCAACGTCCCAACGAGCTCCTTCTCGCCCCAAATGGTGGCCGCCCGGGGGACCGCGACCCCCCCTCCCACCCTCAATTCTTCCTCCCCCCTCCTTTCCCGTCACGTCCGACTGCTGGGGGGCGGGCCAAGGCCTGGGGGGCGGGTCCAGACCTGAGGAAAATGGGGCCGACACTGCGGAAAGACCGTCGCACCAAGCGAAGCACTGCGGCATTTGAGGGGAGGGAGCCGGGTGGGCCGGAGAGAGCGCGTTGCTCATTGGTTCCCTCGACGGCAGCCCCCGCCAATCAGTTTTCCGGCTCCCTGAGAGGTTCGCTGGGGGGATGGGGCGAGAGAAGGGGGCGGGACAAGTGAGCTGGCCAATCAGTGGCCTCGATGTGGCCCGAGGGGACCGTTAGACGCTAGAGGAATTTCAGACCGCCGCCCAGGTCTCCACGGGCAGAGAGAGTGGCTGCAGCGGTCCACGGAGGTATGCTGCTATGCGCAAGTGGGGAGGGGGCTACAGGCTAGCTATCCCTCCTGGCCCAGGGCTCCCCGAACAGCCTGACCAGTGAGGAAGGCGAATCTGGTCTCCGCAGTTTGGGGTGGAGCTCCAAGGGGGCGGGGGCAGGGGCGTGGCTCACACCCTAGCCCAGCGCACGCGCACTGGCGAGGACAGAGGCTGCGGGTCCACGCGGCTGCGCTGGCTACCTGTGGCTGTCAAGTCAGTCTGCCTACGTCTGTCTAGGCTGCGGGTTGGAAGGCTTGCCCCACCCAGGTAAGAGGCAAAGCAACCGCGTACCTCCTTTTGGTTTGGCGTTCGGGAGCTCTCATGAAAAGGTAAGGTAGAAGATTGGGAGATGAGGGGAGCACAGAGACTTGTGAGTTGATTCTCAGCCACAAACCTCGTCTCTGCCTCCCCACCCAAGGTGGGGCAGGTTCATAGCGCAAGAGACTCCTTTTTCTCATCAAACCTCCCAAACCATGAAAACCACTGGATCGGACACTGGGCTGGGCTGGCATGGTGCCTGACACGTAGTAAGTCTTAATTAATGCTTGTTGACTGGTTTATTTACCAACAGCCTCCTTTTTTCGAATCTTCCCCCCTCCTCCCTTTCCCAGCAGATATTTCTTCCCTGATGGTAGAGGAAAATGGTGCAAAAGTTGCAATCCTCTCCCATCTCTATAGCTAGCAAAATCCTATCACCTTTAACCAGTAGTTGCCAGTCAATGAGCATTTATTAAATTCCTACTACGTGCCAAGCACTGTGTAAAAGGCTCGAGGAGATCACAATCTAAGGTGGGGGGGGCAATAAGCAAACAAATATGGGCAAACAAGCTATTTCCCAGATAAATGGAGATAGCAGAGGGAAGGCACTAGAATTAAAAGGGGTTGGGGGAAGCCTTCCAGTAAAAGATGGAGATGGGAAGGAAGACCTTTTCAGGCGTGGGAGGGAATGCATGGAGCCAAGAAAGAGATGGAACATCTTGTTCTTTGGAACAGCCAGGAGGTCAATGTCTCTCAATCGATCGAAGAGTATGGGAATAAGGGATAACGTCAGGTAATAAGGTGTAAGAAACCTAGAAAGGTAGGAGGGGGTTAAGTTATGAAGGTCTTTGAATGCCAAAAGGGGAATTTCGTATTTGATTCTGGAGGCAGTTGGAAGCTTCTAGAATTTATTGAGTGGGAGGGGGCGATATGGTCAGACCTGCGCCATGAGAAAATCTTTTCAGTGGCTGAACGGAGGAGGGATTGCAGTGGGGGGCAGCAGACACTCCAGGCTATTGCAATACGTAATGTGTTCCTGCACCAGGGTGGTGGCAGTATCAGAGCCGAGAAGAGAGCATGTCTGAGAACTGTTGCTAAGGCAAAATCGACAGTCCTTGGCAACAGACTAGATGTGGGAGGGGTGAGAGATAGTGAGGAATGGAGGATGACTCCTAGGTTTCAGCCTGAGAGACTGGAAGGATGCTGCTGCCCCCTACAGTAAAAGGGAAGGGAGGAGGGGGGGGAGAATTTTGGGGAAAGAGAATGATTCAATTTTGAATGCGTTGCATCCGACATATTTAAGATGTCTGCCAGGGGTTTGGAAATTCAAGACTGGGAAGTCAACAGAGGGATGAGGGCTGGATAGGTAAATTTAAGAATCATCAATTTAGAGACGGCAATGAAGGTGAATATGTTGAGTTTAAGATGTCTACCTAGGCATTTGGAATTTCAAGATCGGAGGTCAGCAAAGCGATTGGGGCAGGATCAAATAGATTTAGGGATCATCCAGGTAGAGATGGTAATTAAGGGGAGGATTTAGGGGGAAAGATAATGATTCGGTTTTGAATATGTTGAGTTTAAGATGTCTTCTTGGCATTTGGAAATTCAAGATTGCAGGTCTGCAGATGACTTAGGGCAAAATAGACAGATTTGTGAATCATCACAGAGATGGTAGGTAATTAAATGCATAGGAGACTGATAAGCAGTGTTTATCACAATGCCGTGGTAGGCATTGAATTAATCGGTGATTGATTGGTCACCAAATGAAGTAGTATAGAGGGAGAAGAAAAGAGCCCAGTCCTGTGCTTCTAACCTATGGTTAGAAGATGTGATCCATAGAGGATCCATAAAGGAGAGGAAGAAGGAGAAATTTGATCCGGAGAAGCAGGAGAGAGTGATGTCCCAAAAACCTAGCCAGAAGAGGGCATCAAGGAGAAAAGAGTGACCAATAGGGTCAAAGGATGCAGAGAGGTGGAGAAGAATGAAAATTGAGAAAAAGCTGATTGGATTGGGCAAAGAAGAAATCATTGGAGAGAGCAATCTCAGTGGAATGATAAAGTCAGAAGGGGTAAAGAAGTGGTTTAGAGGGAAGTGAAGGCATCAATTGTAGATGCCTTTTTAAGGAGTTTAGACACAAAGGGCAGAAGAGATATAGGGGATGGGATCCAAATGAGGGTTTGTTTCAGGATGGAGGAGACGTAGGCACGTCTGTGTAATCAGTAGGGAAGGAGCCAGTAGAAAGGGAGATTGAGAATGAGTGAGAGAATGGGGATGCCAAGAGGGGGCAATCTGTTGGAGGAGATGGATGCCATAGGATCACTTATACAGGTAGCCTTGGTAAAGAGTAGGGCCACCCCTTTTCACATGAGGTAGGGGTGAAGGAGGATTGAATGGCAGAAAGAATTTGAATGATAGGATAAGGAAGAGGGAGAAAAGAGGGAGTTCGGGGCAAATGGCTTCAATTTTATCTGTAAAATAGAAGGTCAAGGTCTCATCTGAGGGGGGGGGGGACTGGGAGGGGAAGCCGGGGGAGGTTTGTGAACTGATGAAAAGGTTTGGAAAAGCTGCTATGGATTGTGGGAGAATTGATAACCTGGCTGACTGCTCCCTATTCTCCTTTTCAGGCTGGTCACCATGTCCTTGTATGTACCCCAAGGCTCTATTGTGGGTCTTCTTCCCTTTCTATTCACAATGACCTCATCAGCTCCCAGGGGTTTCATTTTCTCTAGACAGATGGCTCTCACATCTCTGTCTCCAGGCCCACATCACCAGCTGTCTATTGGACATTTCCAACTGGATGTCTCACAGACATCTTAAATGAAATCTAAATATATGATATTAAATTTATACTATATAGATATCATTATTGTCTATATAATATTTTCATATCATATCATAATATATAATGATATACAATATGGAAATGATATAAATCAATATATTTAATACATTACATAATATAAAAGAGACCTTGCTATTTTTCTCCCAAACCCTCTTCTTTATTGAACTTTCCTATTAATATCAAGGCCATCACCATTTTTCTAATTTCCCAGGCTCAGTGCCTCAGTTCCTCATTTTCTCACCTCCTTTATCCTTTGAGTTGCTAAATCCTATCCTTTCTACCTTAACACCTTGTTACACCCATCACTTCTCACATAACTCACACTCAAATTCAGGCCTCTATTACCTCTATAATCTGGACTATCTCAGTAGCCTCCCTATTGGTGTCCCTGCCTCCAGGCTTTCTCCTTTCCAATCCATCCATCACACAGCTGCCATACTAATTTTTCCAAAGGGCAAGTCTGACTTCAACATCCCCTGAATTCCTCTTTTTTGACTTTAAAAAAAAAAAAAAAGGTTTTATTGCAATGTTTTGTTTGTTACACCCCCACAGTTTTCCCATGGATCTCTCCCCTTGTCCTGCCCCTCCCCACCAGCCATCCCATATGGGATTTTTTTAGAGAGGGAAAAAATTCAGCACAGTTAACTGATTGGTACATTGAGAAAGTCTAAAAATATGTGCAATGTGTAACAACTGTGGAGCTCCCACCTCCACAAAGGGGAAGGCTGGGGCTGTCTTCTCCTATCTCTGCATTGGGTCCCACTTGATTTAAACAAATTTGTTATGTTTACTTTTGATTTTTTGATATGTCCTTGTTCTTGCCATTTATATATTTTTTTATTTTTTATTTTTTTTTAGTGAGGCAACTGGGGTTAAGTGACTTGCCCAGGGTCACACAGCTAGTAAGTGTTAAGTGTCTGAGGCCAGATTTGAACTCAGGTACTCCTGACTTCAGGGCCGGTGCTCTATCCACTGCGCCATCTAGCTGCCCCACCATTTATATTTTTATAGTTCCTATGGATATTTTTTTTTGGTAAGGCAATTGGAGTTAAGTGACTTGCCCAGGGTCACACAGCTAGTAAGTGTCAAGTGTCTGAGGCCGGATTTGAACTCAGGTCCTCCTGAATCCAGGGCTGGTGCTCTATCCACTGGGCCACCTAGCTGCCCCTGGACTTATTTATTCTTGATGGCTTTGTTGTTCAGTCGTTTTTTAGTGGTATCTGACTCTTTATGACTGCATTTGAAGTTTTCTTGGCAGAGATACTGGAGTAGTTTGCCATTTCCTTCTCCAGTTCATTTTATAGTTGAGAAAAATGAGGCAGACAGGATGAAGTGACTTGACCAGGGTCACACAGCTAATAAGTGTCTGCAGTTGGATTTGAACTCAGGAAGATGAGTCTTTCAGACTGTAGGTGTTCTTTCCATTGCAGTGCCAACTAACTGCCTTTATTGATGGTTTCCTTGGGGTAGACCCAGTAAAGCCCAGTAATGGAGTTTTTGTTTTAAAGTATATGGATATTTTAGTACTTTATTTACATAATTCAATTTGCTTTCCAAAATGGTTATACCATTTTACAATTCTACCTACAGTGTATTAGTGTGTTGCCATTTTTGTCTTTTTTTTTTTTTTTTGGTCAATTTGCAGGGTATGAGGTCAAACCTCTGGGTTGTTTTAATTTGCATTTCTTTTATTATTAGTGATTTGGTGCATTTTCTCATGTCGTGAATTCTCTGCAGTTCTTTTGAATATCCTTTGACCAATTTGTCTGTGGTGAATAGTGATTGACATACATACATACATACATGTATATGTATATGTGTGTATATATACACATATATAGTCAACGGGGAATCATAACTTCATAAAACTTATGTGAAAATTAGGTTTATTACAAGAGAAATGAACATGCATGTGGAACCCAGAGTTCACAATCCAAACAGAAGTTTGAATTTTTATAACAGCAGGACAAAGAAAGGAGAAAACACAAATCTCCACCTAAAGGGGAGTGGCACGGGAAGAGGTGTAGGAAAAGGACAAAATCCCTCCTGAAGGGGAGGAGCAAGGCAATGGCAAAAGCCGAATTCTTTTCCCTTGGGAACTGCCAGACTATGAAGATAGGATAGTCTGCTTATCTACAAGGTTCTCAGATACACAAGCAGTTTCCTAATATAATGCAGACTGACTGGTTCCTGTCTTGACTCTCAAGGACACAAAGGGAGTCCAGGTTGGGGTGCAAACAACCAATGACGTCATCTCGGGGGAGGGCTTCATCCTTGACAAATTCAGGGCCTCCTTCATACTCCAAGTCGAGTGTTTCTGGAAAATAGGGTACCTCAAAAAGACAAGTTCAGGGGACTCCTTAACATTACTCAACTATACACACACACACACACACACACACACACACACACACACACACATACACACACACACACACACACACACACACACTCTCTCTCTCTCTCTCTCTCTCTCATAGTTTATATATCTTACATGCTAAACTCTTTTTTTTGTGGGGCAATGAGGATTAAGTGACTTGCCCAGGGTCACACAGCTAGTAAGTGTCAAGTGTTTGAGGCTGAATTTGAACTCAGGTCCTCCTGACTCCAGGGCCAGTGTTTTATCCACTGTGCCCCTATACCAAACTCTTATCGGAAAAATTTCATACAAAGATTTTTTTCCCATTCAACCACTTGACTTCTTTTCCTAAATAAATCAGTGTTGTCTATGCAGAACCTTTTCAGTTTCAAGTAATCAGTTATCTATTTTATCTTTGTCCTTGCCTCTATCTCTTGTGTATTAAGAATATATCTTGGGGGGGGGCAGCTAGGTGGCGCAGTGGATAAAGCACCGGCCCTGGATTCAGGAGTTCCTGAGTTCAAATCCGGACTCAGACACTTGACACTTACTAGCTGTGTGACCCTGGGCAAGTCACTTAACCCCCATAGCCCTGCAAAAAAAACCCAAAACACAAAAAAACCCCCCAAACCAAAAAGAATATATCTTGGGGCAGCTAGGTGGCACAGTGGATAGAGCACTGGCTCTAGATTCAGGAGGACCTGAGTTCAAATCCAGCCTCAGACACTTGACATTTACTAGCTGTGTGACCCTGGGCAAGTCACTTAACCCCAATTGCCTCGCAAAAACAAACAAAAAAACCCCAAAAACAAACAAACAAAAGGATATATCTCAGGGACCATCTAGGTGGTTCAGTGGATAAAGCTCCAGCCTTGGATTCAGGAGGACCTGAGTTCAAATTTGGCCTCAGACATTTGAACATTTACTAGCTGTGTGATCCTGGGCAAGTCACTTAACCCTCATTGCCTTGCAAAAAAAAAAAGATATCTCTTACCCAAAGCTGTGAGAGACACATAAGTTTCTTTTCTAGTTTTTTTTTATAGTATCATTTTTAATATTAAGGTCACTGCCTTTTAGAAGGTATTGTGGAACCAGTGTATGGTACTGGTCTAAACCCAGTTTTTGCCAAACTTTCCAAGTTTTCTCGGCAGGTTTTTTTTTTTCGGGGGGGAGGGCAGGGCAATGAGGGTTAAATGACTTGCCCAGGGTCACACAGCTAGTAAATGTTAAGTGCCTGAGGCCGAATTTGAACTCAGGTCCTCTTGAATCCAGGGCCGGTGCTTTATCCTCAGCAGTTTTTAATCAAATAAGTTTTTTCCTAGGTAATTAATGTTTTCCACTTTATCAAACACTAGGATATTGAATTTCATTGTTCCTGATGCCCTCTACTCTGTTCCATTGAAAAAACCAATACCAGATGATTTTGATGACTACTCCTTTATAATATAGTCTGAGGTCTGGACATGCTATTTTTCTTTTATCCTTTTCATCATTTGCCTTGATATTCTAGATCTTTTGTTTTTCCAAATGAATTTTGTTATTATTTTATCAGGCTCTGTAAAGTATACCATTGATAGTTTGGTATAACATTAAAGCATTATTTGGATAGTTTTATCATTTTATTGTATTGGCACGGTCTAGCCATGAACACTGAATATTCTTTCAGCTATTTAGGTTGTCTTATATTTCTTTAAGGACTTGCAGTTTAATCTATGTAAGTCTTTTTGTGTGCTTTGAGAGGTTGATCCCCAAATGTTTTACGCATTTTGTAGTTATTTGGAACGAGAAGGTGGAAGAGGTCTTGAGGGTAGACCAGTGCTAAAGATGGTGGGGAGTGACCAGCAACCCCAATATAGGGTAGGAGATGTCATGGGAAAGTGGCAGAGGTCCTCCTCACTTCCCTCTGGAAAGTAGACCTTTGTTAGGTAGTCTCCCTGGGAGGTGAGAATAGTAGGGAGGAATAATGATAGAAGTGGACTGATTTGGCGATGGTTAGTCATGCTTATGATTCAGAAAGTGTCCCCTTATGGGCCTTCTGGGGGATGCTTCTGTGCTTGGCCAGTCGATTAACCGCTTTATACAATAATTGCTTATTGTCTGACTTATTATTATGTAGGGAGTTGTGCATTGTTCCCTATTGTGAACTTTCTCTGTTCTAGAAAATGCTTAAAAGGAGTTAACAGCATTTTGATTCTTATTTGTGTGTGTGTGGGGGGGGAACTTAGGCGATTCATCTGCAAAAACTGAGGTTTCTTGCATTGGAAGAAATGGGATTATTTTCTTAAAAAAAAAAAAAAAGTCGGATAGAGAACAGGCCCTGGCGTCAGGAGGACCTGAGTTCAAATCTGACCTCAGACACTTGACACTTACTAGCTGTGTGACCCTGGGCAAGTCACTTAACCCCAATTGCCTCACCAAAAACCAAACAAAAACAAAACAAAACAAAAAAGTCAACAACAAAAGCATGAAGAAAGCAAAACCAAAATGCCTTATGCTAAAAGTCTTGGTGCAGTTTTGAGCTTTAATAACTTCAGAAGCAGCAGCTAGGTGATGCAGTGCATAAAGCATCGGCCCTGGATTCAGGAGGACCTGAGTTCAAATCCAGCCTCAGACATTTGACACTAGCTGTGTGACCCTGGGCAAGTCACTTAACCCTCAATGCCCAGAAACAAACAAACAAACAAAAATTTCAGAAGTATAAAAGTTACAAAATTACAAAAATCATTTAAAAGTTTAATCATTTAAATTTTAAAAGAGAGCCCCCCTCCCCGAAATATGAAAAAATTACAGGGCTGGTCCAATTCATGACAAGCCTAGATCCAAGCGATATCGAGCCAGGCTTTAATAACTTCAGAAGTATAAATGCCACAGACTTAGAAAAAAACCGATTGTTTAAATTATTAACGTTTCTCAGTAAAATTCACCGTAACCACCATCTTGTGTTATGTCTTGCTCTAGATGATTTTTGTATTTCGTGAAAACTTTCTTCAGCTACTACTTAGTAATGAAAAGGATTGCATTTGTAACCCTAGCCTTAAAGTCATCCAAAGAACAAGGTTTTGATGCATATACAGCAATTTCCCCATGCCCCTGGCCACACAGGAAAAAGTCTGATAGAGACAAATCAGGTGGCCAAACTGGCCAAGAAAGATGTCTGCCAAGTGTTACTCACATAATGCATAATGACAAGGTGCCCTGTCTTTTTGAAAACTGGTGTTATTTAGTAGATGTAACTTCTTCAGCTCGAGAAAGAAAAAAAAAATTAGAAACATTGCCAAGAGGGAGCCACTGTTGACTGTAGACCCTTCAAAAAAGAAAAGGCAAGGCTTTTTGATGATACAACAAACGTGAACTTTTGGGGAGTTTCTTCTTGTCACCAGACTTCCTGAGATTTTTCTGGGCCCCAAATGTGGCAGTTGTGATGGTTAAATTTTGCCACTTATGTGGAAAGCTGCCTCACTAAGAAAGGTCACCTTGTCACATCTGCCATGAGAATTTTCTATTTTTGATGCCATTGATTGACAGAAGGCTAACTTTGCCTAGAAATCTTCTACCTGGAGCATTTGAACAGTTGTAACCTTGGCTGTTTGAATTCTGTGCATTGTGGCCCCGGGAATATTCAATTAAGCAAACACAGGGTGAACTGATTTTGGGAGGAGGGCTGTCCAAAGGCCCTCTCAGTTTCAGCCACAGGCTTTTCACAAGCTCAATGCCTCTTGGATCTAGGCTTGCCGTGAACTGAGGCTGTTTGTTTTATTCATTCAGTTGTTAAATTTCTGTGGGGAACTTCCATTTTATAATGGAAAGTGAATTTTCTCTTTATTGCTGTTGTGGACTTGAGTTCAGCTAATCAGAGAATGCAGTTGACTTTTTGTCTTCATTGTCCTCTTCAGAGGTGCAGAAGCTAAAAATTAATTGAATTTTAATGATAAAGTCATTATTCAAAATTCTTAAAACTAAGGAAATTGTCAATAGAATTAACTAATTAAAATTTAAAATAATTTTTTTGGCAGGGCAATGGGGGTTAAGTGACTTGCCCAGGGTCACACAGCTAATAAATGTCAAGTGTCTGAGGGCAGATTTGAACTCAGGTACTCCTGAATCCAGGGCCAGTGCTTTATCCACTGCGCCACCTAGCTACCCCCTAAAATAATTTTAAAAAAAATCATTTCTACTTCTGAAGTTATTAAAGCTTCAAACTGCCCTAAGTGGCACAGTAGATAGAGTGTAGGGTATGGAATCAGGAAGACTCATTTTCCTGAATTCAGATCTGGCCTCAAGATACTTCCTAGCTATGTGACCCTGGGCAAGTCACTTCACACTATTTGCCTTAATTTTCTCATCTGGAAAATGAGCAGGGGAAAGAGATGGCAAACCACTGCAGTTTCTTTGCCAAGAAAACCTCAAATGAGGTCATGAACAGTGAGGCATGACTGAACAACAACAAAACTACACTAAGACTTTTTGGACATCCAGTACTTCATTTGTATTCAACTTGTACCCACGTATTATTTTATTTTATTTTATTTTTTGGTGAGGCAGTTGGGGTTAAGTGACTTGCCCAGGGTCACACAGCTGGAAGTGTCAAGTGTCTGAGACCGGATTTGAACTCAGGTACTCCTGACTCCAGGGTGGGTGCTGTATCCACTGTGACAACTAGCTGCCCCCCCCCACATTATTTAAAAAATTATTTCATATTTCCTTTTATCAATTTAAAACATGGGTGATTAAAAAGGTTTTTTTAGAAAAAATTCTTAACTTGCTTCCTTACTTTTATCTATCAAGAAACATTCATTCAGGGGAGCAGCTAGGTGGTGCAGTGGGTAAAGCACCGGCCCTGGATTCAGCAGGACCTGTGTTCAAATCCGGCCTCAGACACTTGATACTTACTAGCTGTGTGACCCTGGGCAAGTCACTTAACCCCCATTGCCCTGAAAACAAACAAACAAACAAAAAACCAAGAAACATTCATTCATTTACTTGTCTATCTATTTATTTATTTATCTATTTACTTATTTATTTATTCATCCATTTATTTATTTTGTTTGTTTGTTTATTCAATTATGAACTAATTAATTAATTTATTTGTTTGCTTGCTTGTTTATTTATTTGTTTGTTTATTTAGCAGGACAGTGAGGATTAAGTGACTTGCCTAGGGTCACACAGCTAATAAGTGTCAAGAGTCTGAGGTTGAATTTGAACTCAGGTCCTCCTGATTCCAGGGCTGGTGCTCTATCCACTGTGCCACCTAGCTGCCCCAAGAAACATTTATTAAGGGCTTCTATTATGGCATCAGTTTTCCCCACTCTGGCACCAATGGGTCCCCACTCCACCACAATTCAGTGACCTATTTTGGAAGGAGTGGAAAACATTTTGTTTTTCTATGGTATCTGCTTAGGAATCAAGATGCTCCATTTTTCCTCTTTCTCCTCCCCCTCTCCCTCCTCTTTATTTATTCTTTTTTTTTTTTTTTCGACTAGTAGAGATGTTCTGAGTGACTGACTAGCTTTGGTGTATCTTATATTGTCAAATCTTCTCACTGGACTGCTTTGTCCATGGAACCTTCCTTATTTTCCTGGCCTCCTCTTATGTATCCCTACCCTCCCAGCCCCCCCTCTTTTTTTAAAAGCTGGTAAGTATTACCACTAGAATTTACCTTGTCCTCCTCCCTGCCCCCCACCCCCTGCCAAGCTGTGTGTTTAGGTTTCTTTCCTTGTGAATCTTGTTTAACGGTATCCTCAGTAAATCTTCCTTTCCTTGAAGGGCTTTTCCTGCGACAAGGACAACACACTGATTCTTGGTTTGTTCTTGGCAGGCAGGGGCCCAGCTTATCCCCTATGGAACAGGAAAGAATCTTGGCACTCCTAAGAGCAGAAGTGGAGAGGCTATCCAGCGAGCTGCAGGAGACAACGCAGGAGAAAGTCCAGGCCGCCACATACGGCCTGGCAGTGCTTGAGGAAAATGCCGACTTGAAACAGAAATATGGGGACCTGGAAACAGAGCTAGAGTCCCATAGGCTGGAACTGCATCAACTGAAAGAGGTAAACAGGAAACAGCGACTCGGAGTCATCACTGGTGCTTGACTGAGACCTGACAAGGCTAGCTCTGTCTGTGTTCCTCTTCTGGGCCTTTCTTCTTCTTTTTTAAACAATGAAACAAACAAGAAACCCACCAAAACCAAAATTTCTTTAGTTAACCACTTTGATTAATTCTCTTTGCCGAATTCTTTAAATATGTTTAACTTATATGTAGAAGTGTTTTTTGAGAGAGGGAGGGAGGGGTTATGATTTTTCTTTTCTCAACTGAATTGTAAGCTCCTTAAGGGTAGAGACAATGTTGAGTAGAGACAGTTTTCATCTAGGTACACCAGAAAAAGTGCTGGGTTTTTAGCTCCTACCATTCTTGTCTCTTCATCATAGGTGTGTGCAATAACGACTTGCTGGCCTGTTCAGCAAAAGTATTTCAGTCATTGGAAAAAGTCATATTATTTGAGAAGAAACATCCCTCTGGGTTACAATTTTGTTTGGTTTGGTTTTTTTTTTTAAGCAGTTGAGGTTAAGTGACTTGCCCAGGGTCACATAGCTAGTAAGTGTCAAGTGTCTGAGGTCCGATTTGAACTCAGGTCCTCCTGACTCCAGGGCTGGTGCTCTATCCTCTGCACCACCTAGCTGCCCCTGGGTTACAATTTAATATTTTTTGTGACCCATGCTACAGTCTCTTAGTTATAGATTCCATCTCTAAGTCTGCCTCCAAAATGGCTGTCTTCTATGTCCATTCTAGGCATTAGCTGAATGTCATAACAACCATAAACGGGCCACATTTGACGGAGAGAACCGAGAAGAAAGCTTACTGCTAGAAAACGCTTCCAAAGAGGCAAAGCTGATGGAGAGAATTGAAGAGTTGCAGAATGACATTAAACAAATGAGATTTCTTGTGACTAATACATCTGCAGAAAATGATCGCCTTTCTTCCATAATCCAGGAGCTGAGAAAGGTGTGTGTCCGTATGTTGCTTGCTTCCCTGGGTGTATGGGCACCGCTCCAAGCTTGTATGGGGGATGGCTTGTACCATTTGGACACGTTTCCATGGAGGGTTCCTGTTACGAAGTACTTTGCTTGCTTAGTCAATAACCTTTAGCCACCCAGAGCCTAAGCAACAAAATGAAAGAAAGTACAGAAGGGTGTGAGAACAACTGAAATAGATGTCATTTAGGTCATGTCCTAAAACATGTCTGCTTTATGTGCATGAAGAGGCATTCATGGAAAACCTAATAGTGGTCATTTTAAATAAAACTTAAGCAGCTTTATAAGAGCAGGGAAGAGACAGAACAATATAAACATACTATAAAAGACACAAGAACAAAAATAAAGGTCCCTTCAAAAGCCCCATTGAACCAAGAAGCAAATGACCTTATTTACCAGAATGGTCTTTGATTGTATCCTACTTTACAGCTTGGAATGATAATTGGTGCTTAAGAAAAAGAACAATGACTTCGGGAGTCAGGAGAGACCTGGGCTCAAACTCCGGCTCTACCACCTTTGAACCTTTGAACTCTGGCCCGGTCACTTAGGGTCCTCTATATCTCAGTTCTCTAATTTGTTAAATAGGGGTAATGATGCCTCCTCATAGGGGTGTCATGAAGACAGTCCATAGAGATTTCTCAAATACCATGTAAAAGAGTTGTTCTTCTTAAGAAAAAGTTCAATTCTGTCTGAAATTCTCTGCATACAAATCCTCTGCTGGCTTAATTTTAGAATTAAATTTTAGATTTCATCAAAATTATGAAAATAGGAGACTAACAAAGATGGCAGCATAAGAAGAAACATATAATTCAGCTCTCTCCCACAATTGCTCCAACAAAAATCAAGGAAATGCTCTTAGCACTAGACTGCAGAAGGTCCTTTTTTCAGCACAGAAAGATAGCCAGAGGCCTGTGGACACTGGGAAAGCATTCCAGTTGGCATTCCAGTCCATGCAGAGCCTTCCTTCAGATGGAATGAAAGCTGAGGCCTGAAGCTGTATCAGTATGACCACAAAGTAGTGTTGAGGAAAGGTAGAGAGTAGACTCTGAATCTCTGGACCAGGGGGGAGCCTCTAGCTCTGTTTCTCTGATGCTGGAGCAACATTGTGATTCAGTTCATAGGCCTGCAGCTGAGTAATCAAAATGGTGAACAGAGACAAGAGACAAGCCTGCAGTTGTATTGCTCAGATGATAACATGTGGGGAGAACTGAAAGTTGGCAATTCCCTAGTCTGAGCTGCTTTTAACATCCTTGAAAAATACAGCATTCAGTACCTGGAGAAGCAGTGTCAGGACCCCAAAGAATGCAGTTTGGGTCCAAACAAGGTGCTAATCTTCCCTCCAGAACTGTATAGAGCATGGCCTTTACACAAAGCCCTGATTCAGGAATTAAGGCTGGAATGAGTAAACAAACAAACAAAAACTCCCACTATAAAGAGCTGTTATGGAGCCAGAGACACCCAAGACACCAACTCAGAACAAGAGAAGAACACCACAACATATATACATATATATATAAGCCAAAGCCTCAAAGAAAAACACAGCTTGGCCCCCAACTAAGCAACAAAGTAGAAATTTTGAAAATTAAAGAATAGATTAATAAAATTGAAAACAAAAAGACCATTGAATTAGTAAATAAACTGGAAGCCTTTTTTTTAAAAAAAGCTAATAAAATAAAAAACTAATCTGATTTTTCAAAAAGACGAAAAAAACAAGTAATTGGTATAAAACCTAAAAAAAATTAGGTAAATGGTCAAAGAGTAGGGGCAGTTTTCAAAGGAAGAAATCCAGGCTATCACCAACCATATGAAAAAATGTTTCAAAATCACTAATAATTAGAGACATGCAAATTAAAGCACACCTGAGATTCTACTTTACACTCATCAGGTTGGCAAAGATGATAAAAAGGTAAAGGACACATGTTGGACTAAATGATGCTTATCCTTTGTCCCAGTTATACAATTTATACCCCAAAGATGTCAATGAAAAAACTTAGGGAAGTTTATTTCAAAGTAGCCAAAAAATGGAATTTAAGCGGGGGCGGGGGGGGGGTACCTACTAGGATGTGGTTAAACAAATTATAGTATATGAATGTAATGGAATGTTACTGTGCCATAAGAAATGATAAAGTGGACGTTTCAGAGGAAACTGAGAAGACCTCTGTGAACTGATGCAGAGTGAAGTCAGCAGAACTAGGAGAAAAATTAATGCATGACAACAGCATTATAAAAAATAAAACAACTTCAAAAGACTTTAGACCTCTGATCAATGCAAAGATAAGCCATGGGTCCAGAAGCCTGAAGGTAAATCATACCACCCACCTGCTGCCAAGGAGGTAATGGAATTAAAGTGCTGAATGAGACATTTTTTAGACATGGCCAGTGTGGGAATCTGTTTTGTTGGATTATTCATATTTGTTATGACAATTTTCTTTTTCTTTTTCTTTTTTTAAACTGATGATCTTGAAGAAAGAAAATGGAGGGGAAAAGTGGTATACTAGGGAGGACGGGTAGAAGAATTTATTATCTCACCTGATCATGATGAATATGATTATAAAAATGAGCATGAAATGGGTGGAGGGAGGGAATATTACTTAAATTTCATTTTTATCTAAACCAATCTAAGGATGGTAGAATGAAAACACACACACACACACACACACACACACACACGCACACACACACACAGAGTTTGGTATAGAAATTCATTTAAGACTGAGTGTGGTGGACCGCTCCTGCAATCCCTGCTAACCAGGGAGGCTGAAGCTAATGGATCGCTCGAGCTTGAGAATTTTGAGCTGCGGTGGAGCTAAAGCCTATCTGATGTCTACAATCAGTTCAACACCAATGTGGTGAGTCCCAGGGAGTGGAGGGCTACTGGGCTGCTTAAGGAGGGGTGAACCAGCACAAAACTCCTATGCCAGTCAGTAGTGGGATTGGGCCTGTGAGTGGCTGCTATATTTCCAGCCTGGGTGAAATAGGAGACCTAGTCTCAAACACACAAACATTTAACTCAATAAGCAAATAGGAGGAAATAAGTGGGAATAAGAAGTGGATGAACTACAATATGGATTAGTCATAAGGAAAAAAGTAAAAGTCAAAAGGGAAAGGAAAGAAAGGATAAAAACTTGTGATGGTGTATAGACAAGGGGGAGCAGATTGCATCAAGCAAAGGTCACTTAGTTCTGAGTATGCCTTCTTCTTACCACCTTCTTTGTAAAGACTAAGGCAGCATGGGTGGGCTGAGCCAATATAATAAAAATGAAAATTCTACCTGAACTAATCTACTTATTCAGTGACATCCCAATTTAACTACCAAAAATTATTTTATTAAGCTAGAAAAAATATCAGAATTCATTTGAAATAACAAAGGGTCAAGAATATCAAATGAATTAATGGAAAAATGCAAAAGAAGGAGTTCTAGCAGTACCCGATCTTAAACTGATAAGGTGGCAATTATCAAAACTATCTGGTACTGGTTAAGAAATAGAATGGTGGATCAGTAGAATAGAGTAAGTATACATTACATAGTAATAAATAGTAACCTTATGTTTGATAAACGCAGTGGTCTAAGATTTTGGGATAAGAACTCACCATTTGGTAAAAAATGGCTGGGAAAACTGGAAAGTAATTTTGCAGAACTAGGTATAGACCAATATCTTACACTGTTTACCAAGATAAGGTCAAAATGAATACATGACCTAGATGTTTATTTGGGTTTTTTATGCAATCAGAGTTAAGTGACTTGCCCAGGGTCACACAGCTAATAAGTGTCAAGTGTCTGAGGCCAGATTTGAACTCAGGTACTCCTAACTTCAGGGCCAGTGCTCTATCCACTGCTCCACCTAGCTGCCTCCATACATGACCTAGATATAAAGGGAGATGTCATAACTAAATTAGAGGAGCAAGGAACATTTTACCTATCAGATTTATGGATAAGAGAAGAATTTATGAATAAACAAGAGATAGAAAACATGGGATATAAAAGGGATAATTTTGGTTAAAAAAGTTTGTATAAATAAAACCAATGTAGTCAAGATTAGAAGGAAAAGAGAAAATTGGGAAAATATTTTTATAACTGGTTTTTCAGATAAAGGCCTCATATCTCAAATATATAAAGAACTGAGTCAAATTTATAAGAATATGAGTCATTCCCCATTTGATACATGGTCAAAGGATATGAAAAGGCAGTTTTTGGAAGATGAAATCAAAGCTATATGTAGTCATATGAAAAAATGCTCAAAATCATTATTGATTAGAGAAATGCAAATGAAAACAACTTCAAGGTACCATCTTATACCTATCAAGTTGACTAAATGAAAGAGGGGAAAATAATAAATGTTGGAGGAGATGTGGAAAAATTGGGACACATACACTGTTGGTGAAATTGTGAACTGATCCAACCATTTTGGAGAGCAATTGGGAATTGTGCCAAAAGAGTTATAAAGCTGTGCTTACTCTTTGACCCAGAAACACTACTATTAGGTCTGTTTCCCAAAATGATCAGTAAAAAAGGACCCATGTGTTTGAAAATATTTATAGCAGCTTTCTTTTTGGTGGCAAAGAATTAGAAATTGAAGAGATGCCCATCAATTGGGGAATGGCTGAATAAGTTGTGACATATGATGGTGATGGAATACGACTATGCTGTAAGAAGTGGCGAACAGGTTGGTGTTAGAAAAATGTGAAAATGAAAAGTAAAATGAGCAGAAACAAAAGAATATTACATACTGTAACAGCAATATTGTTCAAAGAGTGACTGAATGACTAAACTATTCTGAGTAATATGATCATTCAAATCAACTACGAAGGATTTATGAAGGAAAATGCTATCCACCTCCAGAGAAAGAACTGCTATATGGGAGTGTGTATTGTATGTTTCCATATCCATCTATCTATCAATCTCTATCTGTCTATCTGTCTAATTGTCTATCTATAACAAATGCTGGACTTCTCTAATGTAGGGTGGGGAGGGAGGGAGGGAGACAATTCAGAACTCAAAATGTATGTAACCAAAAAAAAAGAGTAAGACAGGGCCAAGGAAAGAAAAAAAAACCTAAGAATAGGATGGAGGGAAATATACAATTAATCATCATAACTGAACAAGATAAGCTTACCTTGAAAACAGAAAAGAATAGCAGAATGGATTAGAAAGCAAAATCTGCATGTGAAGCATTGATTTACAGTGACTTAAGAGGATGGAGTAAAATCTATTAAGCTTCACCTAAATAAACAAAAATCAGTTATGACAGTCATGATCCTAGACAGGGCAATAGCAAAAATAGACAAGATTAAAAGAGAATTGGAAAAAATATTATGCTCAAGATACATTGGTGATAAGTAAATATCAGCATTTAACATATATGCATCAAATGGTATAGCATCTAAATGCTTCAAAGGAAAAAATAAACAAATTACAGGGAGAAATAGTAAAACCATAATAGTTAGGGATAATTTCTTTAAAGAAAATGACAATAATGAGACAGCATAGAATTAATTTTGTGATGGAATCAAAGCAGTCTTGAGTGGAAAATTTCTTTAAATTCAATTGCTCTAAATTCAAAGGAAAGAACTGAACAAAACTAGAAAAAACAATTAAATACCAAAATCAGAATTCTGAAAATCAGAAATTAATAAAGCTGAGAGCCAAACAAACAAAAAGACCAAAAACCCCATTGAAGGAGCCGGGTTTTTGGGGAAGAAATGTTAGAAACTCTTGTTACCTAACTGGTAATAATACCAATAACTTAAATGAAGAAGACAAATATTTACAAAAATATAAATCACTCAGCTTAAACAGGATAAGAAATAAAACTTAACTCAATGCCCCAAAAAGAAGTTGAACAAGAAATAATTTAGCCCCTGAAGAAAAATGCCAGGACTGCATGCACGTACAAGTGAATTCTGTCAAAGACTAAAAGAACAATTAGTCCTGATATATAAGTTGTTTGCAAAAAAGAAAAAAATCAACAATCTTACCAAAATTCTTCTAGATTGGGAAGAATGAAAAGAGAAAAGGAAAAACTATAGACCTAATGAATATTGACACAAAAATTTTAATTAAAATATTATCAAAGAGGCTACAGCAACACATGAAAAAGATTATACACTATGACTAGGTTGGATTTATGCCAAGGATGCAAGGTTTGGTTCAATATTAGGAAAAAGAATGCTAAAAATTACAGGATGCAGAAAAAAGATTTTTTAACAAAATATAACATTTATTTTTGTTTTTAAAAACCTAGAAAACCACTAACAAGCACAGAAATTAATGGATCTTTCCTTAACATGATAAATATTATATATGTACAACCAAGAGCCAGCATTATACGTAATGGGGATAAACTAGAGGCTTTTTACATAAGATCAGGGTTAAAGCAAGGATGTCCATTGTAAATACTACTAATTGTTATAATGCTAGAAATACTAGCTATAACAATAAGACAAATAAGTTGAAGGAATAAGCACAGGCAGAGAGGAGACAAAGTGATTTGCGTTTCATAGACTTGAGTCAACTATAGAATCAACTAAAATTAATTGAAACAATAACTCAGAAAATTTGCAGTAGGCGAAGTAAATCCAGAAAATCTATCAGCATTTTTGTATATTATGAACAAAACCCAGTGGGATGAGATAGAAAAATTCTATTCTGAATATAGCGTATCAAGTATTTGGGAATCTAACAAGATGTCCCTAGGAACTATATGAATACAACTAATAAATTCTCTTGATAGAAATGGATCTAAGTAACTGGAGAAATGCTCATGCTTATGCCATGCTAATATAATACAAGTGACAATACTACTTAATTTACTTTTTTAGTGCTATACCTAAGAGATGGCTTATATATCCAAAAAGATTAAAGAAAGAATAAAAGAACCCCAAAGTACAAAAGCACCTTCCTTTGTTGACAGAGAGCTAAGGGAATGCTCATTAATTAAGGAATGGATGAATAAATTATGATATATTCATTTAATGAAATATCATTGGAATATAAATGCCCAATGGCAAGGCTTTAGAGAAACCAAATAAGACTGGCAAGAACAATGAAGCAGAGTGAAATGAGCAGATCTAGAACAATCTCTACATTTAACAACATTACAAAGGCAGTTTTGAAATACTTAAGAACTGTGATCAATTAAATGATCAACTATGATTTTGGAGATGAAGCATGCTACCTACCCTTTGGTAGAGAGGTGATGGACCCAAGATGCCAAATGAAACAAATTTTTTAACAAGGCCAGTGTGGGGATGGGGATTTCCCTCTCTCCCCTCCCCCCACCCCCCACAAGAAAAGCAAATGGAAGGAATTTTTGAAGGAATCAGACAAATAACACTGCTTTGAACATCATATGTTGAATTCATTATATACTTAGAAAAGTGAGTTTTATATAAAGAAGATTGTCTGGTTCATGTATAATATTATTCTATAATGTGTCTGGAAATGCTCATTTTATTTGATGGTTGTAAAGTTCAGAATAAAAAAGTCAAAATAGTATAATAAAATGGTATCAGATTAGATTTTTTAAGGCCCTCTCTAGCTCTAAAAATAAAATAAGCTTAAAATGACGAAAACAATAGGTTTGGACATTTAAATAAATTCCCTAGAGAAGGGGCTAAGGTGGAACTTCCAATATTACTGGATGTTATGATATATTATAAACTATTTTCGATTAGGACACTGGGATGGGAGAGTTGTAACTGAACTCCTATCTGGCCTTTTCTACTAGCAAGTCTGTCATATGACTTCCTCACCTGGGAATGATCATGTTATACCCCCTGGGGGGTTATATACTTTAAAAAGATTGATTTTACTTTATCTAGGTGATCAATCAGTTCATGTGTTTAGCATGGATGAGCTTTGTTCCCTATCTAAATGCTCATCATCACTAATTTTTAGGTTCATAACCTTTTAAATGAAAAAAAAATTAAATTCATCACCAAAAAAGAGAATTTCCATGTAGATAGCAGAGCACAAAGAGGATTGTATATGTAAGTGTGGGTCTCAATTTCATATGGCTTGCTTTAAAAAAGTATAAAATAGGGGCAGCTAGGTGGCACAGTGGATGGAGCACCAGCCCTGGAGTCAGGAGTACCTGAGTTCAAATCTGGCCTCAGACACTTAACACTTACTAGCTGTGTGACCCTGGGCAAGTCACTTAACCCCAATTGTCTCACTAAAAAAAAAAAAGTATAAATTTAGTCAGCTAGGTGGTACTGCAGTGGATTAGAGTGCCAGCCCTGGAGTCAAAGAAGACTCATCTTTGTGAGTTCAAATCACACTAGCTGTGTTACCCTCAGTGAGTCACTTTAGCCTATTTGCCTTGTTTCTTCATCTGTAACATGAACTGGAGAAGGAAATGGCAGACCACTCCAGTATCTTTGCCAAGAAAGTCCCAAAGGGGGTCACAGAGAGTTGGACATGACTGAAAACAACTGAACAAGAAAATGTTACTTTCAAAATTTCCTGCTTTTTTGTGCTTCCTTCTGCATTTCCTTCTGTTCTCTGAGCTTTTTAAATGTTTCAATGGCACTTTCTTGGTTATGTTTTTGGCATTACTATTCCTAATTCCAGTCCCCCTCATCCCCCCAGTACCCTCCCAAGTAAGGATCAGGAAAAAACCTTATAACAAATTAGGATAGTCAAGTAAAACATTTATACAGTGATAATGTCCAAAAATGTCTGTCTCTTAATGTACCTTGGGTCCATCACTTCTCTGTCAGGAGGTGGGTAGCATGCATCATAGATCCTCTAGAGAAATGGTTGATCATCAAGCTTCTTAAGTCTTTCATAGTTGTTGGTTTTTTTTTTTTTACAATGTTGTCATCTTTGTGTAGATTGTTTTCCTGTCTCCCCACATTTCATTCTGCATTAGTTTCTACTTCCCAGGATTCTGTGAAATTATCTCATAATTTCTTATGGTATTATATAAAGTAATCAATAAGCATTTATAAAATGCCTACTCTGTGTCAGATACTGTGCTAAGCACTGGGGATACAAAAAAAAGCAAAAGACAATCCTTGCCCTCAAGGAGCTTACAATATAATAGGGAAGACAATTTTCAAATATATATTATATATATTTGTGTATATATATATATATACATATTCGCAAACATATATACAGGATAAATAGGAAATAATTAACAGAGGGAAGGCACTGAAATTGAGGGTTTGAAAAAGGCTTCCTGTACAAGGTGGGATTTAGTTAGGACACCAGGGAAGCCAGTAGGCAGAGATAAAACGGGAAACATTCCAGGCATGAGGAACAGTTGGAGAAAATGCCTGGAGCTGAGAGATGGAGTTTCTTGTCCTTGAAACAGCCAGGAGGCTAGTGTCACTGAATTGAAGAGTATGTGTTGGGGAGTAATGTGTAAGAAGATTGGAGAGGTAGGAGAGGGCTAGGTTATGAAGAGCTTTGAATGCCAAACAGAGGATTTTGAAATTGATCTTGGAGGTGATAGAGGACCACTCGAATTTAGTGGGGGAGGAGTGACATGGTTGGACCTACACTTTAAGAAAATCCCTTTAGTAGCCTAATGGAGGATGAACTGGAGTGAAGAGAGATTTGAGGCAAGCAGACCCAGCCAAAGGCTATTGCAGTAGTCCAGCACAAGGAGATGAGGGCCTGCACCAGGGTGGGGGTAGTATCAGAAGAGAGAAAGGTATATATTTGAAAGATGTTGCAAAGGTGAAATGGACAGGCCTCAATAAAAGCTTGGATCTGGGGTTGGGGGGAGATAGTAAGAAATCCAGGAGGATTCCTAGGCTGTGAGCCTCGGGGATGGGGAGGATGATGTGAACTCCTACAGTAATAGGGAAAGCAGGAAGGGGGAGGGTTTATGGAGAAAGATAATGAATTCCAGTTAGGACAAATTAAGTTTAAGTTGTCTGTTGAACATCCAGTTTGAGATGTCTTAGAGGAAGTTGGAGATGTGAGACTGGAGGTTTTAGCAAAGAGTTTTTAGGTCAGGAAAGGTAGATGTGAGAATCATCAGCATAGAACTGGTTAATTAAGTCCATGGAAGTTGATGAAATCACCAAGTGAAGTAGTATAGATGGAGAAGAGAAGAGGACCCAAGGTAGAATCCTGAGGGATACCCGTGATTAGAGGGAGTGGTCTGGGAAAAAAGATGGAGCAAAGGAGACAGTAAAGTTGTGATTGGGTAGGTAGGAGGAGAACCAGGAGAAAGGAGTGTCCTGAAAACCTGGAGAGAGGGGAATATCAAGGAGTAAAGAGTGTGTGATCCATAGTGTCGAATGATGTAGACGGGTGAAGGAGAATTAGGATTGAGAAAAGGCCACTGCATTTTGTGACTAAGAGATCATTAGTAACCTTAGGAGGGAGCAGTTTTGGTAGAATGGTAAGTTCCAAAGCCAGATTGTAAAGGGTTAAGAAGCGAGTAGGAGAAGAGAAAGTGGAGGCACCTGGTATAGACAGCTTTTTTGAGGAGTTTAGCTATAAAGGGCAAAAGATATATAGGATCATAGTAGGGTTGGAAGGCTCAGTTGAGGGGTTTTTCAGGATGGAGGAGATATAGGCATGTTTGTAGGCAGTAGGAAGGTTGCCAGTAGAGATGGAGAAAGTGAAAATAAGTGATAGAGTGGAAATGACGGAGAGTGCAATCTGTTGAAATTTGAGTTGTTTTTTTTTTTGCAGGGCAATGGGGGTTAAGTGACTTGCCCAGGGTCACACAGCTGGTAAGTGTTGAGTGTCTGAGGCCGGATTTGAACTCAGGTACTCCTGAATCCAGGGCCAGTGCTCTATCCATTGCGCCACCTAGCTACCCCAAGACTTGAGTTGTTAAGGGAGGTATAATATATAGTATAGTAGGATTGCCTAGCAGCAGTGAGGACCCAGTTAAGGTTGTATAACATAAATTTATAGTGGACCCAGTCAGAACACTTTCATGATTTTCCCCACCTTCATTTTCAACAGCATATGTGTAGGTGTGATGGGAATGATCTAAGGCTGAGGCTTGGTTGGGCATAATTGGGGATAAGATAAGGGAGCTAGGGATTAAAGAGAGGAGGAAAGTATAGAGTTTAATTGGTTCACCAAAAGGTCAAGATGGGGAAAAAAGGAGAGAGTGGCTAGTGCAGGGGAGATGCCTTGGGATAGGATTGAGGGGTCAAGGGATTGGAGGTTACAGTGCTGATGAAAAGTAGGGTTTGGCAAGGAAAGGAAGAAAGAGGTGGAAAATGAATAGATTATTATAGTCAGATAAAGGGATTTAAGAATTCTTGAACATGGAGGTAGTACATTTGTGGGTGATGGCAAGATCAGGGGTATGACCATCTTTGTGTGTGACTGAAGTGGAGTGGAGCAGTAGCTCATGGGAAGAGAGTAGGAGTCGGTTGAGGAACTGGGTGGTTGGGGTGTTTCAGGGAGAATCAGTATGTATGTTGAAGTCCCCTAGTGTGAGGGCATAAGTTGTGGAGGAAAAAAATTTGAGCAAGGTACCAAACTTACTGAGGAAGGAAGGGGAGCCTGGGGATCTGTAGGTGATAGCTACCAGGATTTTGATTGGGTGGTAGATTAGAATTTCATGGATGAGGAAACTGAGGCAAACAGGGGTAAGTGATTTGCCCAGAGTCACATAGCTAGTAAGTGTTTTAAGACAGATCTGAACTTACAGAGATGAGTCTTTCTGATTCCAGGCTTGATACTGTACCACCTAGCTGCCCTTAAATGAACTGGAGAAGGAAATAGCAAACCACTCCAGTATCTTTGGGGCAGGTAGGTGGCACCAGGCCTAGAGTCAAGAAGATCTGAGTTCATTAAGACTTACCCCTTTTTCCCCTGACTCATTTATTTTCCTTTCAATTCTTTCCTCCAGAGCTTTTATTTCATTTTTTATCTTGCTTCATTTTTTCCTAGGTATTCATGTAGTCCTTGTAAAAAATCCATTTTTCCCCTTTGATTCTTGGCTTGCAGTTATGGAGGTACTCTCCAAATGGATTTTTAGTCTCTGGATGTGTTATAATTCTTTATAGTTGTCTGTTTTTCTTTAGTTTATTCATCTCTCCAGCTTTAGTTCTTGAATTGTGGCTTTGTGCTGTTGTTCATCTTTCATTCTTTTTTTTTCCTTAGTGAGGCAATTGGGGTTAAGTGACTTGCCCAGGGTCACACAGCTAGTAAGTGTTAAGTGTCTGAGGCCAGATTTGAACTCAGGTACTCCTGACTCTAGGGCTGGTGCTCTATCCACTGCGCCACCTAGCTGCCCCCATCCTTCATTCTTGAAGAGGACCAATGACATCGGGAAGGTGATATCTTGACTTGCAAGTGAGTTAGATATAACTTGCAAGTGAGGCAGAGCTGTGCAAAGTCATCAGCCTCACTCCTCCAGAGTCATTGAAGTCCAGTGGCAAAGACATAAATCAAGATGATGGGTGATGGCCCAGGATGCAGTGGGAGACCTTGGCCTTTTTAAGCTAAGGTCTTTCCCAGGTCTCAGTTTGAATCATTTGAATCACAATATGTTTTATCAAAGCCTGTTTTTCCAGAGCTATATTTCAAGAAATCATAAATGAAACTGCACCAGAGAAAAGAGTTAATTGTCTCAGCTTTTTTGAAAAATTAGTAATAGAATAAAGAAGAAATTAGAGAAATAGAGAAGAAAAAGTCTAGCCTCCAAATCCCAAGATACCTCGAAAAGTATGAACAATCAAAAATTATATTCCTTTGGACAGAACACCCACATATAAGGGGCATGATTCCACATTTCTGCCTCTAATCAGGCAGCCATGTTCGCCAAGAGTCTACCATTTCTTTTTCAGAGACCTTCTTGCTGGAGCTGCCAAGATAAACTAACCACTTGTCTTTAAGAAACCAGCTGTTAAATATTGTGACGACGACGATCAACTATAGAAACCTTAGCTACTCTGATTAATTCAATGAACAATGAACACAACTCCAAAGGACCCATGATGAAAAACACGATCCACCTCCAGTGAGAACTGATGGACTCTGAATGCAGATCGAACCACACTTTTTTAACTTTCTTTTTTCTTTCATGTGTATGTGGTTTTTGGCAACATACCTAGCTAATATGGAAATATGTTTGCATAACTTCACATGCATAATTGATATCATATTGATGATATCTCAATGAGTGGGGGAGGGACAGGAAGGATGGAGAATCTGGAACTCAAAATTTTAAAAAACGAGTGTTTTGACAAACAAAATTTTGTAAATTGAAATTCAGTGACAAAAGGATTTGCTTTTTCCCATTACTAATGGATTCTGTGCCTGAAGCAGGAGAAAGAACTAAGCCCAAGTTATTCTAGTTAAGCTTAAATATATGTAAAGAAGCACTGTGAATTTTAATGATCTAAGAAGTCAGAAGGCAAAAAATGAAAATGAGACCCCTGCCAACTCAAATGGTTTTAATAATCAGTTGACCAGCACTTATTAATTGTTTATGATGTGCCAATCACTATGCTAAGCACTGAGGATGTGAAGAAAAGCAAAAAAAAAAGGCCCTACCTACCCTCAAGGAGCTTACATTCTAACCAGGGAGAAAACATATAAATAAATAGCTACAAATAAATACATACACAGTAGATAGAAGGTCTCTTTAGAAGGAAAGGGTCTAGCACCTGAGAGAAGATTGGGAAAGGCCTCCTTTAAAAGGTGATAAAAAGGGCCGTTAGGTAGTGCAGTGGATAAAGCATTGGCCCTGGATTCAGGAGGACCTGAGTTCAAATCTGGACTCAGACTCTTGACATTGCATTTTTTAATAGATAAGCTTCTGCCTTTTGTGCTTTTGAATCTAATATCTTCTGAAGCATCTCAAAGCTCTCCTGAAGATGGAAGAAGAGAAATGTTCAATCAGATTTGTCCTTTTCGTGATAAAGTTTTTTTTTCCCCAGGAGTGCAAATGTATAGAAACTGAAAAAGCCCTACTGAAAGATGAGGTCAAACAATATAAGATGAAAGAACTGCGTCAGCTACAGGACACTGCAGAATTGAAAGAAGAAAATCTCTCCTTACAGAAGCAAATTTCTTGTTTGAAGGAGACCCAGGTAAGTGGGTCTCAGTTTCCATCCACTGTAGTTACTGGAGGCTCCGAATGGATTTTGGCCATCTTGTTGTTTTCTTCTTGAAAACCCTGAAAAATAGAGAGATAAAACATTTAATAAGTGCCTACTATGTACCAAGCACAATGCTAAGCACCAAGAATACAAATACAGGAAATGGAGACAGTCACTTACATTCTAATTGGAGAAGAGAAAACAAAGGGGAGGTGGAAGGGGAGTGGGGGCAGCTAAGTAGAACCAGGGGCCTGTAGTCAGGGGGTTCTTAGATTACTTACTAGCTGTATGACCCTGGGCAAGTCACTTAACCCCGTTTGCCTCAGTTTTCTCATCTGTAAAATGATTTGGAGAAGCAATTGGAAAACTACTCCAGTATCTCTGTCAAGAAAACCACAAATGAGGTCACAAAGAGTTGCATGCGACTGAAACGACTGAGCTACAACAATGGAAAGGAGGTGGGAGGGGACGGAGTTGTTGAGGCAGTGGAGCATTCTACAGAGTGAGTTGGGCCTGAAGTAAAGTGAACATGGCTGGGGCCCCTCAAGCAATGGGCATCTGAGTCAGGGACTCAGCCATCAGGAGAGCAGCGACCAGTCATTATGTCACTAGAGCAGAGTTGGAGCTAGGTTTTTATGCATCTCATGAAAGATTTGAAAATTGTGCCCTGGGGCATTGCTCTCCCCTGATCACTTAGAGACACCAAGGGAAAACATGACTTTAATGGCAGAAAAAAATCCCTCCTTGCCATGGAAGATGGTATTAGAAGAGGATCCCTCATTGTTGCCTACTGTCCTATCTGTCCTAGACACCTCACCTCTCTGAAACAGGTTCTACTGTAGAACATCCTTCTGACTTGAAGTCTTACTTAGAAATGAATTGTTGAGAAAGGATTTGGATTTTAAGATCTTTGAAATCAGAGGCATCCAGCCTGTTGCTGGTGAGGTGCTCCTGAAGCTTGACGTCTCTGGGCTGGCATGGGTCGTGGCCTTGTTCAGTGGGCTTTTGAATCCCAAGGATAGGAAAGGGTAGTAGCTTCCCCACGAAACCCTTATGTATAATTATTCTGGCTCTGCTTACTTTAGTGTATCAGTTCATATAAGTCTTCCCAAGATTTCTTTCTCATCATTTCTTAGAGTGCAATGACAATATTCCATTGCATTCATATACCATAATTTGTTCAGTTCTTCTCCAGATAATGGATTTTCCATTAGACTCTGAGTTCCTAGAGATCAGGAGTTAGGATTTTGTTGTTTTTTGCCTTTTATTTGAATCCCTGATGCTTAGCATAGTGACTGGAATTGACTGGATTGGACTTGACCCCTTTTATCACTAGTTCTTTGCCATAAAAAAGAGCTACTATAAATATATTTGTATATATGAGTCCTCCTCATTCTTTGATCTCTTTGAGCTATAGGCCTGATAGCAGAATCACTGAGTCACAATCACAATTTAGTGAGTTTGGGGGCACAGTTCCAGATTGATTTCTAAAATGGCTGGACCAATTCACAACTCTGTCAAAAATGCATTAGTGTGCCTGTTTTCCTGCAACAGTTGTAATTTCCCCTTTTGGTCATGTTTGCCAAGCTGAAGGGTATGAGATAGAACCTCAGGGATTTCTGCAATTTTTAGTAATTTGGAGCATTTTGTCGCTTGCTTGTCGATAGCTTGGATTTCTTCCTTGGAGAACTGCCTGTTCCTATCCTTTTGTTCTTATCTGTTGGGAATGGCTCTGAACAAGGCAATTTCTAGCATAAATAAGGTGAGATATAAATCCAAAGCTCATGAGCTGCACAGGGTAAATAGTTGGTTTAAGAAAAGACATTTTGGGGGCAGCTAGGTGGTGCAGTGGATAGTGTACCAGCCCTGGAGTCAGGAGGACCTGAGTTCAAATCCGGCCTCAGACACTTAACTAGCTGTATGACCCTGGGCAAGTCACTTAACCCCAATTGCCTCACCAAAAAAAAAGAAAAGACATTTTCCTTTTATTTCAGATGGAGTATGAAGGCTTAAGACGTGAAGTTCAGAGAAGAGATGAAGAAATTGAGATTAGAAACACTCGTCTGGCCGAAGTAACTCGACAGAAGGAGATCTCTGACCATCATCTCGAGGAGGCCTTGGAAACCCTCCAGAGTGAACGAGAACAGAAAAATGAGCTGCGCAGGGTGCTGTCTGGGTACATCAACACCTATGATTCCTTAGGGGCGGTGCCGACCAATTACGATGACCTGAACCAGTGTAGCGATGACGGCCTGGGTATCGGCTACAACAATCAAGTCTTCAGAAACCACAGAGAAAATATGATGTCCATGCCTCCAAATAGCAACAGCTGCAGGCCCCAGCCTGGTTTAGTGTGTGACCTTTTGAGTGAGCTCAGTTTATCAGAGATTCAGAAACTGAACCAGCAGCTTCTGCAGGTAGGAGGAGGGGCCTTTTCTGTGTGTTTTGCATGAGGATCTAAACAGAAATGAGCAAAATGTCCAAGGTGGCAAAATCGTTCTCAGAAGTACTTGGCTGGCTTTCTTTGGCCAAGCCGTGTAGAGAAACTTCCTTGAATGGCACAAACCTGGGGGCCTTAGTGTACCTTTGTCTCTAGGGCTTTCCAAGGTGAGATAGGTGAGGAGTGTTGGTGGGGCTCAACAGTAGCAGAGACTGCACTGATGATATGCAGATATGATGAAAGGGACTAGGATGTGGAAAGTCAAAGGCATTTTCTTCACAAATGACTTTTCCTGAAAAAAGAAAGCACACATTTGGAACACATCTTAAAATAAACCAACGAGAAAACACCTTCAAGGTGGTCGAGGAGTTGTAACCTTACCTCTCTGAGACTTGTTGCAGAAATGAGATGCCCTCCTGACATTTGGAAGATCATATGATAAATTCTTAGCCGTTTGGCAACTCAGACATTTTCTTCAAAGAGAATTATCTGAAACATCTTGTTTCCCATGCTTCCATGGGTATTTTGACCTCCCACTCGTACCTGAAATAGCTTTGGAAAGTTAGTGGTTGGTAACAATCGTTCAGCTTTTCAGATCTAGGAAATAAGGTTTAGGATGAATTGGGAACTGCCTGTCTCTGAGTCTGTTCCACTTGAAAACTCACGGCAATAAAAAATATTTGTTGGATTGAATTGGCAATCATTCTGCCTCATTAAGAATATTCTGGGCTGAACAAGTTTTTGCTAAATCAAACTGAAACCAGTGTAGCCCATGACAATAAAGAGAATTGTGTTCCAACATAACATCATTAGATAGCTAGACAGATAGATGATAGAGCAAACATTATTAAACTTTTACTATGTGTCAGAAACTATTCTAAGTTCTAGGGATACAAATACAAGAAAACAAGAGAGCATGTGCCTTCAAGGAATTTACTTTCCAATGGGGGAAGACATTGCCAAAAGGATAGAGCATTGCCTTTGCCTGCCTGCTCTAAAAGGGTTAGATTAAAGGGCCAAGAATGTGGGCTTTTAAATCGATTGGATAAAGAAGACTCCACCATGGGAGGCAGCATGGTGCACTAGAAAGAGGCCTCCCTATCTCTGGGTGGGGACCTGGGTTCAGATCCTGCCTCTGATACTTAGAACCAGTGTGACCCAGGGTGCTTCACTTGGTCTTAACCTCTCTGGGTTTCTCTTTCTTCCCCTGTAAAATGAGGCTAGTTATATTAAAATGGCCTCTGAGGTCTCCTTCAGCTGGAGATTTGTGACCTAGTCAGTATGAGAGAGTCTGGTTATGACCAGTGGTCATTACTGACTCTAGATCTTGGATCCTTTGAATCTGGCCCTTGAAGGTCCCTTGTCTGTTGCTCTAGTGTCTGAAAAGCACTTTCTCATAAAATGGTGGCCCTCCCATTGCCATGATGAGAAAGGTTGGGGTTTTTTTTTGGCTAATGATAATGGGACCATAATGTGCCTTTGCTTCTAACCCACTGCGTTGTTGCAGCTGCTGATAGCTCGTTTACCAGTGAGTGACTCAGCTTTGTTCAGAACACTTTGTGTATTTATCTTCTTTTTAAGATAATTATTTTTTTAAAAGGATATTCGCCTCCAGAAAAATACTTCTCCCACTCTCAATCATTCCCACTTTTGTGGCAGAAAAAAAAGTTCTTCTGCAGCACAGATAATGATTCTCTGCTAAGCCCTTCTTGGAGCCAGTCATGTGATGGAGGCACCAACCAGGGAAGGGCCCATGTGGACAGGCAAGGTCAATGTGACTCAGGTCCACTCTAGTTGTACTTAACCACATATTTCCTTTGCTGTAGCGGGATATCATATTGAGACTTCAAAGTCAGTAAACAGTAAGTACAAACCTACTGTGTGCTAGACACTGGGGATCCCCAGACAAAAGGGAAAGAGCCACCCTGCCTCCAAAGACTTCTCTTCCACAGGATGGATAAGCAGATATAGGCTATTTACCAAGTGATTTGGGGGGTTGTGGGGCAGGCCCAACAACCAGGAGGACCAGGAAAGGTCTCTTGAAGGATGACTGAGTCATTTGAGAGGAACCTTTGAAGAGGTTCCAAGAAATAGCTTTGGGCAGCTGTGGAGAGAGAGCATTCCAGGCCTGGGAGAAAGCCCAAAGAAATAAACCCCCAAAAGTACCCCACATCCTGAGAGGTGAGAGAGAGGATATCATGGTGTGTGGCTGGATCCTAGAGGCAGTGAGGGGGAATGCTATATAATCAGCCTGGAAAGGAGGGCTAGAACCACACTGGAAAGGGTTTTCAACGCCATAGACATTTCATCCTTTTGTCACCAGAGAGTCACTGGAGATACCTGAGCAGGGGAGTGACACCAGCTTACCTGTGCCTCAACTAACCAGCTGTGTGGAAAGAGGACTGGAGAAGGGAGAAGATGAATAGATGGCAGAAGTATTTATTAAGCATTTTCTATGTGCCAGGCACTGTATTAGGTGATGGGCACGCAAGGAGAAGCAACAGTCCCTGCCCCCCAGGAAGTTCCCCCTAATGGGGAAAGATAACACGTTAGAGGGGGTCTGCTATGGGTGGAGGGTAGGTATACATGCAGAAGCATGGTATGGAGATGGTCAAGAAGTGGTTTGGAGAGGGACAGCTGGGTGGCACAGTGGATAAAGCACCGGCTCTAGATTCAGGAGGACTTGAGTTCAAATCTGGCCTCAGACACTTGACACTTATTAGCTGTGTGACCCTGGGCAAGTCACTTAACCCTCATTGCCCCACCCCAAAAAACACTACAAGAAGTGGTTTGGAGGCCGGGTTCCTAGCAAGGTAAAGTTACAGCTCATGAGTCACAGCCAGGGGACTCAGGTGGGAAGCATGGTTGTGGAATTGGGGGGAGCAGTACAGGGAAAGACCAATGAAAAGGTCATTACAGGAACACAGGCAGGAGATGACGAGGGCCTGCTTGGAGCCTCAGTATACAGCAAGGGAGTGCTTGGGAAGGCAGTAGAGGGAAGAGGGATAATTGGATGACAAGACAGAGCCCTAAGTCAGATGGGCCAGGGGTCAGGACCAGAGCAGTCAGATCAAGTAGGGAGGTTCAAGCAGCCTCCCTAGAGGCTAGAGAAAGGCGAGGTTCTGAGGGTTCGGGCTACAGGAATAGACAGGTTAGAAGACTAGAGGGGAAAGAATCACGGACCCATCTGATGAGTCTGAGAAGTGAAGGGTGTGTGTGGGGGGGCGTGTCTGCATTCAAGCAAGGGCTCCTGATAATAGGTACCCAGAGCAAGACTAGAGTCAGGGGCTCAGGAGTTGGTCTCTGGACTTGAGGTGGAGACCTTTGCTTCTTGCAGCAATTGAAGTCCCAAGCAATTAACTTGAAGCTTGGGCCATCTGGTAGGAACTGATCCTATGAATAGGTACACATCATTTATTATGAAGAGCAAAGAAAGAGGCAAAACAGGAAGTCAAGACAATGGGGGCAAGAGGACACTGTGATCAGATCCTCTTATGGCTACTGGTAAGGCACTTGGAGAAGTTCAATGCGCCCCAGTACAGCAGTGCATCTTGTTGAACTCTCATTGACTAGTCGTATGAATCTTTGTAGAAACTTGATCTATCAACACTTCTCTGCTCAAGGGTCCATGTCCGGAGAGCACTTCCAAGGTGGAAGTTTGACACAGCATTGTCCACAGAGCTGACTGCTGGCTGGCTGGCCCTCATTCTCTTAATCTACCTTACTATATACTGAGAAGCTGAGAAGGCTTGCTATGTCACCCACTTGAGTGTTTAAGATTTGGCAGATTCACCTTTAGAATGGGATCAACTGCCTGGGTTTTTGTTTTCTTTTTTCTTTTGTCTTTTTTTTTGGTGGAGCAATGGGGGATAAGTGACTTGCCCAGGGTCACACAGCTAGTTAAGTGTCTGAGGCCGGATATGAACTCAGGTCTACCTGAATCTAGGGCCAGTGCTCTATCCACTGTGCCACCTAAGTGCTCCCTTGTTTTCTTTTTTTTTAACCACGGAAGAGCAGTGTAGGCTCTCGGGGTCGAGGAACTCATTTCCATCTGTCATTAAGTGATGTTCAGGGCGTATGGCAAGAAACCTTCCATTAAAGCATTCGTTCATTAGTTTTCTCTTTGTTATATAGGAAAAGTTCTTTGTCTCTGGCCTGGCTTTCACAGCTGGTGTCATTCACTCTGCTAGTATCTGGCAGCCCCATTGCCCTCAGAAATAACCACGTATAATTATTGGTACAATGGGGATATACATACATACACACACATACATATATACACACATACATACAGTTGAATTCAATGGCTTCTGAGGTTTCCTTCATCTGGAGGTCTGTGACCCAGCTGAAGCAGGTATATACACACATTCATATGTATATACATACATACATGCACACATACACATATAGGAAAGTAGCTAAAGGGAATGAAGGAGAGACCCTGGATTTTAATATGCTTGAGCAGTAAGCTGCTTAATTTTTTTTTTAACACTGTGTACTTTTAAATCAGGAAATGACTAAAAATATTCTCAAAATGCCACATCCTGGGGTTCGGGGATGACTGACACCATTTAAATGAGAACTGGCAGAGAGCACAGAATAATGAAGCCTGGCCTACTTCTCACCCAGAATAGTTTCCTTGCTTTTCCTCCATTTCTTTTACTAGACTCAAACTTTGGAATTTGCTTCAGGCTTACTTTTGGAGGGGCAGGGCAGTGAGGGTTAAGTGACTTGCCCGGGGTCACACAACTATTAAATGTCAAGTGTCTGAGGCCAAATTTGAATTCAGGTCCTCCTGAATCCAGGGCTGGTGCTTTATCCACTGCCCTTTATCCTAGCTGCCCTGAAGAGCTTACTTTTTATTCACTCTTCCCTCTCTCCAGACCATTCTTTCCAAAGCTGCTAAGATAATGTTCTCAAGTCACAGACAAGCCTGACCATCTTACTCCCCTGATCTGAAACCTACCTCTTATTGCCTCAAGGAGAAATGATAAACTTTTTAGGTTGGCCATCTCCACAAGGCTCCCATCTACCCTAATCTCATGACATTCCCCTTCCTGTCATCTATATCCCAGCTAGACTAGGCCAGCAGGTATTCCTGCATTCATCACTCAAAGAGGCCCCGATTCTAGGAAGCTTTACCTGATTTGCCCCCGTGGTTAAGGTTTTCTCTTTAAAGTTTCCTAGGTCAGTTTGTTGGAAATGTCCCTTGGTCCCATTACTACCTACTGGAACCTAATGCTCAGGATATATCTTGCAGCCCCTCAGTAGGACCCAAAGTCTGTGAGGATAAGGGCTCCTTTCATCTTCTAAGATTTATTTATTTTCATTTTTGTTGTATTTTGTTTGACTTCCTTTTCTCTGTCCTTTCTTCTTTCTTCTGTCTTTTTTTTTTTTTGAGCGGAGGAGTAAAATCACCAGATCTGTGCATTTGAAAGGTTCTTTTGGCTGGAGGAGCAGAGAGGAGAGGTGGGAGTAAGCTATTGCAATAGACTGTGTTGCTGATAAGGAGGCTCTGAATTATTAGCAAGATTACTATGGGAATGGAGAGCATAGTGAACATGCAGGAGATGTTTGGAAGTGGAATCAACAGGACTCAGTAACTGACTAGTAAAAGTCACAAAGATGGAAAAGTCCAAAGTTGACTTCAACATTACAAACCTGGGAGGCTGTGTGTGAATGGTGCTGCCACCAACAGAAACTGGGAAGTCAGGAAGAATAGGTGGTTTTTCCCTTCCAAGGAATCACAAGATTTTAGAATTCAAAAGACACCTCAAATCCAGTTATTCCAACTTATATCCCCAAAGGATCCCCAATGCAGCATGCCCAACAAGTGGTCTTTCATCCTTTGCTTAAAGACCTCCAAGGAAGGAACCAGTCACCTCTCAGGGAAGCCAATTATTCTTTGGGCCAACTCTGTCAGTCTTTCCCTGACATTGAGCCTCTTTATAACTTCTACCTATTCTTGTTCCTAGTTTGACTCTGGGGCCTACTAATAGAGCAAGTCTGAACTCTCTCCTATACCATAACCATTCAAGTAAGATGAAGATGGCCATTTTGCCCTACCTCACCCAAGTCTTTTCTCCTCCTCCTCAGTTCCTTCAACCATTCCTCATATAGTATGAACCCAAATTCCTTCATCATCCTCGTTACCCCCTCGACATCTACTAGCTTCCTTACACTGTGGTGGAAAGGCCACACAAATTTTCTCCCCCTCCCACTGGATTAAATCTTGATCTTGAGTCAAACAGAGGCCTATTCCCCTTTCCCCCTCTTCTTGATACCCCTTTCCAAATGTACAATGAGGATAAACTTTAGAATCTCAGAGGTGAGACCCCTTGAATCTCTTATCCATGTAGGAGTCCACTTTACAATGTGTCTAACAAGTGGTCATTTGGTTCAAAGTCCAGATGAGAAGGAGCTTTAATTCCTGTTGGAAATTCTTTGCTTTGTACCTACAGGTTGATAATGAAAAGTCAACACTATTAAGTAGTATAAAAGAGTTGCAGACACAGCTGGATAGTACAAAGGATGCGCTGTCCAAACAGCAAGCTCAAAATAACTACCTTCTTGAGCAAATCCAGGCTTTAAACAAACGGTACGGCAGTAGCGAACTGAGTTTGCTTTTTGGAAAAGAGGGAGAGAAGAGTGACAGTACCAGTGCCAGTGCCAGTGCCAGTGCCAGTGCCAGTGCTAGCGCCAGTGCTAGCACCAGTGCCAGTGCCAGTGCCAGTGAACCCCAAGAAGAGGAACATAAATGTTCGGCAGCAAACTGCTCCCAAGTAACCAGGCTGAAGATGGAACTTGAGGAGCTGAATGAGAAGTACCAGGATTTTGAAGCCAAGTACAAGCAGGAGACAGAGGCCTGGCAAGAAGAGTCTCAAAATCTAACGGAGAAGATAAGATTCTGGGCCAAATCAGGCAAGCAGAAGCAAGAGATCATTACTAATCTTGAGAATGAGCTTCAGGCTTCCAAGAAACGGTCAACGGAATTTCAGAGCAAACTGACCCTGGCCCAGGAAGAGCTGCAGGTGATTACTGAAGACCTGGCCAATATGTATCGCCGCGTCTGTGTCTGCAACAACCTGTTACCTGATCGTGGGCTATTAGATGGCTTTAAAGATGGCCAAGGGGCCCCTGTCCATACCTGCAAAAGGCATGCCAATGATGTCGTGGCCAATGTGCGTATGTGCCGAAGCCAGTCGAATGATCTCTTTGTGAAGGTCCTGTTTAGCCCTGAGACAAGCACCGTGAAAAGTGGCAGCAGCAACCAGTCTGTTAGTGATTCTCCTTGCGAGTCTGATACAGAGGAGTATGAAAAGGAACCCGAGAGTCTCTCCAACCAAATTTCCATCATTGGAAGCCAGGTGAAGCAACTCCAGACGGCCCTGTCAATTTCATTACGCAACAAGTCCCTTGAAGCCATGTCAACAGAGCTGAAGGATAAAAATGCTCTTGTTGATGAAATAATGAAATTGAAGTCTCTGTTGAACACCCAGAGAGAGCAAATAGCGACTCTGAGGACCGTCTTGAAGGCCAACAAGCAGGTAAGCTATTGGTGATAATCCTGGGCACGTTGGACACTACCCAGACACGTCACATTTGGCTCTAGAGCAGAGGCAGAAAGAGACAAGCTATGAACAACACATTTAAGGATTCAAAGGTGACTTTTTGTCAGGTTGGGAAAACCAGGCAACTGGATGCATAGCATCCAAAAGTACATTTTTTTTCTTTTTCTTTTTGAAATTAAAATAATTCAATATGTTAACTTGGAAGACTATAAGGAGTAATCGACTTTTTCCCATTTCTGCTGCTTTAAGGTGTTATTACTCCAACAAAGTGCAAAATTACTTGCTGATGCCTGTGTGCAAGTTATGACTTGTCACAGCCAAGGCCCATAGTGATGGGAATTTAGCTAACTTGTGGACTAGCTCCCGGGTAGGTTAATCTTACAGTTTTGGTTAAACTTAGTGACTACAGATATCCTTTCCACATTTTGACTTTCCCCATTATGGTTTTGATATACCAAGGGTCGGCATAAGAAATTTAATGGGAATTTTTCGAGTTTTGTGGAAGCCAAAGATGACACGTGAAGGTCAGCAGATGACACAGAAAAAGTTTAGAAACTCAGAAATGCATAAAATATATGTATAGTATTATATAACATCAACATATTTTATCTTTGAATACCATAATAATTCAGACTTCTTTGGTACAAAGGAAGGGCCAAAAAATTCAATGCAGATTTTCCAGATTGCAGGGCACTGGGCCCCCCTAACTCCTGAGATGTGGAAGGGATGACTGTAGTGAAGTATATTGAGACGTTGATTCACTTGGTTGGTAAAATCAATTCAGTAAGCATTTATTAAGTTAAATACAAAACACGCACACACACATATACACACACACACAAGGCAAACACAAAAATATGGTCCTAATGGAGTAGCCAACACAGAAACAACTATGTAGATGCAAGATTGACAAAGGGTAAATTGGAATAGCAGAGGCAAAATAACTAGCATTGAGGGGTGGGGGCAGGGGCGGAGCAACTCATGCCCTTTTCTTTTTCCCCTAGGCTGCTGAAGGTGCCCTTTCCAATATGAAACGCAAGTATGAAGATGAGAAGCTCGTGGTGTCAGACACCATGAGTAAACTAAGGCATGAACTGAAAGTTCTGAAAGAGGATGCTGCTACATTTTCCTCCCTTCGAGCCGTGTTTGCCAGCAGGTGACTTTCAGTTCTGCCTTTTCTGTTTCAAAAACTCCCCAAATACTCCTATGAATTCTCTTCCTGGTTGTGTGGCAACACAGAGTTTTGGGTCAAGGGCGAGATTTCCAGTCCTTGATTGTCCAATAGTGGGCATGTGCCCCTAAACTAATCTGTGTACACTCGGTGGATGTGTGACAAGTGGGAGGAAGGAGATGCGTTGTACCTTTTCTTCCCCAGAGAAGACAGTGCACACATAGAGCTATTCATACCTGTGTTATCTATACCTCCCATTACTAATCTAAACACAAGAGATACCATGCGAAAGAACCACCAAATGGAAATTTTGTTCCAACTTTGCTAGTAACATTCTGTGTGATAGTGGACAGATAGGTCAACTTTGCTTTGTTATTGTTTAACTGTAGAGTAGAGAGGATGCTATCCTCCCAGCCCAGTGTGGTGCATGATCCCTTGTAAGCTATCTTCAATGTATTCATATGAATGCTTCATGTGAAAGCATTAAGGGAATCTCTCAAGATGACACTAGTAACCCTGATCATTAACTTTGCCTATGAGCTTTCTTAGAGCCAAGACTGGGTTTCTGTTTTTGTTTTTGTTTTTTGGGTGAGTCAATTGGGGTTAAGTGACTTCCCCAGAGTTACACAGCTAGTAACTGTCAAGTGTATGAGGTTGGATTTGAACTCAGGTCCTCCTGAGTCCAGAGCCTGTGCTGTATCCACTGCGCCACCTAGCTGCCCCCCCCCAAGAACGGATTTCACCCAGTTTCCTCATACAGTGTTTTTTTGGATATTATCAGATATTTCAAATTTCAAATATCATTCATCAGAAGAATGTGGCAAAGAGCAGTGGACCCAGGGCTTATCCAGGTTTGCACCCTGGCTCCTGCTTCCTGGAGGTGGGATCTTAGATGAGCCACATCCTTTTTGTGAGGTTTCCTTCATTTGCAAAACAGGCAACAATCCTTGATTTGCTAATTCAGGGCTGTGAGAAAAGAGCTTATTTATTTATTGACTGGGAAGTTCTCCTTAAGGTGGGAGTCTCCAGTCTTTTCCACAGGGAATGGATTTTCCTTCCCCCTTCCTCCCTTCCCCGGCCCCTTACTTCTCTGAATTGAGAAGAACTACATTGAGGTGGTGGCAAAGGAAGGAACAGTCTTTTTTTTTTACAAGGACAAGGAAGCGACATGGCAGCTACTGGGCCACGGATGATCCAGTTGGTCCTTGGAGATAAACGGGGGTTAAGTGTGATTGCCTGCCTGGGGACCAGTTCCTGAAGGGAGACCAAGATGTTTAAGTAAACTGATCTGTGGGAGGTGCCGAGTTATCTTTCTTCTTCTTCTTTTCCAGGTGTGATGAGTATGTTTTGCAGCTTGGTGAAATACAGCAACAGCTTGCTGCGGCAGAAGATGAAAAGAAGACCCTGAAGTCTTTGCTGAGCCTAGCAATTCAGCAGAAACGGGCACTGAGCCAGCGCTTGGAAGCCCTGGAAGCGCAGTCCACTCTGTCCCTGAACAGCCGGGCAAAACTTGTCCCTGACCCCAAAGGGAGACCATTCAAAAGTAACTGGGTATGACCCATTTGCTCAAGTATGGAGCTAGGAGGTATGGGGGGAGGGCAGGGAAAGTTTCCCCCCAGTGAAGGTTGTGGCTAACGGTAGCCGGGCCAACTTCTTCTCATTGCCTGTAGTTATCCCCATTATTTCTAAAGAGCCTCTCTTGATGAGATTCTTCTCCTAAGTGTGTTTTCAGTCCTTGACTCAGCAACTTGTCATATAATCAAGGTGATGGTGTGTTCCCACCTCTCAGCTCCATAGTTCTTTAATCATCCTACTTAGCCAAATAATTGACTTTTCAAGAGCTCTTGGCTGGTGAATCATGTAACATAGCTGGGCAATTATTTCTATTGCGCATAGCCTTGTCACCTCTCTAGTGGCTCTCCCAGTATGCCTCTCCACTTAGCCATAGGATAATGTTGCCATGAGCCTTTTGAACATAGAGTAGGAAGTTCCCTCTCATTTCTCAAAATAAGACCAGTTAGAAGTTTAGATCCTCAGACACTGAAACTATTCAGTCACAGAGGCTTATCTAATTTTCATTGCTGTATTTTTATGTTATTTTTCCTTCTAACCTCCACCAGCGTTAAATGAATGGCATAAAGCAAGAAGACCTCCCCTTTCTCCAGCAGAGGGGAAGCAACAGTATTGACAAGCAAACGGATCTGCACAGGATTGGCATTTACATTGAGATCATCCAGCTTATCAACTCTAAATGGTTGTCCAAGAGTGTTTGATGTATTTTGGGAAGCTAATTCAATGTCTTATTTCAGTTACAGTAAAAAAAAAATATCTATAATTGTTTTTCAAATGCAGGCCATTTAAAAATGATGCTTGAAATTGTGTTGTGTTTAAGAGCTCATTCTGCTGAGATTATCAGTGGCCCTGCAATTCCAGTTTTGAGTAGTATTGTCCTGTGATTCCTTTGTGAAGAGCACCATATTCCCTATTGCTGTGTTCATGTGTGAGCCTGTCTCTTTAGGAAATGTTAAAAAAAAAAACAAAAACAAACAAAAAAAAAAACACGAACCTTGATGTTACTCCTCTACTATGACTAATTGCTGTTGGCTTTCAAGTCCATTTCAAGCAAGACATAAAACCTTGCATGTCTTTATGTTTACAGGTTAGTTTCTGTATAATTGGACATACACTTGGTGCTATTTGTACGGTGTTAGAAATTGTCTGCAAAAGTAGTTTCTATCAGTGTACGAGTGTACTGTGTACTGTTTTAAACTTTAAGAAATGTATTTGTGCAAATCCTAAACAGAATGGATTGTTCTAGGGGTATTCAGACAAAGAGCCCCTGAATAAGTGACAAGTATTTGGGATGCTTGGTAATGCTGCAACTTGCTTAGATTCTTGGGCACAGGGGACTTTTTTGGAAAGGGGAGTTTCCAAATGCACAACTCTTTCTAGGTGAAAGCCATGTGAAGCCCAAAGAGGGTGGATTCTTAAATTCAAGGATTAGTCACGTCACTTTGGTAAGGGGCTGCTTTATGCAGACTCAGAATTGTATAGTTTTTGTGGAAAGGTCTCTGGGTTTTTTCCTCTTCCATTTCAGTCCCTTTAAGGTTGGGAATTAGCCACCCACAGTTCTTAATGGGATTTTTTTAGATTCTGCCTGTATCTTCTCTTGGGGGAAAACAAAAGTTTAAGAGATGGGACACTGAATTCTTGCAGAGGACGTTATTTCGGTAACCCTCTTTTGAAGCATCTTTAAGAAGAGGAAGCCTTTCCTCTTCTGTTTTCTCCTTAAAGCGCATGCTGGGTATAGACTGAACACCTCAAGAGAGTTGGTGACTTGAAGGGTGGGTGGTGCTGTCAACCACACACCCCCAAACATTTAGTATTTAGTTTGTGAGCCTTTGAGTATTTTCAGTACCAGAATGTGTTCTTGCCAGACTGTTGGCTGGCTACAATGGGTTGTACAAGGGGTACGGAAAGCTCTCTCTAACTAGATCAGCCTGGCAAGAGATAAGAGAATAGTTTAAGTGGAATGAAAGTATATAAACATATATTTTTAATGGAAATATTTCAATATCTATTGTATTCTGTGTATGAAGTAACTCTAAATCTCCTCCCAATATAATGCATGTTGAAGAGTCTTTTGTGTAAAGAATGAAACTCCTAAATAAATTGTGTTAGTTGTCTGCATTTCTGGTTTTCTGAGCTTGATGTCTTTATATCCAAGGCCGCTTGCTCATTACAGTAAGCCACGCTGTAGTACAACAAATACTAGGACCAAAAAGTAACTAGAGGGGGCAGCTAGGTGGCACTGCAGTGGATAAAGCACTGGTCCTGGATTCAGGAGGACCTGAGTTCAAATCCGGCCTCAGACACTTGACACTTACTAGCTGTGTGACCCTGGGCAAGTCATTTAACCCTCATTGCCCCACAAAAAAAGTAACTAGAGCCTGATATTGGGCATAAGCAGGAAAGCAAGTGGCCTTTTGGGTTGCAATAAATATTGATTTCACCTGTAGCTTATTAAGCCCGGTGGGATGAGACCAGATGCCATTTCCCCCCAGTCATTCCTATAGGGTACTGTTGTGGGGGAAATTGTTGGGAGTTTGGGGTAGGGGTTCTTAGGAATTCCTCTTTAAAGAATTACACCTTCAGGGAAGCTAGGTGGCACTGCAGTTGGTAAAGCACCAGCCCTGGATACAGGAGGACCTGAGTTCAAATCCAGCCTCAGACACTTGACACTTACTAGCTGTGTAACCCTGGGCAAGTCACTTAACCCTCATTGCCCCGCAAAAAAAAAAAAAAAGAATTACACCCTCTTGCACACAAATCCAATTAGAATAAAATAATAGTTTAGGCACTAGGGAAAGGAAACCAAGAGAGAAGTCCTCAGACTTCTCATGGGGAGAAAGTATGGCACAGAGGCGTGGCTCTGAGATACCTATCTCCCTGAGCAGGAGTGTTACGAAAATTTCTAAGTCCGACAAAGGAAAGGAACAACAAGGTCTCCAAAAGAAGAAAATAGGTTTATTGAGAGAGGGTTGGTCTCACAATAAAGCCGGTCTCAGGCAGGGGTAGGACCTAAGAGACCCCAAGCTTGGGGCTCACCAGGATTTTATACCTTCACAGGGTTTACAAATTCTAGACAAACTTCTTCTCAAATTTGCAGTCATTGGTTGATCAGCCAAAATTTGCTTTCTAGCCACTAGCTTTGCCATTAGCAGGGAATACCACAATCTGAAAACTGTGATGTTGGCTAGAAGCTACAGATGATGGCTAGAGATGGTTTCTAGCAAGACTTGATGATCATACAGCATTGCTAATCCAAAATTTGCTAATCATCCAATATTTGCTGATCATCCAACAAATAAAACAGAATAGGAGGCAGCTAGGTGGTGCTGCAGTGGATAAAGCACTGGCCTTGGACACTTGACACTTACTAGCTGTGTGACCCTGGGCAAGTCACTTAACCCCCATTGCCCCACAAAAACAAAAACAACAACAAAACAAAATAGAATAAAATATCTAGATATAGTAAATCACAATTTTAGTTGATATACTTATTATTATCATAATTAAATCTCTTATAACTAAGGGGTGGGGAAAATCTCACATTATCCCTCCTTTGATCCAAAGCCAAATACTTTGGATTTGTCTCTTGGATCATTAACAATCTAAAAGATAGAGGGAAGTCCTCTATGGGCAACACAAAATCCAGAGGGGGCACTCCCCTACTGAGGCGTAAAAGTACATACATAATAATGTGAATGGGTACAACTTATGTTAGTACAGGAACATTGATTTCAGTAAAACATAATTAGTTAAAACATAGTTGCAAGTGTAAAATCATAGGAAAAAAATCAACTTCAAAACGATTAAAAAAATGACATTGGGAGCAACAAGGTGTATTGATATTTCCATAAAATGATGGTCTAAGACAATTTGTACATGGAGGAACATACACATCATTTTGATAGTTCATTACTGTAACAGGTTTTAACCTTAAGCCAACCTGAATATATTTCCAAAATCTACAAGAATGACAATTAAGAAACAAATTTCAAATCCTCATGACATTTGTCAGAATTGGGACAAAGACTACTGGCAATAAGTTTTTCCTGTAGAGGCTGATTTTACAGTCTTCCTATAAAATCCAAAACAATTATAACAACATGAAACACCAAATACAACTCTCTGTGCTTTTCTGGCACAAACCATGCACAGGAACATTGTATTAAGCATAGCAGTCATAAAGGAATTTGAAGATTGAGTATGAGGTACCTCAGAGGCACCTGAGGATGTAGTAGGCTCATCAGGTACCGGTTCTTGTTTACCAGAGGCAGAAAAATCAGTGACTAGTACTTGTTTGACCGTTGCAGTGTCATGATTAAAAGAGGATAAAGTCCAGACATCGTAGGTAAGAAGAAGTCCACCAATATTAAATTGGGGTCCAGATAGTAAAGCAAATAATTATTGCAGATGTCAAAAAGGACAGGTCGCAGTTCTATACTTGCAGAAGATGAGATATCAAGAAGATAAATAGGATCCAAAATAAGTGTAGTATCTTGAAAGAGTTCATACCTCAAGAAATATAAAGAACATGTATCTTTAACATTTAGAGAATTGAGAGACACAGCAGTTCATTATTATTTTAACAAAAATAAGAACTCCTAAGATAATTAAGATCCATTTTAAAACAAATTGCACTAAACCTCCACTGTTAAACCATGAGGCTATCCATGAAAACCATGAAGAGGGGTCCCACCAGGAAGTAGTACCCTCTTGAACATGAGTATGTTGGGCTATTTCCAAAGTACTATTCAATAATTCCATCATACCAAGATAGAGTGTGCAAGTCTTCAAACTTAAAGGCTGTAAATCTGCCAGTGCTTGAAGATGACAAAAAAAATTTCCAAAATTATCATAAAACTGACTACATGTTCTGATGGGCTTATGGTACATGGAAGCACAAAGAACAAAAAGACAGGTCACATACATAAACTTCAGGTGCCACAGTATATTTGAGAGCAGGAAGAGAAGTAGATGGAGATGGAGAGCCAGAAACTAGAAAAGGCAAGCCATACATAACATAATGAAGAAGAAAGTGAAATCCTATTCTTCTAAACAGTTGTAGCATAAACCTAAACCAAAATATTAGTAAACTCAAGAACACCGACAAAGTCAATCCAGCTAGAAGTATAGTTGTCCAAAAATATTTAGAAAAGGTTAGAGTGCCTTGATTCCAGATCTAACATAGCAGTAACAAAATCATTAAGATCAGAAGCAGTGTCATTGAAATTTGAGGCCATTTTCAGCAGGAAAAAGGAGCAGGTTTCATGTGAGAGCAATGAATTCACAAGTCCTTCTGATCCACCTTGATTGCAGTAGAGGTGCTTAGAAGAACTTGTAAAGGACTTTCCCAAGCAGGTTGAATTTCACTAGAATGCGTAAAATTTTTAATATACACATAATCACCAGGTCGAAAATCATGGATAGAAAAGTCAATAGGACCAGATTAAATCACAGCTCCAATTGAATATAACTCCTTCAGCCTATTTTGTAAGTCTTTTATATAGTTAGCTATTGTTAAATCCCTCCTCCCCAACATGGAGATATACACAGGCACAAATGAACTTGCCTTCAAGGGAGGATGACCAAACAACATCTCATAAGGATAAATATGACAATCTCCTTTGGGCCTACTTCTCAAATGGAACAAAGCTAGAGGAAGTACATCAGACCATTTCAAATGAGTTTCTTGACATAATTTTCCAATCAAAAGCTTGATTTCCTTATTCATATGCTCTGCATGTCCAGGGGATTAAGGATGGTAAAGAGTATGAAACTTTGGTTCAATTCCTAAATTTGCATAAACTCTAGAAAGTACTGTATCAGTAAAATGAGAACCTTTATCAGAATCAATCCAAGCAGGAGGGCCATATCTGGGGACAATCTCCTGCACAATTATTTTAGCTACAAAGGCTGCATCAGCTTTGGAAGCAGGAAAAGCTTCTACCCACTTTGTTAATATATCAATAAGAACTAGACAGTATTTAAGAGTCCAACCTTTGGCACATTTATAAAATCAATTTGTTATGATTCAAATGGAAGATATGCCTTCTTAAAGGCATGCTGATTAAAAAAACACAACCTAATGCAGTACGAGAAGCCCAGATGTAATCCCAGGAGCCACCCATGCTCACCTAATTGTGTCTGTGATTGCTTGTGCACCATAATGACCTCCTGCATGAACTGCTAGGCAGGCCTGGTGATAACATTTCTTTGGAAGAAAAGACTTGCCTTCCTCACTTACCCAAACCCTTGATATCTGTTTAGCATTATATCGTTGTATCCAAGTTTCTACTTCCTTGTCATCATAGATGAGGTCTGGTCACTGAGTTTTGTTTCCAGCATCGTCATCACCTTCAATCTCAGGAGCTTGAAGTGGCATCACATAAACAGGACCTTCAATAGCTGCTGTCTTAGCAGCAGCATCAGCTCTTTCATTTCCTTGGGACACTGGATCATTCCTTTTTTTATGGGTTGAACAATGAATTATAGCTTGAGTCTGAGGTAACTGAATAGCTTCAAGAAAGTCTCTGATCAAGTCAGAGTGGGTTATCTCTTTCCCTGATGAAGTTAAAAATCCCCTCTGCATCCATAACATACCTGTTGCATGACATATTCCAATAGCATAACGTGAGTCTGAATAGATATTAGCACTCTTTCCCCTTGCCAAGTGACAGGCTTTTGTTAGGGCTATAAGTTCAGCTGCCTGTGCATTCAAAGTTGGTGGAAGTGAAGCTGACCACAAAATGTCATAGTCTGTAACCACAGCAGCCCCAGTGAATCTCCTTCTTTCCTGCATGAATGAAGAGCTGGCAATATATAGGACTAACTCAGAATTTCCAAGAGGAACATCTGTGAGATCTTGGTGAGGTTTTTCCACCATCTCAACCACTGTTTCACAGTCATGTAAGTGTTCCGCTGATAAAGGAAGATCAGGTAGCAGGGTGGAAGGATTCAAGGTGTTACATCTTTTTATAGTGATGTTTTCATTCCCTAATAGGGTCACTTCATATCAGGCAAGTCTCTGGTCTGAGAAAGCCTGAGTTCCATGACACAAGAGCAAGGCTTCCACTTCATGGGAGCACTGAACAACCAAAGGATTTCCCAATACTAACTCTGCAGATTTTTCCACCAGCAAAGCTGTAGCTGCTACAGCCCTCAAACAGGGTGGAGCACCAGCAGCAACTTGGTCTAATTGAGCAGAGAATTAGGCTACTAGGCATTGGGAAAATGCAAAGGTCTGGGTCAGTACCCCTAAAACTACTCCCTTCCTTTCATGCACATAGAGAGTGAAGGCCTTTGAATAGTCAGGCAACCCAAGGGTAGGGGCAGTCATGAGTGCTTTTTCAAGTTCTCTCAAAGCTACTAGATGTTCTGCTTCCATCTGCAAGGGCTCAGGAACAGAGGCTTTTGTAAAAGCAGTAAGGAGTTTCACAATCTCCCTAAAGGAAGGAATCCAGGAACGGCAATAACCAGTAGCCCCCAATATAGCAAGTACCTTCTTCTTAGTCTTGGGTACTGATAAGTTTTGGAGGGGCTGTATTCTCTTGGGAGAAATGGTCCTTTTTCATGGTGATAGAATAACCCCCAAATACTCTACTTGTTCCTTGCACCACTGTACCTTTTACTTGGAGATCTCATGTCCATGCTGAAACAGTTCCTGGAAAAGTGACAGCTGTCGTGATAGCAAGTTTCTTGGTTAGGGGAAGCTAAGAGTAAATCATCCACATACTGGATCAAAGTGGAACCTTTAAAGGTGATAGTTGATAAGTCCTTCTGCAGAATCTGAGAGAATATGGTTGGAGAGTTTATAAAACCTTGTGGTAATCTAGTCCATGTGTACTGTTGGTTTAACCAGGTCAATGCAAACAGATATTGGGATTCAGGGCTTATAGGAATTGAATGGAAGGCAGCACATAAATCAAATACTGAAAAACAAGTGGCATCACAGGGAATAGCAGTCACAATAGTGGCTGGGTTAGGCACAACAGGGTGAAGAGCAACAACATAAGCATTAATTGCTCTAAGATCCTGAACAAAGCGATAGATGGGCTTACCGTCAGGACCAGGCTTTCGCTTCTTCACTGGAAGAATTAGAGTATTTGCCTCTGACCTACATGGGAAAATAATTCCTTGTTTAATAAGAGAGTCAATTATGGGAGTAATACCAATAATTGCCTCCTTTGAAAGTGGATATTGTGAGGGGCAGCTAGGTGGTGCAGTGGATAGAGCACTGGCCCTGGAGTCGGGAGGACTTGAGTTCAAATCCAGCCTCAGACACTTAACACTTACTAGCTGTGTGACCCTGGGCAAGTCACTTAACCACAATTGCCTTACCAAAAAAAAAAGAAAGTGGATATTGTGTACAGATGGTGTTTTCCCTCCTTTTGTAGTGATAAAGATTGGAACTGCTGATTTCAGTAGTCCCACATCAGTGGAGGATTTTGCCCAAATATTTTCAGGCAAGGTGTCTGGAATAGAGAAATATTCAGATTGGGACAACCTAAAAGCAGACAATTCCTCACCATAACATTCACTTAATACATCAATAAACACTGGGGTTAACAAATTTTCATCAGGCATATCAATAGTTAATGTATTATCTGGCATACAATGAATTATGACTTTCAATTTACACAATAAATCTCTACCCAAGAGATTAATAGGAGATTGGGGTATCCACAAAAAAGAATGCATCACTGAAATGGAGCCAGTAGTAACTTCAAGTGGGAATAGAAGAGGAGCTAGTTGACCATGCTCCTCAACTCCCACCACAGGCATCTTTTTGACAATAGTTACTTTATCCTTGGGAACAAATTTTAACACAGAAATAGAGGCACCAGTATCAATTAAACAAGAACATTTTACACCTTCAACATACAAATCGATATTAGGTAAGGGAGATGCATGAACGGGTAAAGCAGGGGCAAGGAGCTTGGTGGAATCTGCATTTTCCACATCCTCTACCTCTCCCTCAACCTGTCATGCTGAAGCATTGTTTTCAGAGCTCCAGTTTCCCCTGTTAACCTGATTTACTCCCTGTCTTATTCTCTGACCATTTCCAAATTTCTTCCTTTCTTGATCTCTTTTCTTTGTAAAACAGTCTCTAGCCCGATGTCCTACCTTTCTACAATAGAAACAGTAAATTCTTCTATTCTGTTGCCCTGTAGGCACTTGCTGGATGGTGGCAAGAACAGCTTTAGGTTTCTGAACAGATTTTTCTCCCTTATCCTTTCTCTCATACACATATTAGTTCCCCAATATTCTTTGCATGCCATCATCCAGGGCAATATTTTAGAAAATACTCCTTAATATTTGGAACAGACTGATACACAAAAGCAGCATTTATGATTCTAGCATCCCTAGGATTTATAGGGTCCAATCTAGCAAATCTTCTAGCACTCTTACACAATCTATCATAAAACTTCATAGGAGTCTCATCTTTTTCCTGTGTGATCTCTTGAAATTTACTATAGTTCTCTGGTCTTTCTGAGAAAAGCTCTATTCTTCTAATTAAATCATCTATAGTATCTCTTAGTTGTTTCATATCTGCTATTAAAGAAAACAGTAAAGACTGAGGGAATGTCTCTATTTGATTAATACATGTTACAGCATTTCGAGGCATGTTAGTGCATGCCCAGTCTTCCTCTTCAGGTATAAAATAAGAAGGAAGACATGATAGTATATTAGTAACAGGTTCCTGGCTTTAATTTTTTCAGAAATCATAGTAGACAGCAGTACATGGCACATTTTCAAAAACTGACCATGTATTAGGGCACAACATCATAGTCAAATGTAGAAAGGCAGAAATACTAAATGCATCCTTCTCAGATCATGATGCAATAAAAATTACATGTAATAAAGAGGCATGGAAAGGTAGACTGAAAATCAGTTAGAAACTAAATAATTTCATTCTAAAGAATGAGTGGGTCAAACAACAAATCATAGAAACAAATAACTTTATCCAAGAGAATGCAAGTGATCACCAGGATAACACTATGACCAGGTGGGATTTATACCAGTAATGCAGGGCTGGTTCAACATTAGGAAAACTATTAAAATAATCAACCACATCAATAAGAAAACTAACCAAAATCGTATGATTATCTCAATAGATGCAGAGAAAGCTTTTGACAAAATACAGCACCCATTCCTAATAAAAACACTACAGAGCTTAGGAATAGGTGAAACTTGCCTTAAAATAGTAAACAGTATCTATCTAAAACCATCAGCAAGCATCATATGTAATGGAGATAAGTTAGAGGCCTTCCCAATAAGATCAGGGGTGAAACAGGGAAGTCCATTATCACCTCTATTATTTAATATTGTACTAGAAATGTTAGCTTTAGCAATCAGAGAAGAAAAAGGAATTAAAGGAATTAGAATAGGCAAGGAAGAAACAAAACTATCACTCTTTGAAGATGATATGATGGTATACTTAGAGAATCCCATAGAATCAATTCAAAAATTACTTGAAACAATTAACAACATTAGCAAAGTAGCAGGATATAAAATAAATCCACATAAGTCATCAGCATTTCTATACATGACCAACAAAGTCCAACAGCAAGAGATAGAAAGAGAAATTCCATTTAAAGTAGTGGTAGATAATATAAAATACTTGGGAGTCTACTTGCCAAGACAAACCCAGGAACTCTATGAACACAATTACAAAACACTTTTCATACAAATCAAATCAGATCTAAATAATTGGAAAGATATCAATTGCTCATGAATAGGCAGCGCTAACATAATAAAATGACAATTCTACCTAAATTAATTTACTTATTCAGTGCCATACCAATCAGACTACCTGAAAATTATTTTATAGACCTAGAAGAAATAATAACAAAATTCATCTGGAAAAACAAAAAATCAAGAATATCAAGGGAAATAATGGAAAAAATGCACAGGAAGGTGGGTTAGCTGTACCAAATCTGAAGCTCTAGTATAAAGCGGCAGTCATCAAAACTATCTGGTGCTGGCTAAGAAATAGAGAGGAGGATCAATGGAATAGGCTAGGCATAGGAGACACAGTAGTAAATGATATTAATAATGTACTGTTTGATAAACCCAAAGACTCCAGCTTCTGGGATAGGAATTCAGTATTTGACAAAAACTGTTGGGAAAACTGGAAGATAGTATGGCAGAAACTAGGCATAGACCAACATCTTACACCTTATACTAAAATAAGGTCAAAATGGGTACATGATTTAGACATAAGAGGTGATACCATAGGAAAATTAGGAGAAGAAGGAATAGTCTACCTTTCAGATCTTTGGAAAAGAGAACAGTTTATGACCAAACAAGAGATAGAGAATATTATGAAATGCAAAATGGATGATTTTGATTACATTAAATTAAAAAGTTTCTGTACAAACAGAAGCAATGCATCCAAAATTAGAAGGGATGCAGAAATCTGGGAAACAATTTTTATGGCCAGTACTTCTGATAAAGGCCTCATCTCTAAAATATATAGGGAACTAAATCAAATTTATAAGAATCCAAGTCATTCCCCAATTGAGAAATGGTCAAAGCATATGAACAGGCAGTTTTCTGATGAAGAAATCAAAGCTATCTATTTCCATATGACAAAATGCTCTAAATCACTATTGACTAGAGAGATGCAAATTAAAACAACTCTGAGGTACCACCTGACACCTATGAGATTGAATAATATGACAAAAAAAGGAAAATAATAAATGTTGGAGAAGCTGTGGGAAAATTGGAACACTAATGCATTGTTGGTGGAGCTGTGAACTGATCCAACCATGATGGAGAGCAGTTTGGAACTATGCCCAAAGGGCTATAAAGGTGTGCATACCCTTTGACCCAGCAATACCACTTTGGGGTCTTTTCCCAAAGAGATCATAAAAAAGGGAAAAGGACCCACATGTACAAAAATATTTATAGCTGCTCATTTTGTGGTGGCAAGGAATTGGAAATTGAAGGGCTGCCCATCAATTGGGGAATGGCTGAACAAGTTGTGGTATATGAATGTAATTGAATTCTATTGTGCTGTAAGAAACGATGAGCAGAAGAAATTCAGAGAAACCTGGAAGGACTTGCATGAACTGATGATGAATGAGATGAGCAGAACCAGAAGAACATTACACACAGTATCATCAATATTATGTATTGATCAACTGTGATAGACTAGATTCTTCTCACCAATACAATGGTACAAGATAGTTCCAAAGGACTCATGATGGAAAATGCTCTCCAAATCCAGAAAAAAAGAACTATGGCATCTAGATGCAGATTGAACCATACTATTTATTTTTTGTTTGTTTGTTTTTCTTTTTTGAGGTTTTTCCCTTTTTCTCTAATTCTTCTTTCACAACATGACTAATGCAGAAATATGTTTAATTCAATTGTACATATATGACCTATAGCAGATTACTTGCTGTTTTGGGGAGGGGGAGGGAGGGGAGAAAAATTTGAAACTAGAAATCTTATAAAAACAAATGTTTAAAAACTATCTCTCCATGTAACTAGAAAATAATAAAATACTTTTATGATGAAAAAACCTTTTCTGTATTTATGTATATAATAATATTTTTATTGTTTTTGTTACTCATGTGGTCAATTATATTTATAGTTTCCTAATATTGAACCAAGCTTGCTGCATTCCTGATATAAATCCCACTTGGTCATATGTTGTGATATATTGTTATACTCATCTTGCCATTTTATTTAAAAATGTTACATTATATTCATTAGGGAAATTGGTCTATAGTTTTCTTTCTCTATTTTTTCTTTCCCTGGTTGAGGTATCAAAACCATATTTGTAGGGCAGCTAGGTGGCACAGTGGATAGAGCACTGGCCCTGGATTCAGGAGGACCTGAGTTCAAATCCGGCCTCAGATCCTTGACACTTACTAGCTTAGTGACCCTGGGCAAGTCACTTAACCCCAATTGCCTCACCAAATAAAAAAACCCAAACAAACAAACAAACAACTCCCCCCCATATTTGTGTCATAGAAGGAATTTGTTAGGACTTCTTTACCTATTTTTTTCAAATATATATAATATTGGGATTAACTGTTCCTTAAATATTTGGTAGAATTCACTTGTAAATCCAACTGGGCATGGAGATTTTTTTCTTTTATTTATAACTTGTTCAATTTCTTTTTCTAAGAAAGATCTATTTACTCTTCAGTTAATATGGACAATTTGCATTTTTGTAAATACTCATCCAGTTCACTTAGATTGTCAGTTTTACTGGCATATAATTTGGCAAAATAATTACTAATAGTTGTTTTAACTGCATCTTCACTGGTAGTGCATTTACCCTTTTCACTTTTGAGACTGGTAATTTGGTTTTCTTTCTTTATTTAAAATTAGTCAATGGTTTATCTCTTTTATTGTGTTTTTTCATAAAGGTGATCTTAATTTTATCTATTACGTCATTGGCTTTTTTCCTTTCAATTTTACTATTCTCCCTCTTGATTTCCAGAATTTCTATTTTTTTTGTGTTTTATTGGGGATTTTTAACTTGGATATGAACAGACAGTTTTCAGAAAAAGAAATAAAAGTTATCTATAGTTATATGACAAAATGCTCTAAATCACTGTTGATTAGAGAAATGCAAATTAAAACAACTCTGTGGTACTACCTCACACCTATCAGATTAGCTAATACAAAAAAAAAGACGGGTCAGCTAGATGGTGCAGTGGATAGAGCATGTGCCCTGGATTCAGGAGTACCTGAGTTCAAATCCGACCTTAGACATTTAATACTTACTAGCTGTGTGACCCTGGGCAAGTCGCTTAACCCCAATTGCCTCACTAAAAAAAAATGATAAATGTTGGAGGGGATGTGGGAAGACATGCATTTTTGATGGCTTTGTGAACTGATCCAACTATTCTGGAGAGCGATTTGGAACTATGCTATAAAACTGTGAGTATCCTTTGATCTAACAATACCACTATTAGGTCTGCATCCCAAAGAGATATTTAAAAGAGAAAAGAACCTATTTGTACAGAAATATTTATAGCAGCTCTTTTTGTGGTGGCTAAAAATTAGAAATCAAAGGGATGCCCATCAATTGGGGGATGTCTAAACAAGCTGTGGTATATAATTGTGATGGAATATTATTGCTCTGTAAGAAATGATGAGCAGGATGCTTTCAGAAAAACCTGGAAAGACTTACATGAAATGATGGAAAGTGAAGTGAGCAGAATCTGGAGAACATTGTACACAGTGACAGTAATATTGTACAATGAAGAACTATAAATGACTTACCTATTCTCAGCAGTACATTGATCCAAGACAATCCCAAAGGACTCGTGATGAAAAATGCTATCGGCCTCCAGAGAAGTAACTGATGTCTGAATACAGACATACTTTCTGAATACATACTTTCACTTTCTTTTCTCTTTTTGTTTAAGTCTTCTTGAACAAAATGACTAATATGGAAATATTTTACACAATGAGCACATATAACCTGTATCAGATTGTTTAGTATTCTCAGGGAGAAGGAAGGGGAAGGAGGGAGGGATAGAATTTGGAACTCAAACCTAAAAACCCCCAAATGTTAAAAATTGCTTTACATGTAATTGGAGAAAAACAAAATGGTAAAAAAAAAGAATTTGGATGCTATGCCATTAGTGCACATGTGTAATATATTGATATTACTTAATGGTCTACAGTACTTTTTCCCTGAAATGTTTTTATTTATTTATTTACTTATCTATTTGCTTATTTATTTGTTTGTTTAGTCATAAAAGTATTTTATTATTTCCAATTACATATAAAGATAGTTTTCAACATTTTTTATAAGATTTTAGTTCCAAATTTTTCTCCCTCCCTGCCTTCCCTTCTCCTCCCCAAGACAGAAAGGAATCTGATATAGGTTACATATATACAATTACATTGAACATATTTCATATTAAACATATAGTTATATAATATGACTAAACATATTAGTCATGTTGTGAAAGAAGAATCAGAACAAAAGGGAAAAACCTTCAGAAAGAAAAAAAATGTAGAAACAGTATGGTTCAATCTTCATTCAGAATCCACAGTTCTTTTTTCTGGATGTGGAGAACATTTTCTATCATGAGTTCTTTGGAATTGTCTTGGGTCATTGCACTGCTGAGAAGAGCTAAGTCTATCTGATCATCCCACAATGTTGCTGTTACTGTGTACAATGCTCTCCTGGTTCTTCTCACTTCACTCAGCATCAGTCTACTTAAGTCTTTCCAGGTTTTTCTGAAATCTGCCTGCTCATCATTTCTTACAGCACAATAGTATTCCATTACATTCATATACAACAACTTGTTCAGCCATTCACCAATTGATGGGCATTTCCTCGATTTCCAATTTTTTGCCACCACAAAGAGGGCTGCTAGAAATATTTTTGTACATGTGGATCCTTTTACCTTTTTTTATGCTAAATTTCAATACAATATACAGTGTATCTGTTTCTCAAAATAAATAGTAGCAACCATTAAACAGGACCATAAATATATAAAGAAAAGGTAACTTTATCATCTTACCTGTTTTTTGTTTGTTTGGTTTGTTTTTTTTAAGGGCAACGAGGGTTGAGTGACTTGCCCAGGGTCACACAGCTACTAAGTGTCAAGTGTCAGAGGACGGATTTGAACTCAGGTTTTCCTGAATCCAGGGCCAATGCTTTATCCACTGCACCACCTATCTGCCCCCATCTTACCTGTTTTTTTTTTTTGAGGGAAAACTATCACTGTTGTGAAAGAATGTCTCTAAATCAGCGATTTTTTGCATTCGCTGGAAAATGTATATTTAAAAAGTGCCTTTTTGGAAATGATGAATAAATGATTGTACTAAAGAAAACAATGGATCCCTCTCTCTCACTCTTCCCCTTTACCCCATGCACACTCAGACACACCTGTGCATGCTGGTGTAATGTCTGCTCATGCTTGCTGATGAGGTATTTATTTAGTCACATGATGTCTGTCCTCTTTCAAGCCATCCTTAAATCTAAGGTTAAGTGCAAGCCATTGTCTGAAGTCCGAATGCCTTCCATTTTACTGAAGGGAAAACTGAGACCATGGAGGGGAAGAGACTTGCTCAAGAAAACACAGTCAGGAAGTGGTGTCCTTAGAGGATGGTGACATTGGGGTGATGTCATGAATTGCACTGAACTGGATTTAACGGAGGGAGGGCTGTGCAAGGTCACCAGCCTCACTCTCTCCTCCAGAGCCATCTGGGTCCAATGGCAAGATAAACATCAGGACGACTGGGGATGACCCGGATGTTTAAGGCAATTGGGGTGAAGTGACGTCCCCAGGGTCACACAGGTTGTACGTGTCTGAGGAAATATTTGAATCCAGTTCCTCACAACTTCAGGGCCAGTGCTCTATCCACTGCGCCCCCTAGCAGCCCTTCTGGGCAGCTACTTTTAGGTGATTGGCTAGTTTCTTTGCTACACTGTTCGTAAGAGGCGGGTCTTTAACCCAGCCTCCTCCCTATTCCCGCCCCCCCCTCCACCCCCACCCCCCATCGCAAACCCTGCCGCTCTGCTGAGGAAAGTGTTGGCTCTACAACCCCGTCTACACACCCTCGAGCCTTCCTGCCCTGGCCCGAGATCCGAGAAGGTGGGAACCCGCAGAAACCGCCCAAGGAGGTGCCCCAGGCACGAGCCCACTGAGTGATGGCCTCTTCCACGTTCGAGGGTAGGCTGGGCCCAAACCCACCCGTTTTCCAAGAGGGGGAGACCGTGCTGATTTTCCAAGGATCCAAGATGCGCAAGGCCCAGTGTATCTGGGTGACTGTTGAGAAGGAGCAAATCAAATATCTAGTCTGTTATCCATCTGGGAGTGAGATCAGTTCAGCCAGGAGAGGGGCTACGGTCTACCCGAGTGCTCCCCTCTGGCGGCCCCCATCAGCTCCGACCGGACCCACCCCAAGTGGTCCATGGTTGTGGCCTAGCCATAGCAGCAGTGGCAGTTGTTGCAGCAAGCCCATGGTCCTGGGAAGGGGGGATAGCAGAATCCTAGACCCGCTGCCTGTTGCCCCTATGTTATTCTTCAAAAAGCCACTTTACCCACTTGTCCCCCATGGCTGGGAATATGACTGGGTGCTCGAGGGCAGTGTACTTCGCTACTCTGCTGCCTACATGCAGAGGGACAGACATGCCTATCTCCTCCTCCAGATAGCTGCTGAGAGGAAACAACAGCGGGAACACCCACATACCTCCTCCTGGGGTAGCGACCATTGCAACCCAGGCGAAGGCAGTACCGCTGGGGGCACAATGGTGCAACCCAACCCGGAGATAGGTAGGATGCGCGTTCAAGGGAGAGGAAGTGAGCCATCGAAAGACAGAGATGTTACCCCGGACCCAGAAAAAGAATCCATGGGCAGGCAGGAAATCCAGATCCACCTACCCAAGGTCCTGAGGTCCCTACTCGTGCAGGATTGGGAGCTGGTGACCCTCGAGAAGAAGCTGGTCACCATACCGGCCAGGAAGACCGTTGACGCCATCCTGACCGAGTATGCCACCTTCCAGTCAAACAACCAATCCATTGACAAGAAGTGTGCCATCAGTGGACTAGTGTCTTTGATCAAAGAGTACTTCGACATGGTGCTGGCCACCCAGCTGCTCCACAAGTTCGAGAGACCTCAGTATGCCGAGATCCTGGCCCGTTATCCCAACTGTCAGATGTCCCAGCTCTATGGAGGTGCCCACCTGATCCGCCTCTTCCCTCAGATGGCCTCCATTCTCACTTCCACATCTCTGAATGAAAGCAGCCTCAATGTGCTCTTGAGTCACTTGCAAGATTTCCTGGCATATCTGGCCAGAGATCCTTCTCAGCTATCTGTAGCAGCCACTGATTACCAGCTGGCCACTGAGGAGTACCAGAAAAAAGCTGAGTAAGGCCTCAGCGCTCTTGCCTCCTGCCAGGTGAGCATATCTTGGAGCCTACCTATTGGGTGATTCAATCCATACCTTGCCAAAATGATCTGTTCATATATTTGCTTATGTTGTTTCAGGGTTGATGTTTGTTGCTTTAAATTTCCGGTGAACTACTTCCATGGAGGAAGCCTCCTCTCTCCTTGCAGAACAGTAACTGATGTTTGCCGTCAAGGACACAGAGACTGAGATGCAGTAGGAACACTCCCTGCCCGCCTAGATGAACACAATGAATTCCAAGAACTTTGCATCCTGATGCTTCCCCATCTCAGCGACCTGCATCAACGACGACGACGCTCAGCGACCAAAGACTGTTGAAGATTGTTAGTGCCAAAGATATTGTCACTTTAACTGGGTATGGGTGTGTCGGGTTATCTGGTACATGGGGCTGGTCACCTGCCCCTTCTTGAAATGTGACTATGCTGGCCTTCCACATGTTTTATCTCTATGACCCAACAAATGAACTGTTCTGGTGTTTGCCATGTTGATTCCCATGCATGATTAGATAATAGGAGGAAACCACTCATCTGTATTGAGGGATGTCTGGGAAAATTGGTCTTTCAAAGTTCTTTTACGAGTGTTGAAAATACATTGAGTTTGCTGCAAAAAAGGTGTATGTATTTTTATGATTCTATTAATTCCAATAGACCCCAGGGGCCCACCCAACTCATAATCACTTTAAGAGTAGGCTTTGGGGAAGCTAGGTGGTGCAGTAGATAAAGCACTGGCCCTGGATTCAGGAGGACCTGAGTTCAAATCCAGCCTCAGACACTTGACACTTACTAGCTTTGTGACCCTGGGCAAGTCACTTAACCCTTATTGCCCCAAAGGAAAAAAAAAGAGTGGGCTTTGTCTTGGTATTGATCTACTTTGACCCCATAAGACCTAGACCTCGAAAAAGAAATGGCTCAGAAATGGGGTTGGGGGCATATCTACTTTCCTTCAAGGTGGTAACAGGTCTTTATGGTGGTCTCAAGGGCCAACAACAGCTCCTGGACCCAGATCATAGGACTGGTTTCTGCTGATGCTGTCATGGGAGGATTATGGGCCCTGGTTACCCCAACAGTTCTCTGGGGAGTTCAAGGAACTTTTTCCTTGAAACCTCAGGGGTTTTCCCTTGAAATCAAACAGGCCTTTCCTTGAACTCAATCAAGGACACACTCACACCCAAAAGAGATAAGCGGCAAGCATGCTCCAGGACTACCACTCTGCATTCCAGTCCTCCTGGGCATACCCCAAAGAGATAAGGGCACCAGATCGAACTGAGCATGCTCCAGGACCACCACCCTGCATCCCAGCCCTCCTGAGCACCTGGACGAGGTCTTGTGCGAGAGTGTAATTCTTTACGGAGGAATCCTAAGGACCCATGTGCTTTCTCCTCCTGGTTTTCCCCCCATATCATAACTATCAAGAGAAATCAAGGAAATCTGGGGATTTCCTCCTGGGAAGAGATGGGGTAGGAGTGGATGTCTCAGCATTGTTAGGGCCACTCAGCATAGATTTTTTTTTCGGGACAATGAGGGTTAAGGGACTTACCCAGGGTCACACAGCTAGTAAGTGTCAAGTGTCTAAAGCTGGATTTGAAATCAGGTCCTCCTGAATCCAGGACTGGTGCTTTATCCCCTGCGCCACCTAGCTGCTCCAACTCAGCATAGCTTTTGAGGCTTCTACTTCAGAGACCCCCAGAAGTAGGGCTGATATCATTTATCGACTTCCTGTTCTCACCTTTAGTGGAAGGTGGTTCCCTTCATCAGTAATTACTCTGGTGAGCCCAAGAGCTGGGAGGAACCAGGGATGGGTTAGCCATAGCTTGACCAAGGCCCAGGAATCATTGCAGTGTCTTCACCTCAGTCCTGGATCTACCTCACACATGCTGGTTCCCCATGTACCCCTTCTGGGCCCAATAGAAAGGGGCTGGGCTAGCTAGACCTCTTCAATAACAATACTTAGCAATGCAGCCAAGATTAGAATGAAAACAGAAAGATGGAAAACAATTTTTACAGTCAGTGTTTCTGATAAAGGCCTCATTTCTAAAACTATAGAGACCAGAAATGCAAGAAGGGATTAGGTTATGAAGAGTTTGTGAGAACTACAAAATTTACTGTGAGCTGATTCTCCAACCCAGTCCCATCTTTCCCAGACAAATGAATTGCCTGGGGCTGACCAATCTTTGTCATTTCCAGACTCTTGATGGACTTATGGGCCTTCCCCCAAGCAACTTAACCCCTCCCAATGTTTCCCCACCTTACTCCCTGGACTTTAGGTTATTATGTAAAAAGGTTCATTCACATTAAGTAGTTTCTATCTGTGAGAAACTTACTTTTCCCAAGGGCAGTTTCATAGCTCCTTCTGTTCTGTTACCTCATAAAAACCCTGTCCTCCTTGGGTATTCCTAGCTTCTGAGTTTTGTGATACCACGAGCTATAGTTCCTCTGCCCCGATTAAAGACCTTATTTCTCCTATATTAATTGTTTCCTTAATTTCCAGGTTAACACTTGAAAGTCAAACAGAACATTTTATATTTTGTCATGGTGGTGATAGAGAGCCATTGGAATTTATGGTATATGAGAAGGGTTAGCCTTGGCAAGGGGAAGGGCCAATTCTTAATGGGAGACAAGAGAAAATAAAGATAATAGGAGAAGGATCTGAGTGATATGATACAAGTTGAGGAGGGAACTCTTGGTGAAAAGCCTTATTTTTTTGTGAGGTAATCGGGGTTAAGTGACTTGCCCATGGTCACACAGCTAGTAAGTGTTAAGTGTCTGAGGCCGGATTTGAACTCAGGTACTCCTGACTCCAGGGCTGGTGCTCTATCCACTGCGCCACCTAGTCACCCCCAAAGCCTTATTTTTTTTAAAATAATATTTTATTTTTTCCAATAATAACATGTAAAGATAGTTTTCAACATTCATTTTTATAAGATTTTGAGTTTCAAATTTTTCTCCCTCCCTCCCTTCCTTCTCTCCTCCCCAAGACAGCAAACAATCTGTTATAGGTTACATATTACAATCATGTTAAACATATTTCCACATTAATCAGGTTGTGAAGACATAAACCAAAAGGGAAAAATCATGATGTGAGAAATATCACTCCAATAACTTCTGGAACTCAGAGTTGGTGATGTGTCAAAGGCTCATTTATTGTCAGTCTCTTGAGAATGGGTCACCCCTCATGGAGTGAACAACAAAATGGAGGCACAAAGGCCTTTTTATCTCTTCCCATCCCAAATGGTGATTGCTCATGGATTTTCTCTTGGGAAGTTGTTTCTCCTAAAACTTCCTGTGGGAAGTTCTTTTCTATTTGAATTAACCCTCATTTATGGACATTGGCATTTGAGTATTTGCTTCTATTCTCAAACTGAATATACAATCTGAATCCACTTTCCCAGATGGAAATCTCTTAATCTGAATATACAGTAATCACCTGTGGGTGTATTCCCAGGCTGTCACCTGTGGATAGTGAAAGGAGACAACCTCTCCCCCCAGTTTCTCACACATGAGAAACAAAAAACAAAACAAAGTGAAAATGGTATGCATTGGTCTGCATTCAGACTCTATTAGTTCTTTTGCTGCATGTGTATAGCATTTTCCAACACGAGTCTTTTGGAATTGTCTTGGAACATTGCTGAGAAGAGTTGTCTTGGAACATTGCTGAGAAGAGTTGTCTATCACCGTTAATCATTGCCCAAGGTTGAATAGCCTCGGTTTTTTCAGAGAAATATGAAGCCAGGTTTTCAGCTGGAGGGTGGGGAGTGGTGGAGCCGTGGGAGGCTTGAGGAGGGATGAAAAGGTTTGGAAGAGCCACTGTGATCATGTCGTGAGTTCTGAGACCTTACTTCCTTTCCTCTGCCGTCTTGGCTCTGCCCCAGAAATCTTGGAAGAGCCACCGTGGTGAGTAAGAGAGTGAATATGAGTGGAAGGCATTAAACAATTGTCTCACTCCACTGAGGGCTCAGCTAATTGTATATAACAGAAATTTGAAGTGGACCCAGTTTCATGATTTTCTCCAGCTTCATTAAGTAACACTTGAGTAAGAGCAAAGTCAGCAGATGGTGATAGTGTCATGGGGAAAATGGGGTATGGGGTTTGTTTGGGGTAGGGGCTTGGGGTCCTTAGGAATTCCTCTTTAAAGAATTACACCCTCTTGCACACAAAAGCAGTTAGAATAAGATAGTAGTTTATTTTGGGGCTGGGGAAGGGAAGGGAAGGGAAACCAAGAGAAATCCTTGGACTTTTCTTGGGAGAAAGGCATAGAGTGTGGCTCTGAGATACCAATCTCCTCGAGCAGGAGACTGGCAGGTACTTTTATAGAGGACTGATGGGGCAGGGTGACCATCTGACTGTGGAAAGTTCCTTTAGTGAGGGAGGACCATCACCCATTGGTAGTAGCTGGGGGAATTGGGTGAGGGGTGGCTATGGATCTCTCAAGCCATCTCTCTCTTCAGGACACAAAGGAAGTAGCCACACCTAATCTTATCGCCCCAGGGTTGAGGGGGCCTAGAATGAAGGGAGGGGATGTGAAGCCAGCTCAGTCCCAGCTGGTTCCGCTTATCTCTCTAGATGTATCTGTCCTCTGGTTTAGTTTCTCAAGGAGAAGATTCTTTGATGTGCCCCAGAGAACTTCTGGGGTACTCTGGGCCACATGATATTTCCCCATTTCTCTAAGGAAAAGGGTCGAAGATTCTTCTGAAACTGCTTCATGCTGAGTGGGGTGGAAGAAATCATGGTGCAGGGGAGGGGGAGGGGAGAAGTGGAGAAGGCCTGGTCCTGAGTATGAGAAGCTGTGAGGTCCCAAAGGTCAGTGGAGACAACATAGGCACAATGGGTATCTGCCATGAATCCTTGAGCCTAGATGGAACAGACTTAAACAAAAAAATTAAAACTGACCAGAGCAAATATGAAAAGGGACTTTATCAGATCAGGAGTCAAGTGTGACCGCTTTTTTTAATTTTTAAAAATAGGACTGCTTTGTCTGACTTCCAAAAGTTGTGGTATGTTGTCTCATTATTGCCATTTTCTTTGATGAAATTATCTATAACTTCTATGATTTGTTCTTTGACCTACTAATTCTTTAGGATGAAGTTCTTTAACCTCTATTCTTTTTAATTTTTATTTATTTATTTATTTTTTAGTAACCTCTATTCTTAATTGTGAACTTCCACATCGTGGGTTTGTTATGGGCCCATAGCACTCCAGAAGTTCTCTGGGGCACATCAAAGAACCTTCTCTTTGAGAAACTAAACCAGAGGACTGACACCCAGAGAGATAAGTAGAACCAGCTGCCACCGCTGAACCCCTGTGTTTCTCTCTCACCGACCTTCTGTCTGTCTGCTCCGTCAGTCTGCCCTTCGGCCTCTCTTTTCCCTGCTCCTAGTCCTTCTCATCTTCTCCTTCGTCCTTGTAGCCCCGTCTCTAGTCTGAACCTCTTCTCAGCCTCTCTCGTCCCCCCTTTGCTATCTAACTCCCAGGTCTATATATAACTTTTCTTCTCTCCACTCAAATCTCGGGGATTCTTGAGCCCCCACAGACCAAGCTAATCTGCCAGCCAGGGCTGTGGCTGGTGGGCCTGGGTGTGGGGGAGGTGCGCTTCAGCCTCAAGTGCCTCAGCACAGGCTATCCAGGATCTTTCGGATAGCTCCGCTGAGGTCGGAGGGATCTGGGGGCTTTTCCCCCCAGATGTCTGACCTGGTGTCTTATACAGCCCATGGGGCTTTTGGGCTCAGCTGAAGCAGAGGGGGAGGGGCACCAGCACCTCCCACACAGAAGAGACCCTGAGGGCTTAAGGTTTTCTAATCTCAGCCTAAAGGTGGGGTCCCCAAATCAAAATAAATTTCCACACCTTCTACAGGTACATAAACTTTTTTTGTGGGGCAATGAGGGTTAAGTGACTTGCCCAGGGTCACACAACTAGTTAGTGTCAAGTGTCTGAGGCCAGATTTGAACTCAGGTGCTCCTGAATCCAGGGCCGGTGCTTTATCTACTGCGCCACCTAGCAGCTCCTGGGTACATAAACTTTTGATGTCCCCTCCCCACTTGTTAGTGTGTTCCCTCCCAAATTACATTATTTGTGTGTATTTTGTATATATTTCTATTTTTATGTTTTCTCTATCAATAGGATGTATGTAACTTAAGGACAGTGACTGATTTCTTTCTTTCTTTTTTTTTTATCCCCAGTTCTTAGTACAGGATCTAACACTTAGTAGGTGCTTAATAAATATTTTCAGATCAATTAATTGACATTGAGAAACATAGCACAGTCTTAGACTGCTCTCTAGAGTCCAGACTGAATATTGCAGCTTAGTGGTTTGACAGTAAAGCCTCCTGGCCACTTGTTACGTTCTGTCATGTCAAGTCCGACTCCTAGAATCATGCTCTGAGCCATTATAAATCCTCCTTCGATTGGATTTTAACTCATATGACAGCTCACTCTGCTTAAAGGAGCAAATATGGGAACTAACAAAATCATGGATTTATGAAGTCAAGTGAAGAATTCCTACAGTCTAAATCGGAATTTAGACTAAACCTTGAAACTAAACTTCTTCAACTTTTAAAAATCTTGATAGTATTTTATTTTTTCCCCAGTTACATGTAAAGATAGTTTTCAACATTTATTTTTATAATTTTTAATTATAAAAGTATTTTATCATTTTCCAGTTACATGTAGAGATAGTTTTCAACATTTTTTTTTGGTGAGGCAATTGGGGTTAAGTGACTTGCCCAGGGTCAACATTTGTTTTTATAAGATTTCTAGTTTCAAATTTTTCTCCCTCCTCCCCCTCCCCAAGACAGCAAGCATTCCGATATAGGTTATATATGTACAATAACATTAAACATATTTCTGCATTAGTCATGCTATAAGAGAAGAATCAGAGCAAAAAGGAAAAACCTTAAAAAAGAAAAACAACAGCACCCAAAACAAAAGAAATAGTATATTTCAATCTGCATCCATATTCCACAGTTCTTTTTTTTCTGGATTTGGAGAGCATTTTCCATCATGAGTAGAATCAAGTCTATCACAGTTGATCAACACATAATTCAACATTTGTTTTTATAACATTTTGAGTTCCCAATTTTTCTCCCTCCTTCCCAAGACAGAAAGCAATCTGATAAAGGTTATATATGTACAATCATATTAAACATATTTCTGCATGAGTCATGTTGTGAAAGAAGAATCAGAACAAAAAGGAAAAACCTCAAGGAAGAAAACAAAAGTAGAAACAGTATAGTTCAATCTACTTTCAGATTCAACAGTTCTTTTTTCTGGATGTGGAGAACATTTTCTATCATGAATTCTTTGGGAATTGTTCTGGATCATTGTATTTCTGAGAAAAGCTAAGGCTATCATAGTTGATCATCACACAATGTTGCTGTTACTATGTACACTGCTCTCCTGGTTCTGCTCACTTCATTTAGCATCAGTCCATTTAAGTCTTTCCAGGTTTTTTCTGAAGTCTGCCTGCTTATCATTTCTTCTAGTACAATAGTATCCCATTACATTCATATACCACAACTTGTTCAGCCATCCCCCGATTGATGGGCATTCCCTTGATTTCCGATTCTTTGCTACAACAAACAGAGCTGCTAGAAATATTTTTTGTATATGTGGGTCCTTTTCCCTTTTCCATGATCTCTTTGGGATACAGACCTAGTAGTGGTATTACTGGGTCAAAAGATATACACAGCACCATAGCCCTTTGGGCACAGTTCCAAGTTGCTCTCCAGAATGGTTGGATCAGTTCACAATTCCACTGAAAATGCATTACTGTTCCATTTTTTCCACAGCTTCTCCAACATTTATTATTTTCCTTTTTTGTCATATTAGCCAATTGGATAGGTGTGAGGTGGTACCTCAGAGATGCTTTAATTTGCATTTCTCAAAAAATTTGCATTTCGCTAATCAATAGTGATTGTTTAGAGTATTTTTCCTATAACAATAGATAGCTTTGATTTCTTCATCTGAAAACTGCCTCTTCATATCCTTTGACCATTTCTCAGTTGGGGAATGACTTGTATTCTTCAACTTTTAATCCTATGAAAGGTTATGCAATACTGTGTCCCTGCCTCTCTACTATGTTCTCCATCCCTCTCCTGATGGGGCATTCAGTTGGGAACAAAGCTTCTCAAATGTATGGTGTACACCTGCTGCCTTCATTCCCTCTTCACCCACTCAATATTTAAACCTATAAATAGGTCTGTCATAAATGATGATAATCATATATTTAGCACCACAAAAAACCTTAGACGCCATTTCATCTATTTCTCTTTTTTTCTTTCCTTCTTTTTTTTAGTGAGGCAATTGGGGTTAAGTGACTTGCCCAGGGTCACACAGCTAGTAAGTGTCAAGTCTCTGAGGCCGGATTTGAACTTCTTTTAAAATTTTGAGTTCCAAATTCTCTCCCCCCTTCTCACCCACCTCTACCCACTGAGAAGGCAATCAATAAGATTTCAATTATACATGTGAAATCATAGAAAACATTTTTATATTAGCCATGTTTTTTAAAGCAAGAAAAATAAAGAAAGTGAGAAATGTATGTGTCAATTTACACACAGTCCATCAGTTCTCTCTCTGGAGGTGAATAGCAGTTTTTCATCATGAGTCCTTTGGAATTGTCTTGGATCATTGTATTGATCAGAGTAGCCAAGTTTTTCACAGCTGATCATCATTACAGCATTGCAGTTACTGTGTACAATGATCTCCCTATTCTTCTCACTTCACTTTGTATCAGTTCATATAGATCTTGCCATGTTTTTTATGAAATCACCCCCCAACACTTCCCACAGCACAATAGTACCCCTTCACAATCATATGTTACAACTTGTTTAGCCATTCCCTAGTTGATGAGCATCCCCTAGATTTCCATTTCTTTGCCGCCACAAAAAGAACTGTTGTAAATATTTTTGTAAATATAGGTCCATTTACTTTTTCTTTGATCTCTTTGAAATACAGACCCAGTAGTGGTATTGCTGGGTGAAAGGGTATATGTAGTTTCATAGCCTTTTGGGCCTAGTTGCAAATTGTTCTTTAGAATGGTTGGATCACCATTCTGGAGAGCAATTTGGAATTATGCCCAAAGGGCGATAAAGCTGTGCATACCCTTTGACCCAGCAATCCCACTTTTAGGTCTTTTGCCCAAAGAAATCATGGAAGGGGGAAAGGGTCCCACATGTACAAAAATATTTATAGCTGCTCTTTACGTGGTAGCAAGGAATTGGAAGTTGAGGGGGTGCCCATCAATTGGGGAATGGCTGGACAAGTTGTGGTATATGAATACAATGGAATACTATTGTGCTGTAAGAAATGATGAGCAGGAAGAGTTCAGAGAAACCTGGAGGGTCTTACGTGAGCTGATGATGAGTGAGATGAGCAGAACCAGAAGAACATTGTACACAGTATCATCAACATTGAGTGTTGACCTACTGTGATGGACTATATTCTTCTCACCAATGCAATGGTACAGAAGAGTTCCAGAGAACTCATGATAGAAGAGGATCTCCAACAACAAGAAAAAAAAAAGAAAGAAAGAACTGTGGAGTATAGATGCTGATTGAACCATATTATTTCTTTTGTTTTGGGTGCTGTTGTTTTTTTTTTCTATTTTGAGGTTTTGCATCACTGCTCTGATTCTTTCTCTTGTAGCAGGATTAATGCAGAAATAGGATTAATGTTATTATGTGTATATATATATATATATGTGTGTGTGTGTGTGTGTATATATCTATATGTATATGTATAGAGATATATAGATATAACCTATATCAGATTACCTGCTGTCTAGGGGAGGAGGGAGGGAGGGGAGGGAGGGAGAAAAATCTGAAATTGTAAAGCATGTATAAACAAAAGTTGAGAACTATCTTTACATGTAACGGAAAAAATAAAATACCTCATACATTAAAAAAAAAAAAGAATGGTTGGATCAGTTCACAACTCCACCAATAATGTATTAGTATACTTATTTTCCCCCACCCTCTTCAGCATTTTTCGTTTCTGATAAGTATGAGGTAGTACCTCAGAGTTGTTTTAATTTGCCTTTCTCAAATAAATAATGATTTAGAGTATTTTTTCCTATGACTATAGGGAGCTTTGATTTCTTATTCTGAAAACTGCCTGTTTATTATATTCTTTGACTATTTATCATTTGGGGAATGATTTTTATTTTTGTACATTTGACTCAATTATATATACTGTATATATTTGAAAGATGAGGTCTTTATCAGAGAAATGCTGTAAAAATTTTTTAATATTACTTCATTGTCTATGGTACCTTTTAAACTGGACCCCACAACAGTGAGATTAAGTGACTTACTTGAGGTAATGCTGCTAGTCTGAATCAGGATTTGAACTCAGCTGTTACTGATTTGAAATTCAGTGTTGTATCCATGAGATCCTGCTGTCTTCCTTAGTTTCATTTCACCATGAGGCTAGATTCTGAGCCTATACTGGAACTTCCATGGGCTGTGGTAAGCCAGTTTTGACCTCTTCTTGCTTAGGTCTGGGCTTCCTCCCTGGATATCTCTAGCAGTGAATTGGTTAGGTGATTCCTCACTGTCTCTCACACCCACCTCCAATGTGTTGCCAGAGTCTGCCTATTTCACCTTTGCACTATCTCCTTTCTATCCTCTGACATTGCCACCACCCTGATGAAAGCCCTCATTACTTTACACCTGGATTATTGTACTAGCTGCTGGGGGAGTCTGCCTGCCTCAAGTATCTTCCCACTCTAATTCATCTTCCATTCATCCACCAAAGTGATTTTCCCAAGGTACAGACCATGTCAACTCTCCCCCTCCCCTACACACTCAATAAACACCAGTGGTTCCCCATAATATCCAGGATCAAATACAAAATCCTTTGTTTAGTGTTCAAAGTGCTTCATTATTTTGCTCCCCTTTCCCTTTCTAGGCTCCTTACACCATGTAAATTACACAATGTAATCTTCACTGCAGTGACATTTGGCCTCTTTGCTCTTTCACCAATGGGACTCTGCATTTCTTGGCTTCAAGCATTTTCTTTTTTTAAATCATAAAAGTATTTTATTATTTCCCCATTACATGTAAAGATAATTTTCAGCATTTGTTTTCATAAGATTTTTTGTTTCAAAATTTTCTCCTTCCATCCCTTCCCTCCCCCCTCCCCCCTCCCCAAGACAGCAAGCAATCTGATATAGGTTATTTATGTCCAATTGCATTAAACATATTGCTGCAATAGTCATGTTGTGAAAGAAGAATCAGAACACAAGGGAAAAGTCTCAAGTAAGAAAAAAAGTAGAAACATTATGGTTCAATCTTCATTCAGAATCCACAGTTCTTTTTTCTGGATGTTTCTATCCTGAGTTCTTTGGAATCGTCTTGGATCATTGCATTGCTGCCAAGAGCTAAGTCTATCACAGTTGACCATCCCACAATGTTGCTGCTACTGTGTACAATGTTCTCCTGATTCTGCTCACTGCTCATCATTTCTTACAGCACAATAGAATTCCATTACATTTATATAGCACAACTTGTTCAGCCATTCCCCAATTGATGGGCATTCTCTTGATTTCCAATTCTATGCTACCACAAAGAGAGCTGCTAGAAATATTTTTGTACATGTGGGTTCTTTTCCCTTTTCCATGATCTCTTTGGGATACAGACCTAGTAGTGGTATTACTGGGTCAAAGGATATGCCCAGTCCTGCAGCCCTTTGGGCATAGTTCCAAATTGCTCTCCAGAATGGTTGGATCAGTTCACAACTCCACTAACAATGCATTAGTACTGGCTTCAAGCATTTTCTCTGGATGTCCTCTATGGCTGGAATGCTCTCCCTCCTCATCTCTATTTATTGGCTTCCCTGGATTCCTTTAAGTTCCACTAAAATCTCCGCTTTTTTTGTTTGTTTTTTTGCAGTGCAGTGAGGGTTAAGTGACTTGCCCAGGGTCACACAGCTAGTTAAGAGTCAAGTGTCTGAGGCTCGATTTGAACTCAGGTCCTCCTGAATCCAAGGCCAGTGCTTTATCCCCTGCGCCATCTAGCTGCCCCTAAAATCTTGTCTTTTAAAGAGAATTTTTCCCAATCCCTTAATACAAGTGCCTTCCCTCTCTTAATTATTTCTAAATTTCCTGTATAGTCATTGTTTTTACATATAAGTTTGATTTTTGTCTCTTCTATTATATGAGCTCCTTGAGGGCAAGGATTATCTTTTGCTTTTTTATTCCCAGTGCCTGGCACATAGTAGACCCTTAACAAATATTTCTTAACTGACCGACTAATCAGTGAATGACATTCAGGGAAGGAAACAGGTAGAAGGAAGGCAGGCAGAAGGAAGCGACCAGGGCCTTCAGGTCTCATCTCAGCACCCCCAAGCAAGCATATGTCTCCCAATGCCCTCTGCTGCTGGTGCTTCAAGCCTCTGTTGCTGCTGGGATGAGGAGGGGAGACAAATCTCCCACTGCTTGTAGAAGGCAGAGGGAGAGAATACTCTGGAAGAAGTCTCCAGAGAGATTCTGAGGTGTTTTTCCTTAAGTCACTTATAGACCATGAAGACAGAGAATGTTTTCTGGTAAGAGTAGAGGGGCAGGGGCGGCTAGGTGGCGCAGTGGATAGAGCACCGGCCCTGGAGTCAGGAGTACCTGAGTTCAAATCCGGCCTCAGACACTTAACACTTACTAGCTGTGTGACCCTGGGCAAGTCACTTAACCCCAATTGCCTCACTAAAAAAAAAAAAAAAAAAAAAAGAGTAGAGGGGCAGCTAGGTGGCGCAGTAGATAGAGCACTGGCCCTGGATTCAGGAGGGCCTGAGTTCAAATCCAGCCTCAGACACTTGACACCCTCATTGCCCTGCAAAAAACAAACAAACAAAACAACAACAACAACAACAAAAAACAAAAAACAAAAACCACTTATTAGCTGTGTGACACTGGGCAAGTCACTTAACCCCAATTGCCTCACTAATATATATAAGAGTAGAGTAGGTTCACTGGGCCAGTGAACCAAAATAGAGAGGCAGCTTCAGTCTCTGTGGACCAATCTGGAACTCACCATGTCTTCCCAGTTAGGGGCCAGTGCACGTGTCCAGCTCTACTGGGGGTGTTCCAGGCTAACAAAAGTCCATTTCATGAGTCCACCTCAGGTAGAGAGCAGGCTCTGCCAAATCCCTCAGGGGTCTCCCTGATCACACCTTATAGAGCTGGTTTTGCTTCATCATTTTTCTTGTTTCTAATGGGGTAGTAACCCACCTGAGAGAAATGAGGAGTAGGAGGAAATATCCAGAGATGACTGTAATGCAGAAGTAAGAAGCCACCAATAATATTATGTTTAACACCCTAGTTGTTCCTATCATTATTTTTTTTTTTTTAGTGAGGCAATTGGGGTTAAGTGACTTGCCCAGGGTCACACAGCTAGTAAGTGTGAAATGTCTTTGGCCGGATTTGAACTCAGGTCCTCCTGAATCCAGGGCTGGTGCTTTATCCACTGCGCCACCTAGCTGCCCCCTAGTTGTTCCTATCATTAGACCACTCCTTTGTTAGGGAATGGCTTTTAGTCCTGTACTCATTTTATAGAAGAAGAAACTGAGGAACAGAAAGTTGAACTTGGGACTTATGCAGAATCACCCAGCTACTATGGTTTAGAGTCTGAATTGGAACTCAAGTCAAAGGCTCAGGAAGCAGGATCATGTCATCCAATCCTCTTGTTTGACATATGGAGACAGAGAAGTGACTTATACAGGGTCACACCTCTGATCAACAGGAGAGCCAAGGTTTCACCCATGCTTTCTGATACCAAATATACAGCCCTTGGTCTTGGTACTATGTCATGGTGAATGGTATTTTCATTCACTAAAAAAAGGCAGAGGGGGGCAGCTAGGGGGCGCAGTGGATAAAGCACCAGCCCTGAATTCATGGGGACCTGAGTTCAAATCTGGACTCAGACACTTGACACTTCCTAGCTGTGTGACCCTGGGCAAGTCACTTAACCCTCATTGCCCCACCAAAAAAAGCAGAGAAATTTTGGGGTAGGAGCAGATACCTATTTTGCCTATGTCAGCCCTTACTGTCTATAATCTTCACTATGTTGCATGTCAGGATCCCTTTGATTTTTAGGCTAATGGACTCAGAGGAAATGCATCATTGGGAGCTTACAATGACCCTGGCCAGCCTGTGGGAATGAAAAATGCCAGGACAGAGGATGCACATGAATCTTCCAGGAAGGAGATTGTGCCTTCTGACTTGTGTTTCTTCCAACTGTGTGGGATCACTTGGACTGAGCCAACCCCACTAGCCATTCTAGCTCCTGCTTCAGACCAACAACCTCCATTTCTGAGATGACTTATCAGGGTCGAGGGTATGACTGTCCTTGAGGTTGTGAACATGGGCTCTGTAATGATTATACTAGATGTTAGAACTTCCCTTCTTCACTGGGGAGAAGGACAATGCGGGTACACAACAACCAACCAATCAGAAGGAATTCTGAGGCTCAGAGCTGCTTGACAAAGCAGTGATCCTTTGTGAGTGAACTCTAGCTGAATTTGGAGATGCCTGCAGTGTTTGGACCAGCCTTGAACAGCTCAAAAGCAACCCTGAACAGCAGTTGCAGACTCAAGACTTTCCAAACATAGACTTGGGAATTTACAAACATCCTGCCCCCTGGCTCATTGTGTCTACAGACATCTCCCCTAATAACCCCTGCTCCCTGCCTGAAAGTCTCTCCAAACCATAAATATCCCACCCTCTGCTCCACTTGTGCAAGCTTTTCTCAGACAATAAATGCTTTTGTAACCTATGATCAGACTCAGTTTTTTGAGCCTGGGTTAGGAGGTCAAGGTTCATTTCTCAACTTAGCTTCCCCAGCTATGAGCACAAGTCCTTGCATATGTGCAGTTGTTGTTATTGAGTCATTCTGTTGTGTCCAACTCTTCACAACACCATTTGGGGTTTTCTTGGCAAAGATCCTGGAGTGATTTGCCATTTCCTTCTCTAGCTCATTTTACAGATGAGGAAACTGAGGCAAACAGGGTGAAGTGATGCCCAAGGTCACTAAGTGTCTGAGGCTGAATTTGAATTCACATCCTCCTCACCCTGGGCCTGGCACTGTATCCACGGCAGCACCCCCCTAGAGGCCATATACATACAGCAAGCCCTTAAGTAATACATTCAGGATTAGGTTAGAGCAGGGCTTCTTTTTTTTTTTTTAATAATTAATTTAAAGTTTTGAGTTCCAAATTCTATCCGTCTCTCATTCCCTACCCTCCCTGAGGTGGTGAGCAATCAGATATAGGATCTATATGTGCAATTATGTAAAACATTACCATATTAGTCATTTTATATAAAAAGACTCAAGTAAAAAAAAAGAAGAAAATGTAAAGTAGCATGCTTCACTCTGTGTTCAATCAATATCAGTTCTTTCTCTGGAGGTGGATAGTAGGCTTCATCATTAGTCCTTTGGGATTGTCTTGGTTCATTGTATTGCTGAGAGTAGTTAAGTCATTCACAATTGTAGAGCAGGGCTCCTTAAACTTTTTTCCGCTCACAACCCCTTTTCACCTGAGAAATTTTAACACAGCCCCAGGTATATAGGTATATAAAATAGGTATATATAACCTTTAACTATTGCTAAAATTTTTGCAACCCCCACATTCAGTTATGTGACCCCATATGGGGTCATGACCCACAGTGTAAGAAGCTAGTGGTTAGAGCTCTGGTTGTAAGCATCACTAAGGAAGAGAAGCCTTGGGCCACTGAAAGGCAACATACCCCACTCAACAATAGGCCGCTCAAGCCTCCTGTGCAAGTGTCTCAATCCATTTCTGGGTTTAGGGTCCCATCAATGAACCACTTCAAAGAAGAGGTCCTACTAATATAGAGGCTAAAAGAGAATAATGAGAACAATAAATAATAGCTCTTATTTCTCTGAACTTTTAGTACTACAAACTGCTTTGCTCTATATAGCCCAAAGAGGTAGGGGGAGTAAAGGATTATGGGGAGGGATGAGTACCATGAATCTGGAGGCATAAATCCCTGGGAAGATAGAGGTGACCAGAAGGAGAGAGCTAGATTCTATTGAACCCCAATGGGGGTCAACCTTGGTGGGTGGATGGGCTCTCAATCTTGAGATAGTTCCTGGGGAGGAAGAGACCAATGGAGAGGGAAGAAGAGTGTCTGGGAAGAGCTGGGGGGCTTTGTCAGTCACTACTCCACCATCACCACACTTTCTACTGTCCTGTTTGGAAATCTGTTTCCCTTTCCCTCCAGAGTCTGGGCTGTTGCCTGTGTTTCCTCCTTAAAGAACTACCAAAATCTAGAACCTGTCAGTGGGAAGGGACCCCAGAGCACCACTGCCCACCCCACTTCCTTTGTTCATGTCATCTTCCTTTCCTAAAATAGGAGGCAGTGTGGTATAATGGACAGAGACCTGGACTTGAAATCAGGGAGATCTGAGTTGAAATCCTAACTGAGGCAGTTACTACCCTTGTGTCTTTTGAACAATTCACTTCAGCTCCCTGGACCTCATTTCCCTTCTTGGAAAAGGAGGGCATTGATGGGGGCAGCTAGGTGTCGAAGTGGATAAAGCACCAGCCCTGGATTCAGGAGGACCTGAGTTCAAATCTGCCCTCAGACACTTGATACTTACTAGATGTGTGACCCTCATTGCCCCGCAAAAAAAAGGAAAAAAAGAAAAGGAGGGGATTGGATTAGATGGGCCCACTCTAAGGTCCCCTAAATCTCCAGTTCTCTGTTCCTGTGAGCCTCAGAGTGGACTTTACCACCAACTCCACTTGTGGAAATTCTTCCAGACCTTGAAGGGTCAGCTCTGGTGCCACCTCCTCCATGAATCTTTGCCTATCTACCTGGCCACCCAAGCTAGAAGTGAGCCCTCTCTCCTTGGAAGTAGTTTATTTAGACCTTTCTTTTGTTCTTGTCATAGCTCTAACCACTGAACTCCCCTGAAGAGGTATAGGATGCTAAGAGAATGTGAGGAAAGCCTCTAGGATGTGAGTGGGTCTTCTATGGAGAACTGATGGGAGGACATGGAGGAGTGACCTGGGACAGGCAGGAGGAGGGGGTGGGGAGAGCACTTAGAACTGCATCCGTGCAGGGAATGTCCACATTGACAAGATCTCAGCTCTTTGGTCATATTGGAGCATAGGCCTTGGTGGTTACATCTCGCCTCTTGTCTCCCCATAGCTCTTCATCTTCCTGCCACCTCCCTCTACTATGAGCATGGACCCTGTGAGTAACAGGAGCTTCACAGATGTCATTTGAATAAAACCTAGGGTAACAACTTCATTTTACTGATGGGGAAACTGAGATCCAGGGAGAGGAAGTGTATTGCCTAAGGCCATGCATTGTCTAAGTGGCAGAGCCAGGGTTTGCACCAAGCACAGTCTCAGAAAACTAGTCCAGGGGAAGCTAGGTGGTGCAGTGGATAGAGCATCGGCCCTGGATTCAGAAGGACCTGAGTTCAAATCCAGCCTCAGACACTTGACACTTACTAGCTGTGTGACCCTGGGCAAGTCACTTAACCCCAATTGCCTCACAAAAAAAAAAGAAAGAAAGAAAAAGAAAAAAAAAGAAAACTAGTCCAAGCTTTGTGGTTATGCCACTTTGACTTGTAAGGAGGGAAGCTACCCTGTCAGTGCCCTGCCCTTGGAATTCAGTTACCCTTGTGATTTGCACTTAGAATGCTGCCCCTCTCACAATTCGAGCTACACACACACACACACACACAAAATCACTAACTCACTCATTCATTCATTCATAATTCCCTGAGAATGGAAAGCTTTGTGTTCCAGACTTTTCCCCAATCCCATCCCATCCCATCCCATCCCATCCCATTGCCATAGGGTAATTGGATAGTTGTATCATAGATATTGTGGGGACCAATTTTTAATTGGGGAGTGCTAGCTAAGCGGCTCGCCGCAATATTGGGGCAAGGAAGGAGACTGGCAGCCTCCCTCAAAACAGAACAAGATTTATTTGAACAAGAACGAACTTAAAAAAAAAAAAACCACAAACAGGATCAGTAGGATCAAGGGAAAGGAAATAAAATGGGGAAAGGGAAATTATAATACCTGAAAAAATACCACCGCCCAAGAATCAGCTGAAAATACGCAGCAGAACGCCTGTTGCTTTCCAGCTTCCACCTAGAATGCCCAATTCTCTTCTCCCAAACCTAGAAACCCCACACAGCCCCAGCCAATGGGATGGCTGCTCTGACAGTCACATGACTGCCCTCACTAGGCTTCCAATCATTATAATTTTGCCAGGCCCATGTCGGCGAGTGGTGATGACGTGAGGCGCCAGTGCCCTGGCAGCGGCTACAACCAGTGGGTGGAGCGTGCGGAGCCCCAGGTCAGTGTGCACCGAGACATAAAAACCTCAAATAACAATTAATTCCTTACAATATAGACCTAGAAAAGACCCTTAGGGATCATTTAGTCAGACCCCTTAATTTTGCAGATGGAGAAACTGAGGCCCAGGAAAGTTAAATCATTTGTCTGGGGTCAATCAGACTCTAAGCATCACAGACAGGACCTCTGACACAGCCCTGTTTTCTGAGCTCATCCTGGAAAGGGATTAGGGCAACGGGGATGATGGAGCAGGTGGTTCATTGGGGAACCTCTTCAGGAAGAGGTATGAAGGATGGATTGGAAAGTCAGTTTAGGCTTGATGTCAGTAAGACACATCTGATGACTGACTCTAACAATTAGAGATGTCTCAAAGAAGAATAGGCCACGTTAGGAGGTGGTGAGTTCCCCCACCTGGGAGGGCTTCAAGCAGAGGCTGGAGATTAGGACAGTATGCTATGGTACAGACCTGGGGCTACTCCTTGATGTGCCCCATCTACACTGTGTGTATCACCTGTCCTTGTGCCCTTCTTTTCTTTCTGTGTGCCCCTCTCTCTCCTTCTTCGTCTTTCTGTCTCTCTGTCTCTCTCTGACTCTATCCTGCCTCTGACTCTGTCTCCATCTCTGTCTCTGTCTCACTGTCTCCATCTCTGTCTGTCTCTGTCTCTCTTTTCCCTGCTCTGATCTGCCACGTTTTCCCCCTTCTTTATTTTTATTTTATTATACTATTCACATATCTTAAAATTTCAATGATATAAAATTGCAAAAAATTCCCTTTTAAATCCTGGTCACTTACTTATCTCCCCCCCCCCCCAAACACCCTATTTGTTATCAGTAATAGTAACCAATAGCACTGAGTTATATTTTCTGGTTTTTACTGGTTGGTTTTGTATCTAAATAAGGCTATGTGTTTTCATGTTTCTTCATTACCTGTGTGGCTCAAGACCTGACCTTTTGCTCACAGCATCACCAGTGTGCTGATAGAAATTATATGAAAGGAATATTGCATCTAATATTAAAATTATAAATTTTTATTGTTTTTCAAATTAACCTGACCTTGCAAATATGTATCTGAATACTCATATATCCTCTCTGCCATGCCGTCTCTGACTCATTTTCCTGTTTATGAGTAATTTTTCTTTTTATAATCATATATAACAACTCAAATATTTCATTTCTATATTTTCTATATTCATCTATGAGTATTCACATATAAGACAACAGATTCTCCTATAGAGTATCAATTAATACTTATGTAGATTAATATATAAAAATATATTACAACCCATTCATATGAAGACACATAATATATTCATATACATGTACCCACTTCATTACCAGGTATGAACACTCATATATTTTGTATAAATTAATTTATGATTTATGCAAGCTATCTCATAAATATTAATAATCATTCTCTCTATTCCTACATATATGAGTACTCACAGATTCACTCTATTCCTATCTATGAATGCCCTTATTTTCTCTATTCATAAATAGATATATGGACATACACATTCTTTCTCTATTCACGTATATTAGGTTTCCTACATCCTCTCTCTATTCCTTGTAACAATTGGAATGACGCCACCTGCTGGAGAGCTACTGTAGGAAAGCTCCGCCATGAGGAGAAGGCGTCTGAGGGCAAGCCATGTGGCTTTTCTTTGGCGTCAGGAAGAGACGTTTGCTTGTGGGAGGAAGAAGGAGTGAGGCTGGCTCTCTCATGCTCTTTTGCCAGGACTTCTCTCTCTCTTCACCAAATTCTTATTCTCCTTAATAAATGCTTAAAAGTCTGACTCTCGCTAAAGCTTATAATTTATTGGCGACCACTCCTTAGATTTTAGACAGACTAGCTAGAATTTTAGCCCCTTACATCCTAAAAGGATTCCACTGCTTCTCTTCATGTGAGAGAATATATGAAGTGCCCTGTCCACGTACACAGAGAGTTTATCAATGCTCATATATAGAAATAGAGCCTGACAATCAGGGTACTCAAATGTATAGGAATAAAAAATGAATGAATATTAAAAAAAGATGTACTCAGATCAAATTATAAAAAGATTATGAGTGTTCATATACATAAACATATAAAGAGAATACATGATGAATCATATATATGAGTCATGAGCGACAATGCAGTATATATAAACTGAATCCATGATTGCTCATATGTATGTGACTATAGAAGAATAAGGGGTAACTCGTATATGTAGACTGATATATAGAGAAGATATATGAGAACTGAAATATAAACAGCAAGGGAATATGGAAGAATATTCCTATATATAGATAGGGAAAGAGAACATAGCGTATTCATCTGTATGGATCTAGTGAGAGAAGAGGTGAGTACTCATACCTGTCAAAATACACATGAAAGAGAGGAATGCTCACCTAGGAGGAATTATGGCCAACCATTCCAGCATCTTTTCCATTGGATTTTCTTTAGTAGGTAAGGCTCTTGGCCTCTTTTGCCTTTGTCTGCCCCACTTCTCCCATTCTTATGTTAAACAGATATTTCCAAAGGCCCCCCTTTTTTGTGGGGCAATGAGGGTTAAGTGACTTGCCCAGGGTCACACAGCTAGTAAGTGTCAAGTGTCTGAGGCTGGATTTGAACTCAGGTCCTCCTGACTCCAGGGCCGGTGCTCTATCCACTGTGCCACCTAGCTGCCCCCCAAAGACCCTTTTAAGACCCTCTTTCATGTCCTCACCATGACTACTAATATTGATTAAACTTTTTTGACATGATTGTACTGGGGTTGTGTGTATGAGCATTTGTACTTCTGTATATTTCTCCGTATGTGTGTGTTTATATCCTAATTTCCATCTCACCCCTGTTGGATCATTGCTAATACATTGGAATAGGTAATACTGGACTGTGTTCTTTCCTTTAGATGTCGATTAACTACAGGATTTGCTCCAATCATTTTGGTCCTATTGAGCAAGTGTTTCTAGCTCTCCTAGTGAAGTTGCTCTCCTCTATTTCTGGCTTCATTTTGACAAACAATTGGATTTGGCTCCTGCTTCTGGCCGCTTCAGGCTGTTTTCATCGGGAGACAACTCTAGGGACAGATGTCCATGAGGCTGGTCTCAGAAGGTTGATGGAGAAGCCCTCTTTCACTGGTGGGAAGAAACCCACTGAGCTGTCCAGGGTAGGAAATTAAAGGGCATCTGTGCTCTACTCATGGGGTTATTTGGGCTTCTATTACTACCCCCTTCTGCAGGCCAGAAATGCCCCATTGCAGAGGTGACCCTTCCCCCTCTGTTCTGTGGATAATTTTCACCTTCCTTCCCATCACTGAAAGCCCATCTGTCCCCCAGTCCACCTGCACCAAGCAGTTCTTGAACCCTGTATCTCCATGGTTGGCCTCCTTGGGCCAAGGCTTTTCTCTCACTAGACCAGAATTTACTTGTCTGAGGGCAGGAAAAAGGCAGCTTGCTTAGGCCAACACCTCCAAACCCCAGGAAAAGGTTCCAGCAGGCTCTGGATAAAGCAGCTAGGCATCATCGCCCTTATTTCACAAATGGAAGAAGCCCATTCAGGGAAGGCTTGGGATTAGCTCAGACTCACTCATCCTGCTAACTGTGGATCCCAGGCTTCCCTCAAGCTAGGGGTGTGTGTTGTGTGCCCAGTTTGCCCTTTACTAAATGCCACTGTCAGAACTGAAGGCTCCCAGAAGCCCTAGGTTCATGGAGAACCTGCCCCCCTGCTTCTGGGGAGAGCCCTTCCAGGGACCTTCAGCCCATGAAGCCAAGATGGAATCCAGCTAGCCTGAAAGAGAGGAGAGACTGGGGTTCCAGGTCTGGGTCTGCCCCTTACTGGCTCTGTGACCTTGGCCAGGTCCCTGCCCAACTCTTTGTTTGGGGGGGGGGGGCTGGGGCAATGAGGGTTAAGTGATTTGCTCAAGGTCACACAGCTAGTAAATGTCAAGTGTCTGAGGCCAGATTTGAACTCAAGGCTTCCTGAATCCAGTGCCAGTGCTTTAGCCACTTCACCATCTAGCTGCTCCTCATTATTTTCTCTTTTTTGGGGGAGGGGGTGATGCAATTGGGGTTAAGTGACTTGCCCAAGGTCACACAGCTAGTAAGTGCCAAGTGTCTGAGGCCAGATTTGAACTCAGGTCCTCCTGACTCCAGGGCCAGTGCTCTATCCACTGCACCACCTATCTGCCCCTGCCCCCAACTCTTGACATCAGTCACCCTTTCTCTAAATGAGGAGGTTGGAGCAGATGAAGTCTGAGGTCTCTTGTAGCCCTGTATCCTATGCAAACCTACAAGCCCATTCAGACTCTACCCCCACACCATACCCCTCCCCCAATGTTAGCCAACAGGTCCTCACTCCCCAGATGAGAAATCCCCACTGGTCTAATGCTTTCCCTTGGGGGCAGCCCCCCCCAGCAAGTTTTGCCCCTATTCTAACCCAAAAGTTTGGAAGAAAACCCATGGTTTGTCCTGGACCTGCCTCCTGAGCCAGAGTTGTCCTCCCACCTCGGAGCCAAGGGGGATGGAAGAGCAAGAACTTGTAGGGACCAGTTGGGTACTGTTCCCCCAGGAGGGACAGAAGTCCTGGGGTCTGGGGCTTGTGTATCTTGTGCTCTTGTCTCCCATGCTCAGGAGGCTCATCCTCAGGTGGGCTTTGGGCTCCTCCCCTGGCATCTCTAGCCTCTCAGAACCCACTCCCAGCACTCGGGGTCGTCCGAGAACCCCCAGCCAAGGGGAGTTGAATCTGGGCAAGGTGGACGCCCCGCTGAGCGTCAGTGGCCGGTGACGTCAGCGCCCATCTCCCTGAGTCCCCCTCCTTCCAAACCCATCCCTTGTCCCTTCCTCCACTGCCTCCCATCAGCTATCCCACTCACTTGTCGCATTGCAGTCAGCGTCCCTCCCCCGCATTCTTACTCAGCCGCCTTTCTTCCTCCCCCCCTCCCTCTCCTGTTCATTCTCTCTTTTCCCAAATTCCTTCTCAAGTTCATTTCCCTTCCCCCACCACTGCTACAAGTGGCTCGAGCTGCCTGCGGGGGTTACCTGATTGTGGCCATTCCGGGACGGGGGAGGGGGGACCTCAGGGACCAGGATTGATGCCCAGAGAACCCCTGATCTCTGTCCAGACTGACCTTTGACCCGCCCTTCAAATCCCTTGGGTTTTGTTTATTCTTATCTTTAAATCCTAAAATATTTTCTCTTTATACTCATGACCGGAAAAAATCTTCCATTTTCTCTATTTCTCTTTATGAGAACTGAATGATACACTTTATAAAGAGTGTGTGTTTGTGTGTGTGTGTATTTATATGTGTATTCATATATATGATTGTGTAATCCTTTTTTTTTCTTTTCTTTTTTGCGGGGCAATGGGGTTTAAGTGACTTGCCCAGGGTCACACAGCTAATAAATGTCAAGTGTCTGAGGCTGCATTTGAACTCAGGTCCTCCTGAATCTAGGGCCAGCGCTTTAACCACTGCACCATCTAGCCGCCCCTGTAATCCTATATAAAGGAAAGAACACATGGGGGCAGCTAGGTGTCGAAGTGGATAAAGCACTGGCCCTAGATTCAGGAGGACCTGAGTTCAAATGCAGCCTCAGACACTTGACACTAGCTGTGTGACCCTGGGCAAGTCACTTAACCCTCATAGCCCTGCAAAAACCAAAAAAAAAAAAAAAAAGAACACATGTAGGTCATTTGTATATTTTTTATATTCATCCAAGTGAATTTACATATCTTTCAACATTCACCTATAAAGTAAAAATTCATATTTATGTAACTGAATATATTGAGAATATATGACAACTAATTTATATGAAGAAAGAGTATCTATTGCATTTGTGAATATGTGTGTATACATGCACACATAAGCATTCACGTTTTCCTCCTCATTCTTAGCTAAGAATACTAATTTATTCTTTGAACAAATTAATTTGTATGATTTACATATTCTATGTCTTCAAAAACATTATTAATCATTCTCTCTATGCCTACATATACCAATGTTCACCTGCTCACTCTCTATTCATCTAAATGAGCAACCATATTTTTTCTATTCATAAATATATGTACAAATTCTCTCTCTCCTATCATATAAGTCCTCTCACTGTCTCTCTAAATTCCTAAAAGATTCCATGCTTATCTCCTTGTGAGAGAATATATGAATATTCCAGCCTATGAGTACCAGAGTATATCAGGACTCATATATAGGAATAAAGACAGAGAATAAGGGCATGTAGAGGAATGTATGTAGAGGAATATGGAGTGAAGGAGTACCCACAAAGGAAGTACTAGTGTAGGAATACAGAGGGATGATGAGTGTTCATCCATGCAAAAGTACTGAACAAATACATGAATAATCATAAATATGAGTCACAAGAGACAATATAGTATATTTATATGCACTGAATACATGATTGGTTATTTGTAAATGACACTTTAGAGAGAATATGGGGAACCCATATATATATTCATATAAATACATTCATACGTAGAAAGGATGTGTGAGTACTGATATATGAATAACCAGGCAGTATAGGGAAGAAGTCATACATTCAACCCATAAAGAGAATATTTCAACACTCAGATGGATGGATATAGAAAGAAGAGGTGAGTACTTGGACATGTCACTATACAAATGGAACATAGGGATGCTCTTCTAGGAGGGGACATGTCTAAATCTTCTGTTCTCCTTTTGCAGGAGAATTTCCTTAGGAGGTAAGGTGCCCTGCCTGTTTTGCCTTTGCCTGCCCCATTTGTCCTCATCCAAAGGCAATCAGCTATTCCTAAAGGCACTTTTGAGACCCTCCAAACAGGGATCACTAATTGATATGAGTTAAAACTCTTTATCAATTAATTAAATGGGGGAGTGAGGAGGTTTCACCAGTAGAAGTGTGATAAGGGGGGAGCCTGTGTTTCTGTGTCTGGTTGTGTGTGTTTGTTCAAACTTCCATCCCAACCCCTGTTCCATCACTAATGTGTGCATGTGTGTGTATGTAAGTGTAGGAGAATGTCTCTGTGTGTGTGCATTTATGTCCTCCCTTCCATACCACCCCCTCTTCCATCCCTGATAATACATTGGAATAGGTCAGATTAGAGGGTGTTTTCATGCAGGACACATCCTTCTCTGTTGTGTGTTCCTTTAGATTTCAATTAACTACAGGATTTGCTCCAATCAGTGTGGGTCTCTTTGGGAGGTGTTCCTAGCTCTCCTGGTGAAATTGATCTCCTCTACTTCTGGCCTCATGTGGACAAACAATCCAACTTGGCTTCTGCTTCTGGCCACCTCAGGCTGTTTCCAGCATGAGCCAACCTCGGGGATAGATGTCCCTGAAGTTAATCTCTGCAGGTTGGGGGAGAAGCCCTCCTTCCCTGGAGGGCAGAACCCCACAGACCTGCCCGGGTTGGGAAAGGAAAGGGTGCATGAACTCTGATCAAGGGGCTATTTGGGCTTTTTTTCCCAGCCTGGCTCCCAAAGCCCCCTTCTGCAGCCCAAGCAGGTCCCTTGGCACAGCTGAAAATTTCCCTTCTGTTCTGTAGATTATCTGTGCCTTCTTTCCCATCATTGAAAGCCCACCTGCCCCAGCCCACTTCCCCCAAGCAGTTCTCGATCCCTGCCTCTCCAGGGCTGGCTTCCTTTGGCCAAGGCTTTGCCACCACTACTACAAGGCACACTTTTCTCTCACTAGACCAGAAGCTGTCTGAGGGCAGGAAAAAGGCAGCTTGCTTAGGCCAACACCTCCAAACCCCAGGAAAAGGTTCCAGCAGGCTCTGGATAAAGCAGCTAGGCATCATCGCCCTTATTTCACAAATGGAAGAAGCCCATTCAGGGAAGGCTTGGGATTAGCTCAGACTCACTCATCCTGCTAACTGTGGATCCCAGGCTTCCCTCAAGCTAGGGGTGTGTGTTGTGTGCCCAGTTTGCCCTTTACTAAATGCCACTGTCAGAACTGAAGGCTCCCAGAAGCCCTAGGTTCATGGAGAACCTGCCCCCCTGCTTCTGGGGAGAGCCCTTCCAGGGACCTTCAGCCCATGAAGCCAAGATGGAATCCAGCTAGCCTGAAAGAGAGGAGAGACTGGGGTTCCAGGTCTGGGTCTGCCCCTTACTGGCTCTGTGACCTTGGCCAGGTCCCTGCCCAACTCTTTGTTTGGGGGGGGGGGCTGGGGCAATGAGGGTTAAGTGATTTGCTCAAGGTCACACAGCTAGTAAATGTCAAGTGTCTGAGGCCAGATTTGAACTCAAGGCTTCCTGAATCCAGTGCCAGTGCTTTAGCCACTTCACCATCTAGCTGCTCCTCATTATTTTCTCTTTTTTGGGGGAGGGGGTGATGCAATTGGGGTTAAGTGACTTGCCCAAGGTCACACAGCTAGTAAGTGCCAAGTGTCTGAGGCCAGATTTGAACTCAGGTCCTCCTGACTCCAGGGCCAGTGCTCTATCCACTGCACCACCTATCTGCCCCTGCCCCCAACTCTTGACATCAGTCACCCTTTCTCTAAATGAGGAGGTTGGAGCAGATGAAGTCTGAGGTCTCTTGTAGCCCTGTATCCTATGCAAACCTACAAGCCCATTCAGACTCTACCCCCACACCATACCCCTCCCCCAATGTTAGCCAACAGGTCCTCACTCCCCAGATGAGAAATCCCCACTGGTCTAATGCTTTCCCTTGGGGGCAGCCCCCCCCAGCAAGTTTTGCCCCTATTCTAACCCAAAAGTTTGGAAGAAAACCCATGGTTTGTCCTGGACCTGCCTCCTGAGCCAGAGTTGTCCTCCCACCTCGGAGCCAAGGGGGATGGAAGAGCAAGAACTTGTAGGGACCAGTTGGGTACTGTTCCCCCAGGAGGGGCAGAAGTCCTGGGGTCTGGGGCTTGTGTATCTTGTGCTCTTGCCTCCCATGCTCAGGAGGCTCATCCTCAGGTGGGCTTTGGGCTCCTCCCCTGGCATCTCTAGCCTCTCAGAACCCACTCCCAGCCCTGGGGGTCGTCCGGGAGCCCCCAGAGTAGGGGAGCTGTGTCTGGGCAAGGTGGACGCCCCGCTGAGCGTCAGTGGCCGGTGACGTCAGCGCCCATCTCCGTGACGCAGGTGTCCTCCTCCTTCCAACCCCATCCCTTCCTCCACTGACTCCCATTAGATATCCCACTCACCCGTCGCATTGCAGTCCGCGTCCCTCCCCCACATTCCTACTCAGCCTCCTCCTTCCCCCCTCCCTCTCCTGTCCATTTCCTCTTCTCTCAAACACCTTCTCCAATTCCTTTCCCCCTCCCCCAGCGCTGCTACAAGTGGCTCGAGCTGCCTGCGGGGGTTACCTGACTGTGACCATTCCGGGACGGGGGAGGGGGGCCCCAGGGACCAGGACTGATGCCCAGAGACCCCCTGATCTCTGTCCAGACTGACATTTGATCCCCCCTCAAAACCCATGGGCTTTGTTTATTCTTATCCATAAGTCCTACAATATTTTCTCTTTATACTCATGACGGGAAGAAATCTTCCATTCTCCCTATGATTCTCTTTATAAAGGGTGTGTGTGTATTTATATGTGTATACATATATATGATTGTGTAATACTATATAAAGGAAAGAACACGTGTATGTCATTTGTATATTTTTTATATTTATCCAAGTGAGTTTACGTCTCTCAAAATTCACCTATAAAGTAAATATTCATATTTATGTAACTGAATATATAGAGAATATATGACAACTAATTTATACGAAGAAAGAGTATATATTGTATTTGTGTGTGTGAGTCTTCTTCTGGGACCTGCCTCGTGAACTAGAGTTGTCCTCCCACCGCAGAGCCCAGGGGGCTGGAAGAGCAAGACTTTGTAAGGACCAGTTAAGTCCTGGGGTCTGGGGCTTGTGTATCTTGTGGCCTTGCCTCCCATGCTCAGGAGCCTGATCCTCAGGTGGGCTTTGGGCTGCTCCCCTGGCATCTCTCGCCTCTCAGAACCCACTCCCAGCCCTCGGGGTCGTCGGGGAGCCCCCAGCCAAGGGGAGCTGAGTCTGGACAAGGTGGACCCCACCCTGATCGTCAGTGGCCGGTGACGTCAGCGCCCATCTCCCTGACGCAGTAGTCCCCCTCCTTCCAAACCCATTCCTTGTCCCTTCCTCCACTGCCTCCCATCAGCTATCCCACTCACTCGTCGCATTGCAGTCAGTGTCCCTCCCCCGCATTCTTACTCAGCCGCCTTTCTTCCTCCCCCTCCCTCTCCTGTTCATTCTCTCTTTTCCCAAATATCTTTTCAAGTTCATTTCCCTTCCCCCAGCGCTGCTACAAGTGTCTGGAGCTGCCTGCGGGGGTTACTTGACTGTGGCCATTCCGGGCCGGTGGAGTGGGGACCCCAGGGATCAGGATTAATGCCCAGAGACCCCCTGATCTCTGTCCAGACTGACCTTTGACCCGCCCTTCAAAACCCCTGGGGGGGGCAGCTAGGTGGCGCAGTGGATAGAGCACCGGCCCTGGATTCAGGAGTAGCTGAGTTCAAATCCGGCCTCAGACACTTGACACTTACTAGCTGTGCCCCGCAAAAAAAAAATAAAAAAAAACAAAAACAAAAACCCCTGGGCTTTGTTTATTCTTTTTTGTTTTTGTTTTTTGTTTTTTGAGGGGCAATGGGGGTTAAGTGACTTGCCCGGGGTCACACAGCTAGTTAAGTGTCAAGTGTCTGAGGCCGGATTTGAACTCAGGTACTCCTGAATCCAGGGCCAGTGCTTTATCCACTGCGCCACCTAGCCGCCCCGGCTTTGTTTATTCTTATCCTTAAGTCCTAAAATATTTTCTCTTTATACTCATGACAGGAAGAAATCTTCCATTCTCCCTATTTCTCTTTATGAGAACTGAATGATTCGCTTTATAAAGGGTATGTGTGTGTGTGTATTTATATGTGTATTCATATATATGATTGTGTAATTCTATATAAAGGAAAGAACACATGTAGGACATTTGTATATTTTCTATATTCATCCAAGTGAATTTATATATCTTTCAACATTCACCTATAAAGTAAAAATTCATATTTATGTAACTGAATATATTGAGAATATATGGCAACTAATTTATATGAAGAAAGAGTATATATTGTATTTGTGAGTATATGTGTGTGTACACACATAAGCACTCACATTTTTTCTGTTCATTCTTAGCTAAGAATACTAATTTATTCTTTCAACAAATTAATTTGTGTGATTTACATATTCTATGTCCTCATAAACATTACTAATCAGTCTCTCTATGCCTGCATATACCAGTGTTCACCTACTCACTGTCTTTATCTATATGAGCATCCATATTTTTTCTATTCATAAATATATGTACAAATTCTCTCTCTCCTATCATATAAGTCCTCTCACTGTCTCTCTAAATTCCTAAAAGATTCCATGCTTATTTCCCTGTGAGAGAATATATGAATATTCCAGCCTATGAGTACCAGAGTATATCAGGACTCATATATAGGAATAAACACAGAGAATAAGGGCATGTAGAGGAATGTATGTAGAGGAATATGGAGTGAAGGAGTACCCACAAAGGAAGTACTAGTGTAGGAATACAGGGAAATGATGAGTGTTCATCCATGCAAAAGTATTGAACGCATCCATGAATAATCATAAATAGGAGTCACAAGAGACAATATAGTATATTTATATGCACTGAATACATGATTGGTTATTTGTAAATGACACTTTAGAGAGAATATGGGGAACCCATATATATATTCATATAAATACATTCATACGTAGAAAGGATGTGTGAGTACTGATATATGAATAACCAGGCAGTATAGGGAAGAAGTCATACATTCAACCCATAAAGAGAATATTTCAACACTCAGATGGATGGATATAGAAAGAAGAGGTGAGTACTTGGACATGTCACTATACAAATGGAACATAGGGATGCTCTTCTAGGAGGGGACATGTCTAAATCTTCTGTTCTCCTTTTGCAGGAGAATTTCCTTAGGAGGTAAGGTGCCCTGCCTGTTTTGCCTTTGCCTGCCCCATTTGTCCTCATCCAAAGGCAATCAGCTATTCCTAAAGGCACTTTTGAGACCCTCCAAACAGGGATCACTAATTGATATGAGTTAAAACTCTTTATCAATTAATTAAATGGGGGAGTGAGGAGGTTTCACCAGTAGAAGTGTGATAAGGGGGGAGCCTGTGTTTCTGTGTCTGGTTGTGTGTGTTTGTTCAAACTTCCATCCCAACCCCTGTTCCATCACTAATGTGTGCATGTGTGTGTATGTAAGTGTAGGAGAATGTCTCTGTGTGTGTGCGTTTATGTCCTCCCTTCCATACCACCCCCTCTTCCATCCCTGATAATACATTGGAATAGGTCAGATTAGAGGGTGTTTTCATGCAGGACACATCCTTCTCTGTTGTGTGTTCCTTTAGATTTCAATTAACTACAGGATTTGCTCCAATCAGTGTGGGTCTCTTTGGGAGGTGTTCCTAGCTCTCCTGGTGAAATTGATCTCTTCTACTTCTGGCCTCATGTGGACAAACAATCCAACTTGGCTTCTGCTTCTGGCCACCTCAGGCTGTTTCCAGCATGAGCCAACCTCGGGGATAGATGTCCCTGAAGTTAATCTCTGCAGGTTGGGGGAGAAGCCCTCCTTCCCTGGAGGGCAGAACCCCACAGACCTGCCCGGGTTGGGAAAGGAAAGGGTGCATGAACTCTGATCAAGGGGCTATTTGGGCTTTTTTTCCCAGCCTGGCTCCCAAAGCCCCCTTCTGCAGCCCAAGCAGGTCCCTTGGCACAGCTGAAAATGCCACCTCTGTTCTGTAGATTATCTGTGCCTTCTTTCCCATCATTGAAAGCCCACCTGCCTCAGGTCACTTCCCCCAAGCAGTTCTCGATCCCTGCCTCTCCAGGGCTGGCTTCCTTTGGCCAAGGCTTTGCCACCACTACTACAAGGCACACTTTTCTCTCACTAGACCAGAAGCTGTCTGAGGGCAGGAAAAAGGCAGCTTGCTTAGGCCAACACCTCCAAGCCCCAGGAAAAGGTTCCAGTAGGCTCTGGATAAAGCAGCTAGGCATCATCGCCCTTATTTCACAAATGGAAGAAGCCCATTCAGGGAAGGATTGGGATTAGCTCAGACTCACTCACCCTGCTAATTGTGAATCCCAGGCTTCCCTCAAGCTGGGGGGTTGTTGTGGGCCCAGTGTGCCCTTTACTAAATGCCACTGTCAGAACTGAAGGCTCCCAGAAGCCCTAGGTCCATGGAGAATCTGCCCCCCTGCTTCGGAGAGAGCCCTTCCAGGGACCTTCAGCCTATGAAGCTTGGCTGTCAGTGGAGGGAGAAGCCAAGATGGAATCCAGCTAGCCTGAAAGAGAGGAGAGACTGGGGTTCCAGGTCTGGGTCTGCCCCTTACTGGCTCTGTGACTTTGGCCATGTCCCTGCCCAACTCTTGACATCAGTCACCCTCTCTCTAAATGAGGAGGTTGGAACAGATGACCTCTGAGGTCTCTTGTAGCCTTGCATCCTATGCAAACCTACAAGCCCATTCAGACTCTACCCCCATACCATACCCATCCCCCAATGTTAGCCAACAGGTCCTCACTCCCCTGATGAGAAATCCCCACTGGTCTAATGCTTTCTCTTGGGGGCAGCCCCCACCCAGCAAGTTCTGCCCCTTTTTTAACACAAAAGGTTGGAAGAAAACCCATGGTTTGTCCTGGACCTGCCTCCTGAGCCAGAGTTGTCCTCCCACCTCGAGCCAGGGGGATGGAAGAGCCAGACATTGTAGGGACCACTTGGGTACTGTTCCCCCAGGAGGGGCAGAAGTCCTGGGTTCTGGGGCTTGTGTATCTTGTGCTCTTGCCTCCCATGCTCAGGAGCCTGTTCCTCAGGTAGGCTTTGGGCTGCTCCCCTGGCATCTCTCTCCTCTCAGAACCCACTCCCAGCCCTGGGGGTCGTCCGGGAGCCCCCAGAGAAGGGGAGCTGAGTCTGGGCAAGGTGGACCCCCCGCTGAGCGTCAGTGGCCGGTGACGTCAGCGCCCATCTCCGTGACGCAGGTGTCCTCCTCCTTCCAACCCCATCCCTTCCTCTACTGACTCCCATTAGATATCCCACTCACCCGTCGCATTGCCGTCCGCGTCCCTCCCCCACATTCCTACTCAGCCTCTTTGCTCATTCCCCCCTCCCTCTCCTGTCCATTTTCTTTTCTCTCAAACACCTTCTCCACTTCATTTCCCCCTCCCCCAGTGGCTCGAGCTGCCTGCGGGGGTTACCTGACTGTGGCCATTCCGGGACGGGGGAGGAGGGACCCCTGGGACCAGGCTTGATGCCCAGAGACCCCCTGATCTCTGTCCAGACGGACCTTTGCCCCCCCTCAAAACCCTTGCACTTTGTTTATTCTTATCCATAAGTCCTACAATATTTTCTCTTTATAGTCATGAGGAGAAGAAATCTTCCATTCTCCCTATTTCTCTTTATGAGAAATGAATGATTCACTTTATAAAGGGGTGTGTGTGTGTGTATTTATATGTGTATTCATATATGTATATGATTGTGTAATCCTATATAAAGGAAAGAACACATGTATGTCATTTGTATATTTTCTATAGTTATCCGAGTGAATTTACATATTTTCAACATTCTATAAAGTAAAAATTCACATTTATGTAAATGAATATATAGAGAATATATGACCACTAATTTATATGAAGAAAGAGAATATATTGTATTTGCGTGTATGTGTGTGTGTGTGTGTGTGTGTGTGTGTGTGTGTGTGTGTGTGTGTGTGTGTTCTTCCGGGACCTCCCTCATGAACTAGAGTTGTCCTCCCACCTCAGAGCCCAGGGGGCTGGAAGAGCAAAACTTTGTAAGGACCAGTTGGGTACTGTTCCCCTAGGAGGGACAGAAGTCCTGGGGCCTGGGGCTTGTGTATCTTGTGCCCTTGTGCCCTTGTCTCCCATGCTCAGGAGCCTCAACCTCAGGTGGGCTTTGGGCTCCTCCTCTGGCATCTCTAGCCTCTCAGAACCCACTCCCAGCACTCGGGGTCGTCCGAGAACCCCCAGCCAAGGGGAGTTGAATCTGGGCAAGGTGGACCCCTCGCCCCCGAGCGTCAGTGGCCGGTGACGTCAGCGCCCATCTCCCTGAGTCCCCCTCCTTCCAAACCCATCCCTTGTCCCTTCCTCCACTGCCTCCCATCAGCTATCCCACTCACTCGTCGCATTGCAGTCAGCGTCCCTCCCCCGCATTCTTACTCAGCCGCCTTTCTTCCTCCCCCCCTCCCTCTCCTATTCATTCTCTCTTTTCCCAAATACCTTTTCAAGTTTATTTCCCTTCCCCCACCACTGCTACAAGTGGCTCGAGCTGCCTGCGGGTGTTACCTGACTGTGGCCATTCCGGGTCGGGGGAGAGGGGACCCCAGGGACCAGGACTGATGCCCAGAGACTCCCTGATCTCTGTCCAGACTGACCTTTGACCCGCCCTTCAAATCCCTTGGGCTTTGTTTATTCTTATCCATAAGTCCTACAATATTTTCTCTTTATAGTCATGAGAAGAAGAAATCTTCCATTCTCCCTATTTCTCTTTATGAGAAATGACTGATTCTCTTTATAAAGGGGGTGTGTGTGTATATGTGTATACATATATATGATTGTGTGATCCTATATAAAGGAAAGAACACATTTATGTCATTTGTATATTTTCTATATTTATACAAGTGAGTTTACATGTCTCTCGACATTCACCTATAAAGTAAAAATTCACATTTATGTAACTGAATATATAGAGAATATGTGACAACTAATTTATATGGAGAAAGGGTATATATTGTATTTGTGTGTGAGTCTTCTTCCGGGACCTGCTTCGTGAACTAGAGTTGTCCTCCCACCTCAGAGCCCAGGGGGCTGGAAGAGCAAGACTTTGTAAGGACCAGTTAAGTCCTGGGGTCTGGGGCTTGTGTATCTTGTGCTCTTGCCTCCCATGCTCAGGAGCCTGATCCTCAGGTGGGCTTTTGTCTGCTCCCCTGGCATCTCTCGCCTCTCAGAACCCACTCCCAGCCCTCGGGGTCGTCGGGGAGCCCCCAGCCAAGGGAAGCTCAGTCTGAACCAGGTGGACCCCCCCCCCCCCGCTGATCGTCAGTGGCCGGTGACGTCAGCGCCCATCTCCCTGACTCAGTATTCCCCCTCCTTCCAAACCCATCCCTTGTCCCTTCCTCCACTACCTCCCATCAGCTATCCCACTCACTCGTCGCATTGCAGTCAGTGTCCGTCCCCCGCATTCTTACTCAGCCGCCTTTCTTCCTCCCCCTCCCTCTCCTGTTCATTCTCTCTTTTCCCAAATATCTTTTCAAGTTCATTTCCCTTCCCCCAGCACTGCTACAAGTGGCTCGAGCTGCTTGCGGGGGTTACCTGACTGTGGCCATTCCGGGACGGGGGAGGGGGGCCCCAGAGACCAGGACTGATGCCCAGAGACCCCTTGATCTCTGTTCAGACTGACCTTTGACCCGCCCTTCAAAACCCCTGGGCTTTGTTTATTCTTATCCATAAGTCCTACAATATTTTCTCTTTATACTCATGACGGGAAGAAATCTTCCATTCTCCCTATTTCTCTTTATGAGAACTGAATGATTCACTTTATAAAGGGTGTGTGTGTGTGTGTGTGTGTGTGTGTGTATTTATATGTGTATTCATATATAGGATTGTGTAATCCTATATAAAGGAAAGAACACATGCATGTCATTTGTATATTTTCTATATTTATCCAAGTGAATTTACATATTTTTCAACATTCACCTATAAAGTAAAAATTCACATTTATGTAACTGAATATATAGAGAATATATGACAAGTAATTTATATCAAGAAAGAGTATATATTGTATTTGTGTGTGAGTCTTCTTCCGGGACCTGCTTCGTGAACTAGAGTTGTCCTCCCACCTCAGAGCCCAGGGCGCTGGAAGCGCAAGACTTTGTAAGGACCAGTTGGGTACTGTTCCCCTAGGAGGGGCAGAAGTCCTGGGGTCTGGGGCTTGTGTATCTTGTGCTCTTGCCTCCCATGCTCAGGAGGCTCATCCTCAGGTGGGCTTTGGGCTGCTCCTCTGACATCTCTCGCCTCTCAGAACCCACTCCTAGCACTCGGGGTCGTCCGGGAGCCCCCAGCCAAGGGGAGCTGAGTCTGGGCAAGGTGGACCCCCCGCTGAGCATCAGTGGCCGGTGACGTCAGCGCCCATCTCTCTGACGCAGTATTCCCCCTCCTTCCAAACCCGTCCCTTGTCCCTTCCTCCACTGCCTCCCATCAGCTATCCCACTCACTCGTCGCATTGCAGTCAGCGTCCCTCCCCCGCATTCTTACTCAGCCGCCTTTCTTCCTCCCCCTCCCTGTCCTGTTCATTTTCTCTTTTCCCAAACACCTTCTCCAGTTCATTTACCCCTCCCCCACTGCTGCCACAAGTGGCTCGAGCTGTCTGCGGGGGTTACCTAACTGTGGCCATTCCGGGATGGTGGAGGAGGGACCTCAGGGACCAGGACTGATGCCCAGAGACCCCCTGATCTCTGTGCAAACGGAACATTGACCCCCCCTCCCCTTCAAAACCCCTGGGCTTTGTTTATTTTCTCTCTCTCTCTCTTTTTTCCTTGTTGTTTTCTTGCTGGACAGTGAGGGTTAAGTGAGCTGCCCGGGGTCACACAGCTAGTAAATGTTAAGTGTCTGAGGTCGGATTTGAACTCAGGTCCTCCTGAATCCAAGGCCAGTGCTTTATCCACTGGGCCACCTAACTGCCCTGGCTTTGTTTATTCTTATCCTTGTCTTAAAATATTTTCTCTTTATTGTCATGAGGGGAAGAAATCTTCCATTCTCCCTATTTCTCTTTATGAGAACTGAATGTTTCACTTTATAAAGGGGTGTGTGTGTATTTATATGTGTATTCATATATATATGATTATGTAATCCTATGTAAAGGAAAGAACACATGTATGTCATTTATATATTTATCCAAGTGAATTAAATATATTTTAACATTCACCTACAAAGTAAAAATTCATATTTATGTAACTGAATATAGAGAATATATGACAACTTATTTTTATGAAGAAATAGTATATATTGTATTTTTTTCTATGTGTGTGTGCACACACACACACCCGCAAGCACTCATCTTTTTTTCTCTTCATTCTTAAGTAAGAGTATTAATTTATTCTTTCCACGAATTAATTTTTATTATTTATATACTCTATGTCCTCAGAAACCTTAGTAATCATTCTTTTTATTCCTACATAAAGAAGTATTCACATAGTCACTCTCTATTCATCTATATGAGCATCCATATTCTCTCTATTCATAAATATATGTATAAATTCTCTCTCTTTACATGTAAAAGTTCTTCCATAATCTCTCTATATCCCAAAAAGGATTCCATGCTTCTCTCCCTGTGAGAGAATACATGAAGATTACAGTCTATGAGTAGCAGAGTATATCAGGACTCATTTACTGGAATGTAGACAGAGAATAAGCGTACCTGTATGTAGGGGAATATGGAGTGAAAGAGTACTCCCAAAGGAAGTAACAGTGCAGTTTGAGAAAATGGGTAGTTGTCTCCTCTCAATGAAGATATAACAGTCAATCATACTCCTCCTGACCTGTTTGTAGGACAAAGGTCTCCAATCCCTTCCTCCCCTTCTGGCTAACAAAACCACATGGTTCAAGGAGCCCTGGTCTTAATAAGGTCCTCTCCGTAGTTGTGTCCATATAAGGAAGAATAAGGTCCACTCCTGAGTTATGCCCATATATGGAATAGAGATGGGAATACTGTGTTCTGATTAGCTAGTTTTTCCTCGTAGATTATAACCCTTGAGTAATCGGACCAATGATGAAAAAGGGGAGGGTATAAACAGGACCTGCGAGCCCCCTTTCTTTTCACCCACTAGCTGCACACTAGGGTGCCTCCTCAGGAGAAGGAAATAAAAGAGCCTATGTCACATCACTGCTGAGTTCCCAAGAATTATTGAGAAGAGGATTGTTTTTCCCTCACATGCAACAATATAGAGAGATGATGAGTATTCATGTATGCAAACATATAAAAAGAATACATGAATAATAAAAAATGAGTCACAAGAAGCAGTATATTATATTTATATTCACTGACTACCTGATTGGTTATATGTATGTTACTATAGAGAGGATATGGGGGAACCAATATATATTACATCTATATATTCATATGGAGAGAAGATATTTGACTTCTTACATATGAATAACCACATAGTCTAGGAAAGAATTCATCCATTCAACCCATAAAGAGAACATATTAACACTCAGATGTAGGGATATAAGGAGAGAAGAGGTGACTACTTGGACTTGTCAATATACAAATGCAAGATAGGATTGTTCAGGAGGGGACACACCTAAATCTTTCATCCTCCTTTTCATGAGATTTTCCTTAGGAGGTAAGCTTTCCTGCCTCTTTTGCCATTGGCTGCTCCATCTGTCCTTGTCCAAAGGCCATCAGCTATTCCTGAAGGCACTTTTGAGACTCTCTTTTGTCTTGGTACAGTGACCACTCATTGATATGAATTAAAAGTCTTTTATCATTTAATTGAATGGGGAAGGGTTTCACTAGTATATATGTGTTAAGTGTTGGAGCCTGTGTTTCTCAGTGTGGGGGTGCCTCTGTGTGTGTGTGTGTGTGTGTGTGTGTGTGTTTATGTCCTACCTTCCATACCACCCTCTCTTCCATCCTTGTTAATACATTGGAATAGGTCAGATTAGAGGGTGTTTTCATGCAGACCACATCTTTCTGTGTTGTGCCTTCCTTTAGATTTCTATTAACTACAGGATTTGCTCCCATCAGTGTGGGCCTGTTGAGGAAGTGTTCCTAGCTCTCCTGGTGAAATTGATCTCTATTTCTGGCCTCATGTTGGCAAACAATCCAACTTGGCTTCTGCTTCTGGCCTCTTCAGGCTGTTTGCAGCAGAATACAACCTCAGGGATAGAAGTCCCTGAAGTTAATCTCTGCCGGTTGGGGGAGAAGCCCTCTTTCCCTGGAGGGCAGAACCCCACTGCCCTGCCCAAGTTGGGGATGGAAGGGGTGCATGAGTTCTGATCAAGGAGTTATTTGGGCTTCTTTCCCCTCCCTGATTCCCAGAGTCCCATTCTGCAGGTCCCTTTGCACAGCTGAATATTCCACCTCTGTTCTGTCTGTAATGTGCACTTTCCTTCCCATCAATGAAAGCCCACCTGCCCCCAGCCCACCTCCACCAAGCAGTTCTTGATCCCTGCATCTTCAGGGCTGGCCTCCTTTGGCCAAGACTTTGCCACCACTACCACATCAGGTATGTCCAAGGCAGACTTTTTCCCTCCCTATGTCAGGTTATCTCTGAGGGCAGGAAACAGGGACCTTGCCCAGGCTGGCACCTCCAAGCCTCAAGGCAATGTTCAAGTAGGGCTCTGAGTAAAGCAGTCAGGGGTTATCTCCTTTATTTCACAAATGGAGGAAACCCATTCCAGGAAGACATGGGTTTTTGCTAAGGCTCACTCTGCTAATTGTGTATCCCAGGCTGGCCCCAACCTGGGGGATGGGAGTCTCGGTTTACTTTTTTTTTTTTTTTGGTGAGGCAATTGGGGTTAAGTGACTTGTCCAGGGTCACACAGCTAGGTAAGTGTCAAGTGTCTGAGGTCGGATTTGAACTCAGGTCCTCCTGAATCCGGGGCCAGTGCTCTATCCACTGTGCCACCTAGCTTCCCGGTTTACTTTTTACTTAACCCCACAGTCCTAACTAAAGACTCCCAGAATCCATAGCTCTATGGGGAACTTGCCCAACTGCTTCTGGGGATTGCCTTCCCAAGGACCTCCAGCCCATGATGCTTGGCTATCAGAGGAGGGAGAGGCCAAGATGGAAGCCAGGTAAGTTGGCAGGCAAGAGAGATGTGGGCTCAAGGCCTGCGTCTGCCCTTTACTGGACCTGTGACCTTGGCCTGTGACCCTTCCCTCCTCTTGACTTCAGTCACCTTTTTTTTTTTTAGTGAGGCAGTTGGGGTTAAGTGACTTGCCCAGGGTCACACAGCTAGTAAGTGTTAAGTGTCTGAGACCGGATTTGAACTCAGGTACTCCTGACTTCAGGGCCAGTGCTCTATCCACTGCACCACCTAGCTGCCCCCACCCTTTTTCTTAACCAAGGAGGTTGGACCAGATGACCTTGGAGGGGGGAAATGGGGTACAGGTTGAGGGTAGGGGTTGGGGTTCTTAGGAATTCCTCTTTAAAGAATTACACCCTCTTGCACACAAAAGTAGTTAGAATAAGGTGGTAGTTTATTTAGGAGCAAGGGAAGGGAAGGGTGGGGGGAGGGGAACCATGAAAGAAATCCGTGGACTTTTCATGGGGATATAGGCACAAAGCACATGGCTCAGAGGTACCAATCTCCTCGAGCAGGAGACTGGCAGGTACTTTTATAGAGGACCAATGGGGGTGACCATCTGGCTGTGAAAAGTTCTTTTAGTGAGGGAGGACCATCCCCCACTGGTGGTAGCTGGGGGAATTGGGTGAAAAGTGGAGGACCATCCCCCACTGGTAGTGACTAGAGGAATTGGGTGAGGGGTGGCTCTCTCTTCAGGACACAAAGGCCGCAGCCACACCCAAGGGAGACTTGAATGAAGGGTGGGGGTCGTGGAGCTAGCTCAGTCAGATCTGGTTCCACTTATCTCTCTAGGCATCAGTCCTCTGGTTTAGTTTCTCAAGGAGAAGGTTCCTTGATGTGCCCCAGAGAACTTCTGGGGTGCTCTGCACCCCATGACACTAAGAACCCCTACCCCTAACCCAAACCCCGTATCCCATTTTCCCCATAACACATTGATTGATCATTGATTCATGAGTGATTCATTGGGAATGTCCAAGGCGCACCTTTTCCCTCATTAGACTGGGAGTTCTCTTAGGGCAGGAAACTGGGACCTTGCCTAAGTTATCACCTCCAAGTCCCAGAGAAATGTACAAGTTGGGCTCTGAGTGAAGCAGGTGAAGGTCATCCTCCTTATTTCCCAAATGGAAGGTAACACATGTCACCCTGCCAACTGTATACTCCAGGCTGGTCCAAAGGTGGTTGATGGGAGTCTTGATTTACTTTTTATTTAACCCCACAGTCCTAACTGAAGACTCCCAGAACCCCTAGCTCTATGGGAAACCTGCCAAACAGCTTCTGGGGAGTACCTTCCCAGGGACCTTGGCTGTCATAGGAGGGAGAGGCCAGGATGGAATCCAGCTAGCCTTAAAGTGAGGAGAGACCTGGGTTAAAAACCTGGGCCTGCCCCTATACTGGTTCTGTGATCTTGGCTATGCCTCTGGCCTCTTCTTGACTGCAGTTACCATTTCTCTAAATGAGGAGGTTGGAGTGGATGACCTCTGAGGTCTCTTGCAACCCTAAGGCCTATCCAGACCTACAATCTCATTCAGACTCTACCCTCACATCCATACCCTGCCTCAAATGCTAGCAAAATAGCCCCCCTCCTCTTAGCCAATGAAATCCTGGGGCAGCCCCCAATCTGCAAGTTCTGCCCTTATTCTAACCCTAAAAACTTGAATAAAGCCCCTGGACCTACCCCCTGAAGCAGAATTGCCTCCCTCCCCATTCCACAAGGACTGTCGCCCCTCAGAGCCCAGGGAGGTAGAAGGACAAAGTTCGGTAGTGACCAGTTGGGAAGTGTTTCCTTACCATGGGTAAGAGTTCTGGGGTCTGGGGCTTGTTTCTAGCCACTTGTCTCCCATGCTCAGGAGCCTCCATGGGGCTTTGGGTTGACGCCCTGGCATCTCTCCCCTCTCAGAGATTCACTCCCAGCCCTGAGGATCCTCAGGGAGCCACCAGGCAAACAGAATTGAGTCTGGGGAAGGTGGACCCCCCGCTGAGCACCAATAACTTGTGACATCAGCGCCCACCTTGGGGAGGTAGGAGTCCTCCTCTCGCTATACCTGCCTGTCCCCCCACTAACCCCTCCCCCCCACCCCAGACAGCCCACTCACCAGTCTCCGCGGTCAACATCCTTCCCCCACACGCCTCCTTGGCCTCATTTTCCCCTTCTCCCCACATCCTCTCCTGCTCTAATCTACATAAATTTTTTTTGCGAAATGATTGTACTGGGGGTGCACAAGTGTGTATGAATGTGTTTAAGTGTGAGATCTTATGTGTTTCACAGTTTTTGTGTGTGTGTATGCATGTCCTAACTTTCATCCCTTCCCTGTTTGATCATTGATACACCAGTGTATGTAAATGTGAAAGCTTGTGTGTTTCTGTGTGTATATGCCCATCCACGATTTGATCACTGAATCACATGGGTATATGCAAGTATGCCAGTGTGTATGTTTCTGTATGTCTCTCTGTGTGTATTGTAACTTCCATCTCACCCCCTGTTCAATAATTACTAACGTTGATTTAGATCAAATTGGAGTGTGCTGTTTTTTGGGGGTGGGGTGGGGTTTGACAAACAATTGGATTTGGTTCCTGCTTCTGGCCTCTTCAGGCTATTTCCAGCAGGAAGAAAATCTTAGTGATAGATGTCCATGAAGCTGATCTCTGTAGGTTGGGGAGAAGCCCTATTTTTTTTTTTAGTGAGGCAATTGGGGTTAAGTGACTTGCCCAGGGTCACACAGCTAGTAAGTGTTAAGTGTCTGAGGCTGGATTTGAACTCAGGTACTCCTGACTCCAGGGCTAGTGCTCTATCCACTGTGCCACCTAGCTGCCCCGAGAAGCCCTATTTCCCTGGTGGGCAGAACCCCACTGACCTGCCAGGGATGGGAAAGGAAAGGCCACAGGAGCTCTGCTGAAGGGGTTATTCAGACTTCCTTTCTCACCCTGATTCCCAGAGCTCTATTCTGCAGCCAAAGCAAGACCCTTTGCACAGCTGAAAAGTCCCTTTCTTTTTTCCAGTGATAATCTGCACCTTCCTTCCTATCAATGAAAGCCCAAATGCCACCCAGATCACCTCCAACAAGCAGTTCTTGATCCCTGTTCTCCAGGGCTGGCCTCCTTGGGCCAAGTCTTTGCCATCACTAACACATTGGGCATATCCAAGGCACATTTCTCTACCTAGGTCTGGATATCATTGAGGGCAGGAAACAGGCACCTTGCCAAGCCCCAGGAAAATATTCTAGTAGAGCTCTGGGCAGGCAGGGGTCATCCCCCTTATTTGTAAAATGGAAGAAACTCATGCAGGGAAGGCAGGGGCTTAGCTCAGCCTTCCCCTGATAACTGTGTATCCTAGGCTGGCCCAAAGCTGGTTTGCTTTTTACTTAACCCCACAGTCCTAATTGAAGACTCCCAGAAGCCCTAGGTCCATGGAAAACCTGCCCACCTGCTTCTAGGGAGAGCCCATGAAACTTGGCTGTCAGAGGAGGGAGAAGCTAAGATGGAAGCCAGCTGGTCTGGCAGCCAAGAAATACCTGGGCGAGGCCTGGGTCTGCCCTCATTGGCTCTGTGACCTTGGTCATGTCCCTTGCCTCCTCTTGACATCAGTTACCCTTTCTCTAAATGAGGAGGTTGGACCAGATGACCTCTGAGGGCTCTTGTAGCCCCCCATCCTATTCAAACTTACAATCCCATTCAGACTCTACCCCCACATCCATCATCCATTTCCCAATGTTAGCAAATAGATCCTCATTCCCCAGCTGAGAAATCCCTGCTTGTCTAATGCTTTCCATGGGGCAGCCCTCAACCAGCAAGTTCTGCTCTTTTTCTAATCCTAAAGACAGGAATACAACCCATGGTTTTTCCTCACCATTTAGTTAGAATTTTATTTTTCCCCAATTACATGTAAAAACAAGTTTGTTTTTTTTTTAGTGAGGCAATTGGGGTTAAGTGACTTGCCCAGGGTCACACAGCTAGTAAGTGTGTGTTAAGTGTCTGAGGCCGGATTTGAACTCAGGTACTCCTGACTCCAGGGCCGGTGCTCTATCCACTGCGCCACCTAGCTGCCCCCATGTAAAAACAATTTTAATGTCAGTTTTTAAAACTTTGTGTTCTAAATTCTCGTCCTCCTTCCCTCCCCCCTTAAGAATGCAAGCAATTCAATATAAGTTATGCATGTGTAGTCATGCAAAACATTTCCACATTGGTCAGATTGTAAAAGAAAAAGACAAAAAAATTAAGAAAAACTAAAAAAATATGCTTCAATCTGTATTCAGACCCAATCAGTTCTTTCTCTGGAAATGGAGCACATTTTTCACAAGTCCTTCAGAATTGTCCTGGATCATTGCGATCCTGAGAATAGCCAAGTCATTCACAGATGATCATCTTACAATATTGCTGTTACTTTGTATACAGTACATCTCACTTTGCATAAGCTCATATAAGTCTTTCCAGGATTTTCTGAGAGCATTCTGGTCATAATTTCAGTTACAATTGCTAACTGAATCTTCCTCCATCCTACTCCCTTCCCATGTCATTTACTTTATTCTTTATCTCCTTTCACCTTTTCTCTCCTCAAAGATGTTTTGCTTCTGACTATCCCCTCCCCCAGTCTACCTTCCCTTCTATCACCTCCCCACCTTATCCCCTTCCCCTCCCACTTTCCTGCAGGGTAAGATAGATTACTATACCCAGTTGAGTGTGCACGTTATTCTCTCAAAAACCCATGGTTCTTCCTGGACCTACATGCTGAACCATAGGCCCCCCTCAAAACTCAAAGGGACTGTCAGACCTCAGAACACAGCGCGGGTGGAAGGACACTGTTCCTTAGGGAACAGTTGGGGACCTTTTTCCTACTAGGGGCAGGAGTCCTGGGGTCTGTGGCATACTGGCCTCTTGTCTTCCGTGCTCATGAGCCTAGACCTCAGGTGGCCTTTGGGCTGGTACCCTGACCTCTCCCCGCCTCAGATATCCACTCCCAGCCCTCAGGGTCCTCAGGGAGCCTCCAGACAAGTAGATCTGAGTTCCAGCAAGGTGGACTTTCTACTGAGCTCCATTGGCTGGCCACATCAGCATCCACCTTGGTGAGGTAGGAGTCTTCCTCCCATTAACCCCTCCCTTCCCTCTGCTGGCCCTCACCAGACATTCCTATCACTCCTATCCCTCTAGTGAACAGACTTCCCCCAACACTGGCTGAGGCTCATTCTCCCCTCCCCCACTCCTTCTCCTGCTCATTTTCACTTCTCCCAAAGACCACATATTTGGTGGCGGTAATAGAGGAAGGGGGGGGGTGGTTCTCCCTGCATCCATTCTCTGCCCTCACCAAACCACCCTCACACAACTCCCCAAATGGCATTCATCCCTAAAGCCCAGCTCTGACCCTGTCACTCTGCTGCCTGAGGAGTTTCAGTTGATATTTCATCCTGTATTTCCATAAAGTTTTTCACGTTCTTCACTTTCCCATCTAGATCCAGAGATCTGCCTTTTGCTTCTTGGTGCTGCCTCATCCTTTCTTCTCAGCTTCTGTGGGTGCAGTTTTCTGATTGGATCTGCTCTCTTGGGGCTCTCCTTGAGCTCTCAGCCTCAGACTGACCCCCAAACCATGGAGTTGCCAAGTCTTCTTGATCTCACTTCCTTCACACTTCTCATGTATCCACTTTATGAACACTTACACCATGACCACCCTAATACAGGCTGGGGCCAATAGCCATGGCCTCCTGATGGTGGTGGTGGGAATCTCCCTGCATCCATTCTCTGCCCTCACCAAGCCACCCTTACACAACTACCAAAATGGTGTTCATCCCTAAAGCACAGCTCTGACCCCATCACTCTGCTGCCTGAGAAGCTTCAGCCTTCAAGATAAAATAGAAATGGTTCTGTTGGGCTTGTAGAGCCCTTCCCATTCTTGATGCAGCCTCTCTTCCCAGGATGACTACCCCATCCTCCCTGCACACACTCCATGCCCCAGCCAGCTGGCCAGTTTGTCCTGGGTGTATTCTCCCTTGCCATTGTGGTAGGTTGCTTTTCTAAGATGCAGCCATGTGGATAGAGCATTCAGCCTGGAGTCAGAAAGACTGGGGGAGTCAAACATAGCTTCAGACACGTGCTTCCTAGCTGTGTGAACCTGAGTCAGTCTGAGCCTCTGTCTGCCTCAGTTTCCTCAATTGCAAAGTCTGGAGGACAAGAGCACCCAAAGGGTCAGTGAGGATCAGACGAGCTCATATATGTGAAGTACTTTGCAAACCTCAAAAGACTATGAATGGTGGGGCAGCTAGATGGCGCAGTGGATAGAGCACTGGCCCTGGATTCAGGAGGACCTGAGTTCAAATCCGACCTCAGACACTTAACACTTACTAGCTGTGTGACCCTGGGCAAGTCACTTAACCCCAATTGCCCCTCAAAAACAAAAAAAATAAAAAAAACAAAAGACTATGAATGGTAGCTCTTAGCTATTATGACATTCACCATAAATTTGCTCAAGTCTTCTTGGAAAGTAGCTACAAAATCAATATTAATGGCCACATACCTTCAGAAGAGATGGGATAACTTTTGTTATCAGGCTATGGAAGCATAATGTTTGACACAAAGATTGAAGGGAAAACATTCGGGTGAAAATAATTTCCAAACCTAAACTCCATGCACTAGACAATCTAAGAACACCTGTTTCTGCTATTGGTGGCCATGGAGGACAGAGGGGGCAGGGCTGCTGCCAATCTTATAGACACACTCATGTAGGTACATGGAGATGCATGATAGACATGTTGATATCGATAGAAATTCATATATCTACATATGCATGTATTTATGTATAAATATATATTTTATATACATACATACATACAAGGCAGCTAAATGGGGTAGTAGATAGAGTGTCTGGAGTCAGGAAGACGAGTTCAAATTCAGACTCAGAAACTTACTAGTTGTAAGACCTTGGACAAGTCATCTCACCTTGTTTGCCTCAGTTTCCTCATCTGTCAAATGAGGTGGAGAGGAAAATGGCAAACAAGGCCAGTATCTTGGCCAAGAAAATTCCAAATGTGATGATCAAGAGTCAGACATGAATGAAAAGAAACAACAACAAAGGGATAAGGAAAGGATTTGTTTTTGTTGTTGTTGTTTCTTTTCTTTCTTCTTTCTTTTTTTGCAGGGCAATGGGGGTTAAGTGACTTGCCCAGGGTCACACAGCTAGTGTCAAGTGTCTGAGGCCAGATTTGAACTCAGGTCCTCCTGAATCCAGGGCCGGTGCTTTATCCACTGCGCCACCTAGCTGCCCATTGTTGTTTCAATCTTGTAATACTTTGTGACCCCATTTGAAATGTTTTTGGCCAGGATAGTGGAGTGCTTTGCCATTTCCTTCTCCAGCTCATTCTACAGATGAGGAGCTGAGGCAAACAGGGTGAAGTGACTTGCCCAGGGTCACCACACAGTAAATGTCTGAGGCCAGATTTAAAATCAGGAAGGAGTCTTCTAGATTCCAGGACCAGCACTCTGTTCACTGTGGCACCCAACCACCCCAAGAAAAGGATACATAGTATTATATGGCTTAAAATTTACCACTTCTTGGCCATAAAGACTTATTCTTCTGTTATAATTTCCCCCCTTGTGTATATAGAGAAATATGTATTTCAGTTATTTTTTGCATAGGATTGTATAATCCTATGTATGCATGCATAAAATCCCATATTTATAGGATTATAACAAGTCATTCAATACTCATAAAGAGAATAGAAATAGAGAATGGAAGACTTCTCCCTTACATGAATATATAGGGATAATATTTGAGCACTCATGGATAAGAATACACAAAGCCCAGGGGTTTTGAAGGGCGGGGCAGAGGGCCGTCAGGACAGACAGCAGGGGGTCTCTGAGCATCAGTCCTGGTCCCTGGGGATCTCTCCCTCTCTCCGTCACCGTCCCCGTCCCTGCCACAGTCAGGACCCCCGTTGGCGGCTCCATCCACCTGTAGCGGCGGTGGGGGAGGGGGAAATGAGCCTCACAAAGTGTTTGGGAGAAGGGAAAATGAGCAGGAGAGGGAGGGGGAGGGGGAAATGAGTCAGAGAGAGAACGCGGTAGAGGGATGTTGACTGCGGAAGAATAAGATGGCTGGTGGGGGCCAGCGAAGGGAGGGGAGGCGGTGGGGGTTGGGAGACTCCTGCCTCCCCAAAATCTGAGCTGACGTCATCGGCCATGTTCGCTCAGCCGGAGGTCCACTTTACCCAGCCTCAACCCCCCTTCACTGATGGCTCCCTGAGGATCCCGAGGGTTGGGAGAAAGATGACTCCTAGATAGAAACCCTTCGAAACTGCCTTATTCCCCCTTATTCTTTTTATTTCCTTTTGAAATAAAAAAAAATTCCCCCTTATTCCTTTTTTTTTTTTGGCAGGGCAATGAGGGTTAAGTGACTTGCCCAGGGTCACACAGCTAATAAGTGTCAAAGGCCGTATTTGAACTCAGGTCCTCCTGAATCCAGGGCCGGTGCTCTATCCACTTCGCCACCTAGCTGCCCCACCCCCCCTTATTCTTAATGATGGAAAAGAGGGTGCGCATTTAGGAAAGGACACACATTCTCTCTCTCTCTCTCTCTCTCTCTCTCTCTCTCTCTCTCACACACACACACACACACACACACACACTCACATACTCCTAATATCATCATTTCATGTAGTATTTATCTTTTCCATTTAGGTTTCTGCAGTCAGCCTGCATGAGGTGTTACTGCTTTAGCTCAATTTTACTCTGCATTCATTTCTGTAAGTCTTCCCAAGGTTCCATGAAATCTTCATATTTGTCGTTTCTTATAGCCCAGTAATATTCTATTACAGTCAGGTACCCTTAGGCAGCCAGGTGGCACAGGGGATAGGGCACTGAGCCTGAAATCAGAAAGCCCAGAGTTCAAATCCAGTCTCACACATTTCCCAGCTCTGTGAGATCCTAGGCAAGTCACTTCATTTCTGCCTGCCTCAGTTTCCTTAACTGAAAATGGGGAATATAATAGCACCACACAGTGCTATTGTGTGAAGTACATAAGATCTTATTTAGTTTGGCACAGTGGGTGGCTTGTAGTGGTCAATGACCAACATTTGTTAAGTACCTACTATGTGCCAGGGCATAGTTGAAAGTTAATACATGCTTTTTCCCTCCCTCAGAAAAAAATTATTCAGCCATTTCTGAAATTATTTTGTTCCAAGCTCTTTGTGATCACATAGTTGCTGTGAATATTTTGATATATACCCCAAACTTTAAACTCTTAAAGGTTTAAGAACTTAAAGCTGTACTGTGATTTTTGGGACATGGGGTATATGGACCTATTTTTTGGGGGAGCAGAAAATGAGCCTGAGTGGGCATGGGAGGGAGGGATGCTGGCTGCAGGGATAGGAGTGAGTGGAATTCCTGGTTGGGTCCAGTGCAGGGAGGGGCATCACTGGAGGTAGGGAGACTCCTGCCTCACCCAGATGGGTGTTTACATCAATGGCCAAAGGCACTCAGTGGGGGGTGCACCTTGCCTAGACTCAACTCTCTTTGCCTGGTGGCTCCCTGAGCACCCTGAGGGCTGGGATTGGATATCTGAGAGGGGAAAGATGCCTGGAAGCCAACTCATGTCCCCCTAAGTCCCAGACTGTCTCAGTATGGGAGACCAGGGTCCAGGGAACATGAGCCCCAGGCCCCAGGACTTATGCCCATGGTAGGGAAATGTTCCCCAACTGGTCCCCAAAGGACTTTGTCTTTGGCCCTGTGAGCTCTGAGTTCTGACGGTCCCTGTGGGAAGGGAAGGTACCGCTCTGGTTCAAGAGGCAGGTCCAGCTAGAACCATGGACTTTATTCCAGTCTTTAGGGTTACAATAAGGAAAGAAGAAGAAGAAGAAGAGCAGGAGGAGGAGGAAGAGGAAGAAGAAGAGAGAAGGAACAGAAATGAAAGGAGAGAGAGAGACAGAGAGATAGAGAGAATGATGAATGATAGTGGGACTAATCTAGAGAATATGGGAGGCACAGCTGAAAATTCCCCCCTCTGTTCTGTTGATACTCCCATCATTGAAAGCCTAACTGCCCCCCAGCCCACTTCCACCAAGCAGTTCCTCATCTCTGCCTCTCCTGCATCTGACTCCTTTGGCCAAGACCTTGCCACTACTACCACAATGGGCATGTCTAAGTCATATTTTTCCCTCACTAGACTTCAAGTTATCTGAGGGCAAGAAATAGGCACCTTGCCCACGCTAACACCTCCAAGCCCCAAGAAAATGTTCAAGTAGGGCTGTGAGAGAACAGCAGATAGAGGTCATTCCCCTTATTATTAAATAAATAGAAGAAACATTCAGGAAAAGCATGGCTTTTATTAAGACAACCTACTTAATGTGTATCCCAGGCTGGCCCAAATCTGGGGGGTGGCCTTGGTTTGCTTTTACTAAACCCCACAGTCCTGATTACAGACTCCCAGAAACCCTAGCTCTATGGGGAACCTGCCAACAGCTTCTGGGGAGAGTCCTCAAAGGGGCCTTCAGCCCATGAAGCTTGGCTGTCAGAGGAGGGAGAGGTCAAGATGGAAGCCAGCTGGCCTGGCAGGGAGGGGAGACCCAGGCTCAAGGCTTGTGTCTGCCCCTTACTGGCTCTGTGACCTTGGCCATGGCCTCCTCTTGACCTTAGTTGTCCTTCTTTTCTTTTCTTTTCCTTTTTTTTAGTGAGGCAATTGGGGTTAAGTGACTTGCCCAAGGTCACACAGCTAGTAAGTGTTAAGTGTCTGAGGTCGGATTTGAACTCAGGCCCTCCTGACTCCAGGGCTGGTGCACCTAGCTGCCCCCTTAGTTGTCCTTCTATCAAATGAGGTTGGACCAGATGACTTCTAGCGCCTCTAGTAGCCACCTCCATCCTATCCAAACCCTCAAGCCCATGCATTCTCCACCCCCTCTCCACATCTATACCTCTTCCCCCATGTTAGAAAACTAGCCCCAAACCCCAAGCTGAGAAAATCCTGTTAACCCAAAGCTTTCCCTTCAGGTGGGGCACCTAGGTGGTGGAGAGAGCACTCTCCCTGAAGTTGGGAGGATCTGAGTTCAAATCTTACCTCAGGTACTTGCTAGCTGTGTGACCCTGGGCAAGTCACTTAACTCTGATCACCTTAATAAAAGTATTTTATTTTTTTCCAGTTACATGTAAAGATAGTTTTCAACATTTCTTTTCATAGGATTTTCCCCCTTATCTGTAGATAGTTCAGTATTTTATTTCCAGTTCCCTCAAACATCGCATGCTGATACATAATTTGACACTGTACCCAGATGGCTCTGGAGGAGAGAGGGAGGTTGCAAGTCATGACATCACTGTGATGTCATGGTTCTCTTCGAGAATGAAGGACAGACCACATGTCCTTCAGGTAACCCCTAACCAGCAACTTCTGCCAGTAATCTAACCAGAATGAGTGAAACAAAAGCCTTTGATTTTCCTGGTCCTGCCTCCTGAACCAGTGCCCCCAGCCACTACTGCATCCCACAGAGACTGTCAGACTGCAGAGCTGGAGGGGGGGGAGGCCAGGGTCCTTTAGTAACTAGTTGGGGATCATTTCCCTATGGCACAGGAGTCCTGGGGTCTGGGGCTTATGTTTCCTGACCACCTGTCTCCCTTGCTTACAGAGATCCTCAGGTGGGCTTTGTGGTAGTCCCCTGGCATTTCTTACCTGCCAGGACTCAGGGTCCTAGGGGAGCCACCAGTGAAGGGGGGCTGAGTCTGGACAAGGTGGACGCCCCCCCATCCCCGCTGAGCACCAGTGGCCTGTGACATCAGTGCTTACCTTGGTGAGGCAGGAGTCCACCTCCCGACAACCCCTGCCCTCTCTCCCTTGGCCCCCACCCGGCATCCCACTCATCGTCTCCCTGCAGTCAGCATCCCTCCCCCCCCACACCTTCTTGGGCTCATTCACACACCCATCTCCCACCGCTACTCCAGGTGGATGGAGCTGCCAGCGAGCGGTACTGACTGTGGCCATTCCGGGAGCCAGAAAGGAGGTAGGGGACCCTTGGGACCAGGACTGATGCCCAGCGACCCCTTGCTGTCTGTCCAGATGGCCCCCTGCCCCCTCAAAACCCCTGGGCTTTGTATATTCTTCTTTTTTTTTGATGGTGAGGCAATTGGGGTTAAGTGACTTGCCCAGGGTCACACAGCTAGTAAGTGTTAAGTGTCTGAGGCCGGATTTGAACTCAGGTACTCCTGACTCCAGGGCCACTATGCCACCTAGCTGCCCCCTGGGCTTTGTATATTCTTAACCATCAGTGCTCAGATATTTCCTCCATATATTCATATAAGGGGGTCTCCCACGCTCAAGTACCTGAACTTCTGCAGGGCGCTATGGGCTCGTTCTTTGACATCTCTCTCCTCCCAGACATTCACTCACAGCCCTCCGGGTCCTAGGGGAGACACCAACCAAGAGGAGCTCAGTCTGAACTAGGTGGACCACCCACTGAGGGCAAAGCTCCGATGACTGGTGACGTCAGTGCCCAACTTGACGAGACAGGAGTCCCCTTTACCCCAATGTCGCTCATCCCTTCTCCGTCCCTCAGACATCCCACTAACCCTTCTCTCTGCAGTCAGCATCCCTCCCCACCACACCCTCTCAGGCTCATTTCTCCCTCCCCGCCCCCCTCCAAGTGGCTCCTGCTACCAGCGGGGCCTCCTGACTGTGGCCATTCCTGGAGACGGGAGGAAGGGAAGGGACCCCTGGGACCAAGACTGATGCCCAGGGACCCCCAGTTGTCTGTCCACGCGGCCCTGTGTTCCCCTCTTAAAAGCCACTAAGGGGGCTCAAATATTTTCTCTATCTGTATTTTCCATTTTAGCTCTCTGTTCTTCTTTATGTACTCATAAAGTCATGTACTACATGACTCTCCTTACAATCCTATATGTATAGGATTGTATGTATGTATATAGCATTATATCATTCTATATATGGGAAAGAACTGTTAGGTTTCTTTTATAGATATTATCTATATTCATTTATGCATACTGGTGTATAAGACTACAGAGTTGCCTATAAAATATAACTTCATACTTATGTAATTGAATATATGACAGCTCACATATATATGAAGACAGCAAATATATATGTACTCAGGTTCTTTCTCTTCATCGCTATGTACAGGAAGTCATTTGTTCTTTCTATAAATTCATGTATATGATTTTTACAGTTTAATTCCTTATAAGCAGAAGTAATCACCGTCTATTCCTATGTATTTGGGTATTCACATATTCCCTCTCTATTCATATCTGAGTACCCATATTTCCTCTCTTAATTTCTTTTTTTTTTCAGGGCAATGGGGCTTAAGTGACTTGCCCAAGGTCACACAGCTAGTCAGTGTCAAGTGTCTGAGGCCAGATTTGAACTCAGGAACTCCTGAATCCAGGGCCGGTGCTTTATCCAGTGCGCCACCTAGCCGCCCCTCCTCTCTTAATTTCTATGTGTGAATGTTTGTATATATTTTCTCTATTCACAGATGAGTACTCAGAAAACTTCTCTCTATTCCTAAAAGTATTTCATTGCTTCTCTCTCTGTGAGAGAGTATATGAAGACCTTTGTCTGTGAGTGCCCAGCATCCATTAGTCCTCATATATAGGAATGTAGAAAGAGAATAAGGGTACCTGTACATAAGAGAATATTGAGTAAATGAGTACTCACATATGAAGTGCTCATATAGGAATATAGAAAGGCACTATAAATGCTCATATATGGAAACATATAGAGAATATATTAATAATGAGTCACAAGAAGCAATATAGTATATATATATACACACTGAATACATGATTACTCATATATATGTGACTATAGAGAGAATATGAGGGAACTTATATGATTATATACACATATACAGATTAATAAAGAGAAGATATATGAGTACTGAAATATGAATAACCAGGAGAGTATTAATACATTTAATCCATAAATAGAACATATTAACACAAATGTATGGACAGAGAGAGAGAGAGAGAGAGAGAGAGTTGGGAGAGGGAGAGAGAGAGAGAGAGAGAGAGAGAGAGAGAGAGAGAGGGAGAGAGAGAGAGAGAGAGAGGGAGAGAGAGAGAGAGAGAGAGAGAGAGAGAGAGAGAGAGAGAGAGAGAGAGAGAGTTGGGGGAGGGAGAGAGGGAGGGAGAGAGAGAGACAGAGGGAGAGAGAGAGAGAGAGAGAGAGAGAGAGAGAGAGAGAGAGAGAGAGAGAGAGAGAGAGAATACTCATATATGTCAATATACAAATGGAAGATAGGGATACTCATCTAGGAGGGGACATGTCTAAATCTTCCATCCTCCTTCCCCATAAAATTTTCCTTAGGAGGTAAGCTTCTCTGCCTCTTTTGCCTTTGGCTGCCCTATATTTCTATGTCTTAAGTCAACAGATATTCCTCAAGGCACTTTTAAGACCCTCTTTCATCTCCTCACCATGATCGATGATTATATTGGGGGTTCAAAAGTGTGTGTGTGTGTGTGTGTGTGTGTGTGTGTAAGTATGGGAGCATGTGTTTCTGTGTAAGTCTTTGAATGCATGTGCATGTCCTAACTTCCATCCCATGCTTAATAATTGTTTCGTTTTTTTTTTTTGTTTTTTTTTTTTTTTTTTAGTGAGGCAATTGGGGTTAAGTGACTTGCCCAGGGTCACACAGCTAGTAAGTGTTAAGTGTCTGAGGCCGGATTTGAACTCAGGTCCTCCTGACTCCAGGGCCGGTGCTCTACCCACTGTGCCACCTAGCCGCCCCTTAATAATTGTTAATGCTGTGGAATCGATCGGATTGGGATATGTTTAATGTAGGTCACATCTTCCTTTAGACTTCTATTAACTACAGGATTGGCTCCAATCAGTTTGGGCTTATTGAGGAAGTGTTTCTAGCTCTCCTGGTGAACTTGCTCTTCTCTATTTCTGGCCAAATTTTGACAAGCAATTGGATTTGGCTCCTGCCTCTGGCTTCTTCAGGCTGTTTGCAACAGTGACACAATTTTAGTGATTGATATCTATGAGGCTGATCTGTGCAGGTTGGGGGAGAAGCTCTCTTCCCTGGTGGGCAGAACTCAATAGATTTGCCCAGGTTGGGAAAGGAAAGGGCACCTGAGCTCTGCTCAAGGGGTTATTTGGGCTTCTCTTCCCACCCTGTCTCCTAGAGTCTCCTTCTGCAGCCCAAGCAGGTCCTTTTGCACAACTGACAATTCCCCCCTCTGTCCTGTTGATAATCTGCACCTTCCTTCCCATCACTGAAAGCCCAAATTCCAGCCAGCCCACCTCTACAGAGCAGTTCTTGATTCCTGCCTCTCCAAGGCTTGCCTCCTTTGGCCAAGGGTTTTTTGTTTTTGTTTTTGTTTTTTGGTGAGGCAATTGGAGTTAAGTGACTTGCCCAGGGTCACACAGCTAGTAAGTGTTAAGTGTCTGAGGCTGGATTTGAACTCAGGTCCTCCTGACTCCAGAGCCGGTGCTCTATCCACTGCGTCGCCTAGCTGCCCCTTGGTCAAGGTTTTGCTACAGCTACCATATCTGGAATGTCCACATCACTTCTTTTCCCACATTAGATAGGTAGTTCTCTGAGGGCAGGAAACAGGCACCTTGCCTAAGGTTCTTCAAGCCCCAGGAAAATGTTGAAATAGAGTTCTGAGCGAATCTGTTAAGCGTCATTCCCCTTTATTTCACAAATGGAAGAAACCCATTCAGGGGAGGCATGGGATTTGCCAAGGGTCACTCTGCTAAGTGTGTATTCCTGGCTGGCCCACAGCCCTGTGTGAGTGTGTGTGAGTGTGTGTGTGTGTGTGTGTGTTGGTTTGCTTTCTATTTAACCCCACAGTAATAACCAAAGACTCCTAGAACCTCTAGCCCTTTGGAAAACCTGCCCACCAGCTTCTGTGGCATGCCTTCCCAGAGACCTTCTACCCATGAAGCTTTGTCCTCAGAGGAGAGAGAGGCTAAGATGGAAGCCAGCTAGGCTGGCAGGCAAGAGAAACCCCAGCTCAAGGCCTGGGTCTGCCCCTTACTGGCCCTGTGACATTGGCCATGTCCCTGTCCACCTCAAGCTCAGCTACCATTTTTCTCAAATGAGGAGGTTGGAGCAGATGACCTCTGAGGTCTCTGGTAGCCCTCCATCCTATCCAAACCTACAAACACATTCACGCTCCACCCCATACCCATAAGCCCAGCCCCTACATGGTAGGAAACTAGCCCCCAACACCAGCTGAGAAAACCTTGCTAGCCTAATGCTTTCCCTTGGGGCAGCCCCCAATCAGTGAGTTCTGCCCTTATTCTCACCCCAAAGACTGAACCCAAACCTGCTATTCTTCCTAAGCCAGAGGTCTCACCCCATCTCACAAAGACTGTCACATCTCAGAACCAGTTGGGGACCGTTTCCCTCCCATGGACAGGAGTCTTGAAGTCTGGGGCTTAATGTTTTTCTGGCCACTTTTCTCCCATGCTCAGGAGCGTGGGCTTCAGGTGGGCTTTGATATTGTCTTTTGGCATCTCTTGCTTCATAGATATCCATTCCGAGGCAAGGTGGACCCCCGCTGAGCGCCAGTGGCCGGTGACGTCAGCTCCCACCTCCCTCCAACCCTCGTTTTTTACTCCATTGACCCCTCCCTCACCCATACATCCCACTCACCTGTCTCTGCGAACAGCATCCCTCCCTCACACGTCTTCTCCGCCTCATTTTTACCCTTGCTCCCAGCCCCCAGCCTCTCAGGTTCATTTTTCCCTCTCCCCACTATCTTGTGCTTATTTTCTCTTCTCCCAAAGACATTCTCAGACTCATTTCCCCTCCCCCCTCCCCCGCCGCTACAGGTGGATGGAGCTGCCAGCGTGGGGGAGGGAGGGGGTCCTGGCTGTGGCCATTCCGGGATCCAGGATGGAGGGAAGGAGGGAAGGGACTCCAGGGACCAGGACTGATGCCCAGTGATCCTCTGCTGTCTAGAGCCCAGCTTCTTAAACTGGGAGTCGCGACCCCATATGGGGTAGAGTAACTGAATGTGAGGGTGGTGAAAAATTTAGCAAGAAGTCAAAGGTCATGTATGCCTATTTTTTTATACCTAGATACCCCTGTCGCATAAAAATTCTCAGGGGAAAAGAGGTTGTGAATGGAAAAAGTTTGACTCCCTGCTCTAGACCCTCTTCCCCCCTCTTCTTCTGGGCTTCTTGTATATTCTTTTTTTTTTTGCAGGGCAATGAGGCTGAAGTGACTTGCCCAGGGTCACACAGCTAGTAAGTGTCAAGTGTCAGGCTGGATTTGAACTCAGGTCCTCCTGAATCCAGAGCCTGTGCTTTATCCACTATGCCATTTAGCTGCCCTGGGCTTCTTGTATATTCTTATCCATGAGTGCAAATATTTCCTCCTTATATTCATGTAAGGGAGGAATCTTATTCTCCCTTTCCATTCTTCTTCATGAACATTGAATGACTTTATAATCCTAAGTATACAGGATTATATATACAAAATTATATCATATATATGAAAAAACTGGTATATTTCATTTATACATATTCTCTTTGTATAAATTCTCTATCTAAATGTACTCATATATTATAAGACTACAGTGTCTCTCCCAGAGAGTATAACTTCCTACCTATGTAAATGAAGGTATAGATAATATAAGACAACTCATATATGAAGACAGAGAATATAGTCATATATATGTACATAAGTATATATAAATATATAAGTATATAAGTACATATATAGTGTGTACATGAAGTCATTTCTTCTTTTTATTAATTCATTTAGACTTATACATTCTATCTCCTCATGAATATTAGTAATCACTCCTCCTACCTCTGTGAGTACTCACATATTCACTCTCTATGCATCTAAATTAGTACCTGGATTCTCTCTCCATATAGATATAGACATAGATATATATATATGCACACATGTGTTTCTGTATACTCTTGCATTCTCTTTCTTTTGTTTTGTTTTGTTTTGTTTTGCGGGGCAGTGGAGGTTAAGTGACTTGCCCAGGGTCACACAGCTAGTAAGTGTCAAGTGTCTGAGGCTAGATTTGAACTCAGGTACTCCTGAATCCAGGGCCGGTGCTTAATCCACTGCGCCACCTAGCCGCCCCCATTCTCTTTCTTTGTTCACCAATAAAGGGATGTCTGTATCCTCTATATTCTAAAAGCATTCCATGTTTCTCTTCCTATGAGAGAATATGTGCTCCTAATGATCTGTCTCCGTCTTCTGGCCTCTTCAGGCTGTTTGCAGCAGGGGACAACCTTAGTGCTACATGTCCATGAGGCTGATCCCTGCAGGTTGGGGGAGAAGCCCTCTTTCCCTGCTGGGCAGAACCCCACAGACCTCCCCAAGGTGGGAAAGGAAAGGTCACAGGAGATTTGCACAAGACATTATTTGGGCTTCCTTTCCCACTGACTCCTAGAGCCTCCTTCTGCAGCCCAAGCAAGATCCCTTTGCATAGCTGAAAGGTCCCCCCTCTGTTCTCCGGATAATCTGCACCTTCTTTTCCATCAATGGAACCCCAAATGACACCAGCCTACTCCCAACCAAGAAGTTCTCGATGCCTGCCTTCCAAAGCTTGCCTCCCTTAGCCAAGGCTTTGCTATTTATTACTACCATAACCGTCATGCCCAAGTCGCTTCTTTTTCCTCACTGGACAGGTAGTTTTCTGAGGGTAGGAAAAAAGGAACCTTGCCTGGGCTCAGGAAAATGTTCAGGTTGGGCTCTGAAGTGAAGCAGGTAGGGGTCATCCCTCTTATTTCACAAATGGAAGAAACTCCTTCATTGAAGGTATAGGATTTGCTAAGGGTCACTGCTAAGTGTGTATCCTAGGCTGGCCCAAAGCTGGGGGTGGGGTGTGCATGTGGATGATTTGCTTTGCTTTTTACTTAACTCCCAGAACCCCTGGCTCTATGGGGAACCTTCCCACCAGCTTCCGGGGAGTGCCTTCCCAGGGACCTTCTTTTCTTTTTTGCTGAGGCAATTGGGGTTGACTTGTCCAGGGTCACACAGCTCGTAAGTGTTAAGTGTCTGAGGCCGGATTTGAACTCAGGTACTCTTGACTCCAGGGCCGGTGCTCTATCCACTGCGCCACCTAGCTGCCCCTTAGGGACCGTCAACCCATGGAGCTTGGCTGTCACAGAAGGGAGAGGCCAAGATGGAAGCCAGCTGGCTTGACAGGCAGTATAGACCGGGGCCCAAGGCCTGGGCCTGCCCCTCACTGGCCATATCCCTACCCTCCTCTTGATTTGTTACCCTTTTTCTTTCTTTCTTTCTTTCTTTCTTTCTTTCTTTCTTTCTTTCTTTCTTTCTTTCTTTCTTTCTTTCTTTCTTTCTTTCTTCCTTCCTTCCTTCCTTCCTTCCTTCCTTCCTTCCTTCCTTCCTTCCTTCCTTCCTTCCTTCCTTCCTTCCTTCCTTCCTTCCTTCCTTCCTTTCTTTCTTCCTTTCTTTCTTTCTTCCTTTCTTTTTTTTTCAGTGAGGCAATTGGGGTTAAGTGACTTGCCCAGGGTCACACAGCTAGTAAGTGTTAAGTGTCTGAGGTCGGATCTGAACTCAGGTCTGGCTTCAGACACTTAACACTAGCTATGTGACCCTGGGCAAGTCACTTAACCCCAATTGCCCTGAAAAAAAAATTAAAAGTATTTTATTATTTTCCAGTTCCATGTAGAGATAGTTTTCAACATTTGTTTATATAAGATTTGCCCTTTTTCTAAATGAGGAGGTCTGAGGTCCTGTAGGCCCCCCCATCCTATACAGACCTACAAACTTATTAAGACTCTTCCCCTATGACCATATTCCCCCTCCCCAATAGTAAATTATCCCCTTCCCTGCCTCCCTTGAGAAAAATCCTGTTATTCTAATGCTTTCCCTAGGGGCAGCTCCCAATCAGCAAGTTCTGCCTCTATTGTAACCAGACAGACTGATACCCCCCATTGTTCTCCTTGGACCTGCTTCCTGAACCAGAGGTGCCCTGACTCCATTCCACTGGGACTGTCAGACCTCAGAGTCCAGTGGGGTTAAGGGCCAAGTTGCTTTAGGGAAGAGTTGGGGACCTTTTCCCCACTCTGTGCATGAGGCCTGAAATCTGAGGCTTGCTCTCTGGCCATTTGTCTCAAAAGCTTAGCAGCCTGAGTCTCAGGCGGGCTTTGGGCAGGTCCCCTGGCATCTCTTGCCCCTCAGATATCTGTTCCCAACTCCTGGAGTCCTCAGGCAGCCACCAACCAAGCAGAGCTGAGTCTAGGCAAGGTGGAAACCCCGCCCAGCCACCCCCCACCCCCACCCCCACCCCTCCGCTGACCACCAATGGTCGGTGATGTCAGAGCCCACCTTGGTGAGACAGGAGTTCCCCTCCTGACAACCCTGAAGCTCCCTCCACTGCCCCCAGGCAGACCTTCCACTCACATGTTTCTGTAATCGCCATCTCTTCCCTCTGCATTTTCCTGGGTTCATTTTCCCCTTTCTTTCTTTCTTTCTTTCTTTCTTTCTTTCTTTCTTTCTTTCTTTCTTTCTTTCTTTCTTTCTTTCTTTCATTCATTCATTCGTTCATTTATGTATTTATTTGCTTATTTTTGAGGGGCAATGAGGTTAAGTGACTTGTTCAGGGTCACACAGCTAATAAGTGTCAAGTGTCTGAGGCCGGATTTGAACTCAGATCCTCCTGAATTCAGGGCCAGTGCTCTATCCACTGCGCCACCTAGCTGTCCCCCATTTTTCCCTTTCACACAGCCCTTTCAGGCTCACTTCCCTTGCCTGGGGCCCATTTTCCCCTCCCTCATACCCCCTAGAAGTGACTCGAGCTGCCAGAGGGGTTGGTTACCCTGACTCTTTATTCCAGGAGCCAGAAATGGAGGGAGAGGACCCCAGGGACAAGTGACCCTCTGAGGTCTGTCCAAACGGCCCTCTGTCCTTCCCTTCTAAGCCACTGGGTTTTGTGTATTCTTATCTATGAGTGCTCAAATATTTCCATTGTATATTCATGTATATTCTCTCTCTATTATTCTTTATGGTACAGAATGACTATAATAATATACAATACTAATATAATATGTATATATAAAATGAGTTCTTTTCCATGTATATGATGATGTAATCCTATATGTATTCTTTTTCTTTATGCATACTCATAAGACTGAAGAGTCTTCTAAAGAACATAATGTCATACTTATGTAAACGAATGTATAGAAAATGTATGACAAATCACATATATGGAGACAGTGAATGTATAAATATATTCATTCCGGTTATTTCTTTTTATTCCTATGTACAAGAAGTCATTTATATGATTTATACATTTGATCTCATAAACATTAGTAATCATTCTCTCTTTTCCTACATGTATGAGTATTCATATATTCACTCTCTATTCATGTCTCTGAGGAACTATATTTTCTCCCTTCATTTATATCTACATGTGTATGAATGCATTTGTGTTTTTTTTAAATTAAATTTATTTATTTTTCAGGGCAATGGGGGTTAAGTGACTTGCCCAGGGTCACACAGCTAGTAAGTGTTAAGTGTCTGAGGTCGGATTTGAACTCAGGTCCTCCGGAATCCAGGGCTGGTGCTCTATCCACTGCGCCACCTAGCTGCCCCTGAATGCATTTGTAAATGAGTACACTAACTACCTTGACTTGAGCTCCTGAATTATCCAGGTAATCCGGAAGAGCTGTATGAGAGCTGCCTATATTAACTAAGGAGCATAATTGCTTGACAGTCCTTTGCAGTAACTGTGAGTAAACCTAGCTGAACATGTAGAAAATGAACAACTTTGAAGTCAATTAAGATCATAGCAGCTTTGAAGCAGATCCTGAGCCATTTGGTGGTGGTGGTTTATGGACCTTCAAGAGACATTCCTTATCTTCAAAGATTTACCTGATGGCAGGTTATGAAACTATGACTGTATCTTGTTTATGGTCTTTTTGGAGACAACCTAATCTTCAGGGACTCCCCTAACTTTGGTTATGGGGCTCTCAGAATTATCCTGTCTTTGAGAGATCTCCTAGTCAAGCCTGTGAACTGCTTATCACCAAGGATGCCTTCTAATTTCTGTATCAAAAGCTGTATCCTTGACCCTTGAAATTCCTCATTCCCTCTCCCCTTGGGAACAGGACCCACTGACTCCTTTCTTTGTTTCTTTGTTTCTTTGTTTCTTTCTTTCCTTCTTTCTTTGTTTCTTTGTTTCTTTGTTTCTTTGTTTCTTTGTTTCTTTCCTTCCTTCCTTCCTTCCTTCCTTCCTTCCTTCCTTCCTTCCTTCCTTCCTTCCTTCCTTCCTTCCTTCCTTCCTTCCTTCCTTCCTTCCTTCCTTCCTTCCTTCCTTCCTTCCTTCTTTCTTTCTTTCTTTCTTTCTTTCTTTCTTTCTTTCTTTCTTTCTTTCTTTCTTTCTTTCTTTCTTTCTTTCTTTTGACAATTGGGGTTAAGTGACTTGCCCAGGGTCACACAGCTAGTAAGTGTCAAGTGTCTGAGGCCAGGTTTGAACTCAGGTCCTTCTGAATCCAGGGCAGGTGCTTTATCCACTGCAGCGCCACCTAGCTGCCCCCGACGCATTCCTTTCTAAGTCCACCTTTCCTTCCCAAATTCCTTATCTGCCTTTGTTTAAAATGTACACAAACCCATGCAATTGATTACCTGGTGTCCTATTCAGCAGTGGGCTGGATAATACCCATGCAGCCCACTCATTTTTTTTCTTTTCTTCTCTGATTAACAAAACATTTCTTTAATTTTATGGGCATTGTCTTTCTCTGGTTTCCTTCCCTTTTAGGAAAAGGGGACTTAAATCTGGAGAGCTGGCCTTTTCATTCTCCAGTTTTCCCCTTTGGGGATAGAGATCTAAATTCCCTCAAGAAGGCGATTGCCTCAGTTTCCATTTGTGTGTGTGTGTTGTGTATAGGTCAGTAGGTATACATTTTCTCTATACCTCTGTATATTATTAGATGGAATTTGGGACCTCCTATATACTCTCTCTATTCCTAAAAGCATTCCACTGCTTTTTTTCCCTGTTAGAAAATATATGAAGACTCCCTCCACTGGCCCCCCCCCCAATAGACATCTCACTTCTCCATTTCTCTGCAGTCAGCATCCCTCCCCCACACGCCTTCTCGGTCTCATTTTTCCCTCCCCCCCACCTTCCACAAGTGGCTCGAGCTGTCTGTGGGGGTCCTGACTGTGGCGATTCCGGGAGTTAGGATGGAGGGAGGGGAAGCCAGGGAATAAGACTGATACCCATGGACCCCCTGCTGTCTTTCCAGATGTCCCTCTGCCCCCCTCAAACCCCCTGGGCTTTGTGTATTCTTATCCATGAGTACTCAAATATTTCCTCTGTAGATTCATGTAAGGGAGGAATCTTCCATTCTCTCTCCCTATTTCTCTGTATGAGTCCTGAAGGACTCTTTATAATCCTAAAGATAGAGGATTACACGTATAATTATATAATCCTATTTGTAGGAAAATACTTGTATATATCATACATATTCACTCTCTTCATCCTTGTACTCATATATGACTACAGAGTGTCTCAACTATAGAATATTTCTTCATACTTATGTAAATTATATACAGGACATCTCATATATATGAAGACAAAGAATATAGATATATATGTATTCAGGTTCTTTCCCTTCATTATTATGCACATAAAGTCATATATTTTTTCTATTAATTCATTTATAGGACATGTATTTTATCTCCTCAAGAAGATTAGTCATCACTGGTTCTTCTCCTATGCATACGAGCACTCAGAAATCCACTCCCTATTCATATCTATAAGTACCCATATTTTCTCTATTCATTTGTTTATATATACACATCATGTATATGTTGTCTCTCTGTCTCTCTGTTCACATATATTAATTCTCTTATATCCTCTATATATTTCTAAAAGTATTCTACTGCTTCTCTCCTTTTAAGAGAATATAGAAAAACTCCTGTCTATGCACACACAGAATATATCAGTAATTATATATAGGGATATAGAAAAAGAATATAGGTACCTGTAAGTAAAGAAATATGGTGTGACTGAGTACTCACAAATGAAGTACTCATATAGGAATATAGAAAGTCTTTCTGAATGCCCATAAATGCCAACATATACAGAGAATATAAGAATAATCTTATATATGGGTTGCAAGAAACAATATAGTATTTATATACACGGAATTTTTGCTCATATAGATGTACATGTTTACACACATATATGTATATATACATATATGAATATCTAGAATATATGGAGGAACCCATACATATTGATTCATTTATAGAGAGGATATATAAGGACTGAAATGTGAACAGCAAGGGAGTATAGAGAAATATCCATACATAGGAATACATAAAGAGAACATATCAGTACTCAGGGTTACAGATATAGTGAGAGAAAAGGTGAGGATTCATACATGTCAATATACACATGGAGGATAGGAATGCTCATCTCAGATCTCAGATCTGCCCACACCCTTTTCCCATGAGATTTTACTTGGCAGTTAAGGTCTCAGCCTGTTTTGCCTTTCTCCTTGACTTCTCCATTTCCCAAGTCAATGAGATGTTTCTGAAGGCACTCTGGAGACCACCCAGACAAATGTCTTCTCACCTTGATCACTAATTGATAGAGATTAAAATTTTTTTCATAAAATTATTGTACCAGAGGTGCATAAGTGTGTGCATGAGTGTGTATAAGTGTGGGAGAGTAAGTTTCATTGTTGCTGTGTGTGTGCCACCGTATCCAGCAGGTCCAAGGCACACCGTTTTCCCCATTAAGCAGAAGTTCTCTGAGGGGCAGCAAGTAGGGCTCTTGTCTAGGCTGGCACCTCCAAGCCCCAGGAAGATATTTAAGTAGGGCTCTGAGTGAAGCAGCCAGGGGTCATTCCCCTTATTTCCCAAATGGAAGAACCCTCTTTAGGGAAGGCATGGGATTTCCTAAGGATCAGTCTGCTAACTGTGCATCCCGGGCTGGCTTAAACTGGTTGGCCCTTCACTTAACCCTACAGTTATAAAGGAAGACTCCAAGAGTTTCTAGCTCTATTGGGATACTGCCCACTGATTTCTGGGGAATGCCTTCTTAGGAACTTCCAATCCATGAAACTTGGCTGTCAGAGGAGGGAGAGGTTAAGATGGAAGCCAGCCAGTCTGGCAAGCAAGAGAGACCCAGGTTTGAGTCCTTGTGTCTGTCTTCCCCTTCATGGCTCTGTGACCTTGGCCATGTCCCTTCCCTCCTCTTGAACTCAGCCACCCTTTTTCCCAAGTGAGGAGGTTGGATCACATGACCTTTTGGGACCCTGAATCCTATCAAACGTACCAGCCCATTTAGGGGCAGCTAGGTGCCACAGTGTATAGAGGACTGGCCTTGGAGGCAGGAGGACTTGAGTCCAAATCCAGCCTCAGACACTTGACACTTCCTAGCTGTGTGACCCTGGGCAAGTCACTTTACCCCCATTGCCTCAAACATCCAGGACCATCTCCAGTCGTCCTGATCTATCTTGTCACTGGACCCAGATGTCTCTGGAGGAGAGAGTGAGGCTGGTGACTTTGCACAGCCCTGCCTCACTTAAATCCAATTCAGTGCAAGTCATGACATCACCTCCCGATGTCATGGTCCTCTTCGAGAAAGAAGGGGAAACAACAATAACAACCAGTCCATTCAGACCCTTCCCACACATCGATAATCCCCCATCCCAGCCCCATGCTAGGAAACTAGTCCCTCTCCCCTAATTGAGAAAACCCTGATAGTCTAATGGTTCCCCCTGCGGCAGTCGCCATGAAGTCCCTTATACTAACACTCAAGATTGGAATAAGACCCATGGCTCTCACTGGACCTGCCTTTTGAATCAAAGGTGCCTCTCCCCAACCATTTCAAAGGGACTGTGATCCCAGGTAAGTGAAAGGACATAGTCCCATAGGGACCCTTTGGGGAACAGGAGTCCTGGGGTCTGGGGCGTATGTTTCCTGGCCTCTAGTCTCCCACGCACAGGAACCTGAGCCTCAGGTGGGCTTTTGGCACGCCCCCTGGCATCTCTCGCCTCAGACACCCACCATCATCGCTAGGGGTCCTCAGAGAGCCACCAGCCAAGCGGAGCTGAGCCTGGGCAAGGTGCCCCCCTCCCCAAACCCAACCCACCCCCGCTTGAACGTCAATGGCCGGTGACGTCAGTGCCCACCTCGGTGAGGCAGGGGTCCCCCTCTCCCCAACCCCCGCCTCTCTTTTCCTTGGCCCTCATCAAGCATCTAACTCACCCTTCCGCCCAAAGTCAGCACTTTGCACAGATAGGCCCCCACTTACCGTTTCAGGCTCACTTTTCCCGTCCTGCGGGCCCTCTCGGGCTCATTTCCCGACCCCCAGGACCTTTTCGGGTTCATTTTCCCATCCCCCACCTCTTCCACTAGTGACTCGAGCTGCCAGCGGGGGTTACCTGACTGTGACCATTCCGGGAGAGGGATCGGGGGGAGGGGACCCCGGGGACCAGGACTGATGCCCAGAGACCCCCTGCTGTCTGTCCAGACCGCCCTGTGTCCCCCTTCAAAATCCCTGGGCTTTGTATTCTCAAGGACTCAAATATTTCCTCTATAGATTCATTACCTCTGTATGTTCCGTTTTCTCTATTCCTCTTTATAAGCACTGAATGACTCTCCTTACAGTCCTACATATATAGGATTACTATTTTTCGTCCGTTTGGACTTGTTGAAAAAGTGTTTCTAGCTCTCCTGGTGAAGTTGTTCTCCTTATAGTTCTGGCCCCATATTGACAAAGAACTGGATTTGGCTCCTGCTTCAGGCCTCTTCAAGATATCTGTAGCAGGAGACAATCTAATAAATGTCCCTCAGGCCTATCTGTGCAGGTTGGTGGAGAAGCCCCCTTTCCCTGCTAGGTAGAACCCATTGACTGGAAAGGAAAGGACACATGGGTTCTGCTCAAGGGCTTATTTGCTCTTCTTTCCCCACACTGATACCCAGAGCCCCCTTCTGTAGCCCAAGCAGGTCCCTCTGCACAGCTGAAAATCCCCCTCCTCTGTTCTGTTGATAATCTTGCACCTACCTTCCCATCAATGAGAGCCCAACTTCCCCCCAGCCCACCTCCACCAAGCAGTTCTTTTTTTTTTCAGTGAGGCAATTGGGGTTAAGTGACTTGCCCAGGGTCACACAGCCAGTAAGTGTTAAGTGTCTGAAGCTGGATTTGAACTCAGGTACTCCTGACCCCAGGGCCGTTGCTCTATCCACTGCGGCACCTAGCTGCCCCCACCAAGGAGTTCTTAATCTCTCTCTCCAAAGCTTGTCTCCTTTGGCTAAGGTTTTACCACTGTAATCACATCCGGAATGTCCAAGTCACTTCTTTTCTCTCCTTAGACCAGAAGTCTCTGAGGGCAGGAAAAGGGGACCTTGCCTAGCCTGACACCTCCAAGGCTCAGGAAAATGTTCAGGTTGGGCTCTGAGTGAAGCAGCTGGGGGTCATCCCCCTTACTTCACAAATGGAAGAAACTCATTCACTAGCATAGGATTTGCTAAGGATTATTCTCTAAGTGGGTATCCCTAAGATGGGATGTGTGCATGGCGGGGTGGGTTGGTTTGTTTTTGATTTGACCAAAGAGGTATAACTGAAGACTCCCAGAACCCCTAGCTCTATGGAAAACCTTCTCGCCAGCTTCTGGGGAGTACCTTTCTGGGGACCTTTAGCCCATAACGCTTGGCTGTCACAGGAGAGGCCATGAAGGAAGCCAGCTGGCCTGGAAGGTGAGAGAGACCTGGACTCAAGGCCTGGGTCTGTCCCTTACTGGCTCTGTGACCTTGGCCAAGTCCCTGCCCTCCTCTTGATATCAGCTACCCTTTTTCTCAAATGAGGAGATTTGACCAGACGACCTCTGAAGTCTCTTATAGCCCCCCTATCCTATCCAGACCTACAAGCCCGTTCAGACTCTACCCACATATGTATATAACCCACCCCCAAATGCTAGCAAACTGGCCCCCACACCCTCAATTGGGAAAACCCTGCTAGTCTAATGCTTTCCCTGGGGCAGACCTTAATCAGCAAGTTCTAACCCTAAAGATTGGAATAAAATCCATGATTCATTTTTGACTTGCCTCCTGAACCAGAAGTGCCCCGACTCCGTCCCACAAGTACTGCCAGAATTCAGAGCCTGGGTCGGGGGTGAAAGGCCAAGGTATCTTGGGGACGAGTTGGGGACCTTTCCCCCACCCTGGCCAGGAGTTCTGGAGTCTGGGACTTATGTATTCTGGCCACTTGTCACAAAAGCTTAGCAGCCTGAGCCTCAGGTGGACTTGAATCTGGTGCTCTTGCATGTCTCGCCCCTCAGATATCTACTCTCAACCCTTGGGGTCCTCAGGGAGCCACCAGCCAAACAAAACCAAATCTGGGCAAGGTGCCCCCTCCCTCCTGCTGAGCGCAGAGTGCCAATAGCCAGAGACGTCAGCATCTACCTTGGTGAGGCAGGAGTCCCTTTCTCTCCAGTGTACCCCCATCAGACATCCCACTCTTTGGTCTCTGATGTCAGCATCCCTTCCCCACCCTCCTTCCCAGCTTCATTCCCGCCCCGCCCCAGGCCCATTTCCCCCTTCCCCACTGCTGCTACAAGTGGCTTCAATTGCCAGCAGTGTTACCTGATAGTAGCCATTCTGGGAGCCCAAAGGGAGGGAGGGGACCCCAGGGACCAGGACTGATGCCCAGTGTCCTCCTGATGTCTGCCCAGATGGCCCCGTGTCCCCCTTCAAAACCCTTGGACTTTTTGTATTATCCATGAGTGCTCAAATATTTCCTCTGTATATTCATGTAAGGGAGGAATCTTCCATTCTCTCTATTACTCTATGTGAGTATTGAACAATTCTCTCTCTCTCTCTTTTTTTTTTTTGCGGGGCAATGAGGGTTAAGTGACTTGGCCAGGGTCACACAGCTAGTAAGTGTCAAGTGTCTGAGGTCAGATTTGAACTCAAGTCCTCCTGAATCAAGGGCCAGTGTTTTATCCACTGTGCCACCTAGCTGCCCCTTCCCATGAGATTTTACTTGGCAGTTAAAGTCTCAGCCTGTTTTGCCTTTCTTTGCCTGACTTCTCCACTTCCCAAGTCTATGAGATGTTTCTGAAGGCACTCTGGAGACCCCCATTTGTCTTCTCACCTTGATTTCTAATTGATAGAGATTAAAATTTTTTTCATAAAATTATTGTACCAGAGGTGCATAAGTGTGTGCATGAGTGTGTATAAGTGTGGGAGAGTACGTTTCATTGTAGCTGTGTGTGTGCCACTGTATCCAGCAGGTCCAAGGGACACCGTTTTCCCCATTAAGCAGAAGTTCTCTGAGGGGCAGCAAGTAGGGCTCTTGTCTAGGCTGGCACCTCCAAGCCCCAGGAAGATATTTAAGTAGGGCTCTGAGTGAAGCAGCTACGGGTCATTCCCCTTATTTCCCAAATGGAAGAACCCCCTTCAGGGAAGGCATGGGATTTCCTAAGGATCAGTCTGCTAACTGTGCATCCCGGGCTGGCTTCAGGTTCCTGAGGATTGGGGGAGGGGTGGGGGGAGCTCGGTTTTGCTTTTGGCAAGCCCCCTGGCATCTCTCGCCTCAGACACCCACCATCATCGCTAGGGGTCCTCAGAGAGCCACCAGCCAAGCGGAGCTGAGGCTGGGCAAGGTGCCCCCCTCCCCAAACCCAACCCACCCCCACTTGAACGTCAATGGCCGGTGACGTCAGTGCCCACCTCGGTGAGGCAGGGGTCCCCCTCTCTCCAACCCCCGCCTCTCTTTTCCTTGGCCCTCATCAAGCATCTCACTCACCCTTCCGCCCGAAGTCAGCATCCCGCCCCCACTTACCGTTCCAGGTTCACTTTTCCCGTCCTGCGGACCCTCTCGGGCTCATTTCCCGAACCCCAGGACCTTTTCGGGTTCATTTTCCCATCCCTCACCTCTGCCACTAGTGACTCGAGCTGCCAGCGGGGGTTACCTGACTGTGACCATTCCGGGAGCGGGATCGGGGGGAGGGGACCCCGGGGACCAGGACTGATGCCCAGAGACCCCCTGCTGTCTGTCCAGACGGCCATGTGTCCCCCTTCAAAATCTTTGGGCTTTGTATCCTCAAGGACTCAAATATTTCCTATATAGATTCATTACCTCTGTATCTTCATTTTCTCTTTACCTCTTTTTTTTTTTTTTGTGAGGCAATTGGGGTTAAGTGACTTGCCCAGGGTCACACAGCTAGTAAGTGTTAAGTGTCTGAGGCTGCATTTGAACTCAGGTCTTCCTGACTCCAGGGCTGGTGCTCTATCCACTGTGCCACCTAGCTGCCCCTCTGTCCCTCTTTATAAGTACTGAATGACTCTCCTTACAATCCTACATATATTGCACTATATATTATATCATCATATATAAGGGAAACAGCTCATATATTTCATTTATATATTCTCTCTTCATTTATGGGCGCTCATATGCAAGACACAGAATCTCTCTCCTATAGATGATCACTTCATACTTATGGAAATGCATATAGAGAATATGTGACAACTCTTGCATATGAATTTTGGCATGAATTCTCTCCCATACTTGTATATGAAGACAGACTATATATAAATATCTCTGTGCTCAGGTTCTATCTATTCATTCCTATGTACAGGAAGTCATTTGTTCTTTCTATAAATTCATTTCTATGATTTATACATTCATCTCCTCACAAAGACTAATAATCATTCTCTCTATTCCTGCATCTATGAGTATCCACATATTCACCCTCTATTTCTATCTGAGTACTATGATTTCTCCCTTCATTTTGTTTTGTTTTGTTTTTGTGGGGCAATGAGGGTTAAGTGACTTGCCCAGGGTCACACAACTAGTAAGTGTCAAGTGTCTGAGGCCAGAATTGAACTCAGGTCCTCCGGAATCCAGGGCCAGTGCTTTTTCCACTGCGCCACCTAGCTGCCCCCTCTATTTACATATATTCATTCTCTTATATCCTCTCTATATTCCTAAAAAGATTCCATTGCTTCTCTGCCTTTGAGAGAATAAATCAAAACTCTTGTCTATGTACGCACAGAAAATATCAATAATCACATATAGGAAGACAGAGAATAGGGGTACCTGTAAATAGAGAAATATGTCAACATGTTGAGAGAAAACATGAATAATCTTATATATGAGTTACAAAAGACAACATAGTATATTTATATATACTGAACACCTATTTGCTCATATATATATGTATTTATATGACTCTCTATAGTATATGGAGGGACCCTTATATATTACTTCATTTATAGAGAGGATATATGAGTACTAAAATATGAACCCCAAGGGAGTATGGTGGAATATTCATTCCCATGAATATGGAAAGAGAACAGATCAGTACTCAGAGGTATGGATATAATGAAGGGATAGGTGAGTACTTATCCATATCAAAATACACATAAAAGTTTGGAATACTCAGCTAAGATAAGTTATGTATGTATGGCCAAATATTCTGCCTTTTTCCCATGAGATTTTCCTTAGGAGTTAAGGTTCTCAGCCTGTCCTGTCTTTGTCTGCCTGACCTCTGAACCTCCTAAGTCAATCAGATGTTTCTGAAGGCCCTCTGGAGGTCACCTTTCATCTCCTCCCCATGATTCCTAACTGACAATGACTAAAATTCTTTTTTGGAATGATTGTACCAGATGTGCATAAGTGTGTGTGTGTGTGTGTGTGTGTGTGTGTGTAAGTGTGGGAGGGTAGGTGTGTCAGTGTTGTTGCTGTTTGTCCTTCATTCTCAAAGAGGACCATGGCTTTTGGGTGATGTCATGGCTTGCACTGAATTGGATTTAAGTGAGGGAGGGCTGTGCAAGGTCACTCTCTCCTCCAGAACCATCTGGGTCCAATGGCAAGATATACATTAGGAAGAGAGGAGATGGCCCTGGATGTGTGAGGCAGTCGGGGTTGAGTGACTTGCCCAGAGTCACACAGCTAGTAAGTGCCTGAGGTCAAATTTGAACTGAGGTCCTCCCAACTTCAAGGCCAGTGCTCCATCTACTGCACCACTAGCTGCACCTCAACGTTTCTGTGTGTGTGAGTGTGTGTGTCCTAACTTCCATCCCATCCACTGTTTGAACATTGATGCAGGAGTTTGTGTGTGTGTGTGTGTGTGTGTGTGTGTGTGTGTGTGTGTGTGTAAGCATGTGTGATTCTGTGTGTCTCTTTGTATGTGTGTGTATGCCATAACTTCCATCCTACCCCCTGTTTCCTCATTGCTTACACACTAGAATAGGTCCGTATTATACAAACCCAAGAGCACATTCAGACTCTACCCCTACATCCGTATACTTCCCTCTCCCCATGCCAGAAAACTAACCCCGAAGCTGAGAAATCCCTGCTATTCTAATGCTTGGGGAAGCCCCCAATCAGGAAGTTCTGCCCTTATTCTTTTTTTTTTTTCGGGGCAATGGGGGTTAAGTGACTTACCCAGGGTCACACAGCTAGTAAGTGTCAAGTGTCTGAGGCAGGATTTGAACTGAGGTCCTCCTGAATCCAGGGCCCGTGCTTTATCCACTGCACTACCTAGCTGCCCCTGCCCTTATTCTAAACCTAAGTGTTGGAATAAAACCCATAATTCTTCTGGACCTGCCTTCTGACCCAGAGGTGCCTCTCCTCCTGTCCCTTCCAACTCACAGGGACTATCAGACCTCCGAGTCCAAGAGGGCTAGGGTTGACTTGGGGACTTTTTCCCTCCCCTGGGCAGGAGTCCTGGGGTCTGGGGCTTGTGTTTCCTGGCCACTTGAGCCTGGGCCTCAGGGGGACTCTGGGGCTTCGTGCTTGTACCCTGGCATCTTTTGCCTCTCAAACATCCACTTACAACCTTCAGGGTCCTCAGGGAGTCCAGCGGAGCTGATTCTGAGCAGGGTGGATCCACTGGTGAGCGATGGTGGTCGGTGATGTCAGCACCCACTTTCCTGCCAACTCTTCTCACTCCTCCCTCCTCTGACCCTCACCAGGCATCCCACCCAGCCTTCTCTCTGCAGCCAGCATCCCTCCCATCCAAACAATCTCAGGCTCATTTTCCTCTGCCCCATGGGCCCTCTTGGGCTCATTTCTCCCTCCCCTTTCTCCCCATCTTGTGCTCATTTTCCCTTCCTCCAAAGACCTCCTGTGGCTCATTTTTCTCTCCCCCACCACCGTTACTAGTGGCTTAAGCTGCCAGTGGAGGGGAAGGGGTCCTGACTATGGCCATTCCAGGAGTTGGGATGGGGGGAGGGGACTCCAGGGACCAGGACTGCTACTCAGTGACACCCTGCTGTCTGTCCAGAAGGCCCCGTGTCCCCCCTTCAAAATCCCTGGGCTGGGGGGCAGCTAGGTGGCACAGTGGATAGAGCACCAGCCCTGGATTCAGGAGGACCTGAGTTCAAATCCGACCTCAGACACTTGACACTTACTAGCTGTGTGACCCTAGGCAAGTCACTTAACCCTCATTGCCCTGCAAAAAAAGCAAAACAAACAAACAAACAAACAAACAAAACCCTGGGCTTTGTGTATTCTTATCCAGGAGTGCTCAAATATTTCCTCCATATATTCATGTAAGGGAGAAATCTTCCATTCTCTCTCTCTCTAATTCTCTTTATGAGAACTAAACTATAATCACACACACATATATAATCCCATATAAAGGAAAGAACTTATATTTTATTTATATATATATATTTTCTATATTCATCCAAGTCTATCACTGCATTCTCTCTTCTATAAAGCATAATTTCACATTTATTTAGCTGAATATGTAGAGAATGCAACTCATATAAATATTAACGGAGTATATATTCATATATAAGCACTCATGTTCTCTACACTTTTAGGTAAGAGTACTAATTTTATCTTTCTACAAATTAATTTGTATGATTTATAAATTCCATCTCCTCATAAACATTTTTTTTTGTTTTTGTTTTTTTTTGGTTAGGCAATGAGGGTTAAGTGACTTGCCCAAGGTCACACAGCTAGTATGTGTCAAGTGTCTGAGGCTGAATTTGAACTCAGGTCCTCCTGACTCCAAGGCCAGTGCTCTATCCACTGTGCCACCTAGCTGCCCCCCTCATAAAATTTTTAATTATGCTCTTTATTCCTATGTATATGAGTAATCACATAATCACTGTCTATTAATCTCTGAATATCCATATTCTCTCTATTCATAAACATATTTCTATAAATTCTCTATTCACATAGAAGACTTCTCTATATGCTCTCTATATTCCTAAAAGGATTCCATGCTCCTCTCCTTGTGAGTGAAGACACCCGTCTATGTAAACAGAGGATATCAGTACTTATATATAGGGATATAGCTAGAGAAAAACTGTGAGAAATGATTCATTTGTACCCCTACTGTATTCCAATCAGTATTAATAATTTTTATATTTTACAGAAATCATATCTATTTTATTTTTATTTATACATAAAGCATATATTTATATTTTTATATTTTACATAAATCATATATATATATTTATTTATTTATCCATTAGATAAGACGGGTTCTTGTGGCAGCCTCAAACTTTAATGTGACATTCACTACTTGTTTACCGGATGTCAAGTTCACTTGTACACCCATAAGAATTCTGGCAAAGGTATCTCCACCCTGCTTTACTCAAATTCTGTGTCCCAAGCCAGCATGGGCAGGATGTCTTGGCTCTTTGGAAAGTCCCCCTACTTATTTTTGTGTCTCTGGACCACCCTCCCTTGCCCAATATGAGCAGCTGTCCATCTTTTGATCACTTGGTCATCAGAGATGACTCTTGCTTTACCCCTCTTAGTTTTGGGCCCTCAAGAGTAAAGTTAAACAATGAGATTCTGTATTTTTAGAACGCCTCTTTTGCACATTTGGGTATCAAACCCTATAAAAGTAAGGCCCTGGGGACCAGGGGCTTCTCAGATCATGAAGAAGAACTGAGATCCACTTCACTAGAGGGACCATGGACTCTTTAATAAAGTGCCATTGGCTCAGAGCTCTACCTCAATTTCTTTTATTGTACATTGGACAATTATAAACTCCACCTAAGGTACCTATATGTATAGGAATATTGAATGAAGGAGTACTTATAAATGAAGTACTAGTATAGTAATATAGAAAGACTATTTGAGTATTCATATATGTGAACATAGAGAGAATAGATGATCATATATATACGAGTCAGACAATATAGTATATTTATATACACTAAATACATGATACTCGTGTATATGTGACTAAAGAGAGTATATGAGGGAACCCATATATATATATATATATATTCATAAAGAGAGAGGATAAATGAATAATCAGGAAGTATGGAAAGAATTCATACATTGAATCCATGAAGAGAACATGTTAACACTTGGATGTATGGATAGAGAAAAGGGGTGAGTACTCTTTTTGTTTTTTTGGCCTAGGGTCACACAGCTAGTAAGTGTCAAATGTCTGAGGCTGGATTTGAACTCTGGTCCTCCTGAATCCAGGGCCAGTGCTTTATCCTCGAAGGGATATACATACATACATACACACACACACACACACACACACATATTTTTTTGCTGTACAATGAGGGTTAAGTGACTTCTTGCCCAGAGTCACACAGCTAGTAAGTGTCAAGTGTCTGAGGCCGGATTTGAACTCAGGACCTCCTGAATCCAGGGCCGGTGCTTTATAAACTGTGCCAGCTAGGTGCCTCCCACCAAGCAGTTCTTGATCCCTGTCTCTCCAAGGCTTACCTCCTTTGTCCAAGGCTTTGTCACCACTACCACATTGGGCATGTTCAAGGCACACTTTTCTCTCACTAGATCAGGAGTTCTCTGAGGAACCTTCTGAGGAAGGAAATAAGAACCTTCTTTAGGCTGCTACTTCCAAGCCCCCAGGAAATTGTTCAAGTAGGGCTCCGAGTGAAGCAGTTGGGGTTCATCCCCCCTTATTTCACAAATGGAAGAAATATCCCAGTATGTGTATCCCAGACTGGACCAAAGGTTGGGGGAGCTTGGTTTGCCTTTCACTGAACCCCAAAGTCATAACCGAAGAGTCCCAGAACCCCTAGCTGTAAGGCGAACATGCCCACCTGCACCTGGAGAAACCCTTCCCAGGGACCTTCGGGTCATGGAACTTGGTTGTCAGAGGAGGGAAAAGCCAAGATGGAAGCCATCTGGTCTGGCAGCCAAGAGAGACCTGGGCTCAAGGCCTGGGTCTGCCCCTCACTGGCTCTGTGACCTTGGTCATGTCCCTTCCCTCCTCTTGACATCAGTTACCCTTTTTCTCAAATGAAGAGGTTGGACCAGATGACCTCTGAGGTCTCTTGTAGTCCCCCCACTCAATCCTATCCAAACCTACAAGGGCATTCATGGCATTCATACTCAGTCCCTATATTCATACTCATCCCCAACCCCCATGCTATCAAACTGCTCCCCTCTCACTTCAAGCTGAGAAAACCCTGGTAGTCTAATACTTTCCCTTGGGACAGCCCTCAATCAGGAAAATTCTGCTCTTATTCTAACCCTAAAGATTAGAATCAAACCCATGCTTGCACCTGAACTAGAAGCGCCGCCCCCCCCCCCGCCCCGCCCCGCACCCCATCTCACAGGAACTATCAGTCCTCAGAGCCCGGGGTGGGGGGGAGGTGGGGGAGGTGGACAGACAAGGTCCCATAGTAACTTGTTTCCATACCATGGAAAAGAGTCCTGGGATCCCCTGGAGACCCCTTGTGTCCCATGTTCAGGAGCCTGAGCCTCAGGAGCGCTTTGGGCTGGTCTTCTGGTCTCTCTCGCCTCTCAAATATCCACTCTCAGGTCTTGGAGTCTTCAGGTAGACATCAGGAAAGCAGAGCTGAGTTTGGCCAAGGTGAATGCCCACTGATGACGTCAGTGTTCACTTTGGTGAGGCAGGAGTCCCCCTCCCACCAACTCCACCCCTCCCTCCACTGGTCCCCACCAGGCATCTCACTCACCCATCTCTCTGCAGTCAGCATCCCTCCCCTCCCACACTCTCTCAAGTTCATTTCCCAATCCTCTAAGATTTCCTTTGGCTCATTTTGCCCTCTCCCACAGCCTCTACAAGTGGCTGGAGCTGCCAGTGGCATTACCTGACTGTTGTCATTCCGGGATCTAGGATGGAAAGAGGGGACCCCCGGGACCAGGACTGATGCCCAGAGACTCAGCTGTCTGTCCAGACAGTTCTCTGCCCCCCCCCTCAAAACCCCTGGGCTTTGTAGATTCTTATCCACAAGGGCTCAGTCATTCCTCTGTATATACAAGTAGATTCTCTCTATTCTTCGAGTACTGAAAAATATAGGGTTTTAGATATATGTATGTGTATGTATGTATAACTATATGTCTATATACACATACATACATACAGAGAGAGGATTATATCATCCTATATACAGAAAAGAACTTTTATAATTAATTTCATTTATATATTCTCAATCTTCATATATGTACTCATATAAGACTACAGTTTTCTCTCCTATAGATTATAACTTCATACTTAATGTATTTGAATAATAATATAATATATAAGAAATCATATATATGAAGACAGAATATATAAGTATTCAGGTTCTTTCTTTGCATTCATATGTACTGTGTCATTTATCCTTTCTATAAATTCATTTATATGACTTACATTTTATCTCCTCATGTATATTAGTAATCATCTCTTTATTCCTCTTTCTCTCTCTCTCTATGTGAATACTTACATATTCACTCTCAGTTAATATCTCAGTACCCGTATTTTTTCTCTCCATTTATTTCAATATACACATATATGTAAGCATAAATTCGCTCTCTATTCATATATATTAATTCTCCTATATGCTCTCTACATTATTAAAAGTATTCCTCTGTTTCTCTCCCTGTGAGAGCATACATTAAGACTTCTGTCTATGTACACACAGAGTACATCAGGACCCATATATAAGAATATAGAACGAGAACAAAGGTGTATATATATACTGAATATATGATTGCTAATAAAATATATCTATTGACTATCTAGAGTATATGGGGGATCTAATATATATTGATTCACTTATAGAGAGGCTATATGAATATGGAAATACCAAAAGTAAGGAATTATGAAGCAATATTCATTCATATGAATACATAAAGAGAACATATTAGTATTCAGATGTATGGATATAATGAGAGAAGAGGTGAGTATACTCATACATGTCAAAATACACATGAAAGATAGGAATGCTCACCTATGAGGAGATATGTCCAAATATTCCAGCATCTCTTTCCATGGGATTTTCCTTAGGAGTTAAGCTTCTCAGCCTGTTCTGCCTTTGTCTGCCGGATCTTTCCTCTTCTAAGTCAATCAGATGTTTCTAAAGGCACTCCTGAGAACCTGATAAGTGAAATCCATATGTGTGTGGGTCCCAAAAGTTCATCTCACAAAAGTGTTCTGTAACCTCGGTTTTTATGTGGGGATTAAATCCTTATCTTTCCACCCAAGGGGGAATTGAACAACTGAATTGAATTGGAATTAATTTAAATTAAGTGGTATTTAAATTTGGAATGCTAAAATAATTAACAGTTAATTGGCGAGAATTGCAAAGAAAAAAAATTGAGTAATATTTTGAGAAAACAACCGGATTAAACAAATATATATGTAATTTGGAAGTGTGTAAGAAGTTTGCCTTCTTTGGTATTTACATATATGGTTTGTTTTTGAATGTGTTACATATATCAATGTAACTGTAACCCTTTAGCTTGTTGTTAACAGTATTTATATCAGGTAAAGAGTTTAGATAAAAATGGAAAGAACAGGGGGTATTTATAACCTAAATTCTCTAAAGTTTCAAGTGAACTGTGGGTTCCTAATTTGATGTTCCCCTTATAACTCTGTTGTTAATATGAGCAGAGCTATCAAGTTGGAGCTGGTTTTCCCAACATGAGCTAGTTATTGGAGAAGGAAATTTCGAGAATCTGGCCATGCCCCTCCCATTCAGGTGGAGATTTCTGCTTCCTCCTCCTTCTTCCTTTGTTATAATCTCATTAGTACGCAAGCTTCTATTTGGATTGTGAACTCTGCACTTGCTTAGGATTCCACAGACATGTTCATTTCTCTTCTAATAAATCCAGTTGTAATACATGTCTCATAGACTTGGGATGTAGTTTTTTGGTTGACAAACCCCTTTTGTCTCCTAACCACGATTACTGATTGATATAGATGAAAAAGATTTTTTAATGAAATGATTGTATCAGACGTGTACCAAATGTGTTTGTGTGTGTATAAGTGTGGGTTTTTTTTGTGGGGCAATAATGGTTAAGTGACTTGCCCAGGGTCACACAGCTAGTAAATGTCAAGTGTCTGAGCTGGGATTTGAACTCAGGTCCTCCTGAATCCAGGGCCAGTGCTTGATCCACTGTACCACCTAGCTGCCCCTATTTCAGTTTTTCTGTGTGTGTGTGTGTGTGTGTGTGTGTGTGTGTGTGTGTATGTGCTAACTTCCATTCCATCTCTCTCTCTCTTTCTTTTAGTGAGGCAATTGGGGTTAAGTGACTTGCCCAGGGTCACAGAGCTAGTAAGTGTTAAGTGTCTGAGGCCGGATTTGAACTCAGGTCCTCCTGAATCCAGGACCAGTGCTCTATCTACTGCGCCACGTAGCTGCCCCTCAGGTTCTTTCTCTACATTACTATTTCCATGGAAACATTTGTATTTTTTTCTATAAATTCATTTATACGACATCCATTTTATATGCTCCCATTAGTAATCATTCTCTCTTCTACATATATGAATACTCACATATTCACTCCCTATTCATATCTGAGTACACATATTTTCTTTAATTTATTTTATATACATATATGTATGCATATACATATATGTATGCAGCCATTCAGTCTCTTTATTCACATATATTCATTCTCTTTTATCCTCTCTATATTCTTAAAATTATTCCACTACTTCTCTCCATGTGAAGATATAAAAACTCATGTCTGTGTACACACAAAATATAGTGTTAATCATATATAGGAACATATGTAGCAAGGGTACCTGTAAGTAGAGAGATATGGAGTTAATGAGTGTTTACAAATGAAGTCCTCATATAGGAATATAGGAGGGCTTTCTGAATGCCCATATATGTCAGCATTTAGAGAGAATATAAGAATAATCTTATATATGAGTCACAAGGAAATACATAGTATATTTATATACACTGAATATGTTTGCTCACATTTATGTATACATGTGTGTTTGTATAATATGTATGACTATCTAGAGTCTATGGAGGAACCCGTATATATGGATTCTTTTATAGAGAAGGTATCGGCATATATTAACACCAAGGGAGTATGGAGGTGTATTCATTTATATGAATACATAAAGTATTTGGATGTACAGATATAGTGAGAGGGGAGGTGATTACTCATACATGTCAAAAGAGACATGGAAGCTATGAGTGCTCATTTATGAGGAGATATGTCCAAATATTTTTCCATCTTTTTCTATGAGATTTTCCTTAGGAATGAGTTAACGTTCTTAGCTTGCTTTGCCTTTTTCAGCCTGACCTCCCCCCTTCCCAAGTCAATTGTATGATTCTGAAGGCCTCTGGAGACCCCCTTTTGTCTTCTCACCATGATCACTAATCAACAGAGATTAAATTTTTAAATGAAATGACTGTACCAGAGGTGCATAAGTCTGTGTGTGTGAGTGTGTAAGCATATGTGTTTCAGGGTTTCTCTGTGTGTGCAAGCATGTCCAAGGCACACCTTTTCCCTGATTAACCAAGAGAGCTCTCAGGTTAGGAAAGTCACCTTGCCTAGGCTAGCACCTCCAAGGCCCAGGAAAATGTTCGTGTAGGGTGCTGAGTGAAGCAGTTGGGAGTATTTCCCTTATTTCAAAAATGGAAGAAATTCATTCAGGGAAGGAATAATATTTGCTCAGGCTCACCCTGCTAAATATGCATCCCAGGCTGGACCAAAGTGGGTGGGAAGTGGGGCTTGCTTTGCCCTAGAGTCATAACTGAAGACTCCCAGAACCCCAAGTTTTATGGGGATCCTGCCCAACTGCTTCTGGGGAATGACTTCCCAGGGACCTTTGGCCCAGGAAGCTTGGCTGTCAGAGGAGGGAGAGGCCAACATGGAAGCCGGCTAGCCTGGTAGGCAAGAGAGACTTGGGATCACGGACTGGGTCTGCCCCTTACTGGCTCTGTGACCTTGGCCATATCACTGCCTTCCTCTTGAATTCAGTTACCCCTTTTCTCTAAATGAGGAGGTTGAACAGGATGACCTTTGAGGTCTCTTGTAGCCCTCCAACCTACTCAAACCTACAAGGACATTCAAACTCTACCTCCACGTCCATCCCCCTCCCCCAATGTTAGCAAACTGGCCCTCACTCTCCAGCTGAGAAATCCCTGCTGGGTTTGATTCTTTCCCTTGGGGCAGCCCCCACCCAGCAAGTTCTGCCCTTATTCTAACCCTCAAGATTGGACTAAAACCCGTGGTTCTTGCTGGACCTGCCTCCTGAACCAGAGGTGCCCCCACCCCAACTCCATCTCCCAGAGTCTGGGGCAGGGTGGTGAAAGGCCAAGGTCCTGTAGGGAACATTTGAGGACTGTTTCCCTACAGTGGATGGGGGCTTACATTATATATTCTCTCTGTTCTGACACATATAGAAGACTGACAAGTGTTTCTCCTAGGGAAAATAAATTCCAGCTTATATCAATGATTCTATTGATAATATATAAAAACAGACTATATTCCTATGGAAAAGTACTCAGGGGGCAGCTAGGTGGCGCAGGGGATAGAGCACTGGCCCTGGAGTCAGGAGTACCTGAGTTCAAATCCGGCCTCAGACACTTAACACTTACTAGCTGTGTGACCCTGGGCAAGTCACTTAACCCCAACTGCCTCACTAAAAAAAAAAAAAAAAAAGAAAAGTACTCAGGGGCTTCCTCTTCAACTTTATATATGGGAAGAACTTGCTTTTTCTATAAATCCTTTTATGTGACTAGTATATTCTATCTCCTCAATAATGTTAGGAATCATGAGGACTCACATATTCACTTTCCATCCATATCCATGAGTACCCATATTTCTCTCTCTCTCTCTCTCTCTCTCTCTCTCTCTCTCTCTCTCTCTCTCTCTCTGTGTCTGTATCTCTCTCTTTCTCTCTGTCTCTCTCTCTATATATTACATTCCATCTCTCTGTTCACATATATTTGATCTCCTCTCTGCTCTCTGTATATCTGAAAAGTATTCCACTGCTTCTATATTTGTGAGAGAATATTTGCAGACTCTAGTCAATGTACACACAAGTATATGCATATTCATATACAGGAATATAACCAAAGACTATGGGTCCCTGTACATAGAGGAAGAGGGAGGGAATAAGTACTCACAAATGAGGTCCTCCTATAGAAACAGAGAAGGGCTCTAGGAATTTTTATATAGGCCACCATATAGGGAGGATATATGAAATATCATACAAATGAGTCATAATGGATAATACAGTATATGTCTCATCAAGAATACTAATTGCGGGGCAGCTAGGTGGCGCAGTGGATAAAGCACCGGTCCTGGATTCAGGAGTTCCTGAGTTCAAAGCCGGCCTCAGACACTTGACACTTTCTAGCTGTGTGACCCTGGGCAAGTCACTTAACCCCATTGCCCCATTAAAAAAAAGAATACTAATTGATATAGATTAAAACATTTTTATGAAAAAATTATACTGGAGGTTCAGGAGTTTGTGTGTATGTGGTTATATAAGTGTGGGAGCTTTTGTGTATGTGTGTGTGTGTGTGTGTGTGTGTGTGTGTGTGTGTGTGTGTGTGCTGACTGCCATCCAACACCCTGTCCCATCATTGCTACCACATTAGAATAGGTCAGACTGGAGTGTGTTTAATGCAGGCCACATCTCTCTGTGTTGTGCTTTCCTTTAGATTTCTATTAACCACAGGATTGGCTCCCAGCGGTGTGGGCCTGTTGAGGAAGTGTTTCTAGCTCTCCTGGTGAACTTGCTCTCCTCTATTTCTGGCCTCATTTTGACAAAAAATTGGGTTTGGTTCCTGCTTCTGGCCTCTTTAGGCTGTTTGCAGCAGGAGACAACCTCAGGGATAGCCATCCATGAGGCTGATCTTTGCAGTTTGGGGGAGAAGCCCTCTTTCCCAGGTGGGCAGAACCCAGTAGATTTGCCCAGGTTGGAAAACAAAAGGGCATCTGAGTTTTGCTCAAGGGGTTATTGGGGCTTCCATTTGCTCCTAGATTCCCCTTTCTGAAGCCCAAGCAGGTCTCTTTGCAGAGCTGACACTTCCTCCCTCTGTTCTGTGGATGATCTGCACCTTCCTTCCCATCACTAAAAGCCCACCTGCTCCCCAGCCCACCTCCACCAAGCAGTTCATGATCCCTGCCTTTCTAAGGCTGGCCTCCTTTGAAGTATTGCTACCAAATCCAGCATGTTCAAGTCACTTCTTTTCTCTCATTAAACCTGGAGGTCTCTGAGGACAGGAAACAGGCACCTTGCCTAGGCTAACACCCCCAAACCACAGGAAAATGTTCAAATAGGCGGGCTGGGATTAGAGAGGAGTTAGTGGTCATTCCCCTTTCTTTCTCAAGTGGAAGAAACCCATTCAAGAAAGGCATGGGTCTAGTTCATGCACACCCTGTTAACTATGTATGCCATGTGACTTGATTTGCTCTTCCCTTAACCCTTAACAGTTCTAAGACTCCCAGAACCCCCTAGCACTTTGGGGAACCCACCCACCTGCTTCTGGGGAGGACTTTCTCAGGTACCTTTGGCCCATGAAGTCTGGTTGTCAGAGAAGGAAGCCAGGTAGACTGGCATGCAAGAGAGATGTGGGCTCAAGACCTGTGTCTACCTCTTATTGGCTCTGTGATTTTGGTCATGCCACTGACCTCCTCTTGACCTCAGTTACCCTTTTTTCTCACATGAGGAGGTTGGAGCAGATGATCTCTGAGGTGTCTTGTAGCCTCCATTCTTTCCAAACCTACAGTCTCATTCAGATTCTAATCACATGTCCATACTCACCCCCCTCCCCACCCATGAAAGTCAAGTAGCTTCCAATCCACAGATGAGAAATCCATGCTAGTCTAATGGTTTTTCTTGGGGCAGCATCCAATCATCAAATTCTGCCCTTAATCTAGCCCTAAAATTGTAATAAAAACTGTGGTTCTTCCTGGACCTGCCTCCTCAACCAGAGGTGCCCTCCCTCCTGTCTCACAGGGACTGTCACATCTCAGAGCTGGGGGTAATGGAAGAGCAAGGTCTAATAGAAGCCATGTGGAGACTGTGTCCCTCCCATGGCCAGGAGTCCTGAGGTCTGGGGCTCATGTCTCCTGGCCCCTTTTCTCCCATGCTCAGGAACCTGGGCCTCACGTGGGCTTTGGCCTGGTCCCATGGCATCTCTCCCTTCTCAGTTATTTACTCCTTGCCCTTGGGGTCCTCAAGGAATCACTAGCAAAGCAGAACTAAGTCTGAGTAAGGTGGACCACCCATGGAGCACAGATGGCTGGGGACTTCAGTGCCCACTTTGGTGACACAGGAGTCTCCCTCCTGCCAGCCTCATCCCTCTTTCCACTGGCCCCCATCAGAAATCCCACTCACTCTTCTCACTACAGTCTTCATCTCTCCCCTACACCCCTTTGCAGGATCATTTTCTCTCTCTCTCTCTCTCTTTTTTTTTTTGCGGGGCAATGAGGGTTAAGTGACTTGCCCAGGGTCACACAGCTAGTACGTGTCAAGTGTCCAAGGCTGGATTTGAACTCAGATCCTCCTGAATTCAGGGCTGGTGCTTTATCCACTGCAGCACCACCTAGCTGCCCCCACAGGATCATTTTCCCCTCCCCTACACCCCATCTTGCTCCTTTTCCAGTCTTCCCTCCCCCTGCTGCTCATTTACCTTCTCCCAAACACCTTCTCTGGTTCATTTTCCTGTCCCCTACTACTGCTACAAGTGGCTTGAGCTGCCAACTGGGTTACCTGACTGTGGTCATTCCCAGAGCTGGGCAAGAGAGAGGGGACCCCAGGGACCAAGAGATGCCCAGAGACCCCTCCTGTCTGTCCAGATGACCCTCTGTCCCCCTCTTCAAAACCCCTGGGCTTTGTATATTCTTACCCACGAATGCTCAAAAATTTCCTCTGTATATTCAAGTAAGGGGGGGATTCTTCTACCCTCTCATTATTCTTCTTTATGAATGCTGAATGACTCTGTTGATAAGCCTAAAATATGTATATGCATATATTTATGTATATATACACATATTTATGTATATACACACATATTTATGTATATACACACATATTTATGTATATACACACATATTTATGTATATACACACATATTTATGTGTATATATATATATATGGGGGATCATTTCATCTTATATATAGGAAAGAACTTGTACATTTCATTCATATATATTCTCTATCTTCATCTATACATACTCATATTTAAGGCTACAGAGTTTCTCTCCTATATATTACAATTGTATACTTATGAAATATATTGCTATTAGAAGACACCTCATATATATGAAGATGGATAATATATTCATATATATATATATAAATGAGTGCTTTCTTTTCATACCTTTGTTGAAATATTTTTAAATGACTAGCCTAATTTGGGGGGCTAATCTGACTGGAGGACTAATCTGGGGACTTTTGACTATTTGGCTATCTGACTTCGTTCATTTAATGTTGGGCCATTTGTAAAGTTCCACCACACTGCTCCACTCCCAAATTGATAGACTAAAGATTAAGAAGCCTCTTAACCAAATAATCAAAGCAGAGTTTATTTATGAGATACTATTTCAAATTAGGAATACAGGGAAATAAAGTACAACCTGACTGCTTTCCTGGAGTCTCTTTCCACTGCGTCTCTTTCCCACCTGCTGCTTCGAACTTCTTGAATACAATAAGGGCCTTAGCCACCTCCGGCCTCAGGGCACGTTATACTTTCCCTGGTTTGTATTAAGGCCTGTAACCTTGTCAGACCCAGCTCTCCTTTTCCGAACCAGAGCATCCTTGTCCATGCTCCCCTCTAGTGGGCCTAGTCCATCCTCCTCTAGTCAACCCCTCTCCTTAATCTTGTCTCTCTCTCTCTAGTCCATCCTCGCTCCTTCTTTAGTCCGTCTCCCCTGACAGATTCCTCCTAGTCTCACTCCCAGGTCTATATATACCTTTTCTTCTCTCCACTCAAATCTCGGGGCTTCCTGCGCTTCCACAGACCAAGCTAATCCGCCAGCCAGGACTGCGGCTGGTTTTGGGGGGGGGTGCACTCCCCAGCTTTCACGTGCTTCAGCACAGACTATCCGGGATCTTTGGATAGCTCCGCTCAGGTCGGAGGGAGCTAGGGGCTTTTTTCCGCCCCCCAGCTGTCTGACCTGGCATCTTGTATAGCCCATGGGGCTTTTTCGCTCAGATGAAGCTGAGGAGGAGGGGGAGAGACCCTGCGGGCCTAAGGCTTTCTAATCTCAGTCTAAAGGTAGGGTCCCCAAATGAAAATAAATTTCCACACCTTTATACAGAAAATAATTTATTATTTCTGTAAGTTCATTCATATGATTTACAGGTCATATCCCCTCATAAACATTAGTAACCTTTGTCTTGATTCCTATGTATATATTTTTTCAATGCATTTATTTATATCTACATATATAAGTATGTGTACATTCACTCTCTCTATTCACATATATCAGGTCTCCCTATTGCTAAAAGTATTCCACTGCTTCTCTCCCTGTCAGAGAATATATGGAGACCTCTGTCTGTGAATCCTCATGTATAGGAATGTAGACAGAGTGAATGTGTATGTACAAACAAAGTACACATAGTGGAATATAGGACTGCGCTATAAATGCTCAGAAATGCCAACAGAGATGGGGAGAACATGTGAATAATCATGTATATGTGTTACAAGAAACAACATAGTCCATATGTATAGATATACACTGAATATATGATAGCTCATAAATGTACATGTGTGTATATGTGTGTGTGACGAGAATGTCAGGGAAATTATACTATAGATTAATTTAGAGAATGGATCTAGGAGTACCAAAATATGAATAACAAGTAAGTAAAGGAGAGAATGAGTACATTCACCACATAAAGAGAACCTATTAATACTCAGATGTATGGATAGAGAGAGAAGAGGTGAGTACTCATACCTGTCATGAAAGACAGGAATCCTTACCTGTGAGGAGCTATGTCCAAATATTCCCCCATCGTTTTCCATGAGATGTTCCTCAGGAATTCTGCCTTTGTCTGGCCGACCTCTGAACCTCCCAAGTCAGTCAGATGTTTCTGAAGGCCCTCTGGAGGTCACCTTTCATCTCCTCCCCAGGATTCCTAATTGATATGAATTGAAATGGTTAATGAAATGATTGTCCTGGGGCAACACGACTGTGTGTGTATGGGTGTGTATAAGTGTGGGAGCCTACGTGTTTCAGCGTGTCTTTGTGTGTCTGTGTATGTCCCAACTTCCATCCCATGCCCTGGTCATTCCTTGGTGTAGTGGGTGAAAGTATGGGAGGCTATTTGTTTCTGTCCTAATGTCCATCTCATAGGATAGAATAGGTCAGACTGGAGTGTTAAATGCAGGCCACACCTTTCTGTGTTGTGCTGTCCTTTGGATTTTCATTAACTATAGGATTTGCTCCAGTCAGTTTGCATCTGTTGAAGAAGTGTTTCTAGCTCTCCTGGTGAACTTGCTCTCCTCTATTCCCGGCCTCATTTTGACAAACAATTGGGTTTGGCTCCTGCTTCTGGCTTCTTTAGTCTCTTTGCAGAAGGAAACAACCTCAGGGATGGATGTTCATGCTGCTGATCTCTGCAGGTTGCGGGAGAAGCCCTCTTTCCCAGGTGATCATTATCCCACTGACCTGCCCAAGGTGGGAAAGGGCACAGAAGTTCTGGTCTAGGGGTTATTCAGTTTTTCTTTCTCATTCTGATTTCCATAGTTTCCTTCTGCCCTGCCCCACCAAGATATGCCTTTTTTACAGCTGAAAATTCCCCTTGCTGTTATGTTGTTAATCTGCACCTCCCTTTCCATCACTGAAAGCCCAACTGCCCCCCAGCCCACCTCCACCCAGCAGTTCTGAATCCCTGCCTTTCCAGGATTTGCCTACTTGGGCCAAGGATTTGCTACCACTACCACATTGGGCATGTACAAGAGACTCATTTTTTTCCTCACTAGGCTAGGAGTTCTCTGAGGGCAGGAAACAGGCACCTTGCAAAGCCCAGGACAACGAATTTTCAAGTAGGTGTGCTCTGATTACAGCAGCTAGTGGTCATCCCCCTTTCTTTCTCAAATGGAAGAAACCCATTCAAGGAAGGCGTGAGCTTTGTTCATGCTCACCCTATTAACCATATATGACATGATGTCCCAAAGTTGGTTGGGGGTGGGGCTCAATTTGCCCTTCACTTAACCCCACAGTCTTGATTAAAGTCTCCCAGAACACCTAACACTATGAGGAATCTGCCCACCTCCTTCAGGTGAGTGCCTTCCAAGAGCCCTTCATTCAGCCCATGACTCTTGTCTATCAGAGGAGGGAGAGGTCAAAATGGTAGCCTGGTAATTTGACAGGCAAGAGAGATATGGGCTCCAGGCCTGGGTCTCCCCTTACTGGACCTGTGACCTTGACCGGGTCCCTGTCCTTCTCTTGAGCTCAGTTATCTTTTTTTTTCTCCTATGAGGAGGTTGGAGCAGATGACTTCTGAGGTCTCTTCTAGCCTTCCATTCCATGCAAACCTCCAATCTCATTCAGATTCCACCCCCTTGTCCATTCTCAACCTTCCTCACCCAAGCAAGTCACCTAGTTCCCAATCCCCAGGTGAGAAATCCTTGATAGTGAGTGGAAAGCTCTCCTTAGGGGCAGCAGCCAATCATCAAGGTTCTAGCCCTAAATACTGGAATAAAAGCCAAGATTCTTCCTGTACCTGCATCCTGAAGCAGACATGCCCCCCCCGCCAATTTCACTGGGACTGTCACACCTTAAAGACAAGTGAGGGGTGTAATGACAAGGTCCCCTATGGACCAGTTGGGGACCATTTCCCTAGTATGGGCAGGAGTCCTGGGGTCTGGGCTTATGTCTCCTGGCCCCTTGTCTCCTATGCTCAGGGGCCTGGACATTAGGTGGGCTTTGGGCACATCCCCTGGCCTCTCTCCCCTCTCAGACATTCACTCCCAGCCCTAGGTGTCCTCATAAAGCCAGGTCCAGTAAAAATTCAGTAAAATTCAGGGAAGTGTTCAATGGAGAACTCAGAATAAAACTCTTGTAAGTTCAAATAATTCCACATCTCAGAATTTGCTAAGCCCTACCCAGTCTGGTTTAGTCCTTTTCTGAGTGTGAACTTTTGGGGTTCACTGCGAAGTTGATTTTCATTTCAGTTTTAACGTAGATTAAAGGTATACTTAAAAACTGTACTTAAAGTTGGGACAAATTTATTTATTTATTTTTTGTTTTGTTTTGTTTTGTTTTTGTAGGGCAATGAGGGTTAAGTGACTTGCCCAGGGTCACACAGCTAGTGTCAAGTGTCTGAGGCCGGATTTGAACTCAGGTCCTCCTGAATCCAGCACCGGTGCTTTATCCACTGCGCTATCGAGCTGCCCCCAGGACAAATTTATTGCAGGAAGGAAGTGTGAACTTTTATTGGTAGAAGGCAGAAGAGGAAAATTTTTGACCATCTTCAGATTCCAAAAGAATAAAAGTAAGTAGAGGGGTAGGTGGCACAGTGGATAGATCACTGGCCCTGGATTCAGGAGGACCTGAGTTCAAATCGGGCCTCAGACACTTAACACTTACTAGCTGTGTGACCCTAGGCAAGTCACTTAACTCCAATTGTCCAGAAAAAAAAGTAAGTAGAGTTGGAATTTATTTACCCTTCACACTAAGCAAGCCCTTATTAGGACTCTATTGACATCTATTGCGTCCCAGAATTACAACTCAGGCTGAAAGAATTCCAGAGAGGGAGGCTGCAATACAGAATGGGCCTTTGAACATTTTGTTTTCTATCAAGGATTTCCAGTGAGCCTGTGGAATTCCATGAAGGACTTTGGGGTTTTTTTTTTTGCAGGGCAATGAGGGTTAAGTGACTTGCCCAGGGTCACACAGCTAGTAAGTGTCAAGTGTCTGAGGCAGGATTTGAACTCAGGTCCTCCTGAATCCAGGGCCGGTGCTTTATCCACTGCAGTGACACCTAGCTGCACCCCCATGAAGGACTTTGTTCTCATTTTCCCAAGCATCATTACTTCTGGACCAAAGGGGACTGCCCCCTGGACATTGTGTCAATGCACTGGCCGTAGGTAATAAGAGCTTAATCTGTAGGCCAGCCCACTCACTTTGTGAAATTGTAGCACTGCCATCACCCCTCCTGCTATGTATGGCACATAGCTTTCTCATATGATAACTAGGTAATGAATAATGCTGCAGCCAGACTACCTGATCAGGTATGGTATAAACTGCTCATTGGGACTCAAGCATGTTGTGTGTGTCACCAGGTCCACCTAAGCACCTCCAATCATGGGCACCTATTTATGTCTGCATACATTTGTATTAAAAACAATAATAAAGGGGCAGCTAGGTGGCACAGTGGACAGAACACCGGCCCCGGATTCAGGAGGACATGAGTTCAAATCCGGCCTCAGACACTTAACAATTACTAGCTGTGTGACCCTGGGCAAGTCACTTAACCCCAATTGCCTCACAAAAACAACAAAAAAACACAACAATAAATGTGTTATCACCAAAGTTAATAGGAGAGATTGCACCTCATGTAGTCTAAAACAATGTCTCATAATCAGAATAGATATAGCAAAAGGGGTCAGAATAGGGCCTCCAATTGCTCTCTTGATGAAAGAATCCCCTTTCCCTGGGGTAGAAGCTTCTGCTTCTCTTTGCTCTGATGTGCAGACTTCTAAAGATTTGTTACTAGAAACAGGGCAAATAGCCCAGATTTGGCAGTCACACAGACTTTTTAGGGAGACTAATCATTAAAACCATAGACCACCTGAGGGAGTTTGATTCTCTGCTCAAGTGATTCATAAGGAAATCAAAACTTTTGGATCAAAGTGGAGAAGTGACAAGGAAATCTATTATCGATTACTTGGATTTATTTTTAATTTGCTTATAGGATAAACTCCCTTCTTTAAGAAAAGCTAGCTCTGGGGGCAGCTAGGTGGCACTGCAGTGAATAAAGCACTGGCCCTGGAGTCAGGAGGACCTGAGTTCAAATCCAGCCTCAGACACTTGACACTAGTGTTAAAGGCTAAAATTCTAGCTATTCTGTCTAAAATATCTAATGAGTGGTTGCCAATAAATTATAAGCTTTAGCAAGAGTTAGGCTTTTAAGTATTTATTAAGGAGAATAAGAATTTGGTAAAGAGAGAGAGAAAGGCCTAGATTCCTCTATCTATTAAAGGGAGAGAGCATTACTAGCTCCCTTCTCCACCAGAGTCCTCAGGAAAAGAGTGAGTCAGAGCGCCAGCCTCCCCCTTCTTCCTCCCACAAGCAGACGTCACTTCCTGACGCCAAAGAAAAGACTCCTGGTCTTGCCCTCAGAGACCTTCACTTCATGGTGGAGCTTTTCTACAGTAAGTCTCCAGCAGGTGGTGTCATTCCAATCATTACACTAGCTGTGTGACCCTGGGCACGTCACGTAACCCCAATTGCCTCACCAAAAAAAAAAAAAGAAAAGAAAAGAAAAGAAAAGGAAAGGAAAGGAAAGAAAAGAAAAGAAAAGCTAGCCCTAACAGCTAAGCCAGACTAACACAGATCGTGTCTTAAGTCTAGGTTATCTACAGGTTTTGTGAATAGATAGATTGCTAAGCCTTGCTCATTGAGTAACAGATAATCCAGAAGAATAAATAATCATAGTATTATAAAGCTTTTTTTACAAAGGCCAAATTTCCCTTTCTAGCAGATAGGGGGCTTGACCAGAGGCTAAGTCCCCCTTTCTGGCAGCTGGTTAGCCAGAGATTAAGTTCTTTCCAGTCAGTGAATAAGCTCCTTTTTTTCTTTTCTTTTTTTATTTTTGGTGAGGCAATTGGGGTTAAGTGACTTGCCCAGGATCACACAGCTAGTAAGTGTTAAGTGTCTGAGGCCGGATTTGAACTCAGGTCCTCCTGACTTCAGGGCTGGTGCTCTATCCACTGTGCCACCTAGCTGCCCTTCCTTTTTTCTTGATCTAGAGTCCAAGTTGAGTAAGGGAATCTTCCAAGGAAGATGGGGAGGGGTTTATGTGTGGGGGACTGGTAAACAGTGACCACAAGTTCCTCTTTCCCAGCATGTGTACATTCTATCTCTCTATTCACACATATTGGGTCTCCTATATCCTCCCTATATTGTTAAAAGTATTCCACTGCTAGGGGCAGCTAGGTGGCGCTACAGTGGATAGAGCACCGGCCCTGGAGTCAAGAGTACCTGAGTTCAAATCCGGCCTCAGACACTTAACACTTACTAGCTGTGTGACCCTGGGCAAGACACTTAACCCCAATTGCCTCACTAAAAAAAAAAAAAAACGTATTCCACTGCTATTGGAAACTGAGGAGCTGCCCATCAATTGGAGAATGGCTGAACAAGTTGTGGTATATGAATATAATAGAATTCTATTGTGGTGTAAGAAATGATGAGCAGGAGGAGTTCAGAGAAACCTGGAAGGACTTGCATGAACTGATGATGAGTGAGATAAGCAGAACCAGGAGAACATTGTACACAGTATTATGAACATTATGTGTTGATCAACTGTGATAGACTTGATTCTTCTCAGCAATACAACGGTACAAGATAGTTCCAAAGGACTCATGATGGAAAAGACTCTCCAAATCCAGAAAACAAAAGAACTGTGGAATATGGATGCAGATTGAACCATACTATTTCTTTTGTTTTTGGTGCTGTTGTTTTTCTTTTTTGAGGTTTTTCTTTTTTGCTCTGATTCTTCTATTATAACATGACTAATTCAGAAATATGTTTAATGCTATTGTACATATATAACCTATATCAGATTACTTGCTGTCTTGGGGAGGGGGGGAGGGAAAAATTTGAAACTAGAAATCTTATAAAAACAAATGTTGAAAACTATCTCTACATGTAACTGGAAAATAATAAAATCCTTTTATAATTAAAAAAATAAAAAAGTATTCCACTGCTTCTCTCCCTGTCAGAGGATATATGAAGATCCCTGTCTGTGAATGCCCAGCATCTACCAGTCCTCATATATACAAATGTAGGCAGAGAATAAGGTACCCGTATGTAGAGGAATATGGAGTGAATGTGTACACACAAATGAAGTACATATAGTGGAATACAGAAAGATACTATACATGCTCATAAACACCAACAGAGAGAGGGAGAATATGTGAATAATCATATATATGAGTCACAAGAGGTAACATAGTCTATATGTATAGATATACACTGAATATGTGGTATCTCAAAAAACAGAGGAAGAGGGAGAGAATGAGTACTAACAAATAAGTTACTCCTATAGAAAGAGAGAAAGGCTCAAAGAATCTCATATAGGCCAACATATAGGGAGGATATATGAATAATCATGCATATGAGTCAAAATTAACAACATAGTATATATATATATAGTGGATATATATATATATATATATGTATATATATATATAGTGAATTTATAACTTCTCATATATCTGTGTGTCTGATTCCCTAGCGTACTTGGGGGAAACCCATATTTTTAATTCATTCATTTATTTTTTTTGTTGTTTTTTTTTGTGTGTGTGAGGCAATTGGGGTTAAGTGACTTGCCCAGGGTCACACAGCTAGTAAGTGTTAAGTGTCTGAGGTGGGATTTGAACTCAGGTCCTCCTGAATCCAGGGCCAGTGCTCTATTCACTGTGCCACCTAGCTGCCCCTAATTCATTTATAAAGAGGACGTATGAGCACTAAAATATGATCCCCAGGGGGGTATGGAGGAATATTCATTCATATGAATATAGGGAGAGAATCTGTCAGTACTCAGATGAATGGATATAGTGAGAGAAGAGGTGAGTACTCATACATGTCATGGAAGATAGGAATGGTCATCTAAGGCATTTTTTGGGGTTGGGCAATGAGGGTTAAATGACTTGCCCAAGGTCACACAGCTAGTAAGTGTCAAGTGTCTGAGGCCGGATTTGAACTCAGGTCCTCCTGAATCCAGGACCAGTGCTCTATCCGCTGCGCCACCCAAGTGCCCCTCATCTAAGACAATTTAATGTATAGCCAACTATTCTGCCTTTTCCCCTATGATATTTTCCTTAGGAGTTAAGGTTCTCAGGGGGCTTTGCTTTCCTCTTCCAGACTTTTGATCTTCCTTAGTCAATCAGATGTTTCTGAAGACACTGAAGAGATTCCCTCTTGTAGATTAGAATTTTTATGAAATAATTGTACTTGAAGTTCAGGAGTTTGTATAAGTGTGGGAGCTTATGTCTCTGTGTGTATGTGTCCTAATTGGTGTTTGATCATTGCTACCACATCGGAATAGGTCAGATTGGAGTGTGTTTAATGCAGGCCCACACCTTTCTGTGTTGTGCTTTCCTTTGGATTTCTATTAACTACAGGATTTGCTCCAGTCAGTTCACACCTGTTGAGGAAGTGTTTCTAGCTCTCCTGGTGAACTTGCTCTCCTCTATTTCTGGCCTCATTTTGACCAACAGTTGGGTTTGGCTCCTGCTTCTGGCCTCTTCAGGGTGTTTGTAGCAGGAGATGACCTCAGGGATAGGTGCCTATGAATCTGGTCTCTGCAGGCTGGGGGAGAAGCCCTTTTTCCCTGGTGTGAAGAACCCAACAGATTTGCCCAGGGTGGGAAAGGAAAGGTCACCTGAGCTCTGCTCAAGGGTTTATTTGGGCTTCTCTCCCCACCCTGTCTGCCACAGCCCCCATCTGCAGTCCAAGCAGGTCCCTTTGCACAACTGACACTTTCCACTTCTGTGGATAATCTTCACTTTCCTGTCTGTCCCTGAAAGTGCAACTGCCCCCAGCCCACATTCCCCCAAACACGTCTTCATCCCTGCCTCTTCAGGGCTGGCCTCCTTTGGCCAAGGCTTTGGTATTGCTACCACATTCAGCACGTTCGAGTCACTCCTTTTCTCTCACTAAAGCTGGAGGACTCTGAGGGCAGGAAATAGGCACTTTGCCTAGGCTAACACCCTCAAACCTCAGGAAAATTTTCAAGTAGGCAGGCTCTGATTAGAGCAGCAATGGTCTTCCTCCTCCTTTCTCCAGTGGAAGAAACCCATTCAAGGAAGGCATGGATTTGTTCATGCTCTAGGGTAACTGTGTACTCCAGGCTGCCCCAAAGGTTGTGCAGGGGCGAGAAGTGAGGGACTGAAGTCTCTCAGAAGCCCTAGCTCTATGGCCAACCTGCCCAGCTGCTTCTGGGGAGCACTTTCCCAGGGGCTTTCAGCCCATGAAGCTTTGTCTGTCAGAGAAAGGAGAGGCCAAGATGAAATCCAGGTAGGCAAGAGAGATGTGGGCTCAAGGTCTGGCTCTGCCCCTTACTGGCTCTGTGATCTTGGCCATGTCACTGCCCTCCTCTTGACTTCAGTTACCCTCTCTCTAAATGAGAGGCTGGAGCAGATGGCCTCTGAGGTTTTCTTTAGCCTCCATTCTATCCCAACCCATAAGTGTCACCAGATTCTAACCCTATGTCCATACTTATCCCCAGCCCAGCCATGGAAGTGAACTAGTTTCCAATCCCCATATGAAAAGTTCCTGTTACTCTAATGGATTTCTTTGGGGGGCAGATTCCAATGATCAATTCTGCCCTTTTTCTTACCCTAAATTCTGTAATAAAACCCCTCATTCTTCCTGGACCTGCCTCCTAAACCCCCATTATCCATCTCACAGAGACCGTCACATCTCTGTGCCCAGGGTTGTACAATGACAAGTTCCTCTATGAACCAGTTGGGGACCATTTCTCAAGCATGGGCAGGAGTCCTGGGGTTCTGGGGATTATATCACATGAACCTTTTTCTCCCATGCTCCCGACCCTAGGGCTCAGGTGGGCTTTGGGCTGTTCCCCTGGCATCTCTTGACTCTCAGATATCCACACTGACCCCTCAGAGCTGAGTCTGGGCAAGGTGGACCCCCTACTAAGCTCCAAAGGCTGGTGAGGTGAGCACCCACTTCGGTGAGGCAGGAGTCCCCTATCTGCCAACCCTGTCGCTCCCTTCACTCGTCCCCACCAGAAATCCCACTCACTGTTCTCTCTGCAGTCATCATCCCTCCCCCACACCCTTTCAAAGGCTCATTTTCCCCTTCCCACCATCCCCTCTTGCTCCTTTTCTGTGCATTACAGCAATGCTCAGAAGTGAACATTTTCCCTTCTCCCAAAGACCTTCCTTCTCTGCCTCATTTCCTGTTCTACTACCACTGCTACAAGTGGGTCAAGCTGCTGGGCAGGGGCGGGGGTTAAGAAATTGTGGCCAATCTGGGAGCCTGGACAAGAGGGAGGAGACCACAGGGATGAGAACTGTTGCCCAGCATCCCTCTGCTCTCTGTCCAGACCTCTCTCTGTCCCCCCTTCAAAACCCCTGGGCTTTCTGTATTCTTATCTATTGCTGCTAAAAAAATTTCCTCTGCACATTCATGTAGGGAAGGAATCTTTCATTCTCTCTCTCTATTATTCTTTTTTAAAATTCTTTTTCTTTTTGCAGGCAATGGGGGTTAAGTGACTTGCCCAGGGTCACACAGCTAGTAAGTGTCAAGTGTCTGAGGCCGGATTTGAACTCAGGTCCTCCTGACTCCAGGGCCGGTGCTTTAACCACTGCACCATCTAGCTGCCCCCTCTATTATTCTTTATCAATACTGAAATACTCTATTGAATTATTCTGTAGATAAAATAAATCAGGAAACGTGTGTGTATACACAATGTGTGTATATATATATGCATGTACAAATATGTATATATATATATGCATGTACAAATATGTATGTATGTATGTATGTATGTATATATACACACACACACACACACACACCCCACGGTTTTTTGTTTCTTTTGGTGAGGCAATTGGGGTTAAGTGACTTGCCCAAGGTCACACAACTAGTAGGTGTTAAGTGTCTGAGGTAGGATTTGAACTCAGGTCCTCCTGACTCCAGGGCCGATGCTCTATCCACTGTGCCATCTAGCTGCTCCGCAAAGTTTTTTTAATTTAAAATTATTTTTAAATTTTCAATTGATTAATTAATTAATTCCACACACACACACACACACACACACACACACATTGCTGGTTACTTCACTGCCCTCCTCTTGACTTCAGTTACCCTTTATCTAAATGAGAGGCTGGAGCAGGTGGCCTCTGAGGTTACTTCTAGTCCTCCAATCTGACCAAACCTGCAGTCACATTCAGATTCTAACCCCATGTCCATTTTAAACCCCTCCCCCCATTCAAGTCACCTAGTTCCCAGTCCCAGATGAGAAATCCCTGCTAGTGAGTGGAATGCTTTCTTTGGGCACATGCCAACTATCACAGTCTTCACTTGCTCTTGGCCTAGACTGGAATAAAACGATTGGTTCCTGCTGGACCTGCCTCCTGAACCATCGTCCCGCCCCCCCCCCCCCCCCCCCCCCCGCGGCCCAATCCCCTCCACTACCCAACCCAAATCACAGGGCCTGTCAGGGAGCCCAGGGGGTGGAAGGACACGGTGCTTTAGGAACCAGTTGGGGACCTTTATCCTACCAGGGGCAGGAGTCCTGGGTTCTGGGGCTTATATTTCCTGGCCCCAGGTCTCCCATGCTTAGGAGCCTGGGCCTCAGGTGGGCTTTGAGTAGGTCCCCTTGCCTCACTCCCCTCTCAGACATCCACTCCCATTTCTAGCAGAGTCTGGAAAAGGTGCACCCCACAGCCACTTCATCCCCGCCCCCCGCCCCCCGCCCCCGCCCCCGCCCCCACTGAGCGCTGATGGCCACTGGCGTCAGCGCCTACCTTGATGACGCCGTTGTCTCATTCCAGCCAATCCACCCTCCTCTCCAGCGCTCCAGCCCCCGCATCCCACTCATCTGTCTCCTTGGAAACAGCATCGCTGCCCCTCACACCCTATTGGTCTCATTTCCTCCCTCCCTGCACCCACGCATTCCCCCCTCCCCTCAGCTACAAGTGGTTCAAACTGCCAGTGGCGTTACTGGCTGTGGCCAATCCGGGAGCCCGGAAGCGGGGAGGGGACCAGGGGACCAGCACTGATGCCTAACGTCCCCCCCCCCAACTCCCTGTTCCAATGGCCCTCTGTCTCCCCCTATTCAGTACCCCAGGGTTTTCTATATTCTTATCAATATGTGTTCAAATACTTCATCTATAGATTCATGTAAAGGAGGAGTCTTCCATTCCCTCTATTCCTCTTTATAAAGGCTGAATCATTCTCTTTATAAACTTAAACATATATTAGTATATATGCGATTATATCCTATATATAAAAATTCATATATTTGCTATATTGCTCTACTCAGACTCATAGAGAAAACTACCAAGTGTCTCTCCTAGAATGAATAAATTCCTGATTATAAAAACGATTCTATTGGTAATATATGATAAGTCATCTACATGAAGACAGAAGATATTCCTGTATAAAAGCCCTCAGGGGCTTCCTCTTCAGCCTTATGTACAAGAAATCCTTGCTTCTTTCCATCAGTCCATTTATGTGACTAGTATATTCTATGACCTCATGAATATTAGGAATCATGAGGACTCCCATGTTCCCTCTTATTTCATATCCATGAGTACCCATATTTTTTCTATTCATATATATACAGACTTGTACATACATTCTCTCTACATGTTCACATATATTGGATCTCCTCTATGTTCTCTCTGCATCTGAAAAGTATTCCACTGCTTCTGTACGTGTGACAATATCTGTAGACACCAGGCTATGTACACACATAGCATATGTGTGCCCATATATAGGAACATAGTAAAAGACTATGGGTACATCTACATAGAAGAAGAGGGAGGGAATGAGCACTCACAAATGAGGTACTCTTATAGAAATAGGGAAAGGTTCTAGGAATTCTCACATAGGCCACCATACAGGGAGGATATATGAATAATCATGCATATGAGTCAAAATGGACAATAGAGATTACATATACATATAGTGAATTGATAATTTCTCATATATATACATATATACACATGTTATTTATTCCCTAGAGTACATGGGGGTACCCATATTTTTCATTCATTTATAGAGAGGGTATATGAGTACTTAAATCAGGAACTTCAGTGGGGGTGTGAAGGCATATTCATTCTCATGAATACCGAAAGAGAACAGATCAGTACTCAGAGGTATGGATATAAGTGAAAGAAAAAGTGAGTACTCATCACAGTCAATATACACATGGAAGAGAGGAATGCTTGCCCAAGAGAATTCACATATGGCCAAATATTCTGCCATTTTCCCCATGAGATTTTCCTTAGGAGTTAAGGTCCCCAGCCTGCTTTGCCACTCTCTGCCCAACCTCTCCACTGCCCAAGTCAATCAGATGTTTCTGAAGACACTGAGGAGATTCCCTTTTGTCTCCTCCTCCAGATTACTAATTGATATAGATTAAAACATTTTTATGAAATAATTGTACCGGAGGCACACGAGTTTGTGTTCATAGAAGTGTGGGAGCTCATGGCTTTCTGTGTGTGTCTGTGTGTCTGAACTTCCATCCCATTGTTCTGTCATTGCTACCACATTGGAATAGGTCAGACTCCTGTGTACATTAATGCAGTTGGTCACAACTTTCAGTGCTGTGTTTTCCTTTAGATTTCTATTAAGCACAGGATTTGCTCCAGTCCGTTCACACCTGTTGAGGAAGTGTTTCTAGCTCTTCTGGTGAACTTGCTGTCCTCTATTTCTGGCCTCATTGTGACAAACAAGTGGATTTGGCTCCTGCTTCTGGCCTCTTCAGGGTGTTTGTAGCAGGAGATGACCTCAGGGATAGGTGCCTATGAAGCTGGTCTCTGCAGGCTAGGGGAGAAGCCCTTTTTCCCTGGTGGGAAGAACCCAACAGATTTGCCCAGGTTGGGAAAGGAAAGGTCACCTGAGCTCTGCTCAAGGGTTTATTTGGGCTTCTCTCCCCACCCTGTCTGCCACAGCCCCCATCTACAGCCCAAGCAAGTCCCTTTGCACAACTGACTCTTTCCACTTCTGTGGATAATCTTCACTTTCCTGTCTGTCCCTGAAAGCGCAACTGCCCCCAGGCCACATTCCCCCAAACACATCTTCATCCCTGCCTCTCCAGGGCTGGCCTCCTTTGGCCAAGGCTTTGGTATTGCTACCACATTCAGCATGTTCAAGGTACTCCTTTTCTGTCACTAAACCTGGAGGATTCTGAGGGCAGGAACCACTCACCGTGCCCTGGCTAACACCTCCAAATCCCAGGAAAATGTTCAAGTAGACAGGCTCATCCCCCCTTTTTCTCCAGTGGAAGAAACCCATCCAAGGAAGGCATGGATTTGTTCATGCTCCAGGGTACCCGTGTACTCCAGGCTGCCCCAAAGGTTGTGCAGGGGCGAGAAGTGAGGGACTGAAGTCTCTCAGAAGCCCCAGCTCTATGGCCAACCTGCCCAGCTGCATCTGGGGATCACTTTCCCAGGGGCCTTCAGCCCAGGAAGCTTTGTCTGTCAGAGAAAGGAGAGGCCAAGATGAAATCCAGGCAGGCAAGAGAGATGTGGGCTCAAGGTCTGGCTCTGCCCCTTACTGGCTCTGTGATCTTGGCCATGTCACTTGCCCTCATCTTGACTTCAGTTACCCTCTCTATAAATGAGAGGCTGGAGCAGGTGGCCTCTGAGGTTACTTCTAGTCCTCCAATCTGACCAAACCTACAGTCTCATTCAGATTCTAACCCCATGTCCATGCTAAAACCCTCCCTCGTGCAAGTCACTGAGTTCCCAGTCCCAGGTGAGAAATGCCTGCTAGTGAGTAGAATGCTTTCCTTTGGGCCCGTGCCAGGCACCAAGGTCTTCACCTGTTGTAGCCCTATCTACTGGAATAACATGTTGGGTTTGGGGACAGCTTGTGGCCCAGTGGATAAAGCACCAGACCTGGATTCTGGAGGACCTGAGTTCAAATCTGTCCTCAGATACTTGTCACTTAGTAGCTGTGTGACCCTGGGAGGTCAGTTAACCCTCATTGCCCTGCAAAGAAAAATGCTTGGTTCCTTTCCTACCTTCTTCCTGAACTATCATACTGCCCCCCTTCCCTGGTATGCCATATGATGTCCCCAAATCACTGAGCCTGGCAGAACTCAGAGCACAGGACGTGGAAAGACATGGTGCGTTAGGAACCAGTTGGGGACCTTTATCCTACCAGGGGCAGGAGTCCTGGGTTCTGGGGCTTATATTTCCTGGCCCCAGGTCTCCGAGCCGTGCCTCAGGTGGGCTTTGAGTAGGTCCCCTTGCCTCACTGCCCTCTCAGACATCCACTCCCACTTCTAGGGGTCCTCATAGAGCCAAGAGGAGCTGAGTCTGGAAAAGGTGAACCCCACACCCACTCCCTCCCCGACCCCCGACCTCCGCCCCCCCCCCCCCGCCCCCGCCCCCACTGAGCGCTGATCGCCACTGGCGTCAGCGCCTACCTGGATGAGGCAGGAGTCTCATTTCAGCCAATCCACGCTCCTCTCCTGCGCTCCAGCCCCCGCATCCCACTCATCTGTCTCCTTGGAAACAGCATCGCTGCCCCTCACACCCTATTGGTCTCATTTCCTCCCTCCCTGCACCCACGCATTTCCCCCTCCTCTCAGCTACAAGTGGCTCAAACTGCCAGTGGCGTTACCTGGCTGTGGCCAATCCGGGAGCCCGGAAGCGGGGAGGGGACTCGGGGACCAGCACTGATGCCTAACGTCCCCCCCCCAACTCCCTGTTCCAATGGCCCTCTGTCTCCCCCTATTCAGTACCCAGGGTTTTCTATATTCTTATCAATATGTGTTCAAATACTTCATCTATAGATTCATGTAAAGGAGGAGTCTTCCATTCCCTCTATTCCTCTTTATAAAGGCTGAATCATTCTCTTTATAAACTTAAACATATATTAGTATATATGCGATTATATCCTATATATAAAAATTCATATATTTGCTATATTGCTCTACTCAGACTCATAGAGAAAACTACCAAGTGTCTCTCCTAGAATGAATAAATTCCTGATTATAAAAACGATTCTATTGGTAATATATGATAAGTCATCTACATGAAGACAGAAGATATTCCTGTATAAAAGCCCTCAGGGGCTTCCTCTTCAGCCTTATGTACAAGAAATCCTTGCTTCTTTCCATCAGTCCATTTATGTGACTAGTATATTCTATGACCTCATGAGTATTAGGAATCATGAGGACTCCCATGTTCCCTCTTATTTCATATCCATGAGTACCCATATTTTTTCTATTCATATATATACAGACTTGTACATACATTCTCTCTACATGTTCACATATATTGGATCTCCTCTATGTTCTCTCTGCATCTGAAAAGTATTCCACTGCTTCTGTATGTGTGACAATATCTGTAGACACCAGGCTATGTACACACATAGCATATGTGTGCCCATATATAGGAACATAGTAAAAGACTATGGGTACATCTACATAGAAGAAGAGGGAGGGAATGAGCACTCACAAATGAGGTACTCTTATAGAAATAGGGAAAGGTTCTAGGAATTCTCACATAGGCCACCATACAGGGAGGATATATGAATAATCATGCATATGAGTCAAAATGGACAATAGAGATTACATATACATATAGTGAATTGATAATTTCTCATATATATACATATATACACATGTTATTTATTCCCTAGAGTACATGGGGGTACCCATATTTTTCATTCATTTATAGAGAGGGTATATGAGTACTTAAATCAGGAACTTCAGTGGGGGTGTGAAGGCATATTCATTCTCATGAATACCGAAAGAGAACAGATCAGTACTCAGAGGTATGGATATAAGTGAAAGAAAAAGTGAGTACTCATCACAGTCAATATACACATGGAATAGAGGAATGCTTGCCCAAGAGAATTCACATATGGCCAAATATTCTGCCATTTTCCCCATGAGATTTTCCTTAGGAGTTAAGGTCCCCAGCCTGCTTTGCCACTCTCTGCCCAACCTCTCCACTGCCCAAGTCAATCAGATGTTTCTGAAGACACTGAGGAGATTCCCTTTTGTCTCCTCCTCCAGATTACTAATTGATATAGATTAAAACATTTTTATGAAATAATTGTACCGGAGGCACACGAGTTTGTGTTCATAGAAGTGTGGGAGCTCATGGCTTTCTGTGTGTGTCTGTGTGTCTGAACTTCCATCCCATTGTTCTGTCATTGCTACCACATTGGAATAGGTCAGACTCCTGTGTACATTATTGCAGGTGGTCACAACTTTCAGTGCTTTGCTGTCCTTTAGATTTCTATTAAGCACAGGATTTGCTCCAGTCAGTTCACACCTGTTGAAGAAGTGTTTCTAGCTCTTCTGGTGAACTTGCTGTCCTCTATTTCTGGCCTCATTGTGACAAACAAGTGGATTTGGCTCCTGCTTCTGGCCTCTTCAGGGTGTTTGTAGCAGGAGATGACCTCAGGGATAGGTGCCTATGAAGCTGGTCTCTGCAGGCTAGGGGAGAAGCCCTTTTTCCCTGGTGGGAAGAACCCAACAGATTTGCCCAGGTTGGGAAAGGAAAGGTCACCTGAGCTCTGCTCAAGGGTTTATTTGGGCTTCTCTCCCCACCCTGTCTGCCACAGCCCCCATCTACAGCCCAAGCAGGTCCCATTGCACAACTGACACTTTCCACTTCTGTGGAAAATCTTCACTTTCCTGTCTGTCCCTGAAAACCCAACTGCCCCCAGCCCACATTCCCCCAAACACGTCTTCATCCCTGCCTCTCCAGGGCTGGCCTCCTTTGGCCAAGGCTTTGGTATTGCTACCACATTCAGCATGTTCAAGGTACTCCTTTTCTGTCACTAAACCTGGAGGATTCTGAGGGCAGGAACCACTCACCGTGCCCTGGCTAACACCTCCAAATCCCAGGAAAATGTTCAAGTAGACAGGCTCATCCCCCCTTTTTCTCCAGTGGAAGAAACCCATCCAAGGAAGGCATGGATTTGTTCATGCTCCAGGGTACCCGTGTACTCCAGGCTGCCCCAAAGGTTGTGCAGGGGCGAGAAGTGAGGGACTGAAGTCTCTCAGAAGCCCCAGCTCTATGGCCAACCTGCCCAGCTGCATCTGGGGATCACTTTCCCAGGGGCCTTCAGCCCAGGAAGCTTTGTCTGTCAGAGAAAGGAGAGGCCAAGATGAAATCCAGGCAGGCAAGAGAGATGTGGGCTCAAGGTCTGGCTCTGCCCCTTACTGGCTCTGTGATCTTGGCCATGTCACTTGCCCTCATCTTGACTTCAGTTACCCTCTCTCTATATGAGAGGCTGGAGCAGGTGGCCTCTGAGGTTACTTCTAGTCCTCCAATCTGACCAAACCTGCAGTCTCATTCAGATTCTAACCCCATGTCCATGCTAAACCCCTCCCTCGTGCAAGTCACTGAGTTCCCAGTCCCAGGTGAGAAATGGCTGCTAGTGAGTAGAATGCTGTCCTTTGGGTCCATGCCAGGCACCAAGGTCTTCACCTGTTGTAGCCCTATCTACTGGCATAACATGCTTGGTGTGGGTCAGCTAAGTGGCCCCGTGGATAAAGCACCAGACCTGGATTCTGGAGGACCTGAGTTCAAATCTGTCCTCAGATACTTGTCACTTACTAGCTCTGTGACCCTGGGAGGTCAGTTAACCCTCATTGCTCCCCAACGAAAAATGCTTGGTTCCTTTCCTACCTTCTTCCTGAACTATCGTACTGCCCCCCCCCCCTCCCTGGCATGCCACACCATGCCCCCAAATCTCTGGGCCTGGCAGAACTCAGAGTACAGGGGGTGGAAAGACATGGTGCTTTAGGAACTAGTTGGGGACCTTTATCCTACCAGGGGCAGGAGTCCTGGGGTCTGGGGCTTATATCTCCTGGCCCCAGGTCTCCCATGCTTAGGAGCCGGGCCTCAGGTGGGCTTTGTGTAGGTCCCCTTGCCTCACTCCCCTCTCAGACATCCACTCCCACTTCTAGGGGTCCTCATAGAGCCAAGAGGAGCAGAGTCTGGAAAAGGTGAACCCCACACCCACTCCCTCCCCGACCCCCGCCCCCGCCCCCACTGAGCGCTGATCGCCACTGGCGTCAGCGCCTACCTGGATGAGGCAGGAGTCTCATTTCAGCCAATCCACGCTCCTCTCCTGCGCTCCAGCCCCCGCATCCCACTCATCTGTCTCCTTGGAAACAGCATCGCTGCCCCTCACACCCTATTGGTCTCATTTCCTCCCTCCCTGCACCCACGCATTCCCCCCTCCCCTCAGCTACAAGTGACTCGAACTACCAGTGGCGTTACCTGGCTGTGGCCAATCCGGGAGCCCGGAAGCGGGGAGGGGACCCGGGGACCAGCACTGATGCCTAACGTCCCCCCCCAACTCCCTGTTCCAATGGCCCTCTGTCCCCCCCTATTCAGTACCCCAGGGTTTCCTATATTCTTATCAATGTGTGTTCAAATATTTCATCCATAGATTCATGTAAAGGAGGAGTCTTCCATTCCCTCCATTCCTCTTTATAAAGGCTGAATCATTCTCTTTATAAACTTAAACATATATTAGTATATATGTGATTATATCCTATATATAAAAATTCATAAATTTGCTATATTGCTCTACTCAGACTCATAGAGAAAACTACCAAGTGTCTCTCCTAGAATGAATAATTTCCTGATTATAAAAACGATTCTATTGGGAATATATGATAACTCATCTATATAAAGACAGAAGATATTCCTGTATAAAAGCCCTCAGGGGCTTCCTCTTCAGCCTTATGTACAAGAAATCCTTGCTTCTTTCCATCAGTCCATTTATGTGACTAGTATTTTCTATGTCCTCATGAATATTAGGAATCATGTGGACTCCCATGTTCCCTCTTAATTCATATCCATGAGTACCCATATTTTTCAATTCATATATATACATACTTGTACATACATTCTCTCTACATGTTCACATATATTGGATCTCCTCTATGTTCTCTCTGTATCTGAAAAGTATTCCAGTGCTTCTGTACTTGTGACGGAATATATGTTGACACCAGGCAATGTACACACACATAAGAACATAGTCAAAGACTATGGGTACCTCTACATAGAAGCAGAGGGAGGGAATGAGCACTCAGAAATGAGGTACTCTCATAGAAATAGGGAAAGGCTCTAGGAATTCTCACATAGGCCACCATATAGGGAGGATATATGAATAATCATGCATATGAGTCAAAATGCACAATAGAGATTATATATACATATAGTGAATTGATAATTTCTCATATATATACATATATACACATGTTTTTTTATTCCCTAGAGTACATGGTGGTACCCATATTTTTCATTCATTTATAGAGCGGGTATATGAGTACTTAAATCAGGAACTTCAGTGGCGGTGTGAAGGCATATTCATTCTCATGAATACTGAAAGAGAACAGCTCAGTACTCAGAGGTATGGATATAAGTGAGAGAAAAAGTGTGTACTCATCACTGTCAGTATGCACATGGAAGAGAGGAATGCTTGCCCAAGAGAATTCACATATGGCCAAATATTCTGCCATTTCCCTCATGAGATTTTCCTAAGGAGTTAAGGTCCCCAGCCTGCTTTGCCACTCTCTGCCCAACCTCTCCATTGCCCAAGTCAATCAGATGTTTCTGAAGACACTGAGGAGATTCCCTTTTGTCTCCTCCTCCAGATTACTAATTGATATAGATTAAAACATTTTTATGAAATAATTGTACCGGAGGCACACGAGTTTGTGTTCATAGAAGTGTGGGAGCTCATGGCTTTCTGTGTGTGTCTGTGTGTCTGAACTTCCATCCCATTGTTCTGTCATTGCTACCACATTGGAATAGGTCAGACTCCTGTGTACATTAATGCAGGTGGTCACAACTTTCAGTGCTTTGCTGTCCTTTAGATTTCTATTAAGCACAGGATTTGCTCCAGTCAGTTCACACCTGTTGAGGAAGTGTTTCTAGCTCTTCTGGTGAACTTGCTGTCCTCTATTTCTGGCCTCATTGTGACAAACAAGTGGATTTGGCTCCTGCTTCTGGCCTCTTCAGGGTGTTTGTAGCAGGAGATGACCTCAGGGATAGGTGCCTATGAAGCTGGTCTCTGCAGGCTAGGGGAGAAGCCCTTTTTCCCTGGTGGGAAGAACCCAACAGATTTGCCCAGGTTGGGAAAGGAAAGGTCACCTGAGCTCTGCTCAAGGGTTTATTTGGGCTTCTCTCCCCACCCTGTCTGCCACAGCCCCCATCTACAGCCCAAGCAGGTCCCTTTGCACAACTGACACTTTCCACTTCTGTGGAAAATCTTCACTTTCCTGTCAGTCCCTGAAAACCCAACTGCCCCCAGCCCACATTCCCCCAAACACGTCTTCATCCCTGCCTCTCCAGGGCTGGCCTCCTTTGGCCAAGGCTTTGGTATTGCTACCACATTCAGCATGTTCAAGGTACTCCTTTTCTGTCACTAAACCTGGAGGATTCTGAGGGCAGGAACCACTCACCGTGCCCTGGCTAACACCTCCAAATCCCAGGAAAATGTTCAAGTAGACAGGCTCATCCCCCCTTTTTCTCCAGTGGAAGAAACCCATCCAAGGAAGGCATGGATTTGTTCATGCTCCAGGGTACCCGTGTACTCCAGGCTGCCCCAAAGGTTGTGCAGGGGCGAGAAGTGAGGGACTGAAGTCTCTCAGAAGCCCCAGCTCTATGGCCAACCTGCCCAGCTGCATCTGGGGATCACTTTCCCAGGGGCCTTCAGCCCAGGAAGCTTTGTCTGTCAGAGAAAGGAGAGGCCAAGATGAAATCCAGGCAGGCAAGAGAGATGTGGGCTCAAGGTCTGGCTCTGCCCCTTACTGGCTCTGTGATCTTGGCCATGTCACTGCCCTCATCTTGACTTCAGTTACCCTCTATATGAGAGGCTGGAGCAGGTGGCCTCTGAGGTTACTTCTAGTCCTCCAATCTGACCAAACCTGCAGTCTCATTCAGATTCTAACCCCATGTCCATGCTAAACCCCTCCCTCGTGCAAGTCACTGAGTTCCCAGTCCCAGGTGAGAAATGCCTGCTAGTGAGTAGAATGATTTCCTTTGGGCCCGTGCCAGGCACCAAGGTCTTCACCTGTTGTAGCCCTATCTACTGGCATAACATGCTTGGTGTGGGTCAGCTAAGTGGCCACGTGGATAAAGCACCAGACCTGGATTCTGGAGGACCTGATTTCAAATCTGTCCTCAGATACTTGTCACTTACTAGCTCTGTAACCCTGGGAGGTCAGTTAACCCTCATTGCTCCCCAAAGAAAAATGCTTGGTTCCTTTCCTACCTTCTTCCTGAACTATCGTACTGCCCCCCCTTCCCTGGCATGCCACACCATGCCCCCAAATCACTGGGCCTGGCAGAACTCAGAGCACAGGACGTGGAAAGACATGGTGCTTTAGGAACCAGTTGGGGACCTTTATCCTACCAGGGGCAGGAGTCCTGGGGTCTGGGGCTTATATTTCCTGGCCCCAGGTCTCCAAGCCGTGCCTCAGGTGGGCTTTGTGTAGGTCCCCTTGCCTCACTGCCCTCTCAGACATCCACTCCCATTTCTAGGGGTCCTCATAGAGCCAAGAGGAGCTGAGTCTGGAAAAGGTGAACCCCACACCCACTCCCTCCCCGACCCCCGACCTCCGCCCCCCCCCCCCGCCCCCGCCCCCACTGAGCGCTGATCGCCACTGGCGTCAGCGCCTACCTGGATGAGGCAGGAGTCTCATTTCAGCCAATCCACGCTCCTCTCCTGCGCTCCAGCCCCCGCATCCCACTCATCCGTCTCCTTGGAAACAGCATCGCTGCCCCTCACACCCTATTGGTCTCATTTCCTCCCTCCCTGCACCCACGCATTCCCCCCTCCCCTCAGCTACAAGTGGCTCGAACTACCAGTGGCGTTACCTGGCTGTGGCCAATCCCGGAGCCCGGAAGCGGGGAGGGGACCCGGGGACCAGCACTGATGCCTAACGTCCCCCCCCAACTCCCTGTTCCAATGGTCCTCTGTCCCCCCTATTCAGTACCCCAGGGTTTTCTATATTCTTATCAATGTGTGTTCAAATATTTCATCTATAGCTTCATGTAAAGGTGGAATCTTCCATTCCCTCTATTCCTCTTTATAAAGGCTGAATCATTCTCATTATAAACCTAAACATATATTAGTATATATGTGATTATATCCTATATATAAAATTCATATATTTGCTATATTGCTCTACTCAGACTCATATAGAAAACTACCAAGTGTCTCTCCTAGAATGAATAAATTCCTGATTATAAAAACGATTCTATTGGTAATATATGATAACTCATCTATATGAAGACAGAAGATATTCCTACATAAAAGCCCTCAGGGGCTTTCTCTTCAGCCTTATGTACAAGAAATTCTTGCTTCTTTCCATCAATCCATTTATGTGACTAGTTTATTTTATGACCTCATGAATATTAGGAATCATGTGGACTCCAATGTTCCCTTTTAATTCATATCCGTGTGTACCCATATTTTTTCTATTCATATATATACATACTTTTACATACATTCTCTCCACATGTTCACATATATTGGATCTCCTCTATGTTCTCTCTGCATCTGAAAAGTATTCCACTGCTTCTGTACTTGTGACACAATATCTGTAGACACCAGGCGATGTACACACACAGCATATGTGTGCCCTTATATAGGAACATAGTCAAAGACTATGGGTACATCTATATGGAAGAAGAGGGAGGGAATGAGCACTCACAAATGAGGTACTCTCATAGAAATAGGGAAAGGCTCTAGGAATTCTCACATAGGCCACCATATAGGGAGGATATATGAATAATCATGCATATGAGTCAAAATGGACAATAGAGATTACATATACATATAGTGAATTGATAATTTCTCATATATATGCATATATACACACGTTTTTTATTGCCTAGAGTACATGGGGGTACCCATATTTTTCATTCATTTATAGAGAGGGTATATGAGTACTTAAATCAGGAACTTCAGTGGGGGTGTGAAGGCATATTCATTCTCATGAATACTGAAAGAGAACAGATCAGTACTCAGAGGTATGGATATAAGTGAAAGAAAAAGTGAGTACTCATCACTGTCAATATACACATGGAAGAGAGGAATGCTTGCCCAAGAGAATTCACATATGGCCAAATATTCTGCCATTTTCCCCATGAGATTTTCCTTAGGAGTTAAGGTCCCCAGCCTGCTTTGCCACTCTCTGCTCAACCTCTCCACTGCCCAAGTCAATCAGATGTTTCTGAAGACACTGAGGAGATTCCCTTTTGTCTCCTCCTCCAGATTACTAATTGATATAGATTAAAACATTTTTATGAAATAATTGTACCGGAGGCACACGAGTTTGTGTTCATAGAAGTGTGGGAGCTCATGGCTTTCTGTGTGTGTCTGTGTGTCTGAACTTCCATCCCATTGTTCTGTCATTGCTACCACATTGGAATAGGTCAGACTCCTGTGTACATTAATGCAGTTGGTCACAACTTTCAGTGCTGTGTTTTCCTTTAGATTTCTATTAAGCACAGGATTTGCTCCAGTCCGTTCACACCTGTTGAGGAAGTGTTTCTAGCTCTTCTGGTGAACTTGCTGTCCTCTATTTCTGGCCTCATTGTGACAAACAAGTGGATTTGGCTCCTGCTTCTGGCCTCTTCAGGGTGTTTGTAGCAGGAGATGACCTCAGGGATAGGTGCCTATGAAGCTGGTCTCTGCAGGCTGGGGGAGAAGCCCTTTTTCCCTGGTGGGAAGAACCCAACAGATTTGCCCAGGTTGGGAAAGGAAAGGTCACCTGAGCTCTGCTCAAGGGTTTATTTGGGCTTCTCTCCCCACCCTGTCTGCCACAGCCCCCATCTGCAGTCCAAGCAGGTCCCTTTGCACAACTGACACTTTCCACTTCTGTGGATAATCTTCACTTTCCTGTCTGTCTCTGAAAGCCCAACTACCCTCAAGCCCACATTCCCCCAAACATGTCTTCGTCCCTGGGCTGGCCTCCTTTGGCCAAGGCTTTGGTATGTCCATGCTAGACCCCACCCTCGTGCAAGTCACCGAGTTCCCAGTCCCAGGTGAGAAATGCCTGCTAGTGAGTAGAATGCTTTCCTTTGGGCCCGTGCCAGGCACCAAGGTCTTCACCTGTTGTAGCCCTATCTACTGGAATAACATGTTTGGTTTGGGGACAGCTAGTGGCCCAGTGGATAAAGCACCAGACCTGGATTCTGGAGGACCTGAGTTCAAATCTGTCCTCAGATACTTGTCACTTACTAGCTCTGTGACCCTGGGAGGTCAGTTAACCCTCATTGCTCCCCAAAGAAAAATGCTTGGTTCCTTTCCTACCTTCTTCCTGAACTATCATACTGCCCCCCCTTCCCTGGTATGCCATATGATGTCCCCAAATCACTGAGCCTGGCAGAACTCAGAGCACAGGACGTGGAAAGACATGGTGCTTTAGGAACCAGTTGGGGACCTTTATCCTACCAGGGGCAGGAGTCCTGGGGTCTGGGGCTTATATTTCCTGGCCCCAGGTCTCCAAGCCGTGCCTCAGGTGGGCTTTGTGTAGGTCCCCTTGCCTCACTGCCCTCTCAGACATCCACTCCCATTTCTAGGGGTCCTCATAGAGCCAAGAGGAGCTGAGTCTGGAAAAGGTGAACCCCACACCCACTCCCTCCCCGACCCCCGACCTCCGCCCCCCCCGCCCCCGCCCCCACTGAGCGCTGATCGCCACTGGCGTCAGGATGAGGCAGGAGTCTCATTTCAGCCAATCCACGCTCCTCTCCTGCGCTCCAGCCCCCGCATCCCACTTATCTGTCTCCTTGGAAACAGCATCGCTGCCCCTCACACCCTATTGGTCTCATTTCCTCCCTCCCTGCACCCACGCATTCCCCCCTCCCCTCAGCTACAAGTGGCTCGAACTACCAGTGGCGTTACCTGGCTGTGGCCAATCCCGGAGCCCCGAAGCGGGGAGGGGACCCGGGGACCAGCATTGATGCCTAACGTCCCGCCCCAACTCCCTGTTCCAATGGCCCTCTGTCCCCCCCTATTCAGTACCCCAGGGTTTTCTATATTCTTATCAATGTGTGTTCAAATACTTTATCTATAGATTCATGTAAAGGAGGAATCTTCCATTCCCTGTATTTCTCTTTATAAAGGCTGAATCATTCTCATTATAAACCTAAACATATATTAGTATATATGTGATTATATCCTATATATAAAAATTCATATATTTGCTATATTGCTCTACTCAGACTCATAGAGAAAACTACCAAGTGTCTCTCCTAGAATGAATAAATTCCTGATTATAAAAACCATTCTATTGGTAATATATGATAACTCATCTATATGAAGACAGAAGATATTCCTATATAAAAGCCCTCAGGGGCTTTCTCTTCAGCCTTATGTACAAGAAATCCTTGCTTCTTTCCATCAATCCATTTATGTGACTAGTATATTCTATGTCCTCATGAATATTAGGAATCATGTGGACTCCCATGTTCCCTCTTAATTCATATCCGTGAGTACCCATATTTTTTCTATTCATATATATACATACTTGTACATACATTCTCTCTACATGTTCACATATATTGGATCTCCTCTATGTTCTCTCTGCATCTGAAAAGTATTCCACTGCTTCTGTAAGTGTGATGGAATATATGTAGACACCAGGCGATATACACATACATAAGAAAATAGTCAAAGACTATGGGTACCTCTACATAGAAGAAGAGGGAGGGAATGAGCACTCACAAATGAGTTACTCTCATAGAAATAGAGAAAGGCTCTAGGAATTCTAACATAGGCCACCATATAGGGAGGATATATGAATAACCATGCATAAGAGTCAAAATGGACAATAGAGATTATATAGAAATATAGTGAATTGATAATTTCTCATATATATATATGTGTGTGTGTGTGAGTTTTTTTTATTCCTTAGTGTACATGGGGGTACCCATATTTTTCATTAATTTAGAGAGGGGATATGAGTACTTAAATCAGGAACTTCAGTGGGGGTGTGAAGGCATATTCATTCTCATGAATACCGAAAGAGAACAGATCAGTACTCAGAGGTATGGATATAAGTGAAAGAAAAAGTGAGTACTCATCACAGTCAATATACACATGGAAGAGAGGAATGCTTGCCCAAGAGAATTCACATATGGCCAAATATTCTGCCATTTTCCCCATGAGATTTTCCTTAGGAGTTAAGGTCCCCAGCCTGCTTTGCCACTCTCTGCCCAACCTCTCCACTGCCCAAGTCAATCAGATGTTTCTGAAGACACTGAGGAGATTCCCTTTTGTCTCCTCCTCCAGATTACTAATTGATATAGATTAAAACATTTTATGAAATAATTGTACCGGAGGCACACGAATTTGTGTTCATAGAAGTGTGGGAGCTCATGGCTTTCTGTGTGTGTCTGCGTGTCTGAACTTTCATCCCAATGTTCTGTCATTGCTACCACATTGGAATAGGTCAGACTCCTGTGTACATTAATGCAGGTGGTCACAACTTTCAGTGCTGTGCTGTCCTTTAGATTTCTATTAACCACAGGATTTGCTCCAGTCAGTTCACACCTGTTGAGGAAGTGTTTCTAGCTCTTCTGGTGAACTTGCTCTCCTCTACTTCTGGCCTCATTTTGACCAACAGTTGGGTTTGGCTCCTGCTTCTGGCCTCTTCAGGGTTTTTGTAGCAGGAGATGACCTCAGGGATAGGTGCCTATGAAGCTGGTCTCTGCAGGCTAGGGGAGAAGCCCTTTTTCCCTGGTGGGAAGAACCCAACAGATTTGCCCAGGTTGGGAAAGGAAAGGTCACCTGAGCTCTGCTCAAGGGTTTATTTGGGCTTCTCTCCCCACCCTGTCTGCCACAGCCCCCATCTGCAGTCCAAGCAGGTCCCTTTGCACAAATGACACTTTCCACTTCTGTGGATAATCTTCACTTTCCTGTCTGTCTCTGAAAGCACAACTGCCCCCAGCCCACATTCCCCCAAACACGTCTTCATCCCTGCCTCTCCAGGGCTGGCCTCCTTTGGCCAAGGCTTTGGTATTGCTACCACATTCAGCATGTTCAAGGTACTCCTTTTCTGTCACTAATCCTGGAGGATTCTGAGGGCAGGAAACACCGTGCCCCGGCTAACACTTCCAAATCCCAGGAAAATGTTCAAGTAGACAGGCTCATCCCCCCTTTTTCTCCAGCGGAAGAAATCCATCCAAGGTAGGCATGGATTTGTTCATGCTCCAGGGTACCTGTGTACTCCAGGCTGCCCCAAAGGTTGTGCAGGGGCGAGAAGTGAGGGACTGAAGTCTATCAGAAGCCCCAGCTCTATGGCCAACCTGCCCAGCTGCATCTGGGGAGCACTTTCCCAGGGGCCTTCAGCCCATGAAGCTTTGTCTGTCAGAGAAAGGAGAGGCCAAGATGAAATCCAGGCAGGCAAGAGAGATGTGGGCTCAAGGTCTGGCTCTGCCCCTTACTGGCTCTGTGACCTTGGCCATGTCACTGCCTTTGTTTTGACTTCAGTTACCCTCTCTCTAATTGAGAGGCTGGCGCAGGTGGCCTCTGAGGTTACTTCTAGTCCTCTAATCTTACCAAACCTACAGTCTCATTCAGATTCTAACCCCATGTCCATGCTAAACCCCGCCCTCGTGCAAGTCACAGAGTTCCCAGTCCCAGGTGAGAAATGCCTGCTAGTGAGTAGAATAGTTTCCTTTGGGCCCATGCCAGGCCCCAAGGTCTTCACCTGTTTTAGCCCTATCTACTGGAATAACATGCTTGGTTTGGGGACAGCTAGTGGCCCCGTGGATAAAGCACCAGACCTGGATTCTGGAGGACCTGAGTTCAAATCTGTCCTCAGATACTTGTCACTTAGTAGCTGTGTGACCCTGGGAGGTCAGTTAACCCTCATTGCCCTGCAAAGAAAAATGCTTGGTTTCTTTACTACCTGCCTCCTGAACCATTGAACTGCCCCCTCTTCCCTGGCATGCCACACCGTGTCCCCAAATCACAGGGCCTATGAGACCTCAGAACCCAGGGTGTGGAACGACATGGTGCTTTAGGAACCAGTTGGGGACCTTTATCCTACCAGGGGCAGGAGTCCTGGGATCTGGGGCTTATATTTCCTGGCCCCAGATCTCCCATGCTTAGGAGCCTGGGCTTCAGGTGGGCTTTGAGCAGGTCCCCTTGCCTCACTGCCCTCTCAGACATCCACTCCCATTTTTAGGGGTCCTCATAGATCCAAGAGGAGCTGAGTCTGGAAAAGGTGAACCGCACACCCACTCCCTCCCCGACCCCCGACCTCCGCCCCCCCCCCGCCCCCGCCCCCACTGAGCGCTGATCGCCACTGGCGTCAGCGCCTACCTGGATGAGGCAGGAGTCTCATTTCAGCCAATCCACGCTCCTCTCCTGCGCTCCAGCCCCCGCATCCCACTTATCTGTCTCCTTGGAAACAGCATCGCTGCCCCTCACACCCTATTGGTCTCATTTCCTCCCTCCCTGCACCCACGCATTCCCCCCTCCCCTCAGCTACAAGTGGCTCGAACTACCAGTGGCGTTACCTGGCTGTGGCCAATCCCGGAGCCCGGAAGCGGGGAGGGGACCCGGGGACCAGCACTGATGCCTAACGTCCCCCCCCAACTCCCTGTTCCAATGGTCCTCTGTCCCCCCTATTCAGTACCCCAGGGTTTTCTATATTCTTATCAATGTGTGTTCAAATATTTCATCTATAGCTTCATGTAAAGGTGGAATCTTCCATTCCCTCTATTCCTCTTTATAAAGGCTGAATCATTCTCATTATAAACCTAAACATATATTAGTATATATGTGATTATATCCTATATATAAAAATTCATATATTTGCTATATTGCTCTACTCAGACTCATATAGAAAACTACCAAGTGTCTCTCCTAGAATGAATAAATTCCTGATTATAAAAACGATTCTATTGGTAATATATGATAACTCATCTATATGAAGACAGAAGATATTCCTACATAAAAGCCCTCAGGGGCTTTCTCTTCAGCCTTATGTACAAGAAATCCTTGCTTCTTTCCATCAATCCATTTATGTGACTAGTTTATTTTATGACCTCATGAATATTAGGAATCATGTGGACTCCAATGTTCCCTTTTAATTCATATCCGTGTGTACCCATATTTTTTCTATTCATATATATACATACTTTTACATACATTCTCTCCACATGTTCACATATATTGGATCTCCTCTATGTTCTCTCTGCATCTGAAAAGTATTCCACTGCTTCTGTACTTGTGACACAATATCTGTAGACACCAGGCGATGTACACACACAGCATATGTGTGCCCTTATATAGGAACATAGTCAAAGACTATGGGTACATCTATATGGAAGAAGAGGGAGGGAATGAGCACTCACAAATGAGGTACTCTCATAGAAATAGGGAAAGGCTCTAGGAATTCTCACATAGGCCACCATATAGGGAGGATATATGAATAATCATGCATATGAGTCAAAATGGACAATAGAGATTACATATACATATAGTGAATTGATAATTTCTCATATATATGCATATATACACACGTTTTTTATTGCCTAGAGTACATGGGGGTACCCATATTTTTCATTCATTTATAGAGAGGGTATATGAGTACTTAAATCAGGAACTTCAGTGGGGGTGTGAAGGCATATTCATTCTCATGAATACTGAAAGAGAACAGATCAGTACTCAGAGGTATGGATATAAGTGAAAGAAAAAGTGAGTACTCATCACTGTCAATATACACATGGAAGAGAGGAATGCTTGCCCAAGAGAATTCACATATGGCCAAATATTCTGCCATTTTCCCCATGAGATTTTCCTTAGGAGTTAAGGTCCCCAGCCTGCTTTGCCACTCTCTGCTCAACCTCTCCACTGCCCAAGTCAATCAGATGTTTCTGAAGACACTGAGGAGATTCCCTTTTGTCTCCTCCTCCAGATTACTAATTGATATAGATTAAAACATTTTTATGAAATAATTGTACCGGAGGCACACGAGTTTGTGTTCATAGAAGTGTGGGAGCTCATGGCTTTCTGTGTGTGTCTGTGTGTCTGAACTTCCATCCCATTGTTCTGTCATTGCTACCACATTGGAATAGGTCAGACTCCTGTGTACATTAATGCAGTTGGTCACAACTTTCAGTGCTGTGTTTTCCTTTAGATTTCTATTAAGCACAGGATTTGCTCCAGTCCGTTCACACCTGTTGAGGAAGTGTTTCTAGCTCTTCTGGTGAACTTGCTGTCCTCTATTTCTGGCCTCATTGTGACAAACAAGTGGATTTGGCTCCTGCTTCTGGCCTCTTCAGGGTGTTTGTAGCAGGAGATGACCTCAGGGATAGGTGCCTATGAAGCTGGTCTCTGCAGGCTGGGGGAGAAGCCCTTTTTCCCTGGTGGGAAGAACCCAACAGATTTGCCCAGGTTGGGAAAGGAAAGGTCACCTGAGCTCTGCTCAAGGGTTTATTTGGGCTTCTCTCCCCACCCTGTCTGCCACAGCCCCCATCTGCAGTCCAAGCAGGTCCCTTTGCACAACTGACACTTTCCACTTCTGTGGATAATCTTCACTTTCCTGTCTGTCTCTGAAAGCCCAACTACCCTCAAGCCCACATTCCCCCAAACATGTCTTCGTCCCTGGGCTGGCCTCCTTTGGCCAAGGCTTTGGTATGTCCATGCTAGACCCCACCCTCGTGCAAGTCACCGAGTTCCCAGTCCCAGGTGAGAAATGCCTGCTAGTGAGTAGAATGCTTTCCTTTGGGCCCGTGCCAGGCACCAAGGTCTTCACCTGTTGTAGCCCTATCTACTGGAATAACATGTTTGGTTTGGGGACAGCTAGTGGCCCAGTGGATAAAGCACCAGACCTGGATTCTGGAGGACCTGAGTTCAAATCTGTCCTCAGATACTTGTCACTTACTAGCTCTGTGACCCTGGGAGGTCAGTTAACCCTCATTGCTCCCCAAAGAAAAATGCTTGGTTCCTTTCCTACCTTCTTCCTGAACTATCATACTGCCCCCCTTCCCTGGTATGCCATATGATGTCCCCAAATCACTGAGCCTGGCAGAACTCAGAGCACAGGACGTGGAAAGACATGGTGCTTTAGGAACCAGTTGGGGACCTTTATCCTACCAGGGGCAGGAGTCCTGGGGTCTGGGGCTTATATTTCCTGGCCCCAGGTCTCCAAGCCGTGCCTCAGGTGGGCTTTGTGTAGGTCCCCTTGCCTCACTGCCCTCTCAGACATCCACTCCCATTTCTAGGGGTCCTCATAGAGCCAAGAGGAGCTGAGTCTGGAAAAGGTGAACCCCACACCCACTCCCTCCCCGACCCCCGACCTCCGCCCCCCCCGCCCCCGCCCCCACTGAGCGCTGATCGCCACTGGCGTCAGGATGAGGCAGGAGTCTCATTTCAGCCAATCCACGCTCCTCTCCTGCGCTCCAGCCCCCGCATCCCACTTATCTGTCTCCTTGGAAACAGCATCGCTGCCCCTCACACCCTATTGGTCTCATTTCCTCCCTCCCTGCACCCACGCATTCCCCCCTCCCCTCAGCTACAAGTGGCTCGAACTACCAGTGGCGTTACCTGGCTGTGGCCAATCCCGGAGCCCCGAAGCGGGGAGGGGACCCGGGGACCAGCATTGATGCCTAACGTCCCGCCCCAACTCCCTGTTCCAATGGCCCTCTGTCCCCCCCTATTCAGTACCCCAGGGTTTTCTATATTCTTATCAATGTGTGTTCAAATACTTTATCTATAGATTCATGTAAAGGAGGAATCTTCCATTCCCTGTATTTCTCTTTATAAAGGCTGAATCATTCTCATTATAAACCTAAACATATATTAGTATATATGTGATTATATCCTATATATAAAAATTCATATATTTGCTATATTGCTCTACTCAGACTCATAGAGAAAACTACCAAGTGTCTCTCCTAGAATGAATAAATTCCTGATTATAAAAACCATTCTATTGGTAATATATGATAACTCATCTATATGAAGACAGAAGATATTCCTATATAAAAGCCCTCAGGGGCTTTCTCTTCAGCCTTATGTACAAGAAATCCTTGCTTCTTTCCATCAATCCATTTATGTGACTAGTATATTCTATGTCCTCATGAATATTAGGAATCATGTGGACTCCCATGTTCCCTCTTAATTCATATCCGTGAGTACCCATATTTTTTCTATTCATATATATACATACTTGTACATACATTCTCTCTACATGTTCACATATATTGGATCTCCTCTATGTTCTCTCTGCATCTGAAAAGTATTCCACTGCTTCTGTAAGTGTGATGGAATATATGTAGACACCAGGCGATATACACATACATAAGAAAATAGTCAAAGACTATGGGTACCTCTACATAGAAGAAGAGGGAGGGAATGAGCACTCACAAATGAGTTACTCTCATAGAAATAGAGAAAGGCTCTAGGAATTCTAACATAGGCCACCATATAGGGAGGATATATGAATAACCATGCATAAGAGTCAAAATGGACAATAGAGATTATATAGAAATATAGTGAATTGATAATTTCTCATATATATATATGTGTGTGTGTGTGAGTTTTTTTTATTCCTTAGTGTACATGGGGGTACCCATATTTTTCATTAATTTAGAGAGGGGATATGAGTACTTAAATCAGGAACTTCAGTGGGGGTGTGAAGGCATATTCATTCTCATGAATACCGAAAGAGAACAGATCAGTACTCAGAGGTATGGATATAAGTGAAAGAAAAAGTGAGTACTCATCACAGTCAATATACACATGGAAGAGAGGAATGCTTGCCCAAGAGAATTCACATATGGCCAAATATTCTGCCATTTTCCCCATGAGATTTTCCTTAGGAGTTAAGGTCCCCAGCCTGCTTTGCCACTCTCTGCCCAACCTCTCCACTGCCCAAGTCAATCAGATGTTTCTGAAGACACTGAGGAGATTCCCTTTTGTCTCCTCCTCCAGATTACTAATTGATATAGATTAAAACATTTTTATGAAATAATTGTACCGGAGGCACACGAATTTGTGTTCATAGAAGTGTGGGAGCTCATGGCTTTCTGTGTGTGTCTGCGTGTCTGAACTTTCATCCCAATGTTCTGTCATTGCTACCACATTGGAATAGGTCAGACTCCTGTGTACATTAATGCAGGTGGTCACAACTTTCAGTGCTGTGCTGTCCTTTAGATTTCTATTAACCACAGGATTTGCTCCAGTCAGTTCACACCTGTTGAGGAAGTGTTTCTAGCTCTTCTGGTGAACTTGCTCTCCTCTACTTCTGGCCTCATTTTGACCAACAGTTGGGTTTGGCTCCTGCTTCTGGCCTCTTCAGGGTTTTTGTAGCAGGAGATGACCTCAGGGATAGGTGCCTATGAAGCTGGTCTCTGCAGGCTAGGGGAGAAGCCCTTTTTCCCTGGTGGGAAGAACCCAACAGATTTGCCCAGGTTGGGAAAGGAAAGGTCACCTGAGCTCTGCTCAAGGGTTTATTTGGGCTTCTCTCCCCACCCTGTCTGCCACAGCCCCCATCTGCAGTCCAAGCAGGTCCCTTTGCACAAATGACACTTTCCACTTCTGTGGATAATCTTCACTTTCCTGTCTGTCTCTGAAAGCACAACTGCCCCCAGCCCACATTCCCCCAAACACGTCTTCATCCCTGCCTCTCCAGGGCTGGCCTCCTTTGGCCAAGGCTTTGGTATTGCTACCACATTCAGCATGTTCAAGGTACTCCTTTTCTGTCACTAATCCTGGAGGATTCTGAGGGCAGGAAACACCGTGCCCCGGCTAACACTTCCAAATCCCAGGAAAATGTTCAAGTAGACAGGCTCATCCCCCCTTTTTCTCCAGCGGAAGAAATCCATCCAAGGTAGGCATGGATTTGTTCATGCTCCAGGGTACCTGTGTACTCCAGGCTGCCCCAAAGGTTGTGCAGGGGCGAGAAGTGAGGGACTGAAGTCTATCAGAAGCCCCAGCTCTATGGCCAACCTGCCCAGCTGCATCTGGGGAGCACTTTCCCAGGGGCCTTCAGCCCATGAAGCTTTGTCTGTCAGAGAAAGGAGAGGCCAAGATGAAATCCAGGCAGGCAAGAGAGATGTGGGCTCAAGGTCTGGCTCTGCCCCTTACTGGCTCTGTGACCTTGGCCATGTCACTGCCTTTGTTTTGACTTCAGTTACCCTCTCTCTAATTGAGAGGCTGGCGCAGGTGGCCTCTGAGGTTACTTCTAGTCCTCTAATCTTACCAAACCTACAGTCTCATTCAGATTCTAACCCCATGTCCATGCTAAACCCCGCCCTCGTGCAAGTCACAGAGTTCCCAGTCCCAGGTGAGAAATGCCTGCTAGTGAGTAGAATAGTTTCCTTTGGGCCCATGCCAGGCCCCAAGGTCTTCACCTGTTTTAGCCCTATCTACTGGAATAACATGCTTGGTTTGGGGACAGCTAGTGGCCCCGTGGATAAAGCACCAGACCTGGATTCTGGAGGACCTGAGTTCAAATCTGTCCTCAGATACTTGTCACTTAGTAGCTGTGTGACCCTGGGAGGTCAGTTAACCCTCATTGCCCTGCAAAGAAAAATGCTTGGTTTCTTTACTACCTGCCTCCTGAACCATTGAACTGCCCCCTCTTCCCTGGCATGCCACACCGTGTCCCCAAATCACAGGGCCTATGAGACCTCAGAACCCAGGGTGTGGAACGACATGGTGCTTTAGGAACCAGTTGGGGACCTTTATCCTACCAGGGGCAGGAGTCCTGGGATCTGGGGCTTATATTTCCTGGCCCCAGATCTCCCATGCTTAGGAGCCTGGGCTTCAGGTGGGCTTTGAGCAGGTCCCCTTGCCTCACTGCCCTCTCAGACATCCACTCCCATTTTTAGGGGTCCTCATAGATCCAAGAGGAGCTGAGTCTGGAAAAGGTGAACCGCACACCCACTCCCTCCCCGACCCCCGACCTCCGCCCCCCCCCCCCGCCCCCGCCCCCACTGAGCGCTGATCGCCACTGGCGTCAGCGCCTACCTGGATGAGGCAGGAGTCTCATTTCAGCCAATCCACGCTCCTCTCCTGCGCTCCAGCCCCCGCATCCCACTTATCTGTCTCCTTGGAAACAGCATCGCTGCCCCTCACACCCTATTGGTCTCATTTCCTCCCTCCCTGCACCCACGCATTCCCCCCTCCCCTCAGCTACAAGTGGCTCGAACTACCAGTGGCGTTACCTGGCTGTGGCCAATCCCGGAGCCCGGAAGCGGGGAGGGGACCCGGGGACCAGCATTGATGCCTAACGTCCCCCCCAACTCCCTGTTCCAATGGCCCTCTGTCCCCCCCTATTCAGTACCCCAGGGTTTTCTATATTCTTATCAATGTGTGTTCAAATACTTCATCTATAGATTCATGTAAAGGAGGAATCTTCCATTCCCTCTATTCCTCTTTATAAAGGCTGAATCATTCTCATTATAAACCTAAACATATATAAGTATATATGTGATTATATCCTATATATAAAAATTCATATATTTGCTATATTGCTCTATTCAGACTCATATAGAAAACTACCAAGTGTCTCTCCTAGAATGAATAAATTCCTGATTATAAAAACCATTCTATTGGTAATATATGATAACTCATCTATATAAAGACAGAAGATATTCCTATATAAAAGCCCTCAGGGGCTTTCTCTTCAGCCTTATGTACAAGAAATCCTTGCTTCTTTCCATCAATTCATTTATGTGACTAGTATATTCTATCTCCTCATGAATATTAGGAATCATGAGGACTCCCATGTTCCCTCTTAATTCATATCCATGAGTACCCATATTTTTTCTATTTATATATTTACATACTTGTACATACATTCTCTCTACATGTTCACATATATTGGATCTCCTCTATGTTCTCTCTGTATCTGAAAAGTATTCCACTGCTTCTGTATTTGTGATGGAATATCTGTAGACAACAGGCGATGTACACATACATAAGAACATAGTCAAAGACTATGGGTACCTCTACATAGAAGCAGAGGGAGGGAATGAGCACTCACAAATGAGGTACTCTCAAAGAAATAGGGAAAGGCTCTAGGAATTCTCACATAGGCCACCATATAGGGAGGATATATGAATAATCATGCATATGAGTCTAAATGGACAAAAGAGATTATATATAAATATAGTGAATTGATAATTTCTTATATATACACATATATACACATGTATTTTATTCCCTAGATTACATGGTGGTACCCATATTTTTCATTCATTTATAGAGGGGGTATATGAGTACTTAAATAATGAACTTCAGTGGGGGTGTGAAGGCATATTCATTCTCATGAATACTGAAAGAGAACAGATCAGTTCTCAGAGGTATGGATATAAGTGAGAGAAAAAGTGTGTACTCATCACTGTCAATATACACATGGAAGAGAGGAATGCTTGCCCAAGAGAATTCACATATGGCCAAATATTCTGCCATTTTCCCCATGAGATTTTCCTTAGGAGTTAAGGTCCCCAGCCTGCTTTGCCACTCTCTGCCCAACCTCTCCACTGCCCAAGTTAATCAGATGTTTCTGAAGACACTGAGGAGATTCCCTTTTGTCTCCTCCTCCAGATTACTAATTGATATAGATTAAAATATTTTTATGAAATAATTGTACCGGAGGCACACGAGTTTGTGTTCATTGAAGTGTGGGAGCTCATGGCTTTCTGTGTGTGTCTGCGTGTCTGAACTTTCATCCCAATGTTCTGTCATTGCTACCACATTGGAATAGGTCAGACTCCTGTGTACATTAATGCAGGTGGTCACAACTTTCAGTGCTGTGCTGTCCTTTAGATTTCTATTAACCACAGGATTTGCTCCAGTCAGTTCACACCTGTTGAGGAAGTGTTTCTAGCTTTCCTGGTGAACTTGCTCTCCTCTACTTCTGGCCTCATTTTGACCAACAGTTGGGTTTGGCTCCTGCTTCTGGCCTCTTCAGGGTTTTTGTAGCAGGAGATGACCTCAGGGATAGGTGCCTGTGAATCTGGTCTCTGCAGGCTGGGGGAGAAGCCCTTTTCCCTTGTGGGAAGAACCCAACAGATTTGCCCAGGTTGGGAAAGGAAAGGTCACCTGAGCTCTGCTCAAGGGGTTATTTGGGCTTCTCTCCCCACCCTGTCTGCCAGAGCCCCCATCTGCAGCCCAAGCAGGTCCCTTTGCACAATTGACCCTTTACACTTCTGTGGATAATCTTCACTTTCCTGTCATCCCTGCCTCTCGAGGGCTGGCCTCCTTTGGCCAAGGCTTTGGTATTGCTACCACATTCAGCATGTTCAGGGTACTCCTTTTCTGTCACTAAACCTGGTGGATTCTGAGGGCAGGAAACACCGTGCCCCGGCTAACACCTCCAAATCCCAGGAAAATGTTCAAGTAGACAGGCTTATCCCCCCTTTTTCTCCAGTGGAAGAAACCCATCCAAGGAAGGCATGGATTTGTTCATGCTCCAAGGTACCTGTGTACTCCAGGCTGCCCCAAAGGTTGTGCAGGGGTGAGAAGTGAGGGACTGAAGTCTCTCAGAAGCCCCAGCTCTATGGCCAACCTGCCCAGCTGCATCTGGGGAGCACTTTCCCAGGGGCCTTCAGCCCATGAAGCTTTGTCTGTCAGAGAAAGGAGAGGCCAAGATGAAATTCAGGCAGGCAAGAGAGATGTGGGCTCAAGGTCTGGCTCTGCCCCTTACTGGCTCTGTGACCTTGGCCATGTCACTGCCCTTGTTTTGACTTCAGTTACCCTCTCTCTATATGAGAGGCTGGCGCAGGTGGCCTCTGAGTTTACTTCTAGTCCTCCAATCTTACCAAACCTACAGTCTCATTCATATTCTAACCCCATGTTCATGCTAAACCACCCTCCCTCGTTCAAGTCACTGAGTTCCCAGTCCCAGGTGAGAAATGCCTGCTAGTGAGTGTAATGCTTTCCTTTGGTCCCATGCCAGGCACCAAGGTCTTCACCTGTTGTAGCCCTAACGATTGGCATAACATGCTTGGTGTGGGGGCAGCTAAGTGGCCCCGTGGATAAAGCACCAGACCTGGATTCTGGAGGACCTGAGTTCAAATCTGTCCTCATATACTTGTCACTTAGTTGCTGTGTGACCCTGGGAGGTCAGTTAACCCTCATTGCTCCCCAAAGAAAAATGCTTGGTTCCTTTCCTACCTGCCTCCTGAACCATTGAACTGCCCCCCTTCCCTGGCATGCCACACTGTGCCCCCAAATCACAGGGCCTGTCAGACCTCAGAACCCAGGGTGTGGAAGGACACGGTGCTTTAGGAACCAGTTGGGGACCTTTATCCTACCAGGGGCAGGAGTCCTGGGGTCTGGGGCTTATATTTCCTGTCCCCAGGTCTCTGATGCTTAGGAGCCTGGGCCTTAGGTGGGCTTTGAGTAGGTCCCCTTTCCTCACTCCTGTCTCAGACATCCACTCCCATTTCTAGGGGTCCTCATAGATCCAAGAGGAGCTGAGTCTGGAAAAGGTGAACCCCACACCCACTCCCTCCCTGACCCCCGCCCCCACCCCCACCCCCACTGAGCGCTGATGGCCACTGGCGTCAGCGCCTACCTGGATGAGACAGGTGTCTCAATTCCAGCCAATCCACACTCCTCTCCTTCACTCCAGCCCCCGTATCCCACTCATCTGTCTCCTTGGAAACAGCATCGCTGCCCCTAAAACCCCATTGGTTTCATTTCCCCCTTCCTGCTCCCACGCATTCCCCCTCCCCTTAGCTACAAGTGGCTTGAGCTGCCAGTCGCGTTATCTGGCTGTGGCCAATCAGGGAACCCTGAAGGTGGGGAGGGGACCCCAGAGACCAGCACTGTTTCCCAATAACCCCCTAATATCTGTTCCAGTGGCCCAATGTCCCCCTTGTTTCAGTACCCCTGGTCTTTGTATATTCTTATCAATGAGTGTTCTCATATTTCATTTGTATATTTATGTAAAGTTGGAATCTTCCATTCTCTCTATTCCTCTTCACAATGGCTGAATCATTCTCATTATAATCTTAAAAATAGATAATTATAGAAATGAGATTATATCTTATACACAAAAATTTCATATATTTGCTCTATTCAGACTCATATAGTACTGCCAGGTCTCTTTCCTACAGAATATAAATTCCTTCTTATATAAATGATTATATTGATAACATATGATAACTCATATATATGAGGACAGAATATATTCCTATATAGGAGTACTCTGGTCGATTTTCTTCAACCTTATGTACAAGAAGTCCTTGACTTTGTCTTTAGATATATTTATATAACTTGTCCATTCTATCTCCTCATGAATCTTAGGAATCATCAGCCCTCTTATATTCACTCTCAATTCATATCTATGAGTATCTATATGAGAAAAGCATTCCATTGCTTCTGTACTTGTGAGACAATATTGGCAGACTCCACCTGATATACAACCGCAGTCTATGTGTACTCCTATATAGGAATATAGCCAAAGACGGTGGGTATTTGTACATAGAGGAAGAGGGAGGGAATGAATACAGAAAGAGAACCTATAAGTACTCAGATTTATGGATACAGTGAGAGATGAAGTGAGGACTCTTCCATGTCCAAATACTCAGGAAGGATTGGGATGTTCATCTAACATATGTTACGTATGTATGGCCATATATTCTGCCTTTCGCCATGAGATTTTCTATAGGAGTTTTAGGTTCCTGACTGCTTTGCCATTCTCTAAGCAACCTTCAAACTTCCCAAGGCAATTAGATCTTTCTGGAAACACTAGACATTGCCTTTCCCCCCTCATCAATCCTAGTTGATAAAGATTAAAATATTTTATAATATAATTGCACCAGAAGTTCACCAAATTGTGTACGTGTGAACACCTGCTGAAGAAATGTTTCTAGCTGTCCTTGTGAACTTGCTCTTGCTCTCCTCTATTTCTGGGCCCATTTGACAAACTCTTGGCTTTGGCTCCTGCTTCTGACCTCTTGAGGCAGTTTGCATCAGGAGACATCCCCAGGGGTAAGGGTCCATGAGGCTGCTCGGGAGAAGTCCAATTCCCTGGTGGATAGAACCTCATTGATCTCTCTGCCCGGGTTGGCAAAGGAAATAGTACCCAAGGGTTGACTTGGGCTCCTCTTCTTGACCTTAGTCCCAGGGCTCTTTCCCCAGCCCAGGAATATATCAGAACTGACACCTTCCTCCATCTCTTCTGTGGATAATATTTCCCTTTCTTCCAATCACTGAAAGACCAACTACCCCCCCCCCCTGCCCACCTCCACCAAGCAGTTCTTGATCCCTGCCTTTCCAGGGCTGGCCTCCTTTGACCCAGGCTTTGGCCTTGTTACCATATCTAGCATTTTCCACTCACCCTTTTCTCTCACTAAACATGGAGGACTCTGAGGGCAGGAAACCTATACCTTGACTAGGCTAACGCACCAAAACTGCAGGAAAATGTTCCAGTAGGTAGGCTCTGATGAGAGCAGGTCCTTCTTTCTCAAGTGGAAGAAAGCCATGCCAAGAAGGCATAGTGTTTTATCATGCTGACCCATTTCACTCTGTAGGCCAGGCTGCCCCAAAATTGGTGGTAGAGGGCAGCTGGATTGGCCCTTTCCTTAACATTTAACAATCTTACTTCAAGACACCCAGAACCTCTAGCACTTTGGGGAACCTGCCCATCTGCTCGTAGGAAGCGCTTGCATAGGGACCTTTGGATCATCAAGTTTGGCTGTCAGACGAGGAACAGGCCAAGAAGGAAGCCAGGTCAGCTGCCAGGTGAGAGAGATGTGGGCTCCAGGCCTGGGTCTCCCCTTACTGGACCTGTGACTTTGACCAGGTCCCTGCCCTTCTCTTCAGGTCAATTATCTTTTTGTCCTGGGAGGAGGTGGGAGCAGATGAGCTCTTAGGCCTCTGCTGGCCCTCCATTGCATATAAACCTCCCAGCTCATTTTCAGATTCTATCCCCTTGTCTGTTCTCAACCATCCCCACCTAAACATGTCACCTGGTTGCCAAAGCCCAGGTGAGAAATCCCTGCTAGTGAGTGGAATGCTTTCCTATGGGGCAGCCCCCAACAAGCCTCCCAGCAAGCCCTTCCCCTATTCTAGCCCTAAACACTGGGAAAAAAAGCCATGGGACTCCATGGATTTGCCACCTTAACAAGACTGCCCCCATTGCACTAGGACTATCACAGGTTAAAGCCTAAAGGAGGTGTAATGACAAGGTCTTGTAAGGGCCAATTAGGGACCTTTTCCCTAGTTTGGGCAGGGGTCCTGGCATCTGGAGCTTATGTCTGATGACCCCTTTTCTCCTCTGCTCAGGAGCTTGGACCTCTGGTGGGTTTGGGGTAGGTCCCCTGCCCTCTCTGATATCCATTCCAAGCCCTAGGGGTCCTAAGAGAGTCAAGGGACCCTATTCTGTGCAAGGTGCACCCCCCTCCCCAAATCCACCCAGTGCTTTTGGCCGATGACGTCAGCACCTCCCTTGGCCAGGCACGAGTCTCCATCCAGCCAATCCTGCTGCTTCTTGCCTGGGCCCCAGCACACATCCCACTCACCCGTTGCCTTGGAGACAGCATCTCTCCCCCGATAACAAATTGATTTCATTTCATCTTCCCTGCACCCACGCACTCCCCCTCCCCATAGCAACAAGTGCCTCGAACTGCCTGTGGCGTTACCTAGCTCTGGCCAATCAGGGAGCCCGAATGGGGGGAGGGAACGCCAGGGAACAGGACTGATGCTCACTGACCCCTCCTCTCTGTTCCGATGGACAATTGCCCCCCACTTTAATACCTCGAATCTTTCCATATTCTTATCTATGAGTAATCAAATATTTCTTCTGGAAATTCATGTAAGGGAGGAATCTTCCATTCTCCCTAATACTCTTTATAATTGATTAAGGATTCTCTTTATAATGTTAAATTTATCATCATATATTTTCCTAGTAAAGTACTCAGCCTCTTTCTTTTTTACCTTATGAACAAGAAATCCTTTGTTCTTTCCATCAATCCATTTATGTGGTAGTAGATTCTATCTCCACATTGGTATTAGGCATCATGCGTACTCACATATTCACTCTCAATTCATATCCATGGGTACCCATATTTTCTCTATTCATATATATATAAATATAAATATAAATATATATATATATATATATATATATATATATATATATATTCTCCCCCATCTCACTGGGTCTGTAACACCTTAGAGCCCAGGGTGGGGTGTAATGACAAGGTCTCTTAGGGACCAGTTGGGCGCCATTTCCTTAGCATGGGCAGGAGCCCTGATGTCTGGGACTTATGTCTGCTGACCCCTGCTCTCTCATGCTCAGGATCCTAGGCCTTAGGTGGCTTTGGGCAGTTCCCCTGGCCTCTCTTCCCTCTCTGCCATCCACTCCCAGCCCTAGGGGTCCTCATAGAGCCAAACAAAGGAGAGTCTGGGCAAGGCCGACCCCTCCCTCTTCGCCCCCAACCCTCACCCTTGGCCAAGTGCTGATGGCCAGTGATGTCAACGCCTACCTTGGTGAGGGGGGAGTCTCATTCCAGCCAATCCACGCTTCTCTGCTGCGTTCCCGCCCCCGCATCCCACTCATCTGTCTCCTTGGAAACAGCATCGCTGCCCCTCAAACCCCATTGGTCTCATTTCCCCCTCCCTGCTCCCACGCATACCCCCCTTGCCTCAGCTACAAGTGGCTTGAGCTGCCAGTGGCATTACCTGGCTGTGGCCAATCCGGGAGCCCAGAAGGTGGGAGGGGACCCCAGGGACCAGCACTGATGCCTAGCAACCTCAGGTGGTTTGTCCAGTGGGCCCTCTCTCCCCCCTTTTCTCTACCCCTGAGTTTTGTATATTCTTATCCAAGAAGGCTCAACTATTTCATCTGTAGATTCATGTAAAGGAGGAATTTTCCATTCTCCCTTTGCCTCTTTATAAAGGCTGAATCATTCTCTTTATAATCTTAAATATATATATATATTTATGAGATTATATCCCATACATAAAAGATTTCATATATTGGATATATTCTCTTTATTCGTACTCATATAGAAGATTGCCAAGTCCCTCTCCCACAGAGTATAAATTCCTTCTTATATAAATGATTATATTGATAATATATGATAAGGCCTGTAAAGGAAGACATAATATCTTCCTAAATAAGAGTATTCAGGTTGTTTCTCTTCATCCTTATGTACAGGAAGTCCTTGGCACTTTCTATAAAATCCTTCATATGACTCGTCCATTCTATCTCTTCATGAATTTTGAGAATCATCAGCATTCACATATTCACTCTTAATTCATATCCATGAGTACCCAAAATTTCTCTCTCTCTCTGTATATATATATATACATATATATATATATATATTCTTGTATATACATTACCTCTATATATTCACATATATTGGATCTCCTCTCTGTCCTCTGTATATCTGAAAAGTATCCCACTGCTTCTGAACTTGTGAGAGAATATTGGAAGAGTCACTTTAATTTAAAAACACAGTATATGTGTCCTCCAATATAGGAATATAGCCAAAGAATATGGGTATTTTACATATAGGTAGAGGGAGGGAATGAGTACTTGCAAATGTGGTAGTCCTATCGAAAAAGGGAAAGGCTCTAGGAATTCTCATATAGGTAAACATATAGAGAGAGTATATGAAAAACCATGCATTTGTGTAAAAAGGGACAATATAGTGTATATATGAGTATAGTGAATTTATAATTTCTCACATATATATATGTGTGTGTGTGTGTGTGTGTGTGTGTGTGTGTGTCCTAAGTGGCTTTGGAGTGTGTCAGACTGGTGTGTCCTGTTATTGTAGGCCACAACTTTCTGTGTTGTACTTTCCTCCTGTTAACTACGGTATTGGCTCCCATCAGTGTGGGCCTGTTGACCAAGTGTCTCTAGCTCTTCTAGTGAAGCTGGTCTCCTCCATTTCTGGCCTCAATGACAAACAGGTGGGTTTGGCTCCTGCTTCTGGCCTCTTCAGGCAGACTGCAGCAGGAGAGACCTCAGGGATTGGAGTCCATGAGGCTCATCTGTGCAGGTTGGGGGAGAAGCCCTATATCCTCGGGGGGCTTAACCCCAATGAGCTGCCCATGATATGAAAGGTCTTGGAGATTTTGGGCTTCTTTTTCCTCCTAGATTCCCAGAATCCTTTTCTGCAACTCAAGCAGGTGCCCTTTTACCCATGACACTTCCCACTTCTGTTTTGTGTATAATCTTCACCTTCCTTCCCATCACTGAAAGCCCAGCTTCCCCCCAGCCCACCTCCACCAAGCATTTCTTTATCCCCGCCTCACAAGAGCCGGCCTCATTTGACCAAGGCTTTGGACTTGCTACCATTTCTAGCACGTTCAAGGCACTCCTGTTCAATGCTTTCCTTTGGGGCAGCCCCCAACCATCAATCTGTTCCTTATTATAGCCCTAATGACTGGAATAAAAGCCCTGGGGTTTAATGGACTTGCCTCCTGAAACAGACTTGGGCCTGGGCACCCCCATCTCCCAGGCACTGTCACACCTTAAAGCCCAAGGGAGGTGTCATGTCCAAGGCTTGTAAGGGCCAATTGGGCACCATTTCCCTAGTATTGGCTCGGGTCCTGGGGTATGGGGCTTATGTCTGCTGATTCCTTTTCTCTTCTGGTCAGGAGTTTGGACCTCTGGTGGGTTTTGCGTAGGTCACCTGGCCTCTCTACCCTCTCAGATACCCATTCCAAGCCCTAGGGGTCCTAAGAGAGTCAAGGGAACAGATTCTGAACAAGGGGCACCCCCCTCCCTACCCCCACCCAGTGCTGATGGACAGTGATGTCAGCCCCCACCTTGGCCAGGCACAAGTCTCCATCCAGTCAATCCTGCTGCTTCTTGCCTGGGTCCCAGCACACATCCCACTCACCTGTTGCCTTGGAGACAGCATCTCTCCCTCTGATAACCAATGGATTTCATTTCATCTTCCCTGCACCCACGCACTCCCCCCCTCCCCATAGCAACAACTGCCTTGAGCTGGCTGTGGCGTTATCTAGCCCTGGCCAATCAGGGAGCCCGAATAGGGGGAGGGAACGCCAGGGAACAGGACTGATGCCCACCGACCCCTCCTCTCTGTCTCGATGCAAAACTGCCCCCCACTTTAATACCTCTGGTCTTTCCATATTCTTATCTAGGAGTAATCAAATATTTCCTCTGGAAATTCATGTAAGGGAGGAATCTTCCATTCTCCCTAATCCTCTTTATAATTGATGGAGGATTCTCTTTATAATGTTAAATCTATATTCACATATTTCTTTAATAAAGTACTCAGGGTCTTCCTTTTCTATCTTATGTGCAAGACATCCTTTGTTCTTTCCATCAATCCATTTATGTGGTAGTAGATTCTATCTCCTCATTGATATTAGGCATCATGAGTACTCACCTATTCACTCTCAATTCTTAGCCATGGGTACCCATATTGTCTATATTCATATATATATATATATTCTCCCCCATCTCCCTGGGTCTGTAACACCTTAAAGCTCAGGGGGGTGTAATGACAAGGTCTCTTAGGGACCAGTTGGGCGCCATTTCCTTAGTATGGGCAGGAGTCCTGATGTCTGGGACTCATGTCTGCTGACCCCTGCTCTCCCATGCTCAGGAGCCTGGGCCTTAGGTAGCCTTTGGGCGGTTCCCCGGGCCTATTTTCCCTCTCTGACATCCACTCCCAGCCCTAGGGGTCCTCATAGAGCCAAGCAGAGCAGAGTCTGGGCAAGGCCGACCCCTCCCTATTTGCCCCCAACACTCACTAGCATCCAAGTGTTGATGGCCGGTGACATCACTGCCTACTTTGGTGAGGGGGGAGTCTCATTCCAGCCAATCCACGCTTCTCTCCTGCCCTCCAGCCCCCGCACCCCACTCATCTGTCTCCTTGGAAACAGCATCGCTGCCCCTCAAACCCCATTGGTCTCATTTCCCCCTCCCTGCTCCTTCGAATTTCTCCCTCACCTCAGCTACAAGTGGCTTGAGCTGCCAGTGGCGTTACCTGGCTGTGGCCAATCCGGGAGCCCAGAAGGTGGGAGGGGACCCCAGGGACCAGCACTGATGCCTAGCAACCTCAGGTTGTCTTCCAGTCGGCCCACTGTACCCCCTTTTCACTACCCCTGGGCTGTATATATTCTCACATCATTTGTAGATTCATGTAAAGCAGGAATTTTCCATTCTCTCTTTTCCTCTTTTTAATGGCTAAATCATTCTCTTTATAATCTTTAAAATATATTATTATATATATGAGATTATATCCCATATATAAAAGATTTCATATATTTGATATATTCTCTCTATTCAGACTCATACAGAAGATTGCCAAGTCTCTCACCTATAGAGTATAAATTCCTTCTTATATAAATTATTATACTGATAATATATGATAACTCTTCTATATGAAGACAGAATATATTCCTAAATATGAGTACTCAGGTGGTTCCTCTTCAACCTTTTGTACAGGAAGTCCTTGGCTTTTTCTATAAAACCCTTCATATGACTTGTCCATTCTGTCTCTTCATGAATATTGGGAATAATCAGCATTCATATATGCCTTCTCAATTCATATCCATGAGTACCCATATTTTCTCTATTCATGTATATATTCTTGTATATATTTCCTCTCTATATTCCCATATATTGGATCTCCTCTCTGTCCTCCGTATATCTGAAAAGTATTCCACTGCTTCTGTCCTTGTGAGAGCATATTGGCACACTCCAATCACAGTGTATGTGTCCTCCTATATAGGCATATAGCCAAAGAATATGGATATTTGTACATAGAGGAACAGGGAGGGAATGAGTATTTTCAAATGAGGCAGTCCTACCAAAATAGAGAAAGGCCCTAGGAATCCTCATATAGGCCAACATATAGTGAGGATATGTGAAAAACCATGCATTTGAATAAAAAGGGAAAATATAAAAAAATCTCTATATGTATGTAAATATACTGAATTTATAAATTCTCATATATATATATATGCTTGTGTGTGTCTCTGATTCCCTAGAATCCATGGGGAGAACCGATATTTTTGATTCATTTATAGAGACCATATATGAAGGCTAAAATATGAACTTCAGTGTGGTATGCAGGAATATTCATTCCCATGAATACAGAAAAAGTACCTTTCAGTCCTGAGATTTATGGATATAGTGAGAGAAGAGGTGAGTCCTCATCCATGTGCAAATTGTTATGGAACATAGGAGTACTCTTCGAAGATAACTTGTCTAAGGCCAAATATTCTGACTTTTTTCCCCATGAAATTTTCCTTAAGAGTTAAGGTTCTCAGCTTGCTTTGCCATTCTGTGCCCCACCTCCCAACTTTCTGTTTCTGAAGACCCTGAGGAGATTCCCTTGTGTCTCCTAATCGAGATGACTAATTGATATATATTCAAATATTGTTATGAAACAATTGTACCAAAGTTTTTGAGTTTATACAAATGTGGGAGCTTATGTCTTTCTGTTTGTATGATTTTATTGGTTTGTGTTTGGGGAACCTGCCCATCTGCTCCTAGGAAGCACTTGCCTAGGGAGCTTTGGATCTTGAACCTTGACTGTCAGAGGAGGAACAGGCCAAGATGGAAGCCAGGTCGGCTGCCAGGTGAGAGAGCTGTGGGCTCCAGGCCTGGGTCTCTCCTTACTGGACCTGTGACCTTGACCAGGTCCCTGCCCTTCTCTTCAGGTCAATTATCTTTTTGTCCTAGGAGGAGGTGGGAACAGATGCCCTCTTAGGCCTCTGCTGGCCCTGCGTCGCATGCAAATCTCCAATCTCATTTGCAGTTTCTATCCCCTTGTCTGTTTTCAACCCTCCCCACCTAAACAAGTTGCTTAGTTGCCAAAGCCCAGGTGAGAAATCCCTGCTAGTGAGGGGAATGCTTTCCTATGGGGCAGCCCCCAACAAGCCTCCCAGCAAGCTCTTCCCCTATTCTAGCCCTAAACACTGGAAAAAAAGCCATGGGACTCCATGGATTTGCCACCTGAACAAGACTGCCCCCCCCTCCCCATTGCACTAGGACTGTCACAGGTTAATGCCTAAAAGAGGTGTGATGACAAGGTCTTGTAAGGGCCAATTAGGGACCATTTCCCAAGTATGGGCAGGGGTCCTGGCATCTGGGGATTATGTCTTCTGACCCCTTTTCTCCTCTGCTCAGAAGCTTGGACCTCTGGTGGGTTTTGGGTAGGTTCCCTGCCCTCTCTGATATCCATTCCAAGCCCTAGGAGTCCTAAGAGAGTCAAGGGACCCTATTCTGGGCAAGGGGCACCCCCTCCCCAAATCCACCCAGTGCTTTTGGCCAATGACGTCAGCCCCTACCTTGGCCAGGCACGAGTCTCCATCCAGCCAATCCTGCTGCTTCTTGCCTGGGCCCCAGCACACATCCCACTCACCTGTTGCCTTGGAGACAGCATCTCTCCCCCTGATAACCAATGGATTTCATTTCATCTTCCCTGCACCCACGCACTCCCCCCCTCCCCATAGCAACAAGTGCTTTGACCTGCCTGTGGTGTTACCTAGCCCTGGCCAATCTGTGAGCCAGATTGGTGGGAGGGGGCGCAAGGGAACAGGACTGATGCTCACTGACCCCTCCTCTCTGTTCCGATGGACAACTGCCCCCCACTTTAATACCTCTGGTCTTTCCATATTCTTATCTAGGAGTAATCAAATATTTCCTCTGGAAATTCATGTAAGGGAGGAATCTTCCATTCTCCCTAATCCTCTTTATAATTGATGGAGGATTCTCTTTATAATGTTAAATCTATAGTCATATATTTCTCTACTAAAGTACTCAGCTTCTTCCTTTTCTACCTTATGAACAAGAAATCCTTTGTTCTTTCCATCAATCCATTTATGTGGTAGTAGATTCTGTCTCCTCACTGGTATTAGGCATCATGAGTACTCACCTATTCACTCTCAATTCATATCCATGGGTACCCATATTTTCTGTAGTCATATATATATTCTCACCCATCTCCCTGGGTCTATAACACCTTAAAACTCAGGGGGGTGTAATGACAAGGTCTCTTAGGGACCAGTTGGGCACCTACTCCTTAGCATGGGCAGGAGCCCTGATGTCTGGGACTTATGTCTGCTGACCCCTCCTCTCCCATGCTCAGGATTCTGGGCCTTAGGTAGGCTTTGGCCAGTCCCCCTGGTCTCTCTTCCCTCTCTGCCATCCACTCCCAGCCCTTGGGGTCCTCAGAGAGCCAAGCAGAGCAGAGTCTGGTCAAGGCAGACCCTCCCTCTTCGCCCCCAACCCTCACCCTTGGCCAAGTGTTGATAGACGGTGACATCAGCACCTACCTTGGTGAGGCAGGTGTCTCATTCCAGCCAATCAACTCTTCTCTCCTGCCCTCCAGCCCCACCGCATCCCACTCATCTGTCTTCTTGGAAACAGCATCGTTGCCCCTCAAACCCCATTGGTCTCATTTCCCCCTCCCTGCTCCCACTCATTCCCCCCTACCCTCAGCTACAATTGGCTTGAGTTGCCAGTGGTGTTACCTGGCTGTGGCCAGTCCTGGAGGCTGGAAGGGGAGAGGGGACCCTAGGGGCCAGCACTGATGCCTAGCAACCCCAGGGTGTCTGTCCAGTGGGCTTTGTATATTATCATTCAAGAGGGCTCCAGTATTGCATCTGTAGATTCATGTAAAGGAGGAATTTTCCATTCTCTCTATTGCTCTTTATAAAGGCTGAATCATTCTCTTCATAATCTTAAAAACATATAATTATATAAATGTGATTATATCCTTTATATTAAAGAATTAATATATTGGATATATTCTATCTATTCAGACTCGTATGGATGATTTCCAAGTCTCTCTCCTATAGAGTATAAATTCCTGCTTATATAAAAATTATATGGATAATATATGGTAACTCATCTATATGGAGACAGAATACATTCATATATAAGAGAACTCAATTGGTTTCTCTCCAACATAATGTTCAGGATGTCCTTGGCTCTTTCTGTAAATCCCTTCATATTGACTTGTCCATTCTATCTCCTCAGGAATATTGGGAACCATCAGCATTCATATATTCACTCTCAATTCATATCCATGAGTTCCCATATTTTCTCTATTCATGTATATATTCTTGTATATATATTACCTCTATATATTCCCATATATTGGATCTCATCTCTGCCCTCCATATATCTGAAAAGTATTCCACTGCTTCTGTACTTGTGAGAGAATATTGGCACATTCCAGTCAATGTAGAAACACAGTGTATGTGTCCTCCTATATAGGGATATAGCCAAAGAATATGGACATTTGTACATAGAGGAACAGGGAGAGAATGAGTAGATACAAATGAGGTAGTCCTACCAAAATAGGGAAAGGCCCTAGGAATCCTCATATAGGCCAACATATAGCGAGGATATATGAAAAACCATGCATTTGAATAAAAAGGGAAATATAAATTATATCTCTATATATGTAAGTATGCTGAATTTATAAATTCTCATATATATATGCTTTTGTATCTCTGATTCCCTAGAATCCATGGGGAGCACCCATATTTTTAATTCATTTATAGAGAGGTTCTAGGTATGCTAGAATATGAACTTCAGTATGGTATGGAGGAATATTCATTCCCATGAATACAGAAAGAGAACCTTTCAGTCCTGAGATGTATGGATATAGTGAGAGGAGAGGTGTGTACTCATCCATGTGCAAAGAGACATGGAAGATAGGAGTGCTCGTGGAAGACAACTTATCTAAGGTCAAATATTCTGCCTTTTATCCCATGCTATTTTCCTTAAGAGTTAAGGTTCTCAGCTTGCTTTGCCATTCTGTGCTCCACCTCCCAACTTTCTGTTTTTGAAGACCCTGAGGAGATTCCCTTGTATTTCCTAATCAAGATTATTAATTGAAATAGATTAAAATATTGTTATGATACAAATGTACCAAAGGTTCATGAGTTTATACAAATGTGGAACCTTACGTCTTTCTGTGTGTGTGTGTGTGTGTGTGTGTGTGTGTGTGTGTGTGTCCTCAGTGCCTCTGGAGTGGGTCAGAATGGTGTGTCTGTTATTGTAGGCCACACCTTTCTGTGTTGTGCTTTCCTTCTATTAAGTACAGTATTGGCTCCCATCAGTGTGGGCCTGTTGACCAAGTGTTTCTAGGTCTCCTAGTGAAGCTGGTCTCCTCCATTTCTGCCCTCAATGACAAACAGGTGGGTTTGGCTCCTGCTTCTGGCCTCTTCAGGCAGACTGCAGCAGGAGAGACCTCAGGGGTTGGTGTCCATGAGGCTCATCTGTGCAGGTTGGGGGAGAAGCCCTATATCCTTGGGGGGCTTAACCCCAATGAGCTGCCCATAATCTGAAAGGTCACAAAAGCTCTGTTCATGGAGATTTGGGGCTTCTTTTTCCTCCTAGATTCCCAGAATACTTTTCTGCAGCCCAAGCAGGTCCCCTATTTACAGATGACACTTCCCACTTCTGTTTCGTGGATGATCTTCACCTCCTTTCCCATCACTGAAAGCCTAGCTTCCCCCCCAGTCCAGCTCCACCAAGCACTTATTGATCCCTGCCGGGCCTCCTTTGCCCAAGACTTTGGACTTGCTACCATATTGAGCATGTTCAAGTCACTCCTTTTCAATGCTTTCTTTTGGGGCAGCCCCCAACCATCAAGCTTTTCCCTTATTGTAGCCCTAAAGACTGGAATAAAAGCCCTGGGGTTCAATGGACTTGCCTCCTGAAACAGACTTGGGCCCAGTCACCCCCATCTCCCTGGCACTGTCATACCTTAAAGCCCAAGGGAGGTGTAATTACAAGGTCTTGTAAGGGCCAATTGGGCACCGTTTCCCTAGTATGGCCTGGGGTCCTGGGGTGTGGGGCTTATGTCTGCTGATCCCTTTTCTCTTCTGGTCAGGAGTTTGGACCTCTGGTGGGTTTTGCGTAGGTCACCTGGCCTCTCTACCCTCTCAAATACCCATTCAAAGCCCTAGGGTTCCTAAGAGAGTGAAGGGAACAGATTCTGAGCAAGGGGCACCCCCCTTCCTACCCCCTCCCAGTGCTCATAGCCGGTGACATCAGCCCCTCTCTTGGCTAGGCATGAATCTCCATCCAGCCAATCCTGCTGCTTCTTGCCTGGGCCCCAGCACACATCCCACTCACCCGATGCCTTGGAGACAGCATCTCTCCCCCTGATAACCAATGGATTTCTTTCATCTTCCCTGCACCCACGCACTCCCCCTCCCCATAGCAACAAGTGCTTTGAACTCATGTGGTGTTACTTAGTTCTCACCAATCAGGGAGCCCGAATGGGGAGAGGGGATGACAGGGAATACTACTGATGCCCTCAGACCCCCTCCTCTCCGTCCCGATGGACCACTGTCCCCCACTTTAATACCCCTGGGCTTTGTATATCCTTATCTAGGAGTAATCAAATATTTCCTCTGGAAATTCATGTAAGGGAGGAATCTTTCATTCTCCCTAATCCTCTTCATAATTGATGAAGGATTCTCTTTATAATGTTAAATCTATAGTCACATATTTCTCTACTAAAGTACTCAGCTTCTTCCTTTTCTACCTTATGAACAAGAGATCCATTGTTCTTTCCATCAATCCATTTATGTGGTAGTAGATTCTGTCTCCTCATTGGTATTAGGCATCATGAGTATTCACCTATTCACTCTCAATTCATATCCATGGGTACCCATATTTTCTCTAGTCATATATATATTCTCCCCCATCTCCCTGGGTCTGTAACACCTTAAAGCTCAGGGGGGTGTAATGACAAGGTCTCTTAGGGACCAGTTGGGCGCCATTTCCTTAGCATGGGCAGGAGTCCTGATGTCTGGGACTCATGTCTGCTGACCCCTGCTCTCCCATGCTCAGGAGCCTGGGCCTTAGGTAGGCTTTGGGCAGTTCCCCTGGCCTCTCTTCCCTCTGTGACATCCACTCCCAGGTCTAGGGGTCCTCAGAGAGCCAAGAAGAGCAGAGTCTGGTCAAGGCAGACCCTCCCTCTTCGCCCCCAACCCTCACCCTTGGTCAAGTGTTGATAGATGGTGATGTCAGCGCCCACCTTGGTGAGGCAGGTGTCTCATTCCAGCCAATCCACGCTTGTCTCCTGCGCTCCCGCCCCCACATCCCACTCATCTGTCTCCTTGGAAACAGCATCGTTGCCCCTCAAACCCCATTGGTCTCATTTCCCCCTCCCTGCTCCCACGCATACTTCCCTCCCCTCAGCTACAATTGGCTTGAGCTGCCAGTGGCGTTACCTGGCTGTGGCCAATCCTGGAGCCAGGAAGGGGGGAGGGGACCCCAGGGACCAGCACTGATGCCTAGCAACCCCAGGTTTTCTGTCCAGTGGGTCCACTGTCCCCCCTTTTCTCTACCCCTGGGTTTTGTATATTATCATCCAAGAGGGCTCCAGTATTTCATCTGTAGATTCATGTAAAGAAGGAATTTTCCATTCTCTCTATTCCTCTTTATATAGGCTGAATCATTCCCTTCATAATCTTAAAAACATAAAATTATATAAATGTGATTCCATCCTTTATATTAAAGAATTCATATATTGGATATATTCTTTCTATTCAGACTCATATAGATGATTGCTATGTCTCTCTCTTGTAGAGTATAAATTCCTGCTTATATAAAAAATTATATTGATAATATATGATAACTCATCTACATGAAGACAGAATACATTAATATATATAAGAGTACTCAATTGGTTTCTCTCCAATTTTATGTGCAGGACGTCCTTGGCTCTTTCTATAAATCCCTTCATATGACTTGTCCATTCTATCTTTTCATGAATATTGGGAATCATCAGTATTCATATATTCATTCTCAATTCATATCCATGAGTACTCATATTTTCTTTATTCATGTATATAGTCTTTCTTTCTTTCTTTCTTTCTTTCTTTCTTTCTTTCTTTCTTTCTTTCTTTCTTTCTTTCTTTCTTGGTGAGGCAATTGGGGTTAAGTGACTTGCCCAGGGTCACACAGCTAGTAAGTGTTAAGTGAGGCCAGAATTGAACTCAGGTCCTCCTGAATCTAGGGCTGGTGCTCTATCCACTGTGCCACCTAGTTGCCCCTCTTGTATATATTCTTGTGTGTGTATATATATATATATATATATATATATATATATATATATATATTCCCTCTATATGTGCCCATATATTGGATCTCCTCTCTGTCCTCTGTATATCTGAAAAGTATTCCACTGCTTCTGTACTTGTGAGAGAATATTGGCACACTCCAATCACAGTGTATGTGTCCTCCTATAGAGGCATATAGCCAAAGAATATGGATATTTGTACATAGAGGAACAGGGAGGGAATGAGTAGTTGAAAATGAGGTAGTTCTAACAAAATAGGGAAAGGCCCTAGGAATCCTCATATAGGCCAACATATAGTGAGGATATATTTATATGAAAAACCATGATTTTGAATAAAAAGGGGAAATATGAAATATGTCTCTATATATGTAAGTATGCTGAATTTAGAAATTCTCATATATATATGTGTGTGTGTATATATATATATATGCGATATATATATCACATATATATCGTGTGTGTGTATGTATATATATATATATATATATATATATATATATATATATATATATATATGCGCTTGTGTGTGTCTCTGATTCCCTAGAATCCATGGAGAGAACCCGTATTTTTAATTCATTTATAGAGCGGATCTAGGTATGCTAGAATGTGTACTTCAGTGGGGTATGGAGGAATATTCATTGCCATGAATACAGAAAAAGAACTTTCCAGTCCTGAGATGTATGGATATAGTGAGAGAAGAGGTGAGTCCTCATCCATGTGCAAAGAGACATGGAAGATAGGAGTGCTCGTGGAAGACAACTTTTCTAAGGTCAAATACTCTGCCTTTTTTCCCCCATGCTATTTTCCTTAAGAGTTAAGGTTCTCAGCTTGCTTTGTCATTCTGTGCCCCACCTCCCAACTTTCTGTTTCTGAAGACCCTGAGGAGATTCCCTTGTGTCTCCTAAGCAAGATTATTAATTGAAATAGATTAAAATATTGTTATGATACAAATGTACCAAAGGTTCATGAGTTTATACAAATGCAGGAGTTTATGTCATTCTGTTTGTATGTGTGTATTGGCTTGTGTGTGTGTCCTCAGTGTCCTCTCCTGCCTCCAAACCCCTTCATAGGCTCATTTCCCCTCTACAACACCTCCTCTTGCTCCTGTTCCTGCTTCCCAAATGCTCCCCTGCCCATTTTCGCTTCTCTGCCTCCTATTCTCCTCCACCCCCCACTGCTACAAGTGCCTTGAGCTGCGAGTCAGGTTACTTGAATGTGGTCATTCTGGGAGCCAGGACAAATGGGGAGGACCCCCAGGACCTTCACTGATGCCCAGAGACCTTCCACTCTGTCCAGATGCCTCTCTGTTCCCCTACAAAACTAATGGACTTTGTATATTCTTAGTCATGACTATTCAAAAGTTCTTTTGTGTATGCATGTGAGGGAGGAACCTTCCATTCTCTCTCTTCTTCATGGATACTGAATGATTCTGTTGAGAACCCTAAAATAAAGACATATATACCCCTATGTCTATGTCGATATGTGTGTATTCATACATACACACACACACACACACACACACACACACACATATATATGGAGAGAGAGAGAAGTGGGGGAGCTTATACCATCCCATATATAGGAAAGAAGTTGGATATTGCATTCATATATATTTTCTATCTTTAACTATATGTACTCATATTTAAGATACACTATTTATCTCTGTACATTCCAACTGCATACTTATGGTAATAATTATATAGATATTATAAATCACCTCAGATATATGAAGAAAAATAATATTTGAGTCCATATATATGGACTCAAATGATTTCTGTTCATTCTTTTATGCTGAAAGTCATTTATTTTTTCCATAATTTCGATCATATGCTTTTATTTTATTTTGAGGGCAATGAGAGTTAAGTGACTTTCCCTGGGTCACACAGCTAGTAAGTGTCAAGTGTCTGAGGCCGGATTTGAACTCAGGTCCACCTGAATCCAGGGCCAGTGCTTTATCCACTGCACCACATAGCTGCCACCATATGCTTTGTAAGAGCTATCCCCTCATGAACATTAGCAATAATTCTCTCATTTCCTACATGTACGAATACTCATATTCTCACTCTCTCTATTCACATATATCAGGTCTCCTATATCCTCTCTCTATTGCTACAAAATATTCCACTGCTTCTCTCCCTGTCACAGAATATATGGAGACTCCTGCCTGTGAGTGTCCAACGTCTACCAGTCCTCATATATGAAAATGTACACAGAGAATAAGGTACCTGTTATGTAGAGTACTATGGAGTGAATGTGTACACACAAATAATGTACCTATAGTGGAATATAGGTCTGCGTTATAAATGCCCATACATGCTAAAAGAGAGGGGTAGAACATAAGAATAATCATGTATATGTGTCACAAGAAACATCACTATCTCTTTGCAGAGATATATCCTGAATAAGTGATAGTTGACAAATATCTACACATGTAGGTGACAATGTGGGGGAATTGCTATCTGTAGATTCATGTACACAGTGGATCTAGGAGTATGGAAATATGAAAAACAAATGAGTGTAGGAGAGATTCCAGACATTGAACAAAGAAAGAGCACATATTCATTCTCAGATGTATGGATGGAGAGAGAGAAGAGGTTTGTACTCATACCTGTACAAATACATGTGAAAGATGGCAATGCTCACCTCTGAGGAGACACATCCAGATATCCCAACACCATTTTCCATGAGATTTTCCTCAGGACTCCAGGTTCTCAGGCTGTCCTGCCTTTGTCTGCCTGACCTCTGAACCTCCCAAGTCAGTCAGATGTTTCTGAAGGCCCTCTGGAGGTCACCTTTCCTCTCCTCCCCAGGATTCCTAATTGATACCAATTGAAATGGTTAATGAAATGATTGTCCTGGGGCAACACGACTGTGTGTGTATGGGTGTGTATAAGTGTGGGAGCCTACGTGTTTCAGCGTTTCATTGTATGTCCCAACTTCCATCCCATGCCCTGGTCATTCCTTGGTGTACTGGGTGAAAGTATGGGAGGCTATATGGTTCTGTCCTAATGTCCATCTCTTAGGATAGAATAGGTCAGACTGGAGTGTTTAATGCAGGCCACACCTTTCTGTGTTGTGCTTTCCTTTGGATTTCTATTAACTACAGGATTTCCTCCAATCAGTGCACACCTGTAGAGGAAGTGTTTCTAGCTCTCCTGGGGAACTTTCTCTCTATTTCTGGCCTCATATTGACAAACAATTGGATGTGGCTCCTGCTTCTGGCCTCTTCAAGTTGTTTGCACAGGAGACAACCTTAGGCATAGGGGTCTCATCTGTGCAGGTTAAGAGAGGAGTCTTCTTCCCTGGTGGCCAGAACCCCAAAGATTTTACTGGGATTGGAAAGGGAAGGGTACATGAGCTCTGGTCAAGGAGTGATTGAGGCTTCTTTCCCCCCTAGATCCCCACAGCCCTTTTCTGTGGGCCATGTCATTCCCTATGCAGAGCTGAAAATTTCCACCTGTGTTCTCTGGATGATCTGCACCTTCTTACCTGTCCTGGAAAGCCCAGCTGCCCCTGGCCCACCTCCACCAAGCAGTTCTGGATCCCTGCCTCCCCAAGGCTGGCCTCCTTGGGCCAAGGCTTTGGCAAGTGCATTGCCAAGGCTGGAGCAGACCTGAGGGGAAGAGGGGCTAGTTTGCTTTTGACTCCACCCCATAGTCATGACTGAAGACTCCCAGAAGCCCTAGCTCTATGGGAACCTGCCCAACTGCTTCTGGGGAGCCCCTTCCCAAGGGCTGTCTACACGTGCAGCTTGGCTGTCCCAGAAGGCAGAGGCCAACGTGGAAGGCAGCTGCTCTGGGAGGCAGCAGAGACCTTGCCTGGAGGCCTGACTCTGCCCCTCACTGGCTCTGTGACCCTGGCCTTGTCCCTGCCCCCTTGCTCCAGTGAGGAGGTTGGACCAGGTGACCTCTGAAGTCTGCTGCCACACTCTCCAATATCCAGACCTACCAGTGCATGGAGATTGTCCTCCCATGTCCAAACCACCCCATTCCCTACCCCTTCCTCCCTTCCCCCAAGACTAACCAACCAGCCCCTGGCCAGCTGAGAAATCCCTGCTACTCAAATGCTCTGATCCCTAGCCAGTATCTCTGTCCTGCTGCTAGCCCTTAAGGCTGGAAAAAAACCCCTGGGCCTTCCTGGAGTTGCCTCCTGAGCCAGAGGTGCCCCCCTGCCCCAGGCACTTCCGGACCTCGGGGAAGGAGGGAGGGGGAACAAAGTCCCTTAGAGAACATTAAGGGATGGTTTCCCCACCATGGCAGGAGTCCTGTGTGCGGGGCCTGTTCCCTGGCCTCATGTGCAACAACTTGGGTCCAGGTGGGCTTTGGCCTGGTCCCCGGGCTTCTCCTGCCCCTCAGGTAGCCATTCCCAGCTCCCAGGATCCTCAGGGAGCCAGCAGCCAAGGAGAGCTGAGTCTGGGCAGGGTGGACTCCCCGCTGAGCACGAGTAGCTGGTGACGTCATCGGCTACCTGAGTGAGGCAGGAGTCTCCCTCCCGCCAATCCTGCCGCTCCTTCTATTGGACCCCCGCCCCCATCCCCCTCACCATCTCCTTGGAGACAGCATCGCTGCCCCGAACACTCTATTGGTCTCATTTTCTCCTCCCCCAAGGGCCCCCTCCAACTCGTTTCCCCCTTCCTCCTGCCACACCCTCTCAGGCTCATTTTATCCTCACACCCTCCCTGCAACCCTCCCCCTGCCCATCCACCTCTCCCCTGGCTCTACAACTGGCTCCAGATGCCAATGGGTCTCTTGACTGTTGTCCTGGACCTGGGACCGAGGGAGGAGAGCACAGGGACCAGGACCGATGCCGACAGACCCCTTTTTGACTGTCCAGAAGGTCCTCTGTTCCCCCTTCCCTTCATACACCTCTTGGCTTTGTATAGTCTTATCTATGAGGGCTCAAATTTTTTCTATATATATTCATGTAAAGGAGGAATCTTCCATTTTGCCAGTCTCTCTTTTATCATTTGGAGTAGTGAATTACTCTCCTTATAGCCTGAAATATATATAAATATATATATATATACACACACACATACATACATATATGTATGTGTATATATATACATACATACATATATGTATGCGTATATATGCACAAACACAAATAAAGAGTTTATATAATCCTATATATAATAAAAAACTTGTATATTCATCCCATTTATATATAATCTCTGTCTTCCTCTCTAAGTACTCCTATATATGACTATAGGGTGCCTTTCCTAGAGATTACCAGTAATTATTTATGTTAATGTATGTATTGATAACATATATCTAAGTTCTCAAGTTTTTTATCTTCAGTACTAGGTACATGACGTCATTTCTTCCATTTATAAATTCATTTATATGACTTACATTCTATCTCCTCACAAATATTGTTAATCATTCCATTTTTAAGTATAGGAGTACTCATATGTTCACTGGCATTTCATATATGAGTCTCATAGTTTCTACATTTATATGTACATATATGTATAAATAAATTCTCTATCACTTTTCACATATATTAGTTTCCCTATATACTCTATATAATTCTGGAAATATTGCACTGTCCTGCCCAGGGTGGAAAAGGAAAGAGCACAGAAACTCTCATGAAGGGGTTATTTGGGCTGCTTTTCCCACCCTGATTCCCATAGCTCCCTTCTGCACACCAAGCAAGACCTTTGCCACAGCTGAAAATTCCCATCTCTTTTGCATGGATGATCTTTCCCTTCCTTCCCATCACTGAAAGCACAACTGCCTCCCCCCAGCCCACCTCCCCCAAGCACTTCTTCATCCCTGCCTCTCCAGGGCCAGCCTCCTTTGACCCAGGCTTTGGACTTGCTATCAATATGTAGCATGTTCAAGTCGCTCCTTTTTCTCTCACTAAAGCTGAAGGTCTCTGAGGGCAGAGAACCTGTTACGTGCCCACACAAACACCCCAAACCCCATGAAAATGTTCCAGTAGGCCGGCTCTGCTGAGAGCAGGTCCTTCTTTCTCAGGTGGAAGAGAGCCATGCAAAGAAGACCCAGTGCTCCACCATGCTCAGCCATCTCACTCTGTAGGCCAGGTTACCCCAGAGTTGGTGGGGGCAGCTGGATTGGCCCTTCCCTTGCCCCTTAACTTTCCTACCTGAAGACACCCAGAACCTCTAGCACTTTGGGGTACCTGCACATCTTCTTCTAGGAAGCACTTGCCTAGGGAGCTTTGGATCTTGAATCTTGGCTGTCAGACAAGGAACAGGCCAAGATGGAAGCCAGGTCGGCTGCCAGGTGAGAGAGATGTGGGCTCTAGGCCTGGGTCTCTCCTTACTGGACCTGTGACCTTGACCAGGTCCCTGCCCTTCCCTTGAGCTCAATTATCTATTTGTCCTAGGAGGAGGTGGGAGCATATGACCTCTTAGGCCTCTGCTGGCCCTCCATTGCATATAAACCTCCCAGCTCATTTTCAGATTCTATCCCCTTGTCTGTTCTCAACCCTCCCCACCTAAACATGTCACCTGGTTGCCAAAGCCCAGGTGAGAAATCCCTGCTAGTGAGTGGAATGCTTTCCTATGGGGCAGCCCCCAACAAGCCTCCCAGCAAGCTCTGCCCTTATTCTAGCCCCAAACATTGGAAAAAAGGCGTGGCACTCCATGGATTTTTCACCTGAACCAGAATGCCTCACCCCAATCCCACTGCACTAGGACTATCACACCTTAAAGCCTGAAAGAGGTGTGATGAAAAGGTCTTGTAAGGGCCAATTGGGGACCTTTTCCCTAGTTTGGGCAGGGGTCTTGGGATCTGGGGCTTATGTCTGCTGACCCCTTTTCTCCTCTGCTCAGGAGCTCGGCCCTCTGGTGGGTTTTGGGTAGGTCCCCTGCCCTCTCTGATATCCATTCCAAGCCCTAGGGATCCTAAGAGAGTCAAAGGAACTGGTTCTGGGCAAGGTGCACCCCCCTCCCCAAATCTACCCAGTGCTTTTGGCCGATGACGTCAGCCCCTACCTTGGCCAGGCACGAGTCTCCATCCAGCCAATCCTGCTGCTTCTTGCTTGGGCCCCAGCACACATCCCACTCACCCGTTGCCTTGGAGACAGAATCTCTCCCCCTCATAACCAATTGATTTAATTTCCTCTTCCCTGCACCCACGCATTCCCCCCTCCCCATAGCAACAAGTGCTTCGAGCTGCCTGTGGCGTTACCTAGCTCTGGCCAATCAGGGAGCCAGAATGGGGGGAGGAAATGACAGGGAACAGGACTGATGCCCTCCGACCCCCTCCTCTCTGTCCCGATGGACAATTGTCCCCCTCTTTAATTCCTCTGCTCTTTCTATATTCTTATCTATGAGTAATCAATATTTCCTTTGGAGATTCATGTAAGGAAGGAATCTTCCATTTTTTCTAATCCTCTTTATAATTGATGACGGATTCTCTTTATAATGTTAAATCTATAGTCATATATTTCCCTAGTAAAGTACTCAGGGTCTTCCTTTTCTACCTTATGAACAAGAAATCCTTTGTTCTTTCCGTCAATCCATTTATGTGGTAGTAGATTCTATCTCCACTTTGGTATTAGGCATCATGCGTACTCACCTATTCACTCTCAATTCATATCCGTGGGTACCCATATTTTCTCTTTTCATATATATTTTCCCCCATCTCACTGTATCTGTAACATCTTAAAGCCCAGGGTGGGGTGTAATGACAAGGTCTCTTAGGGACCAGTTGGGCACCATTTCCTTAGCATGAGCAGGAGTCCTGATGTCTGGGACTTATGTCTGCTGACCCCTACTCTCCCATACTCAGGATCCTTGGCCTTAGGAAGGGTTTGCGCAGTTCCCTTGGCTTATCTGCCCTCTCAGATATCCATTCCATGCCCTAAGGGTCCTAAGAGAGTCAAGGGAATGGATTCTGAGCAAGGTGCACCCCCCCTCCCCAAATCCACACAGTGCTCCTGGCTGATGACGTCAGTCCCTCCCTTAGCCAGGCACGAGTCTCCATCCAGCCAATCCTGCTGCTTCTTGCCTGTGCCTCAGCTCACATCCCACTCACTTGTTGCCTTGGAGACAGCATCTCTCCCCCTGATAACCAACTGAATTTCTTTCATCTTCCCTGAACCCACGCACCCCCCCCCCATAGCAACAAGTGCCTTGAGCTGCCTGTAGCGTTACCTAGCCCTGGCCAATCTGTGAGCCGGAATGGTGGGAGGGGGCGAAAGGGAACAGGACTGATGCCCACCGACCCCCTCCTCTCTGTCCCCATGGACCACTGCTCCCCTCTTTAATCCCTCTGGCCTTTCTATATTGTTATCTATGTATGAGTAATCAAATATTTCCTCTGGAAATTCATGTAAGGGAGAAATTTTCCATTCTCCCTCTTCTTCTTTTTCATGGCTGAACCATTTTAAGAGAATTCTTTATATATATATATATATATATATAGATAGATAGATAGATAGATAGATAGATATAGATATAGATATGTAAGATTATATCTTTTATATAATAAAATTCATATATTTTCTATATATTCTCTCTATTCATACTCAGATAGAAGCCGGCCTAGCCTCTTTCCTAGACAGTATACATTCCTTCTTTTGTCGGCCATTATATTGATAAAATGATAGCCCATCAATATCAAGATGGACTATATACCTATACAAAAGTAGGCAGGGGCTTCCTTTTCAGCCTTATTTACCCAAAGTCCTTGCTTCTTTCTATAAATCCTTTTATGTGACTAGTATATTTGATCTCCTCATGAATATTAGGAATCATGAGGACTCACATATTCACTCTACATCCATATCCATGAGTACTGACATTTTCCCTATTCCCATAAAATCTGGAATTTACATTCTCTCTCTCTGTTCACTTGTATTGATCTTTTTGTGTGCTCTTTGTATATGAGAAAATTTTTCCACTGCTTCTTTACTTGTGAGAGAATATTTGCAGACTGCAGTTGACATACCCATGAAGCATATGTATACTCACATATAGGGATATAGTCAAAGAATATAGGCATAGAAGGGGGGGGAATGAGCATTCATAAATGAGGTACTCCTATTGAAATGGGGAAACAATCTAGGAATTCTCATATCTCCCAACATAGAGAGGATATATGAAAAATCATGTATGAGTCAAAATGTACAATATAGTATGCATGTGAATATATACACATAGCAATATGTAAATATATATTGTATATATTTATATCTATATATGTATGTATGTATGTATGTATAGGGGATTTGTGATTTGTCATATGTGTGCTTCTGATTCCTTGGGGTACATGGGGTAACCCAAAGTTTTCTTCATTTATAGCTAGGCTATAGGAGTAGTAAAATATGAACCTAATGAGATTAGTTAGGGAAGAATATGCATTCCTCTGAAGACTGAAAGAGACCCTAGCTGTACTAAGATGCATGGATATAGTGAGAAGGGTGACTACACTTCCATGTCCAAATACTCAGGAAAGAACGGGATGCTCATCTAAAATAAGTTCCATATGTAGGGCCATATATTCTGCCTTTTTGCCAGGAGATTTTCCTCAGGTGTTTTAGGTTCCTGAGTGCTTTGCCATTCTCTAAACATCCTCCAAACTTCCCAAGTCAATTAGATCTTTTTCTTTTCTTTTCTTTCGTTCTTTTTTTTTTCTGTAGGGCAATTGGGCTTAAGTGACTTGCTCAGGGTCACACAGCTAGTAAGTGTTAAGTGTCTGAGGTTGGATTTGAACTCAGGTCCTCCTGAATCCAGGGCCCTTGCTCTATCCACTGCCCCACATAGCTGCCCCTGAATTAGATGTTTTTGAAGAACCTAGACATTCCCTTTTTCCCTCATGAACTCTAGCTGATAGAGATTAAAATATTTTTTAAAATATCACCGGAGGTTCACCAATTTTTGTGTGTGTATTGGGGGGTTATAACTGTGGGACCTTATGTATCTCTGTGTACGTGTGTGAGCATGTGTCCAACAGTGTTTATGTCTCAACTTGCATCCCCTTGTTCTATCATTGCTCACATTTTTGGAATAGGGCAGATTGGAGTGTGTTTAGGGCAGGTTCCACCTTTCTGAGTGGTGCTTTCCTTTAGCTTTCAATTCACTAGAGGATTTGATCCCATCAGTGCACCCCTGCTGAGGAAATGTTTCTTCTAGGTGTCCTAGTGAACTTGCTCTTGCTCTCCTCTAGTTCTGGGCTCATTTGACAAACTCTTGGGTTTGGCTCCTGCTTCTGACCTCTTGAGGCAGTTTGCATCAGGAGACATCCCCAGGGGTAGGTGTCCATGAGGCTTCTGGGGAGAAGCCCAATTCCCTGGTGGTTAGAACCCAACTGATCTCTCTGCCCAGGTTGGCAAAGGAAATGATACTCAAGGGTTGACTTGGGCTTCTCTTCTCGACCTTAGTTCCAGGGCCCCTTCCCCAGCCCAGGCATCGACATCCCTTTGCAGAGCTGACACTTTCTCCCATGTGTTCTCTAGATAATCTTTCCCTTCCTTCCAATCCCTGAAAGCCCAAGTACCCCCTGCCCACCTCCCCCAAGCAGTTCTAGATCCCTGCCTTTCCAGGGCTGGCCTCCTTTGACCCAGGTTTTGGACTGGCTTACATATGTAGCATGTTCAGGTCCCTCCTTTTCTCGCACTAAACATGGAGGACTGTGAGGGCTGAAAAGCTGTAATGTGCCTAGGCAAACATCCCCAAACCCCAGGAAAATGTTCCAGTAGGCAGACTCTGCTGAGAGCAGGTCCTTCTTTCTCAAGTGGAACAAAGCCATGCAAAGAAGACCCAGTGCTCTACCATGCTCAGCCATTTCACTCTGTAGGCCAGGTTACTCCAAAAGTTGGTGGGGACAGCTGGATTGGCCCTTTGCTTTCCCCTTAACTATCCTACCTGAAGACCCCCTGAACCTCTAGCACTTTGGGGAACCTGCCCATCTGCTTCTAGGAACACGTGCTTGGGACCTTTGGATCTTGTACCTTGGATGTCAGACAAGGAGTAGGCCAACGTGGAAGCCAGGTCGGCTGCCAGGTAAGAGAGATGTGGGCTCCAGGCCTGGGTCTCCCCTTACTGGACCTGTGACCTTGACCAGGTCCCTTCCTTTCCCTTGAGCTCAATTATCTTTTTGTCCTAGGAGGAGGTGGGAGCACATGACCTCTTAGGCCTCTGCTGGCCCTGCATTGCATGTAAACCTCCAAGCTCATTTTCAAATTCTACCCCCTTGTCTGTTTTCAATGCTCCCCACCTAAACAACTCACTTAGTTGCCCAAGCCCAGCTGAGAAATCCCTGCTAGTGAGTGGAATGCTTTCCTATGGGGCAGCCCGCAACAAGCCTCCCAGCAAGCTCTTCTCCTATTCTAGCCCTAAACACAGGACAAAAAGCCGTGGGACTCCATGGATTTGCCACCTGAACATGACTGCCCCACCATTGCACTAGGACTATCACACCTTAAAGCCTAAAAGAGGTGTAATGATAAGGTCTTGTAAGCACCAATTGGGGACCTTTTCCCTAGCATGGGCAGGGGTCCTGACATCTTGGGCTTATTTCTGCTGAGCCCTTTTCTCCATTGCTCAGGAGCTTGGACTTCTGGTGGGTTTTGGGTAGGTCCCCTGCCCTCTCAGATATCCATTCCAAGCCCTAGGGGTCCTAAGAGAATCAAGAGTACTGATTCTGGGCAAGGTGCATCCCCCCTCCCCAAATCCGCACAGTGCTTTTGGCCGATGACGTCAGCACCTACCTTGGCCAGGCACGAGTCTCCATCCAGCCAATCCTGCTGCTTCTTGCCTGGGCTCCAGCAGACATCCCACTCACCCATTGCCTTGGAGACAGCATCTCTCCCCCTGATAACCAATGAATTTCATTTCATCTTCCCTGCACCCACGCACTCCCCCCTCCCCATAGCTACAAGTGCCTCGAACTGCCTGTGGCGTTACCTAGCTCTGGCCAATCAGGGAGCCTGAATGAGGGGAGGGGATGCCAGGGAACAGGACTGATGCCCACCGACCCCCTCCTCTCTGTCCTGATGGACAACTGTCCCCCAGTTTAATCCCTCTGCTCTTCCTATATTCTTATCTATGAGTAATCAAATATTTCCTTTGGAAATTCATGTAAGGGAGGAATCTTCCATTCTCCCTAATCCTCTTTATAATTGATGAAGATTCTCTTCATAATGTTAAATCTATAATCATATATTTCTCTACTAAAGTACCCAGGTTCTTCCTTTTCTACCTTATGAACAAGAGATCCTTGCCTCTTTCCATCATTCTATTTATGTGGTAGTAGATTCTATCTCCTCATTGGTATTAGGCATCATGAGTACTCACCTATTCACTCTCAATTCATATCCATGCGTGCCCATATTTTCTCTAGTTCTATATATATTCTCCCCCATCTCCCTGGGTCTGTAACACCTTAAAGCCCAGGGTGCTATGTAATGACACGGTCTCTTAGGGACCAGTTGGGCACCATTTCCTTAGTATAGGCAGCAGTCCTGATGTCTGGGACTCATGTCTGCTGACCCCTGCTCTCCCATGCTCAGGAGCCTGGGCCTTAGGTAGGCTTTGGGCAGTTCCCCTGGCCTCTCTTCCCTCTCTGACATCCACTCCCAGCCCTTGGGGTCCTCAGAGAGCCAAGCAGAGCAGAGTCTGGGCAAAGCAGACCCCCTCCCTATGCGCCCCCAACCCTCAGCCATGGCCAAGTGCTGATGGCCAATGACGTCAGCGCCTACTTTGGGATGGTGGGTGTCTCATTCCAGCCAATCCACGCTTCTCTCCTGCGCTCCCGCCCCCGCATCCCACTCATCTGTCTCCTTGGAAACAGCATCGCTGCCCCTCAAACCCTATTGGTCTCATTTCCCCCTCCCTGCACCCACACATTCCACCCTCCCCTCAGCTACAAGTGGCTTGAGCTGCCAGTGGCCTTACCTGCCTGTGGCCAATCCGAGAGCCAGGAAGGTGGGAGGGGACCTCAGGGACCAGCACTGATGCCTAGCAACCTCAGGTTGTCTTCCAGTCGGCCCTCTCTCCCCCCTTTTCTCTACCCCTGAGTTTTGTATATTCTTTTCCAAGAAGGCTCAACTATTTAATCTGTAGATGCATGTAAAGGAGGAATTTTCCATTCTCCCTTTCCCTCTTTATAATGTCTGAATCATTCTCTTCATAATCTTATATATATATATCAGATTATATCCCATATATAAAAGATTTCATATATTGGATATATTCTCTTTATTCATAGTCATATAGAAGATTGCCAAGTCCCTCTCCCACAGAGTATAAATTCCTTCTTTTAGAAATGATTATATTGATAATATATGATAAGGCCTATAAAGGAAGACATAATATCTTCCTAAATAAAAGTACTCAGGTCGTTTCTCTTCATCCTTATATACAGGAAGTACTTGGCTCTTTCTGTAAAACCCTCCATGTGACTCGTCCATTCTATCTCTTCATGAATTTTGGGAATCATCAGCATTCATATACTCTTTCCTTTTTTTTGAATTTTAATTTTTTTTTCAGTGAGGCAATTGGGGTTAAGTGACTTGCCCAAGGTCACACAGCTAGTAAGTGTCAAGTGTCTGAGGCCGGATTTGAACTCAGGTACTCCTGACTCCAGGGCCGGTGCTCCATCCACTGCGCCACCTAGCTGCCCCTATATATTCATTCTTAATTCATATCCATGAGTACTCCAAATTCCTCTATTTATATATATATATATATATATATATTCTTGTATATACATTGCCTCTATATTCACATATATCTCCTCTCTGTCCTCTGTATATCTGAAAAGTATTCCACTGCTTCTGAACTTGCGAGAGAATATTGGAAGAGTCAAGTTAATTTAAAAACACAGTATATGTGTCCTCCAATATAGGAATATAGCCAAAGAATATGGGTATTTTACATATAGGTAGAGGGAGGGAATGAGTACTTGCAAATGTGGTAGTCCTATCGAAAAAGGGAAAGGCTCTAGGAATTCTCATATAGGTCAACATATAGAGAGAGTATATGAAAAACCATGCATTTGTGTAAAAAGGGATAATATAGTATATATATGAGTATAGTGAATTTATAATTTCTCACATATGTGTGTGTGTGTGTGATTCCCTAGAATACATGGGGAGAACCCATATTTTTTTCTTTCCTTTTTTTCCTTTTTCTTTCATTTTTTTTTTGTGTGGGTGGTAATGAGGGTCAAGTGACCTGCCCAAAGTCACACAGCCAGTAAGTGTCCAGTGTCTGAGGTCAAATTTGAACTCAGCTCCTTCTGAATCCAGGGCCAGTGCTCTATCCACTGCACCACCTTGCTTCCCCCAAGAACCCATATTTTTGATTCGTTTATAGAGAGCATATATGTTTTGTTTTTTGGTGGTATTTTTTTTTGGTGAGGCAATTGGGGTTAAGTGACTTGCCCAGGGTCACACAGCTAATAAGTGTTAAGGGTCTGAGGCCAGATTTGAACTCAGGTCCTCCTGAATCCAGGGCCGATGCTCTATCCACCGAGCCACCTAGATGCCCCCCCCTTTGTTTTTGTAGCGAGCTTATATGAAGGCTAAAATATGAATTTCAGTGGGCTATTGAGGAATATTCATTCCCATGAATACAGAAAGAGAACCTTTCAGTACTGAGATTTATGGATATATATAGAGAAGAGATGAGTCCTCATCTATGTGAAAAGAGACATGGAACATAGGAGTGCTCATGGAAGGCAACTTGTCTAAGACCAAATATTTTGCCTTTTTTCCCATGAAATTTTCCTTAAGAGTTAAGGTGGGGCTTCTAGGTTGCACAGTGGATAGAGCACCAGCCCTGGAGTCAGGAGGACCTGACTTCAAATCTGGCCTCAGACACTTAACACTTACTAGCTCTGTGACCCTGGGCAAGTCACTTAACCCCAATTGCCTCACTAAAAAAAAAAAAAAAAAGAGTTAAGGTTCTCAGCATGCTTTGCGATTCTGTGCCCCACTGCCCAATTTTCTCTTCTGAAGACCCTCAGCAGTTTCCCTTGTGTCTCCTAATCAAGATTACTAATTGATATAGATTAAAATATTGTTATGATACAAATGTACCAAAGGTTCATGAGTTTATACAAATGTGGGAGCTTATGTCTTTCTGTTTGTGTGTGTGTGTGTTTGTGTGTGTGTGTGTGTGTGTGTGTGTCCTAAGTGGCTTTGGAGTGGGTCAGACTGGTGTTATTGTAGGCCACAACTTTCTGTGTTGTACTTTCCTCCTGTTAACTACGGTATTGACTCCCATCACTGTGGGCCTGTTGACCAAGTGTTTCTAGGTCTCCTAATGAAGCTGGTCTCCTCCATTTCTGGCCTCAATGACAAACAGGTGGGTTTGGCTCCTGCTTCTGGCCTCTTCAGGCAGACTGCAGCAGGAGAGACCTCAGGGGTTGGAGTCCATGAGGCTCATCTGTGTAGGTTGGGGGAGAAGCCCTATATCCTTGGGGGGGGGCAGAACCCCAATGAGCTGCCCATGATATTAAAGGTCTTGGAGATTTGGGGCTTCTTTTTCCTCCTAGATTCCCAGAATACTTTTCTGCAGCTCAAGCAGGTCCCCTTTTACCCATGACACTTCCCACTTCTGTTATGTGTATAATTTTCACCTCCTTTCCCATCACTGAAAGCCCAGCTTCCCCCCAGCCCACCTCCACCAAGCACTTCTTTATCCCTGGCTCACAAGGGCCAGCCTCATTTGACCAAGGCTTTGGACTTGCTACCATTTCTAGCATGTTCAAGTCACTCCTTTTCAATGCTTTCCTTTGGGGCAGCCCCCAACCATCAATCTGTTCCCTTATTATAGCCCTAATGACTGGAATAAAAGCCCTGGGGTTTAATGGACTTGCCTCCTGAAACAGACTTGGGCCTGGGCACCCCCATATCCCTGGCACTGTCACACCTTAAAGCCCAAGGGAGGTGTCATGTCCAAGGCTTGTAAGGGCCAGTTGGGCACCATTTCCCTAGTATTGGCTCGGGTCCTGGGGTATGGGGCTTATGTCTGCTGATCCCTTTTCTCTTCTGTTCAGGAGTCTGGACCTCTGGTAGGTTTGCGTAGGTCACCTGGCCTCTCTACCCTCTCAGATACCCATTCCAAGCCCTAGGGGTCCTAAGAGAGTCAAGGGAACAGATTCTGAGGAAGGGGCAACCCCCTCCCTACCCCCACCCAGTGCTGATGGACAGTGACGTCAGCCCCCACCTTGACCAGGCACGAGTCTCCATCCAGCCAATCCTGCTGCTTCTTGCCTGGGTCCCAGCACACATCCCACTCACCTGTTGCCTTGGAGACAGCATCTCTCCCTCTGATAACCAATGGATTTCATTTCATCTTCCCTGCACCCACGCACTCCCCCCTCCCCATAGCTTCAAGTGCCTCGAACAGCCTGTGGCGTTACCTAGCTCTGGCCAATCAGGGAGCCGGAATGGGGGGAAGGAACATCAGGGAACAGGATTGATGCCCACCGACCCCCTACTCTCTATCTTGATATACAATTGCCCCCCCACTTTAATACCTATGATCTTTCCATATTCTTATCTATGAGTAATCAAATATTTCCTCCGGAAATTCATGTAAGGGAGGAATTTCCTTCCATTGTCTCTAATCCTTTTTATAATTGATAAAGGATTCTCTTTATAATGTTAAAACTATAGTCATATATTTCTTTAGTAAAGTACTCAATGTTTTCCTTTTCTACCTTATGCACAAGAAATCCTTCCTTCTTTCCATCATTCCATTTATGTGTTAGTAAATTCTATCTCCTTATTGTTATTGGGCATCATGAGTACTCATCTATTCACTCTCAATTCTTATCCATGGGTGCCCATATTTTCTCTATTCATATATATATATTCTCCCCCATCTCACTGGGTCTGTAACACCTTAAAGCCCAGCGGGGTGTAATGACAAGGTCTCTTAGGGACCAGTTGGGTGCCATTTCCTTAGCATGGGCAGGAGTCCTGATGTCTGGGACTCATGTCTGCTGACCCCTGCTCTCCCATTCTCAGGAGCCTGGGCCTTAGGTAGACTTTGGGCAGTTCCCCTGGCCTCTTTTCCCTCTCTGACATCCACTCCCAGCCCTAGGGGTCCTCAGAGAGCCAAGCAGAGCAGAGTGTGGGCAAGGCCGGCCCCTCCCTATTCGCCCCCAACCCTCACTGGCATCCAAGTGTTGATGGCCGGTGATGTCACCACCTACCTTGGTGAGGGGGGGAGTCTCATTCCAGCCAATCAATGCTTCTCTCCTGCGCTCCAGCTCCCGCACCCCACTCATCTGTCTCCTTGGAAACAGCATCGCTGCCCCTCAAACCCCATTGGTCTCATTTCCCCCTCCCTGCACCTATGCATTACCCCTTCCCCATAGCTACAAGTGGCTTGAGCTGCCAGTGGCGTTACCTGGCTGTGGCCAATCCGGGAGCCCAGAAGTTGGGAGGGAACCCCAGGGACAAGCACTGATGCCTAGCAACCCCAGGTTGTCTGTCTATTCGGCCCACTGTCCCCCCTTTTCAATACCCCTGGGCTGTGTATATTCTCATTTCATTTGTAGATTCATGTAAACAGGACTTTTCCATTCTCTCTTTTCTTCTTTTTAAAGACTAAATCATTCTCTTTATAATCTTAAAAATATATTATATAAATATGAGATTATATCCCATATATAAAAGATTTCATATATTTGATATATTCTCTCTATTCAGACTCATAGAGAAGATTGCCAAGTTTCTCTCCTATAGAGTATAAATTCCTTCTTATATAAATTATTATATTGATAATATATGATAATTCACCTATAGGAATACAGAATATATTCCTAAATGTGAGTACTCAGGTGGTTCCTCTTCAACCTTTTATACAGGAAGTCCTTCGCTCTTTCTATAAAACCCTTCATATGACTTGTCCATTCTGTCTCTTCACGAATATCGGGAATGATCAGCATTCATATATTCCTTCTCAATTCATATCCATGAGTACCCATATTTTCTCTATTCATGTGTATATTCTTGTATATATATATTCCCGTATATTGGATCTCCTCTCTGTCCTCTCTATATCTGAAAAGTATTCCACTGCTTCTGTACTTGTGAGAGAATATTGGCACACTCCAGTCAATGTAGAAACACAGTGCATGTGTCCTCCTATATAGGAATATAGCCAAAGAATATGGGTATTTGTACATAGAGGAACAAAGAAGACCCAGTGCTCTACCATGCTCAGCCATTTCACTCTGTAGGCCAGGTTACCCCAAAGTTGGTGGGGGCAGCTGGATTGGCCCTTCCCTTGCCCCTTAACTATCCTACCAGAAGACCCCCAGAACCTCTAGCACTTTGGGGAACCTGCCCATCTGCTCCTAGGAAGCACTTGCCTAGGGAGCTTTGGATCTTGAACCTTGGCTGTCAGAGGAGGAACAGGCCAAGATGGAAGCCAGGTCAGCTGCCAGGTGAGAGAGATGTGGGCTCCAGGCCTGGGTCTCCCCTTCCTGGTCCTGTAACCTTGACCAGGGCCCTGCCCTTCTTTTAAGCTGACTTATCTTTGTCCTGGGAGGAGGTGGGAGCAGATGACCTCTTAGGCCTCTGCTGGCCCTGCATTGCATGTAAACCTCCCAGCTCATTTTCAGATTCTACCCCCTTGTCTGTTCTCAACCCTCCCCACCTAAACAACTCACTTAGTTGCCCAAGCCCAGGTGAGAAATCCCTGCTAGTGAGTGGAATGCTTTCCTATGGGGCAGCCCCCAACAAGCCTCCCAGCAAGCTCTTCCCCTATTCTAGCCCTAAACACAGGAAAAAAAGCCGTGGGACTCCATGGATTTGCCACCTGAACACGATTGCCCCCCCTCCCCTTTGCACTATGACTATCACACCTTAAAGCCTAAAGGAGGTGAGATGACAAGGTCTTGTAAGGGCCAATTAGGGACCATTTCCCTAGTATGGGCAGGGGTCCTGGGATCTGGGGCTTATGTCTGCTGACCCCTTTTCTCCACTGCTCAGGAGCTTGGACCTCTGGTGGGTTTTGGGTAGGTCCCCTGCCCTCTCTGATATCCATTCCAAGCCCTAGGGGTCCTAAGAGAGTCAAGGGAACCTATTCTGTGCAAAGGGCACCCCCCTCCCCAAATCCACCCAGTGCTTTTGGCCGATGACGTCAGCCCCTACCTTGGCCAGGCACGAGTCTCCATCCCGCCAATCCTGCTGCTTCTTGCCTGGGCCCCAGCACACATCCCACTCACCTGTTGCCTTGGAGACAGCATCTCTCCCCCTGATAACCAATTGAATTTCTTTCATCTTTCCTGCACCCACGCACTCCCCCTCCCCATAGCAATAAGTGCCTTGAGCTGCCTGTGGTGTTACCTAGCTCTGGCCAATCAGGGAGCTCGAATAGGGGGAGGGAATGCCAGGGAACAGGACTGATGCCCACCGACCCCTCCTCTCTGTTCCGATGGACAAGTGCCCCCCACTTTATTACCTCTGGTCTTTCCATATTCTTATCTAGGAGTAATCAAATATTTCCTCTGGAAATTCATGTAAGGGAGGAATCTTCCATTCTCTCTAATCCTCTTTATAATTGATGAAGGATTTTCTTTATAATGTTAAATCTATAGTCATATATTTCTTTCTTTTTTTGGTGGAGCAATGAGGGTTAAGTGACTTGCCCAGGGTCACACAGCTAATAACTTTCAAGTGTCTGAGGCTGCATTTGAACTCAGGTCCTGCTGAATCCAGGGCTGGTGCTTTATTCACTTCCCCACATAACTGCCCCCATATGTTTCTTTAGTAAAGTACTCAGGGTCTTCCTTTCCTACCTTATATGCAAGAAATCCTTTGTTCTTTCCAGAAATCCATTTATGTGGTAGTAGATTCTATCTCCTCATTGATATTAGGCATCATGAGAACTCACCTATTCACTCTCAATTCATATCCATGGGTACCCATATTTTCTCTAGTCATATATATATATATATTCTCCAACATCTCACTGGATCTGTAATACCTTAAAGCCCAGGGGGGGTGTAATGACAAGGTCTCTTAGGTACTTGATGGGCACCATTTCCTTAGCATGGGCAGGAGTCCTGATGTCTGGGACTCATGTCTGCTGACCCCTGCTCTCCCATGCTCAGGAGCCTGGGCCTTAGGTAGGCTTTGGTCAGTTCCCCTGGCATCTCTTCCCTCTGTGACATCCAGTCCCAGGCCTAGGGGTCCTCAGAGAGCCAAGCAGAGCAGAGTCTGGGCAAGGCTGACCCCTCCCTCTTCGCCCCCAACCCTTACCCTTGGCCAAGTGTTGATAGATGGTGACGTCAGCGCCCATATTGCTGAGGGGGTGTCTCATTCCAGCCAATCCACACTTCTCTCCTGTGCTCTAGCCCCCGCATCCCACTCATCTGTCTCCTTGAAAACAGCATCGCTGCCCCTCAAACTCCATTGGTCTCATTTCCCCCTCCCTGTACCCACACATTACCGCTCCCCTCAGCTACAAGTGGCTTGGGCTGCCAGTGGAGTTAACTGGCTGTGGCCAATCCTGGAGCCCAGAAGGAGGGAGGGGACCCTAGGGGCCAGCACTGATGCCTAGCAACCCCAGGGTGTCTGTCCAGTGTGCCCACTGTCCCCCCTTTTCTCTACTCCTGGGCTTTGTATATTCTTATCCAAGAGGGCTCAAATATTTCATCTGCAGATTCATGTAAAGGAGGAATTTTCCATTCTCTCTATTCCTCTTTATAAAGCCTGAATTATTCTCTTCATAATCTTATATATATAATTATATAAATGTGATTACATCCTTTGTATTAAAGAATTCATATATTGGATATATTCTCTCTATTCAAACTCATATAGATGATTGCCATGTCTCTCTCCCATATAGTGTCAATTCTTGCTTATATAAAAATTATATTGATAATATATGATAACTCTTCTATATGAAGACGGAATACATTCATATATAAGAGAACTAAATTCGTTTCTCTCCAACATTATGTGCAGGAAGTCCTTGGCACTTTCTGTAAATCCCTTCATATTGACTTGTCCATTCTATCTCCTCAGGAATATTGGGAATCATCAGCATTCATATATTCACTCTCAATTCATATCCATGAGTTCCCATATTTTCTCTATTCATGTTTATATTCTTGTATATATATTCACTCTATATATTCCCATATATTGGATCTCCTCTCTGCCCTCCATATATCTGAAAAGTATTCCACTGATTCTGTACTTGTGAGAGAATATTGGCACACTCCAGTCAATGTACAGACCCAGTGTATGTGTCCTCCTATATAGGCATATAGCCAAAGAATATGGACATTTATACATAGAGGAACAGGGAGGGAATGAGTATTTGCAAATGAGGTAGTCCTAACAAAATAGGGAAAAGCCCTAGGAATCGTCATATAGGCCAACATCTAGCGAGGATATAGGAAAAACCATGCATTTGAATAAAAAGGGAAAAATATAAAACCCATATATATTTATGTAAGTATGCTGAATTTATAAATTCTCATATATATGTATATATATATGTGTGTGTATATGTATGTGTGTGTGTTTGTGTGTGTGTGTATCTGATTTCCTAGAATCCATGGGGAGAACCCATATTTTTAATTCATTTATAGAGAGGATTGAAGTATGCTATAATATGAACTTCAGTATGGTACGGAGGAATATTCAATCCCATGAATACAGAAAGAGAAGCTTTCAGACCTGAGATGTATGGATATAGTGAGAGAAGAGGACATGGAAAGAGACATGGAAGATAGGAGCGCTTGTGGAAGACATCTTGTCTAAGGCCAATCATTCTGCCTTTTTTTCTCATGAAATTTCCCTTAAGAGTTAAAGTTCTCAGCTTGCTTTGCCATTCTGTGCCCCACCTCCCAACTTTCTGTTTCTGAAGACCCTGAGGAGATTCCCTTGTGTCTCCTAATCGAGATTACTAATTGATATAGATTAAAATATTGTTATGATACAAATGTACTAAATGTTCATGAGTTTATACAAATGTGGGAGCTTATGTCTTTCTGTTCGTATGTGTGTATTGGTGTGTGTGTGTGTGTGTGTGTGTGTGTGTGTGTGTGTGTCCTAAGAGGCTTTGGAGTGGGTCAGACTGGTGTGTCTGTTATTGTAGGCCACACTTTTCTGCCTTGTGCTTTCCTTCTATTAACTACCATATTGGCTCCCATCAGTGTGGGCCTGTTCACCAAGTGTCTCTAGCTCTCCTAGTGAAGCTGGTCTCCTCCATTTCTGGCCTCAATGACAACCAGGTGGGTTTGGCTCCTGCTTCTGGCCTCTTCAGGCAGACTGCAGCAGGAGAGACCTCAGGGGTAGGTATCCATGAGGCTCATCTGTGTAGGTAGGGGGAGAAGCCCTCTTTCCTTGGGGCACAGAAGCCACATGTCCTGCCCATGATCTGAAAGGTCACAAGAGCTCTGATCATGAAGATTTGGGGGTTTCTTTTTCCTCCTAGATTCCCAGAACACTTTTCTGCATCCCAATACGTTCCCCCCTTTTTTGGTGAGGCAATTGCGGTCAAGTGACTTGTTCAGGGTCACACAGCTAGTAAGTGTCAAGCACCTTAGGCCGGATTTGAACTCAGGACCTCCTGACCAAGGGCCGGTCCTCTATCCACTGTGCCACCTAGTTGTTCCCCGGTCCCTTTATACACATGACCCTTCCCACTTCTGTTTTGCAGGTGATCCTCACTTCGTTTCCCATCACTGTCAGCCCATGTGACCCCTTGCCCGCCTCCACCAAGTACTTCTTGATCCGTGACTCTACAGGGCCAGCCTCCTCTGACCAAGCTTTGGGCTTGCTGCCACATCCTGCATGTTCAAGTCACTCCTTTTCTTTCACTAAACATGGAGGACTCTGAGGGCAGGAAGCATGCACCTTGCCTAGCCTAACACCCCCGAACCACACAAAAATGTTCAAGAAGGTTGGCTCTGATTACAGCACCTAGTGGTCATCCCTCCTTCTTTCTCAATTGGAAGAAACCCATTCAAGGAAAGCATGGATTTTGTTCATGCCCACTCAGTTAATTATGTATCCCAGGATGCCCCAAAGTTGGTTTGGGGTTGGGGCTCTATTTGCCCTTCCCTTAACTCCACATTCCTAGGTGAAAATTCCCAGAATCACTAGCAGTTTGGGAAACCTGCCCACCTGCTTCTGGGGAGCACTTTTCCAGGGACCTTTGGCCCATGAAACTGGGCTGTCAGTGAAGTGAGGAGCCCAGATGGATGACAGGTCAGTTGGCTTCCATCTGGGAAGAGAGTTATGGCCCCAGGCCTTGTCTGCCCCTTTCTGGATGGGTGACCTTGGCCAAGTCCCTGCCCTCCTCTACATCTCAATTCCCCTTTCTTCTCACATGAGGAGGTTGGAGCAGAATGACCTCTGAAGTCTCTTGTAGTCTCCATTCTATCCACACCTACAATGTCACTAAGATTCTAACCCCACTTCCATTCTAACCCTGCCCCCCCCCACTGCCCTCTGCCCCATTCAAGTTCACTGGTTCCCAGTCCCTAGATGAGAAATTCCTGCTAGTCAAATGCATTTCCTTGGGCTAACTTCTTCTTATCATGTTCTGTCCTTGTTTGGAATAAGAGCCCTGGTTATTCCTGGGCCAGACACCTGAACCATAGCTGCCCTCTCCATCCATCTCAAAGAGACTGTCACACCTCAGTGCCCCAAGTGAGGTGTAATGACAAGTTCCCCTAGGGACCAGTTGGATACTGTTTCCCTAGGATGTGCAAGAGTTCTGGGGTCTGGGGCCTATGTCACTGACCTGTTGTCTCTGATGTTCAGGACCTCAGGTGTGTTTTGGCCAGGATATCTGACCTTTCCCCCTCTCACTATCCACTCCCAGCCCTAGGGGTCTTCAGAGAGTCAAGGGGAGCTGAATTTGGCAGGATGACAGTCCCACTGAGCATTGATGGCTGGTTATGTCAGCTCCTACCTTGATGAGGCAGGTGTCCTATTCCCGCCAATCCTGCCAGTTCCTTGCCTGGGCCCCAACACCCATCACGCTCTTCTGTCCCCTTGGAAGCAACATCGCTCCTCCTCACACCCTGTTGATCTCATTGTCCCCCACTTGCACCCCAGCATTCCCTCTTCCCCTAAGCTCCATGTGCCTCGAGCTGCCAGTGGTGTTACCTGGCTGTGGCCAGTCCAGGAGCCGGGATGGACGGAGGGGACCCCAAGGACCAGGAATGATGGGCATCGACACCCTGCTGTCTGTCCAGAGGGCCCTCAGTCCCCCCTCCTCAGAATCCCTGAGCTTTGGATATTCTTATGCATGAGTATTCCAATATTCCCTCTGTAGATTCATGTAAGGGAGGAAGCTCTATTCCTCTTGATAATTGTAGAAGGATTCTCTTTACAAACTTCTATAGGATTATATCTGATTTGTGAAGGAATTCATATACTTCATATGTTCTCTCTACTCATACCCATAGAGAAGTCTACCAAGTGGCTCTCCTGGAGTAAAACCCATGATTCTTGCTGACCCTGACTCCTGATCTCGGGCTGCCTCCCCCAATGCGTCTCCTAGAGATTGTCACATTGTAGAGCTCAGTTGGGTGTAATGACAAGGGTCCAGTTGGGGAGCATTTCCCTAGTGTGGACAGAGGTTCTGGGTTCTGGGGATTATGTCTCCTGAGCCCTTGTCTCCCATGCTTAGGAGCTTGAGTCTCAGATGGGCTTTGAGCTGGTCCTCTGGTGTCTCTATCTCTTGGCTCTCAGACATCTGTTCCCAGCCCTCGGGGTCCTCAGTGAGCCACCAGCACAGCAGAGGTGAGTCTGGGCAAGGTGGACCTCCCACTGGGTTTCAATGGCCAGTGATGTCAGCACTGACTTTGGTGAGGCAGGAGTGCCCCATCTGCCAACCCCGTCCCTCCCTTCACTGGCCCCCACCAGAAATCCCACTCACTCTCCTCGCTGTAATCCTCTCCTGCCTCCAAACCCCATTCATAGGCTCATTTCCCCTCTCCAACACCTCCTCTTGCTCCTTTTCCTGTCTCCCAAATGCTCCCCTGCCCATTTTCCCTTCTCTGCTTCCTATTGTCCTCCACCCCACACTGCTACAAGTGCCTTGCGCTGCCAACCAGGTTACTTGAATGTGGTCGTTCTGGGAGCCAGGACAGATGGGGAGGACCCCGGGGACCTCCACTGTGGCCCAGAGACCCTCCACTCTGTCCAGATGCCTCTCTGTCCCCCTTCAAAACTAATGTGCTTTGTATATTCTTACCCAGGACTACTCAAAAGTTTCTTTTGTGTATTCATGTGAGGGAGGAATCGTCCAATCTCTCTCTTATCTTCTTCATGGATACTGAATGACTCTGTTGAGAACCCTAAAATAAAGAAATATATACCCATATGTATATGACGATATGTGTGTATACATATACACACACACACACACACACACACATATATATATATATGTATATAAAACTACATATATATATATATGGAGAGAGAGAGAAGTGGGGGCTTATACCATCCCATATATAGCAAAGAACTTGGATATTGCATTCATATATATTTTCTATCTTCATCTATATGTATTCATATTTAAGATACAGTATTCATTTCCTGTACATTCCAACTGCATACTTATGGTAATAATTATATAGATATTATAAAACACCTCAGATATATGAAGAAAGATAATATTTTTTATATATGGCCTGAAATTATTTCTGTTCATTCTTTTATGCTGAAAGTCACTTATTTTTTCCATAAATTCAATCATATGCTTTTATTTTATTTTATTTTAATTTTCAGGCAATGAGAGTTAAGTGACTTGCCCAGGGTCACACAGCTAGTGTCAAGTGTCTGAGGCCGGATTTGAACTCAGGTCTTCCTGAATCCAGGGCCAGTGCTTTATCCACTGCACCACCTAGCTGCCACCATATGCTTTGTAACATCTATCCCCTCATGAACATTAGCAATCGTTCTCTCATTTCCTACATGTACGAATACTCACATTCTCACTCTCTCTATTCACATATATGAGACCTCCTATATCCTCTCTCTATTGCTACAAAGTATTCCACTGCTTCTCTCCCTGTGACAGAATATATGGAGACTCCTGCCTGTGAGTGTCCAGCGTCTACCAGTCCTCATAAACAAAAATGTACACAGAGAATAAGGTACCTGTTATGTAGATTACTATGGAGTGAATGTGTACACACAAATAACGTACCTATAGTGGAATATAGGTCTGTGTTATAAATGCCCATACATGCCAACAGAGAGGGGTAGAACATAAGAATAATCATATACATGTGTCACAAGAAACATCACTATCTCTTTGCAGAGATATATCCTGAATAAGTGATAGCTGACAAATATCTACACATGTAGGTGACAATGTGGGGGAATTGCTATCTGTAGATTCATGTACACAGTGGATCTAGGAGTATGGAAATATGAAAAACAAATGAGTGTAGGAGAGATTCCAGACATTGAACAAAGAAAGAGCACATATTCATTCTCAGATGTATGGATGGAGAGAGAGAAGAGGTTTGTACTCATACCCGTACAAATACATGTGAAAGATGGGAATGCTCACCTCTGAGGAGACACATCCAGATATCCCAACACCATTTTCCATGAGATTTTCCTCAGGACTCCAGGTTCTCAGGCTGTCCTGCCTTTGTCTGGCCGACCTCTGTACCTCCCAAGTCAGTCAGATGTTTCTGAAGGCCCTCTGGAGGTCACCTTTCCTCTCCTCCCCAGGATTCCTAATTGATACCAATTGAAATGGTTAATGAAATGATTGTCCTGGGGCAACACGACTGTGTGTGTATGGGTGTGTATAAGTGTGGGAGCCTACGTGTTTCAGCATTTCATTGTATGTCCCAACTTCCATCCCATGCCCTGGTCATTCCTTGGTGTAGTGGGTGAAAGAATGGGAGGCTATATGGTTCTGTCCTAATGTCCATCTCATAGGATAGAATAGGACAGACTGGAGTGTTTAATGCAGGCCACACCTTTCTGTGTTGTGCTTTCCTTTGGATTTCTATTAACTACAGGATTTCCTCCAATCAGTGCACACCTGTAGAGGAAGTGTTTCTAGCTCTCCTGGGGAACTTTCTCTCTATTTCTGGCCTCATATTGACAAACAATTGGATGTGGCTCCTGCTTCTGGCCTCTTCAAGTTGTTTGCACAGGAGACAACCTTAGGCATAGGGGTCTCATCTGTGCAGGTTAAGAGAGGAGTCTTCTTCCCTGGTGGCCAGAACCCCAAAGATTCTACTGGGATTGGAAAGGGAAGGGTACATGAGCTCTGGTCAAGGAGTGATTGAGGCTTCTTTCCCCCCTAGATCCCCACAGCCCTTTTCTGTGGGCCATGTCATTCCCTATGCAGAGCTGAAAATTTCCACCTGTGTTCTCTGGATGATCTGCACCTTCTTACCTGTCCTGGAAAGCCCAGCTGCCCCTGGCCCACCTCCACCAAGCAGTTCTGGATCCCTGCCTCCCCAAGGCTGGCCTCCTTGGGCCAAGGCTTTGGCAAGTGCATTGCCAAGGCTGGCACAGACCTGAGGGGAAGAGGGGCTAGTTTGCTTTTGACTCCACCCCATAGTCGTGACTGAAGACTCCCAGAAGCCCTAGCTCTATGGGAACCTGCCCAACTGCTTCTGGGGAGCCCCTTCCCAAGGGCTCTCTACACGTGCAGCTTGGCTGTCCCAGAAGGCAGAGGCCAAGGTGGAAGGCAGCTGCTCTGGAAGGCAGCAGAGACCTTGCCTGGAGGCCTGACTCTGCCCCTCACTGGCTCTGTGACCCTGGCCTTGTCCCTGCCCCCTTGCTCCAGTGAGGAGGTTGGACCAGGTGACCTCTGAAGTCTCCTGCCACACTCTCCAATATCCAGACCTACCAGTGCATGGAGATTGTCCTCCCATGTCCAAACCACCCCATTCCCTGCCCCTTCCTCCCTTCCCCCAAGACTAACCAACCAGCCCCTGGCCAGCTGAGAAATCCCTGCTACTCAGATGCTTTGGTCCCCAGCCAGCAGCTCTGTCCTGCTGCTAGCCCTTAAGGCTGGAAGAAAACCCCTGGGCATTCCTGGAGTTGCCTCCTGAGCCAGAGGTGCCCCCCTGCCCCAGGCACTTCCGGACCTCGGGGAAGGAGGGAGGGGGAACAAAGTCCCATAGAGAACATTAAGGGATGGTTTCTCCACCATGGAAGGAGTCCTGTTCCCTGAGGCCTGTTCCCTGGCCTCATGTGCAGCAACTTGGGTCCTGGTGGGCTTTGGTCTGGTCCCCGGGCATCTCCTGCCCCTCAGGTAGCCATTCCCAGCTCCCAGGATCCTCAGGGAGCCAGCAGCCAAGGAGAGCTGAGTCTGGGCAAGGTGAACTCCCCGCTGAGCACCAGTAGCTGGTGATGTCATCGGCTACCTGAGTGAGGCAGGAGTCTCCCTCCCGCCAATCCCGCCGCTCCTTCTATTGGACCCCCGCCCCCATCCCCCTCACCATCTCCTTGGAGACAGCATTGCTGCCCCGCACACTCTATTGGTCTCATTTTCTCCTCCCCCAAGGGCCCCCTCCAACTCGTTTCCCCCTTCCTCCTGCCACACCCTCTCAGGCTCATTTTATCCTCACCCCCTCCCTGCAACCCTCCCCCCGCCCATCCACCTCTCCCCTGGCTCTACAACTGGCTCCAGATGCCAATGGGTCTCTTGACTGTTGTCCTGGACCTGGGACTGAGGGAGGAGACCCCAGGGACCAGGACCGATGCCGACAGACCCCTTTTTGACTGTCCAGAAGGTCCTCTGTTCCCCCTTCCCTTCATACACCTCTTGGCTTTGTATAGTCTTATCTATGAGGGCTCAAGTTTTTCTCCATATATTCATGTAAAGGAGGAATCTTCCATTTTGCCAGTCTCTCTTTTATCATTAGGAGTAGTGAATTACACTCCTTATAGCCTGAAATAAATAAATATATATATATATATATATATATACACATACACACATATATGTATGCGTATATATGCACAAACACAAATAAAGAGTTTATATAATCCTATATATAATAAAAAACTTGTATATTCATCCCATTTATATATAATCTCTGTCTTCCTCTCTAAGTACTCCTATATATGACTATAGGGTGCCTTTCCTAGAGATTACCAGTAATTATTTATGTTAATGTATGTACTGATAACATATGTCTAAGTTCTCAAGTTTTTTATCTTCAGTACTAGGTACATGACGTCATTTCTTCCATTTATAAATTCATTTATATGACTTACATTCTATCTCCTCACAAATATTGTTAATCATTCCATTTTTAAGTATAGGAGTACTCATATGTTCACTGGCATTTCATATATGAGTCTCATAGTTTCTACATTTATATGTACATATATGTATAAATAAATTCTCTATCACTTTTCACATATATTAGTTTCCCTATATACTCTATATAATTCTGGAAATATTGCACTGTCCTGCCCAGGGTGGAAAAGGAAAGAGCACAGAAACTCTCATGAAGGGGTGATTTGGGCTGCTTTTCCCACCCTGATTCCCATAGCTCCCTTCTGCACACCAAGCAAGACCTTTGCCACAGCTGAAAATTCCCATCTCTTTTGCATGGATGATCTTTCCCTTCCTTCCCATCACTGAAAGCACAACTGCCTCCCCCCAGCCCACCTCCCCCAAGCACTTCTTCATCCCTGCCTCTCCAGGGCCAGCCTCCTTTGACCCAGGCTTTGGACTTGCTATCAATATGTAGCATGTTCAAGTCGCTCCTTTTCTCTCACTAAAGCTGAAGGTCTCTGAGGGCAGAGAACCTGTTACATGCCCACACAAACACCCCAAACCCCATGAAAATGTTCCAGTAGGCCGGCTCTGCTGAGAGCAGGTCCTTCTTTCTCAGGTGGAAGAGAGCCATGCAAAGAAGACCCAGTGCTCCACCATGCTCAGCCATCTCACTCTGTAGGCCAGGTTACCCCAGAGTTGGTGGGGGCAGCTGGATTGGCCCTTCCCTTAGCCCCTTAACTTTCCTACCTGAAGACACCCAGAACCTCTAGCACTTTGGGGTACCTGCACATCTTCTTCTAGGAAGCACTTGCCTAGGGACCTTTGGATCTTCAAGTTTGGCTGTCAGACAAGGAACAGGCCAAGATGGAAGCCAGGTCGGCTGCCAGGTGAGAGAGATGTGGGCTCTAGGCCTGGGTCTCTCCTTACTGGACCTGTGACCTTGACCAGGTCCCTGCCCTTCCCTTGAGCTCAATTATCTTTTTGTCCTAGGAGGAGGTGGGAGCATATGACCTCTTAGGCCTCTGCTGGCCCTCCATTGCATATAAACCTCCCAGCTCATTTTCAGATTCTATCCCCTTGTCTGTTCTCAACCCTCCCCACCTAAACATGTCACCTGGTTGCCAAAGCCCAGGTGAGAAATCCCTGCTAGTGAGTGGAATGCTTTCCTATGGGGCAGCCCCCAACAAGCCTCCCAGCAAGCTCTGCCCTTATTCTAGCCCCAAACATTGGAAAAAAGGCGTGGCACTCCATAGATTTTTCACCTGAACCAGAATGCCTCACCCCAACCCCACTGCACTAGGACTATCACACCTTAAAGCCTAAAAGAGGTGTGATGACAAGGTCTTGTAAGGGCCAATTGGGGACCTTTTCCCTAGTTTGTGCAGGGGTCTTGGGATCTGGGGCTTATGTCTGCTGACCCCTTTTCTCCTCTGCTCAGGAGCTCGGCCCTCTGGTGGGTTTTGGGTAGGTCCCCTGCCCTCTCTGATATCCATTCCAAGCCCTAGGGATCCTAAGAGAGTCAAGGGAACTGGTTCTGGGCAAGGTGCACCCCCCTCCCCAAATCTACCCAGTGCTTTTGGCCGATGACGTCAGCCCCTACCTTGGCCAGGCACGAGTCTCCATCCAGCCAATCCTGCTGCTTCTTGCTTGGGCCCCAGCTCACATCCCACTCACCTGTTGCCTTGGAGACAGAATCTCTCCCCCTCATAACCAATTGATTTAATTTCCTCTTCCCTGCACCCACGCATTCCCCCCTCCCCATAGCAACAAGTGCTTCGAGCTGCCTGTGGTGTTACCTAGCTCTGGCCAATCAGGGAGCCAGAATGGGGGGAGGAAATGACAGGGAACAGGACTGATGCCCTCCGACCCCCTCCTCTCTGTCCCGATGGACAATTGTTCCCCTCTTTAATTCCTCTGCTCTTTCTATATTCTTATCTATGAGTAATCAATATTTCCTTTGGAGATTCATGTAAGGAAGGAATCTTCCATTTTTTCTAATCCTCTTTATAACTGATGACGGATTCTCTTTATAATGTTAAATCTATAGTCATATATTTCCCTAGTAAAGTACTCAGGGTCTTCCTTTTCTACCTTATGCACAAGAAATCCTTTATTCCTTCCGTCAATCCATTTATGTGGTAGTAGATTCTATCTCCACATTGGTATTAGGCATCATGCGTACTCACCTATTCACTCTCAATTCATATCCATGGGTACCCATATTTTCTCTTTTCATATATTTTTCCCCAATCTCACTGTGTCTGTAACACCTTAGAGCCCAGGGTGGGGTGTAATGACAAGGTCTCTTAGGGACCATTTGGGCACCATTTCCTTAACATGAGCAGGAGTCCTGATGTCTGGGACTTATGTCTGCTGACCCCTGCTCTCCCATACTCGGGATCCTTGGCCTTAGGAAGGGTTTTCGCAGTTCCCTTGGCTTGTCGGCCCTGTCAGATATCCATTCCATGCCCTAGGGGTCCTAAGAGAGTCAAGGGAATGGATTCTGGCAAGGTGCACCCCCCCTCCCCAAATCCACACAGTGCTCCTGGCTGATGACGTCAGTCCCTCCCTTAGCCAGGCACGAGTCTCCATCCAGCCAATCCTCCTGCTTCTTGCCTGTGCCTCAGCTCACATCCCACTCACCTGTTGCCTTGGAGACAGCATCTCTCCCCCTGATAACCAATTGAATTTCTTTCATCTTCCCTGAACCCACGCACCCCCCCCCTCCATAGCAACAAGTGCCTTGAGCTGCCTGTGGCGTTACCTAGCCCTGGCCAATCTGTGAGCCGGATTGGTGGGAGGGGGCGAAAGGGAACAGGACTGATGCCCACCGACCCCCTCCTCTCTGTCCCCATGGACCACTGCTCCCCTCTTTAATCCCTCTGGCCTTTCTATATTGTTATCTATGTATGAGTATTCAAATATTTCCTCTGGAATTTCATGTAAGGGAGAAATTTTCCATTCTCCCTCTTCTTTTTCATGGCTGAACCATTTTAAGAGAATTCTTTATAGATAGATAGATAGATAGATACATAGATAGATAGATAGATATAGATATAGCTATGTAAGATTATATCTTTTATATAATAAAATTCATATATTTTCTATATATTCTCTCTATTCATACTCAGATAGAAGCTGTCCTAGCCTCTTTCCTAGACAGTATACATTCCTTCTTTTGTCGGCCATTATATTGATAAAATGATAACCCATCAATATCAAGATGGACTATATACCTATACAAAAGTAGGCAGGGGCTTCCTTTTCAGCCTTATTTACCCAAAGTCCTTGCTTCTTTCTATAAATCCTTTTATGTGACTAGTATATTTGATCTCCTCATGAATATTAGGAATCATGAGGACTCACATATTCACTCTACATCCATATCCATGAGTACTGACATTTTCCCTATTCCCATAAAATCTGGAATTTACATTCTCTCTCTCTGTTCACTTGTATTGATCCTTTTGTGTGCTCTTTGTATATGAGAAAATTTTTCCACTGCTTCTTTACTTGTGAGAGAATATTTGCAGACTCCAGTTGACATACCCATGAAGCATATGTATACTCACATATAGGGATATAGTCAAAGAATATAGGCATAAAAGGGAGGGGGAATGAGCATTCATAAATGAGGTACTCCTATTGAAATGGGGAAACAATCTAGGAATTCTCATATCTTCCAACATAGAGAGGATATATGAAAAATCATGTATGAGTCAAAATGTATAATATACTATGCATGTGAATATATACACTTAGCAATATGTAAATATATATTGTATATATTTATATCTATATATGTATGTATGTATGTATAGGGGATTTGTGATTTGTCATATGTGTGCTTCTGATTCCTTGGGGTACATGGGGTAACCCAAAGTTTTCTTCATTTATAGCTAGGCTATAGGAGTAGTAAAATATGAACCTAATGAGATTAGTTAGGGAAGAATATGCATTCCTCTGAAGACTGAAAGAGACCCTAGCTGTACTAAGATGCATGGATATAGTGAGAAGGGTGACTACACTTCCATGTCCAAATACTCAGGAAAGAACGGGATGCTCATCTAAAATAAGTTCCATATGTAGGGCCATATATTCTGCCTTTTTGCCAGGAGATTTTCCTCAGGTGTTTTAGGTTCCTGAGTGCTTTGCCATTCTCTAAACATCCTCCAAACTTCCCAAGTCAATTAGATCTTTTTCTTTTCTTTTCTTTCGTTCTTTTTTTTTCTGTAGGGCAATTGGGCTTAAGTGACTTGCTCAGGGTCACACAGCTAGTAAGTGTTAAGTGTCTGAGGTTGGATTTGAACTCAGGTCCTCCTGAATCCAGGGCCCTTGCTCCATCCACTGTGCCATCTAGCTGCCCCTGAATTAGATGTTTTTGAAGAACCTAGACATTCCCTTTTTCCCTCATGAACTCTAGCTGATAGAGATTAAAATATTTTTTAAAATATCACCGGAGGTTCACCAATTTTTGTGTGTGTATTGGGGGGTTATAACTGTGGGACCTTATGTATCTCTGTGTATGTGTGTGAGCATGTGTCCAACAGTGTTTATGTCTCAACTTGCATCCCCTTGTTCTATCATTGCTCACATTTTTGGAATAGGGCAGATTGGAGTGTGTTTAGGGTAGGTTCCACCTTTCTGAGTGGTGCTTTCCTTTAGCTTTCAATTCACTAGAGGATTTGATCCCATCAGTGCACCCCTGCTGAGGAAATGTTTCTTCTAGGTGTCCTAGTGAACTTGCTCTTGCTCTCCTCTAGTTCTGGGCTCATTTGACAAACTCTTGGGTTTGGCTCCTGCTTCTGACCTCTTGAGGCAGTTTGCATCAGGAGACATCCCCAGGGGTAGGTGTCCATGAGGCTTCTGGGGAGAAGCCCAATTCCCTGGTGGTTAGAACCCAACTGATCTCTCTGCCCAGGTTGGCAAAGGAAATGATACTCAAGGGTTGACTTGGGCTTCTCTTCTCGACCTTAGTCCCAGGGCCCCTTCCCCAGCCCAGGCATCGACATCCCTTTGCAGAGCTGACACTTTCTCCCATGTGTTCTCTAGATAATCTTTCCCTTCCTTCCAATCCCTGAAAGCCCAAGTACCCCCTGCCCACCTCCCCCAAGCAGTTCTAGATCCCTGCCTTTCCAGGGCTGGCCTCCTTTGACCCAGGCTTTGGACTGGCTTACATATGTAGCATGTTCAGGTCCCTCCTTTTCTCGCACTAAACATGGAGGACTGTGAGGGCTGAAAAGCTGTAATGTGCCTAGGCTAACACCCCCAAACCCCAGGAAAATGTTCCAGTAGGCAGGCTCTGCTGAGAGCAGGTCCTTCTTTCTCAAGTGGAACAAAGCCATGCAAAGAAGACCCAGTGTTCTACCATGCTCAGCCATTTCACTCTGTAGGCCAGGTTACTCCAAAAGTTGGTGGGGGCAGCTGGATTGGCCCTTTGCTTTCCCCTTAACTATCCTACCTGAAGACCCCCTGAACCTCTAGCACTTTGGGGAACCTGCCCATCTGCTTCTAGGAACACGTGCCTGGGACCTTTGGATCTTGTACCTTGGATGTCAGACAAGGAATAGGCCAACCTGGAAGTCAGGTAGGCTGCCAGGTAAGAGAGATGTGGGCTCCAGGCCTGGGTTTCCCCTTACTGGACCTGTGACCTTGACCAGGTCCCTGCCCTTCCCTTGAGCTCAATTATCTTTTTGTCCTAGGAGGAGGTGGGAGCACATGACCTCTTAGGCCTCTGCTGGCCCTGCATTGCATGTAAACCTCCAAGCTCATTTTCAAATTCTACCCCCTTGTCTGTTCTCAACCCTCCCCACCTAAACAACTCACTTAGTTGCCCAAGCCCAGCTGAGAAATCCCTGCTAGTGAGTGGAATGCTTTCCTATGGGGCAGCCCCCAACAAGCTTCCCAGCAAATTCTTCCCCTATTCTAGCCCTAAACACAGGAAAAAAAGCCGTGGGACTCCATGGATTTGCCACCTGAACAAAACTGCCCCACCATTGCACTAGGACTATCACACCTTAAAGCCTAAAAGAGGTGTAATGATAAGGTCTTGTAAGCACCAATTGGGGACCTTGTCCCTAGCATGGGCAGGGGTCCTGACATCTTGGGCTTATTTCTGCTGAGCCCTTTTCTCCATTGCTCAGGAGCTTGGACTTCTGGTGGGTTTTGGGTAGGTCCCCTGCCCTCTCAGATATCCATTCCAAGCCCTAGGGGTCCTAAGAGAATCAAGAGAACTGATTCTGGGCAAGGTGCATCCCCCCTCCCCAAATCCGCACAGTGCTTTTGGCCGATGACGTCAGCACCTACCTTGGCCAGGCACGAGTCTCCATCCAGCCAATCCTGCTGCTTCTTGCCTGGGCTCCAGCAGACATCCCACTCACCCATTGCCTTGGAGACAGCATCTCTCCCCCTGATAACCAATGAATTTCATTTCATCTTCCCTGCACCCACGCACTCCCCCCTCCCCATAGCTACAAGTGCCTCGAACTGCCTGTGGCGTTACCTAGCTCTGGCCAATCAGGGAGCCTGAATGAGGGGAGGGGATGCCAGGGAACAGGACTGATGCCCACCGACCCCCTCCTCTCTGTCCTGATGGACAACTGTCCCCCAGTTTGATCCCTCTGCTCTTCCTATATTCTTATCTATGAGTAATCAAATATTTCCTTTGGAAATTCATGTAAGGGAGGAATCTTCCATTCTCCCTAATCCTCTTTATAATTGATGAAGGATTCTCTTCATAATGTTAAATCTATAATCATATATTTCTCTACTAAAGTACCCAGGTTCTTCCTTTTCTACCTTATGAACAAGAGATCCTTGCCTCTTTCCATCATTCTATTTATGTGGTAGTAGATTCTATCTCCTCATTGGTATTAGGCATCATGAGTACTCACCTATTCACTCTCAATTCATATCCATGGGAACCCATATTTTCTCTAGTCCTATATATATTCTCCCCCATCTCCCTGGGTCTGTAACACCTTAAAGCCCAGGGTGCAATGTAATGACACGGTCTCTTAGGGACCAGTTGGGCGCCATTTCCTTAGCATGGGCAGGAGTCCTGATGTCTTGGATTCATGTCTGCTGACCCCTGCTCTCCCATGCTCAGCAGCCTGGGCCTTAGGTAGGCTTTGGGCAGTTCCCCTGGCCTCTCTTCCCTCTCTGACATCCACTCCCAGCCCTTGGGGTCCTCAGAGAGCCAAGCAGAGCAGAGTCTGGGCAAAGCAGACCCCCTCCCTATGCGCCCCCAACCCTCAGCCATGGCCAAGTGCTGATGGCCAATGACGTCAGGGCCTACTTTGGGATGGTGGATGTCTCATTCCAGCCAATCCACGCTTCTCTCCTGCGCTCCCGCCCCCGCATCCCACTCATCTGTCTCCTTGGAAACAGCATCGCTGCCCCTCAAACCCTATTGGTCTCATTTCCCCCTCCCTGCACCCACACATTCCACCCTCCCCTCAGCTACAAGTGGCTTGAGCTGCCAGTGGCCTTACCTGCCTGTGGCCAATCCGAGAGCCAGGAAGGTGGGAGGGGACCTCAGGGACCAGCACTGATGCCTAGCAACCTCAGGTTGTCTTCCAGTCGGCTCACTCTCCCCCCTTTTCTCTACCCCTGAGTTTTGTATATTCTTTTCCAAGAAGGCTCAACTATTTAATCTGTAGATGCATGTAAAGGAGGAATTTTCCATTCTCCCTTTCCCTCTTTATAATGTCTGGATCATTCTCTTCATAATCTTATATATATATATATGAGATTATATCCCATATATAAAAGATTTCATATATTGGATATATTCTCTTTATTCATAGTCATATAGAAGATTGCCAAGTCCCTCTCCCACAGAGTATAAATTCCTTCTTTTAGAAATGATTATATTGATAATATATGATAAGGCCTATAAAGGAAGACATAATATCTTCCTAAATAAAAGTACTCAGGTCGTTTCTCTTCATCCTTATATACAGGAAGTACTTGGCTCTTTCTGTAAAACCCTTCATATGACTCGTCCATTCTATCTCTTCATGAATTTTGGGAATCATCAGCATTCATATACTCATTCTTTTTTTTGAATTTTAATTTTTTTTTTCAGTGAGGCAATTGGGGTTAAGTGACTTGCCCAAGGTCACACAGCTAGTAAGTGTCAAGTGTCTGAGGCCGGATTTGAACTCAGGTACTGCTGACTCCAGGGGCGGTGCTCCATCCACTGCGCCACCTAGCCGCCCCTATATATTCATTCTTAATTCATATCCATGAGTACTCCAAATTCCTCTATTTATATATATATATATATTCTTGTATATACATTGCCTCTATATATTCACATATATTGGTATCTCCTCTCTGTCCTCTGTATATCTGAAAAGTATTCCACTGCTTCTGAACTTGTGAGAGAATATTGGAAGAGTCACTTTAATTTAAAAACACAGTATATGTGTCCTCCAATATAGGAATATAGCCAAAGAATATGGGTATTATATATATAGGTAGAGGGAGGGAATGAGTACTTGCAAATGTGGTAGTCCTATCGAAAAAGGGAAAGGCTCTAGGAATTCTCATATAGGTCAACATATAGAGAGAGTATATGAAAAACCAAGCATTTGTGTAAAAAGGGACAATATAGTATATATATGAGTATAGTGAATTTATAATTTCTCACATATATATATGTGTGTGTGTGTGTGTGTGTGTGAGACTCCCTAGAATACATGGGGAGAACCCATATTTTTTTCTTTCCTTTTTTTCCTTTTTCTTTCCTTTTTTTTTTTGTGTGGGTGGTAATGAGGGTCAAGTGACCTGCCCAAAGTCACACAGCCAGTAAGTGTCCAGTGTCTGAGGTCAAATTTGAACTCAGCTCCTTCTGAATCCAGGGCCAGTGCTCTATCCACTGCACCACCTTGCTTCCCCCAAGAACCCATATTTTTGATTCGTTTATAGAGAGCATATATGTTTTGTTTTTTGGTGGTATTTTTTTTTGGTGAGGCAATTGGGGTTAAGTGACTTGCCCAAGGTCACACAGCTAATAAGTGTTAAGTGTCTGAGGCCAGATTTGAACTCAGGTCCTCCTGAATCCAGGGCCGATGCTCTATCCACCGAGCCACCTAGATGCCCCCCCCATTTTTTTTTGTAGCGAGCTTATATGAAGGCTAAAATATGAATTTCAGTGGGCTATTGAGGAATTTTCATTCCCATGAATACAGAAAGAGAACCTTTCAGTACTGAGATTTATGGATATATAGAGAGAAGAGATGAGTCCTCATCTATGTGAAAAGAGACATGGAACATAGGAGTGCTCATGGAAGGCAACTTGTCTAAGACCAAATATTTTGCCTTTTTTCCCATGAAATTTTCCTTAAGAGTTAAGGTGGGGCTTCTAGGTTGCACAGTGGATAGAGCACCAGCCCTGGAGTCAGGAGGACCTGACTTCAAATCTGGCCTCAGACACTTAACACTTACTAGCTCTGTGACCCTGGGCAAGTCACTTAACCCCAATTGCCTCACTAAAAAAAAAAAAAAAAAGAGTTAAGGTTCTCAGCATGCTTTGCGATTCTGTGCCCCACTGCCCAATTTTCTCTTCTGAAGACCCTCAGCAGTTTCCCTTGTGTCTCCTAATCAAGATTACTAATTGATATAGATTAAAATATTGTTATGATACAAATGTACCAAATGTTCATGAGTTTATACAAATGTGGGAGCTTATGTCTTTCTGTTTGTGTGTGTGTGTGTGTGTGTGTGTGTGTGTGTGTGTGTGTGTCTGTCCTAAGTGGCTTTGGAGTGGGTCAGACTGGTGTTATTGTAGGCCACAACTTTCTGTGTTGTACTTTCCTCCTGTTAACTACGGTATTGACTCCCATCACTGTGGGCCTGTTGACCAAGTGTTTCTAGGTCTCCTAATGAAGCTGGTCTCCTCCATTTCTGGCCTCAATGACAAACAGGTGGGTTTGGCTCCTGCTTCTGGCCTCTTCAGGCAGACTGCAGCAGGAGAGACCTCAGGGGTTGGAGTCCATGAGGCTCATCTGTGTAGGTTGGGGGAGAAGCCCTATATCCTTGGGGGGGGCAGAACCCCAATGAGCTGCCCATGATATTAAAGGTCTTGGAGATTTGGGGCTTCTTTTTCCTCCTAGATTCCCAGAATACTTTTCTGCAGCTCAAGCAGGTCCCCTTTTACCCATGACACTTCCCACTTCTGTTATGTGTATAATTTTCACCTCCTTTCCCATCACTGAAAGCCCAGCTTCCCCCCAGCCCACCTCCACCAAGCACTTCTTTATCCCTGGCTCACAAGGGCCAGCCTCATTTGACCAAGGCTTTGGACTTGCTACCATTTCTAGCATGTTCAAGTCACTCCTTTTCAATGCTTTCCTTTGGGGCAGCCCCCAACCATCAATCTGTTCCCTTATTATAACCCTAATGACTGGAATAAAAGCCCTGGGGTTCCATGGATTTGCCTCCTGAGACAGACTTGGGCCGGGGCACCCCCATCTCCCTGGCACTGTCACACCTTAAAGCCCAAGGGAGGTGTCATGTCAAGGGCTTGTAAGGACCAAATGGGCACCGTTTTCCTAGTATGGGCTAGGGTCCTGGGGTGTGGGGCTTATGTCTGCTGATCCCTTTTCTCTTCTGTTCAGGAGTCTGGACCTCTGGTAGGTTTGCGTAGGTCACCTGGCCTCTCTACCCTCTCAGATACCCATTCCAAGCCCTAGGGGTCCTAAGAGAGTCAAGGGAACAGATTCTGAGGAAGGGGCAACCCCCTCCCTACCCCCACCCAGTGCTGATGGACAGTGACGTCAGCCCCCACCTTGACCAGGCACGAGTCTCCATCCAGCCAATCCTGCTGCTTCTTGCCTGGGTCCCAGCACACATCCCACTCACCTGTTGCCTTGGAGACAGCATCTCTCCCCCTGATAACCAATGGATTTCATTTCATCTTCCCTGCACCCACGCACTCCCCCCTCCCCATAGCTTCAAGTGCCTCGAACAGCCTGTGGCGTTACCTAGCTCTGGCCAATCAGGGAGCGAGAATGGGGGGAAGGAACATCAGGGAACAGGATTGATGCCCACCGACCCCCTACTCTCTATCTTGATATACAATTGCCCCCCCACACTTTAATACCTATGATCTTTCCATATTCTTATCTATGAGTAATCAAATATTTCCTTTGGAAATTCATGTAAGGGAGGAATTTCCTTCCATTGTCTCTAATCCTTTTTATAATTGATAAAGGATTCTCTTTATAATGTTAAAACTATAGTCATATATTTCTTTAGTAAAGTACTCAATGTTTTCCTTTTCTACCTTATACACAAGAAATCCTTCGTTCTTTCCATCATTCCATTTATGTATTAGTAAATTCTATCTCCTTATTGTTATTGGGCATCATGAGTACTCATCTATTCACTCTCAATTCTTATCCATGGGTGCCCATATTTTCTCTATTTATATATATTCTCCCCCATCTCACTGGGTCTGTAACACCTTAAAGCCCAGCGGGGTGTAATGACAAGGTCTCTTAGGGACCAGTTGGGTGCCATTTCCTTAGCATGGGCAGGAGTCCTGATGTCTGGGACTCATGTCTGCTGACCCCTGCTCTCCCATTCTCAGGAACCTGGGCCTTAGGTAGGCTTTGGGCAGTTCCGCTGGCCTCTTTTCCCTCTCTGACATCCACTCCCAGCCCTAGGGGTCCTCAGAGAGCCAAGCAGAGCAGAGTGTGGGCAAGGCCGGCCCCTCCCTATTCGCCCCCAACCCTCACTGGCATCCAAGTGTTGATGGCCGGTGATGTCAACACCTACCTTGGTGAGGGGGGAGTCTCATTCCAGCCAATCAATGCTTCTCTCCTGCGCTCCAGCCCCCGCATCCCACTCATCTGTCTCCTTGGAAACAGCATCGCTGCCCCTCAAACCCCATTGGTCTCATTTCCCCCTCCCTGCACCTATGCATTACCCCTTCCCCATAGCTACAAGTGGCTTGAGCTGCCAGTGGCGTTACCTGGCTGTGGCCAATCCGGGAGCCCAGAAGTTGGGAGGGGACCCCAAGGACCAGCACTGATGCCTAGCAACCCCAGGTTGTCTGTCTATTCGGCCCACTGTACCCCCTTTCCACTACCCCTGGGCTGTGTATATTCTCATTTGTAGATTCATGTAAAGCAGGAATTTTCCATTCTCTCTTTTCTTCTTTTTAAAGGCTAAATCATTCTCTTTTTATCTTAAAAATATATTATATATATATATGAGATTATATCCCATATATAAGATTTCATATATTTGATATATTCTCTCTATTCAGACTGATAGAGAAGATTGCCAAGTTTCTCTCCTATAGAGTATAAATTCCTTCTTATATAAATTATTATATTGATAATATATGATAATTCACCTATATGAAGACAGAATATATTCCTAAATATGAGTACTCAGGTGGTTCCTCTTCAACCTTTTATACAGGAAGTCCTTCGCTCTTTCTATAAAACCCTTCATATGACTTGTCCATTCTGTCTCTTCACGAATATTGGGAATGATCAGCATTCATATATTCCTTCTCAATTCATATCCATGAATACCCATATTTTCTCTATTCATGTATATATTCTTGTATATATATTCCCGTATATTGGATCTCCTCTCCGTCCTCTCTATATCTGGAAAGTATTCTAGTGCTTCTGTACTTGTGAGAGAATATTGGCACACTCCAGTCAATGTAGAAACACAGTGTATGTGTCCTCCTATATAGGAATATAGCCAAAGAATATGGATATTTGTACATAGAGGAACAAAGAAGACCCAGTGCTCTACCATGCTCAGCCATTTCACTCTGTAGGCCAGGTTACCCCAAAGTTGGTGGGGGCAGCTGGATTGGGCCTTCCCTTGCCCCTTAACTACCTTACCTGAAGACCCCCAGAACCTCTAGCACTTTGGGGAACCTGCCCATCTGCTCCTAGGAAGCACTTGCCTAGGGAGCTTTGGATCTTGAACCTTGGCTGTCAGAGGAGGAACAGGCCAAGATGGAAGCCAGGTCGGCTGCCAGGTGAGAGAGGTGTGGGCTCCAGGCCTGGGTCTCCCCTTCCTGGTCCTGTAACCTTGACCAGGGCCCTGCCCTTCCCTTGAGCTCAATTATCTTTTTGTCCAGGGAGGAGGTGGGAGCAGATGACCTCTGAGGCCTCTGCTGGCCCTGCATTGCATGTAAACCTCCCAGCTCATTTTCAGATTCTACCCCCTTGTCTGTTCTCAACCCTCCCCACCTAAACAACTCACTTAGTTGCCCAAGCCCAGGTGAGAAATCCCTGCTAGTGAGTGGAATGCTTTCCTATGGGGCAGCCCCCAACAAGCCTCCCAGCAAGCTCTTCCCCTATTCTAGCCCTAAACACAGGAAAAAAAGCCGTGGGACTCCATGGATTTGCCACCTGAACACGACTGCCCCCCCCTCCCCTTTGCACTATGACTATCACACCTTAAAGCCTAAAGGAGGTGAGATGACAAGGTCTTATAAGGGCCAATTAGGGACCATTTCCCTAGTATGGGCAGGGGTCCTGGGATCTGGGGCTTATGTCTGCTGACCCCTTTTCTCCACTGCTCAGGAGCTTGGACCTCTGGTGGGTTTTGGGTAGGTCCCCTGCCCTCTCTGATATCCATTCCAAGCCCTAGGGGTCCTAAGAGAGTCAAGGGAACCTATTCTGTGCAAAGGGCACCCCCCTCCCCAAATCCACCCAGTGCTTTTGGCCGATGACGTCAGCCCCTACCTTGGCCAGGCACGAGTCTCCATCCCGCCAATCCTGCTGCTTCTTGCCTGGGCCCCAGCACACATCCCACTCACCTGTTGCCTTGGAGACAGCATCTCTCCCCCTGATAACCAATTGAATTTCTTTCATCTTTCCTGCACCCACGCACTCCCCCTCCCCATAGCAATAAGTGCCTTGAGCTGCCTGTGGTGTTACCTAGCTCTGGCCAATCAGGGAGCTCGAATAGGGGGAGGGAATGCCAGGGAACAGGACTGATGCCCACCGACCCCTCCTCTCTGTTCCGATGGACAAGTGCCCCCCACTTTATTACCTCTGGTCTTTCCATATTCTTATCTAGGAGTAATCAAATATTTCCTCTGGAAATTCATGTAAGGGAGGAATCTTCCATTCTCTCTAATCCTCTTTATAATTGATGAAGGATTTTCTTTATAATGTTAAATCTATAGTCATATATTTCTTTCTTTTTTTGGTGGAGCAATGAGGGTTAAGTGACTTGCCCAGGGTCACACAGCTAATAACTTTCAAGTGTCTGAGGCTGCATTTGAACTCAGGTCCTGCTGAATCCAGGGCTGGTGCTTTATTCACTTCCCCACATAACTGCCCCCATATGTTTCTTTAGTAAAGTACTCAGGGTCTTCCTTTCCTACCTTATATGCAAGAAATCCTTTGTTCTTTCCAGAAATCCATTTATGTGGTAGTAGATTCTATCTCCTCATTGATATTAGGCATCATGAGAACTCACCTATTCACTCTCAATTCATATCCATGGGTACCCATATTTTCTCTAGTCATATATATATATATATTCTCCAACATCTCACTGGATCTGTAATACCTTAAAGCCCAGGGGGGGTGTAATGACAAGGTCTCTTAGGTACTTGATGGGCACCATTTCCTTAGCATGGGCAGGAGTCCTGATGTCTGGGACTCATGTCTGCTGACCCCTGCTCTCCCATGCTCAGGAGCCTGGGCCTTAGGTAGGCTTTGGTCAGTTCCCCTGGCGTCTCTTCCCTCTGTGACATCCAGTCCCAGGCCTAGGGGTCCTCAGAGAGCCAAGCAGAGCAGAGTCTGGGCAAGGCTGACCCCTCCCTCTTCGCCCCCAACCCTTACCCTTGGCCAAGTGTTGATAGATGGTGACGTCAGCGCCCATATTGCTGAGGGGGTGTCTCATTCCAGCCAATCCACACTTCTCTCCTGTGCTCTAGCCCCCGCATCCCACTCATCTGTCTCCTTGAAAACAGCATCGCTGCCCCTCAAACTCCATTGGTCTCATTTCCCCCTCCCTGTACCCACACATTACCGCTCCCCTCAGCTACAAGTGGCTTGGGCTGCCAGTGGAGTTAACTGGCTGTGGCCAATCCTGGAGCCCAGAAGGAGGGAGGGGACCCTAGGGGCCAGCACTGATGCCTAGCAACCCCAGGGTGTCTGTCCAGTGTGCCCACTGTCCCCCCTTTTCTCTACTCCTGGGCTTTGTATATTCTTATCCAAGAGGGCTCAAATATTTCATCTGCAGATTCATGTAAAGGAGGAATTTTCCATTCTCTCTATTCCTCTTTATAAAGCCTGAATTATTCTCTTCATAATCTTATATATATAATTATATAAATGTGATTACATCCTTTGTATTAAAGAATTCATATATTGGATATATTCTCTCTATTCAAACTCATATAGATGATTGCCATGTCTCTCTCCCATATAGTGTCAATTCTTGCTTATATAAAAATTATATTGATAATATATGATAACTCATCTATATGAAGACGGAATACATTCATATATAAGAGAACTAAATTCGTTTCTCTCCAACATTATGTGCAGGAAGTCCTTGGCACTTTCTGTAAATCCCTTCATATTGACTTGTCCATTCTATCTCCTCAGGAATATTGGGAATCATCAGCATTCATATATTCACTCTCAATTCATATCCATGAGTTCCCATATTTTCTCTATTCATGTTTATATTCTTGTATATATATTCCCTCTATATATTCCCATATATTGGATCTCCTCTCTGCCCTCCATATATCTGAAAAGTATTCCACTGCTTCTGTACTTGTGAGAGAATATTGGCACACTCCAGTCAATGTACAGACCCAGTGTATGTGTCCTCCTATATAGGCATATAGCCAAAGAGTATGGTCATTTATACATAGAGGAACAGGGAGGGAATGAGTATTTGCAAATGAGGTAGTCCTAACAAAATAGGGAAAAGCCCTAGGAATCGTCATATAGGCCAACATCTAGCGAGGATATAGGAAAAACCATGCATTTGAATAAAAAGGGAAAAATATAAAACCTATATATATTTATGTAAGTATGCTGAATTTATAAATTCTCATATATATGTATATATATGTGTGTGTGTATGTATGTGTGTGTGTTTGTCTGTGTGTGTGTCCTAAGAGGCTTTGGTGTGGGTCAGACTGGTGTGTCTGTTATTGTAGGCCACACCTTTCTGCCTTGTGCTTTCCTTCTATTAACTACCATATTGGCTCCCATCAGTGTGGGCCTGTTCACCAAGTGTCTCTAGCTCTCCTAGTGAAGCTGGTCTCCTCCATTTCTGGCCTCAATGACAACCAGGTGGGTTTGGCTCCTGCTTCTGGACTCTTCAGGCCAACTACACCAGGAGAGACCTCAGGGGTAGGTGTCCATGAGGCTCATCTGTGTAGGTAGGGGGAGAAGCCCTCTTTCCTTGGGGCACAGAAGCCACATGTCCTGCCCATGATCTGAAAGGTCACAAGAGCTCTGATCATGAAGATTTTGGGGTTGCTTTTTCCTCCTAGATTCCCAGAACACTTTTCTGCATCCTAATACGTTCCCCCCTTTTTTGGTGAGGCAATTGCGTTCAAGTGACTTGTTCAGGGTCACACAGCTAGTAAGTGTCAAGCACCTTAGGCCGGATTTGAACTCAGGACCTCCTGACCAAGGGCCGGTCCTCTATCCACTGTGCCACCTAGTTGTCCCCCGGTCCCTTTATACACATGACCCTTCCCACTTCTGTTTTGTGGATGATCCTCACTTCGTTTCCCATCACTGTCAGCCCATGTGACCCCTTGCCCGCCTCCACCAAGTACTTCTTGATCCGTGACTCTACAGGGCCAGCCTCCTCTGACCAAGCTTTGGGCTTGCTGCCACATCCTGCATGTTCAAGTCACTCCTTTTCTTTCACTAAACATGGAGGACTCTGAGGGCAGGAAGCATGCACCTTGCCTAGCCTAACACCCCCGAACCACACAAAAATGTTCAAGAAGGTTGGCTCTGATTACAGCACCTAGTGGTCATCCCCCCTTCTTTCTCAATTGGAAGAATCCAATTCAAGGAAAGCATGGATTTTGTTCATGCCCACTCAGTTAATTATGTATCCCAGGATGCCCCAAAGTTGTTTTGGGGTTGGGGCTCTATTTGCCCTTCCCTTAACTCCACATTCCTAGGTGAAAATTCCCAGAATCACTAGCAGTTTGGGAAACCTGCCCACTGCTTCTTGGGAGCACTTTTCCAGGGACCTTTGACCCATGAAACTGGACTGTCAGTGAAGTGAGGAGCCCAAATGGATGACAGGTCAGTTGGCTTCCATCTGGGAAGAGAGTTATGGCCCCAGGCCTTGTCTGCCCCTTTCTGGATGGGTGACCTTGGCCAAGTCCCTGCCCTCCTCTACATCTCAATTCCCCTTTCTTCTCACATGAGGAGGTTGGAGCAGAATGATCTCCGAAGCCTCTTGTAGTCTCCATTCTATCCACACCTACAATGTCACTAAGATTCTAACCCCACTTCCATTCTAACCCTGCCCCCCCTCCCACTGCCCTCTGCCCCATTCAAGTTCACTGGTTCCCAGTCCCTAGATGAGAAATTCCTGCTAGTCAAATGCATTTCCTTGGGCTAGCTTCCTCTTATCATGTTCTGTCCTTGTTTGGAATAAGAGCCCTGGTTATTCCTGGGCCAGACACCTGAACCAGAGCTGCCCTCTCCATCCATCTCAAAGAGACTGTCACACCTCAGTGCCCAGAGTAAGGTGTAATGACAAGTTCCCCTAGGGACCAGTTGGGTACCATTTCCCTAGGATGTGCAAGAGTTCTGGGGTCTGGGGCCTATGTCACTGACCCGTTGTCTCTGATGTTCAGGACCTCAGGTGTGTTTTGGCCAGGATATCTGAACTTTCCCCCTCTCACTATCCACTCCCAGCCCTAGGGGTCTTCAGAGAGTCAAGGGGAGCTGAATTTGGCAGGATGACAGTCCCACTGAGCATTGATGGCTGATTATGTCAGCTCCTACCTTGATGAGGCAGGTGTCCTATTCCCGCCAATCCTGCCAGTTCCTTGCCTGGGCCCCAACACCCATCACGCTCTTCTGTCCCCTTGGAAGCAACATCGCTCCTCCTCACACCCTGTTGATCTCATTGTCCCCCACTTGCACCCCAGCATTCCCTCTTCCCCTAAGTTCCATGTGCCTCGAGCTGCCAGTGGTGTTACCTGGCTGTGGCCAGTCCAGGAGCCGGGATGGACGGAGGGGACCCCAAGGACCAGGAATGATGGGCATTGACACCCTGCTGTCTGTCCAGAGGGCCCTCAGTCCCCCCTCCTCAGAATCCCTGAGCTTTGGATATTCTTATGCATGAGTATTCCAATATTCCCTCTGTAGATTCATGTAAGGGAGGAAGCTCTATTCCTCTTGATAATTGTAGAAGGATTCTCTTTACAAACTTCTATAGGATTATATCTGATTTGTGAAGGAATTCATATACTTCATATGTTCTCTCTACTCATACCCATAGAGAAGTCTACCAAGTGGCTCTCCTGGAGTAAAACCCATGATTCTTGCTGACCCTGACTCCTGATCTCGGGCTGCCTCCCCCAATGTGTCTCCTAGAGATTGTCACATTGTAGAGATCAGTTGGGTGTAATGACAAGGGTCCAGTTGGGGAGCATTTCCCTAGTGTGGACAGAGGTTCTGGGTTCTGGGGATTATATCTCCTGAGCCCTTGTCTCCCATGCTTAGGAGCTTGAGTCTCAGATGGGTTTTGAGCTGGTCCTCTGGTGTCTCTATCTCTTGGCTCTCAGACATCTGTTCCCAGCCCTCGGGGTCCTCAGTGAGCCACCAGCACAGCAGAGGTGAGTCTGGGCAAGGTGGACCTCCCACTGGGTTTCAATGGCCAGTGATGTCAGCACTGACTTTGGTGAGGCAGGAGTGCCCCATCTGCCAACCCCGTCCCTCCCTTCACTGGCCCCCACCAGAAATCCCACTCACTCTCCTCGCTGTAATCCTCTCCTGCCTCCAAACCCCATTCATAGGCTCATTTCCCCTCTCCAACACCTCCTCTTGCTCCTTTTCCTGTCTCCCAAATGCTCCCCTGCCCATTTTCCCTTCTCTGCTTCCTATTGTCCTCCACCCCACACTGCTACAAGTGCCTTGCGCTGCCAGCCAGGTTAATTGAATGTGGTCGTTCTGGGAGCCAGGACAGATGGGGAGGACCCCGGGGACCTCCACTGTGGCCCAGAGACCCTCCACTCTGTCCAGATGCCTCTCTGTCCCCCTTCAAAACTAATGTGCTTTGTATATTCTTACCCAGGACTACTCAAAAGTTTCTTTTGTGTATTCATGTGAGGGAGGAATCTTCCAATCTCTCTCTTATCTTCTTCATGGATACTGAATGACTCTGTTGAGAACCCTAAAATAAAGAAATATATACCCGTATGTATATGACGATATGTGTGTATACATATATATACATACACGTATATATATATATATATATATATACACACACATATATATATATATATGGAGAGAGAGAGAAGTGGGGGCTTATACCATCCCATATATAGCAAAAAACTTGGATATTGCATTCATATATATTTTCTATCTTCATCTATATGTATTCATATTTAAGATACAGTATTCATTTCCTGTACATTCCAACTGCATACTTATGGTAAGAATTATATACATATTATAAAACACCTCGGATATATGGAGAAAGATAATATTTTCATATATGGACTCAAATGATTTCTGTTCATTCCTTTATGCTGAAAATAATTTATTTTTTCCATAATTTCAATCATATGCTTTTATTTTATTTTGTGGACAATGAGAGTTAAGTGACTTGCCCAGGGTCACACAGCTAGTGTCAAGTGTCTGAGGCTGGATTTGAAGTCAGGTCCTCCTGAATCCAGGGCCAGTGCTTTATCCACTGCACCACGTAGCTGCCCCCATATGCTTTGTAACATCTATCCCCTCATGAACATTAGCAATCATTCTCTCATTTCCTACATGTACGAATACTCACATTCTCACTCTCTCTATTCACATATATGAGGCCTCCTATATCCTCTCTCTATTGCTACAAAGTATTCCACTGCTTCTCTCCCTGTGACAGAATATATGGAGACTCCTGTCTGTGAGTGTCCAGCGTCTACCAGTCCTCATAAACGAAAATGTACACAGAGAATAAGGTACCTGTTATGTAGAGTACTATGGAGTGAATGTATACACACAAATAACGTACCTATAGTGGAATATAGGTCTGTGTTATAAATGCCCATACATGCCAACAGAGAGGGGTAGAACATAAGAATAAACACGTATATGTGTCACAAGAAACATCACTCTCTTTGCATGGATATATACTGAATATGTGATCGTTGACAAATATCTACACATCTAGGAGACAATGTGGGGGAATTGCTATCTATAGATTCATGTACACAGTGGATCAAGGAGTATGGGAATATGATAAACAAATGAGTATAGGAGAGATTCCAGACATTCAACAAAGAAAGAGACATATATTAATTCTCAGATGTATGGATGAGAGAAGAGAAGAGGTTAGTACTCATACCTGTCCAAATACATGTGAAAGACAGGCAATGCTCACCTCTGAGGAGACCCGTCCAGATATCCCAACACCATTTTCCATGAGATTTTCCTCAGGACTCCAGGTTCTCAGGCTGTCCTGCCTTTGTCTGCCTGACCTCTGAACCTCCCAAGTCAGTCAGATGTTTCTGAAGGCCCTCTGGAGGTCACCTTTCCTCTCCTCCCCAGGATTCCTAATTGATACGAATTGAAATGGTTAATGAAATGATTGTCCTGGGGCAACACGACTGTGTGTGTATGGGTGTGTATAAGTGTGGGAGCCTACGTGTTTCAGCGTTTCATTGTCTGTCCCAACTTCCATCCCATGCCCTGGTCATTCCTTGGTGTAATGGCTGAAAGTATGGGAGGCTATTTGTTTCTGTCCTAATGTCCATCTCATAGGATAGAATAGGTCAGACTGGAGTGTTTAATGCAGGCCACACCTTTCTGTGTTGTGCTTTCCTTTGGATTTCTATTAACTACAGGATTTCCTCCAATCAGTGCACACCTGTAGAGGAAGTGTTTCTAGCTCTCCTGGGGAACTTTCTCTCTATTTCTGGCCTCATATTGACAAACAATTGGATGTGGCTCCTGCTTCTGGCCTCTTCAAGTTGTTTGCACAGGAGACAACCTTAGGCATAGGGGTCTCATCTGTGCAGGTTAAGAGAGGAGTCTTCTTCCCTGGTGGCCAGAACCCCAAAGATTCTACTGGGATTGGAAAGGGAAGGGTACATGAGCTCTGGTCAAGGAGTGATTAAGGCTTCTTTCCCCCCTAGATCCCCACAGCCCTTTTCTGTGGGCCATGTCATTCCCTATGCAGAGCTGAAAATTTCCACCTGTGTTCTCTGGATGATCTGCACCTCCTTACCTGTCCTAGAAAGCCCAGCTGCCCCTGGCCCACCTCCACCAAGCAGTTCTGGATCCCTGCCTCCCCAAGGCTGGCCTCCTTGGGCCAAGGCTTTGGCAAGTGCATTGCCAAGGCTGGCACAGACCTGAGGGGAAGAGGGGCTAGTTTGCTTTTGACTCCACCCCATAGTCGTGACTGAAGACTCCCAGAAGCCCTAGCTCTATGGGAACCTGCCCAACTGCTTCTGGGGAGCCCCTTCCCAAGGGCTGTCTACACGTGCAGCTTGGCTGTCCCAGAAGGCAGAGGCCAACGTGGAAGGCAGCTGCTCTGGGAGGCAGCAGAGACCTTGCCTGGAGGCCTGACTCTGCCCCTCACTGGCTCTGTGACCCTGGCCTTGTCCCTGCCCCCTTGCTCCAGTGAGGAGGTTGGACCAGGTGACCTCTGAAGTCTGCTGCCACACTCTCCAATATCCAGACCTACCAGTGCATGGAGATTGTCCTCCCATATCCAAACCACCCCATTCCCTGCCCCTTCCTCCCTTCCCCCAAGACTAACCAACCAGCCCCTGGCCAGCTGAGAAATCCCTGCTACTCAGATGCTTTGGTCCTCAGTCAGCATCTCTGTCCTGCTGCTAGCCCTTAAGGCTGGAAGAAAACCCCTGGGCCTTCCTGGAGTTGCCTCCTGAGCCAGAGGTGCCCCCCTGCCCCAGGCACTTCCGGACCTCGGGGAAGGAGGGAGGGGGAACAAAGTCCCATAGAGAACATTAAGGGATGGTTTCTCCACCATGGAAGGAGTCCTGTTCCCTGGGGCCTGTTCCCTGGCCTCATGTGCAGCAACGTGGGTCAAGGTGGGCTTTGGCCTGGTCCCTGGGCATCTCTTGCCCCTCAGGGAGCCATTCCCAGCTCCGGGGATCCTCAGGGAGCCAGCAGCCAAGGGGAGCTGAGTCTGGGCAAGGTGGACTCCCCGCTGAGCACCAGTAGCTAGTGACGTCATCGGCTACCTGAGTGAGGCAGGAGTCTCCCTCCCGCCAATCCCGCCGCTCCTTCCGTTGGACCCCCGCCCCCATCCCGCTCACCGTCTCCTTGGAGACAGCATCGCTGCCCCGCACACTCTATTGGTCTCATTTTCTCCTCCCCCAAGGTCCTCCTGCACCTCATTTCCCCCTTCCTGCTGCCACACCCTCTCAGCCTCATTTTATCCTCACCCCCTCCCTGCAACCCCCCCTCCCCTCCACCTCTCGTGTGGCTCTACAAGTGGCTCCAGCTGCCAATGGGGTCTCTTGACTGTTGTCCTGGACCTGGGACCTCGAGAGGAGACCCCAGGGGTCAGGACCGATGCCCAGAGACCTCCTTTTGTCTGTCCAGAAGGTTTTCTGTCCCCACCCTTAAAAACCTCTGGGCTTTGTATGGTCTTACCTATGAGGGCTCAAATTTTTTCTCCATGTTTTCATGTAAGGGAGGAATCTTCCATTTTCTCTGTCTCTATTTTATCTTTAGGGGTAGTGACTCTCTTTATACCCTGAAATATACAGGATATATATATACATACATACATACATACATATATATATATGTGTGTATATATACACATAAACACATATAAAGAGTTTATATAACCCTATATATAATAAAGGACTTGTATATTCCATTTATATATATTCTCTGTCTTCTTCTCTAAGTACTCCTATATAAGACTATAGGGTGCCTTTCCTAGAGATTACAACTGATTATTTATGTTAATGTATGTATTGATAACATATGAACACCTATAATATGAAGACAGGGAATACGTTCATATATCTAAGTTCTCAAGTTTTTTATCTTCAGTATTAAGTATATGAAGTCATTTCTTCCTTTTATAAATTCATTCATATGACTTATATTCTATCTCCTTATGAATATTGCTACTCCTTCCATTTCTAAGTATAGGAGTTCTCATATATTCCCTGTCAATTCATATATAAGAGTCCCATAGTTTCTATATTTCTATATACATATATGTATAAATAAATTCTCTATCACTTTTCACATATATTACTTTCCCTATATACTCTATGTAATTCTGGAAATATTCCACTGTCCTGCCCAGGGTGGGAAAGGAAAGGGCACAGAAGCTCTGGCGAAGGGGTGATTTGGGCTTCCTTTCCCACCCTGATTCCCATATCTCCCTTCTGCATGCCAAGCAAGACCTTTGCACAGCTGAAAATTCCCATCTCTTTTCCATTGATGATCTTTCCCTTCCTTCCCATCACTGAAAGCACAACTGCCCCCTAGTCCAGCTCCCCCAAGCACTTCTTCATCCCTGCCTCTCTCCAGGGCTGGCCTCCTTTGACCCAGGCTTTGGACTTGCTATCAATATGTAGCATGTTCAAGTCGCTCCTTTTCTCTCACTAAAGCTGGAGGTCTCTGAGGGCAGAGAACCTGTTACGTGCCCACACAAACACCCCAAACCCCAGGAAAATGTTCCAGTAGGCCGGCTCTGCTGAGAGCAGGTCCTTCTTTCTCAGGTGGAAGAGAGCCATGCTTAGAAGACCCAGTGCTCCACCATGCTCAGCCATCTCACTCTGTAGGCCAGGTTACCCCAGAGTTGGTGGGGGAAGCTGGATTGGCCCTTCCCTTGCCCCTTAACTTTCCTACCTGAAGACACCCAGAACCTCTAGCACTTTGGGGTACCTGCACATCTTCTTCTAGGAAGCACTTGCCTAGGGAGCTTTGGATCTTGAATCTTGGCTGTCAGACAAGGAACAGGCCAAGATGGAAGCCAGGTCGGCTGCCAGGTGAGAGAGATGTGGGCTCTAGGCCTGGGTCTCCCCTTACTGGACCTGTGACCTTGACCAGGTCCCTGCCCTTCCCTTGAGCTCAATTATCTTTTTGTCCTAGGAGGAGGTGGGAGCAGATGACCTCTTAGGCCTCTGCTGGCCCTCCATTGCATGCAAACCTCCCAGCTCATTTTCAGATTCTATCCCCTTGTCTGTTCTCAACCCTCCCCACCTAAACATGTCCCCTAGTTCCCAATCCCAGGTGAGAAATCCTTGCTAGTAGGTGGAATGCTCCTTTGGGGCAGCCCCAGGTCAGCAAGCTGTTCCCTTGATCATGTATATGTGTCACAAGAAACATCACTCTCTTTGCATGGATATATACTGAATATGTGATAGTTGACAAATATCTACACATCTAGGAGACAATGTGGGGGAATTGCTATCTATAGATTCATGTACACAGTGGATCAAGGAGTATGGGAATATGATAAACAAATGAGTATAGGAGATATTCCTGACATTCAACAAAGAAAGAGAACATATTAATTCTCAGATGTATGGATAGAGAAAGAGAAGAGGTGAGTACTCATACCTGTCCAAATACATGTGAAAGACAGGAATGCTCACCTCTGAGGAGACCCGTCCAGATATCCCAACACCATTTTCCATGAGATTTTCCTCAGGACTCCAGGTTCTCAGGCTGTCCTGCCTTTGTCTGCCCGACCTCTGAACCTCCCAAGTCAGTCAGATGTTTCTGAAGGCCCTCTGGAAGTCACCTTTCATCTCCTCCCCAGGATTCCTAATTGATACCAGTTGAAATGGTTAATGAAATGATTGTCCTGGGGCAACACGACTGTGTGTGTATGGGTGTGTATAAGTGTGGGAGCCTACGTGTTTCAGCGTTTCATTGTATGTCCCAACTTCCATCCCATGCCCTGGTCATTCCTTGGTATAGTGGGTGAATGTATGGGAGGCCCTTTTTTGTGGCCCATGTAATTCCCTATGCAGAGCTGAAAATTTCCACCTGTATTCTCTGGCTAATCTGTACTTTCTTTCTATAAATCCATTTATATGACTTGTATGTTCTATCTCCTCATGAATATTAGGAATCACGAGTACTCCCATGTTCACTCTCAATTCATATCCATGATTATACATATGGTATATACATTCAAACATATATATACACACACATAGACACACACATATACTTGTATATATATTTCCTCTATATATTCACATATATTGGATCTCCTCTCTTCCTTCTGTGTATCTAAAAAGTATTCCACTGCTTCTGTACTTGTGAGAGAATAATTGTAGACTCCAGTCAATGTACGCACATAGCATATGTGTACCCATATATAGTAATATAGTCATAGTTTATCCATCACTGTACACAGAATAAGAGGGAGGGAATGAGTACTTACAAATGAGGCACTCCCATAGAAATAGAGAAGGGCTCTAGGAATTCTCATATAGGCCACCATATGGGGAGAATATATGAAAAATGATGCATATGAGAAAAAATAGACAATATAGTATATAAAATTTATAATTTTTCATATATACTTATATGTGCATATGGATGTACATGTGTCTCAGTCGCCAGAGTACAGGGGGAGCCCACATTTTTATTCATTTATAGAGAGGATATATGAGTACTAAAATATGAACCCCAAGGGAGAATGGAGGAATATTCATTCCTGTGAATACAGAAAGAGAATAGATCAGTACTCAGATGTCTAAATATAATGAGAGAAAAGGTGAGTATTCATTCATGTCAAAGTACACATGGAAGGTGGGAATGCTCATCTAACACAGGTTATATGTATGGCCAAATATTCTGCCTTTTTCCCATGAGATTTTCCTTAGGAATTAAGGCACTCAACCTGCTTTGTCATTCTCTTCCCGAGCTCTTGACTTCATAAGGCAATCATGTTTCTGAAGACACTGGACCAAATTGCCTTTTGTCTCCTCATCAAGGTTATCAATTGATATAGATTAAAATATTTTTATGAAATATATGTTCTGGAAGTTCAGGGCTGTGTGTGTGTGTGTTTGTGTGTGTGTGTGTGTTATGTGTTTTTACAAATGTGGGAGTTTACATCTACATGTGTTTGTATGTCTCTGAACTTTCATCCCATTTTTGCATCATTGCTAACACTGTGGACTAGGTCAGACGGGAGTCTGATTACAGAAGGCCACAACTTTCTGTGTTAAGCTGTCCTTTAAATTTTGATTAACTACAGGATTTGATCCAGTCATTGTGCACCTGTTGAGCTAGTGTTTCCCGGTCTCCTGGTGAACTTGTTCTTCTCTATTTCTGGCCTCCTTTTTTTTTTTAGTGAGGCAATTGGGGTTAAAGTGACTTGCCCAGGGTCACACAGCTAGCAAGTGTTAAGTGTCTGAGACTGGATTTGAACTCAGGCACTCCTGAATCCAGGGCCAGTGCTCTATTCACTGCGCCATCTAGCTGCCCCTTCTGGCCTCCTTTTGACAAAAAATGGGATTTGGCTCCTGCTTCTGGCCTCATTAGTCAATTTGCACCAGGGCATAGCCTCAGTGATAGATGAACATAAAGGTTGGGGGAGAAGCCCTCTTTCCCTGGAGGGCAGAACCCCACAGACCTCCCAAGTTTGGGAAAGGAAAAGACACCTAAGATCTGCTCAAGGGCTTATTTGGGTTGCTTTTCCCACCCTGATTCCCAGAGCCCCCTTCTGCAGCCCAAGAATGTCCCTTTGCACAGCTGACAATTCCCCCCTCTGTTCTCTGCATAATCTTCACCTTCCTTCCCATCACTGAAAGCCCAACTGCCCAAGCCCACCTCCACCAAGATTTTCGTGGTTCAATCTGCATTCAGATTCTACAGTTGTTTTTTCTGGATGTGGAGAGCATTTTCCATCATAAGGCTTTTGGAACTGTCTTGGATCATTGCATTGATGGTAAGAACTAAGTCTATCAAAGATGATCAAAGATGATGGCATAATGTTGCTGTTACTGTGTACAATGTTCTCCTGGTTCTGCTCACTTCACTCAGCATCAGTCCACTTAAGTCTTTCCATGTTTTTCTGAAATCTACCTGCTCATCCCATTGGGCCCATGATCTATTCCATGATGTTTATATGCCACAACTTATTCAGCCATTCCCCACTTGATGGACATCCCCTCAATTTCCCATTCTTTCCCACCACAAAGGGACCAGCTATATATATTTTCATATATGTGGGTCGTTTTCCCTTTTTATGATCTCTTGGGGATACAGACCTAGTAGTGGGATTACTGGGTCAAAGTGTATGCAGAATCCCAAGGACTAGCTTTCTCTTCAACCTTATGTGCAGGAAGTCCTTGGTTCTTTCTAGAAATCCAATTATATGACTTATATATTCTATCTCCTCACGAATATTAGGAATCATCAGCATTCAAATGTTTACTCTCAATTCATATTCATGAGTACCCATATTTCTATATACATTTTCTCTCCATCTTCACATATATGAGATCTCCTTTCTCCTCGCTTTATATCTGAAAACTATTCCACTGCTTTTGTACTTGTGAGAGAATATTTGCGGGGCAGCAGGGTGGCACAGTGGATAGAGTACCGGCCCTGGATTCAGGAGGACCTGAGTTCAAATCTGAATTCAGACACTTAACACGTACTAGCTGTGTGACCCTGGGCAAGTCACTTAACCCCAATTGCCTCACCAAAAAAAAAAAGAGAGAATATTTGCAGACTCCAGTTGATGTACACATGAAGCCTATGCATACACATATATGGGAATATAGCCCCAAACTATGGACACAAGTACATAGTGATAGAGGGAGGGAATGCATACTCACAAATAAGTTACTCCTATAGAAAGAGAGAAAGGCTCAAGGAATTCTCATATGGGCCAACATATAGGGAGGATATATGAGTAATCATGCATATGAGTCAAAATGAACAACATAGTGTATATATATTTATATAATTTCTAATATATCCATGTGTCAGATTCCCTAGAGTACAAGATTAAACCCATATTTTTTTCATTTATAGACAGGATGTATGAGCACTAAAATATAATCTCCAGGGGGGTATGGAGGAATATTCATTCATATGAATATGGGGAGAGAACCTGTCAGTACTCAGATGAATGGATATAGTGAGAGAAGAGGTGAGTACTCATACATGTAATGGAAGATAGGAATGGTCATCTAAGACAATTTAATGTATGGCCAAATATTCTGCCATTTTACTTATGAGATATTCCAAGACTTAAGGTTCTCAGGGGGCTTTGCCATTCTGTGCCCAACTTCCAATCTTTCTTAGTCCATCAGATATTTCTGAAGACACTGAGGAGATTCCCTTTTGTCTCCTCATTAAGATAGATTAAAATTTTTATGAAATAATTTTACTTGAAGTTCAGGAGGTTTTATAGGTGTGGGACCTTATGTCTTTGTGTGTGTGTGTGTGTGCACGCGTGTGTGTTGGTTTGAGTGTTTGTCCTGACCGGTGTTTGATCATTGTAACCACAATGGAATAGGTCACATTGTAGTGTGTTGAATGCAGGTGGTCACAACTTTCAGTGCTGTGCTGTCCTTTAGATTTCTATTAACCACAGGGTTGGCTCCAGTCAGTTCACACCTGTTGAGGAAGTGTTTCTAGCTCTCCTGGTGAACTTGCTCTCCTCTATTTCTGGCCTCATTTTGACAAACAGTTGGGTTTGGCTCCTGCTTCTGGCCTCTTCAGGCTGTTTGTAGCAGGAGATGACCTCGGGGATAGGGGTCTATGAAGCTGGTCTCTGCAGGCTGGGGGAGAAGCCCTTTTTCCCTGGTGGGAAGAACCCAACAGATTTGCCCAGGTTGGGAAAGGAAAGGTCACCTGAGCTCTGCTCAAGGGGTTATTTGGGCTTCTCTCCCCACCCTGTCTGCCAGAGCCCCCATCTGCAGCCCAAGCAGGTCCCTTTGCACAACTGACACTTTCCACTTCTGTGGATAATCTTCACTTTCCTGTCTGTCTCTGAAAGCCCAACTGCCCCCAAGCCCACATTCCCCCAAACACGTCTTCATCCCTGCCTCTCCAGGGCTGGCCTCCTTTGGCCAAGGCTTTGGTATTGCTACCACACTCGGCATGTTCAAGGTACTCCTTTTCTGTCACTAAACCTGGAGGATTCTGAGGGCAGGAAACAGTCACCGTGCCCAGGCTAACACCTCCAAATCCTAGGAAAATGTTCAAGTAGACAGGCTCATCCCCCCTTTTTCTCCAGTGGAAGAAACCCATCCAAGGAAGGCATGGATTTGTTCATGCTCCAGGGTACCTGTGTACTCCAGGCTGCCCCAAAGGTTGTGCAGGGGCGAGAAGTGAGGGACTGAAGTCTCTCAGAAGCCCCAGCTCTATGGCCAACCTGCCCAGCTGCTTCTGGGGAGCACTTTCCCAGGGGCTTTCAGCCCATGAAGCTTTATCTGTCAGAGAAAGGAGAGGCCAAGATGAAATCCAGGCAGGCAAGAGAGATGTGGGCTCAAGGTCTGGCTCTGCCCCTTACTGGCTCTGTGATCTTGGCCATGTCACTGCCCTCATCTTGACTTCAGTTACCCTCTCTCTATATGAGAGGCTGGAGCAGGTGGCCTCTGAGGTTACTTCTAGTCCTCCAATCTGACCAAACCTACAGTCGCATTCAGATTCTAACCCCATGTCCATGCTAAACCCCTCCCTCATGCAAGTCACCGAGTTCCCAGTCCCAGGTGAGAAATGGCTGCTAGTGAGTAGAATGCTTTCCTTTGGGCCCATGCCAGGCCCCAAGGTCTTCACCTGTTGTAGCCCTAACGACTGGCATAACATGTTTGGTTTGGAGGCAGCTAGGTGGCCCAGTGGATAAAGCACCAGACCTGGATTCTGGAGGACCTGAGTTCAAATCTGTCCTCAGATACTTGTCACTTACTAGCTGTGTGACCCTGGGAGGTCAGTTAACTCTCATTGCCCGGGAAAGAAAAATGCTTGGTTTCTTTCCTACCTGCCTCCTGAACCATCGTCCTGCCCCTTTCCCTGGTATGCCACATGATCCCCCCAAATCACAGGGCCTGTCGGACCTCAGAGCCCTGGGGGGTGGAAGGACACGGTGCTTTAGGAACCAGTTGGGGACCTTTATCCTACCAGGGGCAGGAGTCCTGGGGTCTGGGGCTTATATTTCCTAGCCCCAGGTCTCCCATGCTTAGGAGCCTGGGCCTCAGGTGGGCTATGAACAGGTACCCTTGCCTTAGTCCCCTCTCAGTCATCAACTTCCAGGCCTAGGGGTCCTCATAGAGCTAAGCGGAGCTGAGTCTGGAAAAGGTGAGGCCCACACCCACCCCCTCCCCGCCCCCCCGCCCCCGCCCCTGCCCCCACTGAGCGCTGATTGCCACTGGCGTCAGCGCCTACCTTGATGAGGCAGGAGTCTCATTCCAGCCAATCCACTCTCCTCTCCTGCGCTCCAGCCCCCGCATCCCACTCATCTGTCTCCTTGGAAACAGCATCGCTGCCCCTCACACCCTATTGGTCTCATTTCCTTCCTCCCTGCACCCACGCATTCCCCCCTCCCCTCAGCAACAAGTTGCTCGAACTGCCAGTGGCGTTACCTGGCTGTGGCCAATCCCGGAGCCCGGAAGCGGGGAGGGGACCCGGGGACCAGCACTAATGCCTAACGTCCCCCCCCAACTCCCTGTTCCAATGGCCCTCTGTCCCCCCATATTCAGTACCCCAGGGTTTTCTATATTCTTATCAATGTGTGTTCAAATACTTCATCTATAGATTCATGTAAAGGAGGAATCTTCCATTCCCTCTATTCTTCTTTATAAAGGCTGAATCATTCTCTTCATAATCTTAAAAATATTTAAGTATATATGTGATTATATCCTATACATAAAAATTCATATATTTGCTATATTGCTCTATTCAGACTCATATAGAAAACTACCAAGTGTCTCTCCTAGAATGAATAAATTCCTGATTATAAAAACGATTCTATTGGTAATATACGATAACTCATCTATATGAAGACAGAAGATATTCCTATATAAAAGCCCTCAGGGGCTTTCTCTTCAGCCTTATGTACAAGAAATCCTTGCTTCTTTCCATCAATCCATTTATGTGACTAGTATATTCTATCTCCTCATGAATATTAGGAATCATGAGGACTCCCATCTTCCCTCTTAATTCATATCCATGAGTACCCATATTTTTTTCTATTCATATATATACATACTTGTACATACATTCTCTCTACATGTTCACATATATTGGATCTCCTCTATGTTCTCTCTGCATCTGAAAAGTATTCCACTGCTTCTGTACTTGTGACAATATCTGTAGACACCAGGCTATGTACACACAGAGCATATGTGTGCCCATATATAGGAACATAGTCAAAGAATATGGGTACCTCTACATAGAGGAAGGGGGAGGGAATGAGCACTCACAAATGAGGCACTCTCATAGATAGGTATTTCTAATAGAAATAGAGAAAGGCTCCAGGAATTCTCATAGAGGCCACCATATAGGGAGGATATATGAATAATCATGCATATGAGTCAAAATGGACAATAGAGATTATATATAAATATAGTGAATTGATAATTTCTCACATATATATACATATACATATATACATACACATAATATATATATATATACAGTTTTTTATTCCCTAGAGTACATGGGGGTACCCATATTTTTCATTCATTTGTAGAGAGGGTATATGAGTACTTAAATAATGAACTTCAGTGGGGGTGTGAAGGCATATTCATTCTCACGAATACTGAAAGAGAACAGATCAGTACTCAGAGGTATGGATATAAGTGAGAGAAAAAGTGTGTACTCATCACTGTCAATATACACAAGGAAGAGAGGAATGCTCACCCAAGAGAATTCACATATGGCCAAATATTCTGCCATTTTCCCCATGAGATTTTCCTTAGGAGTTAAGGTCCCCAGCCTGCTTTGCCACTCTCTGCCCAACCTCTCCACTGCCCAAGTCAATCAGATGTTTCTGAAGACACTGAGGAGATTCCCTTTTGTCTCCTCCTCCAGATTACTAATTGATATAGATTAAAACATTTTTATGAAATAATTGTACTGGAGGCACACGAGTTTGTGTTCATAGAAGTGTGGGAGCTCATGGCTTTCTGTGTGTGTCTGCGTGTCTGAACTTCCATCCCATTGTTCTGTCATTGCTACCACATTAGAATAGGTCAGACTCCTGTGTACATTAATGCAGGTGGTCACAACCTTCAGTGCTGTGCTTTTCTTTAGACTTCTATTAACCACAGGGTTGGCTCCAGTCAGTTCACACCTGTTGAGGAAGTGTTTCTAGCTCTCTTGGTGAACTTGCTCTCCTCTATTTCTGGCCTCATTTTGACAAACAGTTGGGTTTGGCTCCTGCTTCTGGCCTCTTCAGGCTGTTTGTAGCAGGAGATGACCTCGGGGATAGGGGTCTATGAAGCTGGTCTCTGCAGGCTGGGGGAGAAGCCCTTTTTCCCTGGTGGGAAGAACCCAACAGATTTGCCCAGGTTGGGAAAGGAAAGGTCACCTGAGCTCTGCTCAAGGGGTTATTTGGGCTTCTCTCCCCACCCTGTCTGCCAGAGCCCCCATCTGCAGCCCAAGCAGGTCCCTTTGCACAACTGACACTTTCCACTTCTGTGGATAATCTTCACTTTCCTGTCTGTCTCTGAAAGCCCAACTGCCCCCAAGCCCACATTCCCCCAAACACGTCTTCATCCCTGCCTCTCCAGGGCTGGCCTCCTTTGGCCAAGGCTTTGGTATTGCTACCACACTCGGCATGTTCAAGGTACTCCTTTTCTGTCACTAAACCTGGAGGATTCTGAGGGCAGGAAACAGTCACCGTGCCCAGGCTAACACCTCCAAATCCTAGGAAAATGTTCAAGTAGACAGGCTCATCCCCCCTTTTTCTCCAGTGGAAGAAACCCATCCAAGGAAGGCATGGATTTGTTCATGCTCCAGGGTACCTGTGTACTCCAGGCTGCCCCAAAGGTTGTGCAGGGGTGAGAAGTGAGGGACTGAAGTCTCTCAGAAGCCCCAGCTCTATGGCCAACCTGCCCAGCTGCTTCTGGGGAGCACTTTCCCAGGGGCTTTCAGCCCATGAAGCTTTGTCTGTCAGAGAAGGGAGAGGCCAAGATGAAATCCAGGCAGGCAAGAGAGATGTGGGCTCAAGGTCTGGCTCTGCCCCTTACTGGCTCTGTGATCTTGGCCATGTCACTGCCCTCCTCTTGACTTCAGTTACCCTCTCTCTAAATGAGAGGCTGGAGCAGGTGGCCTCTGAGGTTACTTCTAGTCCTCCAATCTGACCAAACCTACAGTCGCATTCAGATTCTAACCCCATGTCCATGCTAAACCCCTCCCTCATGCAAGTCACCGAGTTCCCAGTCCCAGGTGAGAAATGGCTGCTAGTGAGTAGAATGCTTTCCTTTGGGCCCATGCCAGGCCCCAAGGTCTTCACCTGTTGTAGCCCTAACGACTGGCATAACATGTTTGGTTTGGAGGCAGCTAGGTGGCCCAGTGGATAAAGCACCAGACCTGGATTCTGGAGGACCTGAGTTCAAATCTGTCCTCAGATACTTGTCACTTACTAGCTGTGTGACCCTGGGAGGTCAGTTAACTCTCATTGCCCGGGAAAGAAAAATGCTTGGTTTCTTTCCTACCTGCCTCCTGAACCATCGTCCTGCCCCTTTCCCTGGTATGCCACATGATCCCCCCAAATCACAGGGCCTGTCGGACCTCAGAGCCCTGGGGGGTGGAAGGACACGGTGCTTTAGGAACCAGTTGGGGACCTTTATCCTACCAGGGGCAGGAGTCCTGGGGTCTGGGGCTTATATTTCCTAGCCCCAGGTCTCCCATGCTTAGGAGCCTGGGCCTCAGGTGGGCTATGAACAGGTACCCTTGCCTTAGTCCCCTCTCAGTCATCAACTTCCAGGCCTAGGGGTCCTCATAGAGCTAAGCGGAGCTGAGTCTGAAAAGGTGCACCCCACCCCTACCCCCATCCACACCCCCACCCAGCCCCAACTGAGTCACTGACATCAGTGTCTACCTTGGTGAGTCAGGAGGCTCACTGCAGCCAATCAATGCTTCTCTCCTGTGCTCCAGCCCCCGCATCCCACTCATCTGTCTCCTTGGAAACAGCATCGTTCCTCCTCACACCCTATTGGTCTCATTTTCCCCTCCCTGTACTCACCCTGCCCTCTGCTACAAGTGGCTTGAGCTGCTAGTGGCGTTACCTGGCTATGGCCAATCCGGGAGCCCGGAAGGAGGGGAGGGGACTCCAAGGAGCAGCACTGATGCCCAAGGACCCCCTACTGTCTATTCCAATGGCCCTCTGTCCCCCCTATTCAGTACCCCTGGTCTTTGTATATTCTTAACAATGAGTGTTCAAATACTTCATTTGCAGATTTATGTAAAGGGGGACTCTTCCATTCTCTCTACTCCTCTTCATAAAGGCTGAATCACTCTTTATAATTCTAAAATATATATAATTATAGATATGAGATTATTTCCCATACATAAAAGAATTCATATATTTGAGATATTGCTCTATTCAGACTCATATAGAAGATTGCCAAGTCTCTCTCCTACAGTATACATTCCTTCTTATATAAATGATCATATTGAGAATATATAACTCATCTATATGAAGATAGAAGATATTCCTATATAAGAGTACTCAGGTGGATTTTCTTCAACCTTATGGACAGGAAGTCCTTGGTTTTGTCTTTAAATTCATTTATATGACTTGTCCATTCTATCTCCTCACGAATAGTAGGACTCTTCAGCACTCATATATTCACTCTCAATTCATATCCATGAGTTCCCATATGAGAAAAGCTTTTCACTGCTTCTGTACTAGTGCAATAATATTGACAGACTTCAGCTGATACACACACGCAGTCTATGTGTACTCCTCTATAGGAATATAGCCAAGGAATGTGGGTATTTGTATATGGAGGTAGAGGGAGGGAATGAATACAGAAAGAGAACCTAGCAGTAGTCAGATGCATGGATAGAGTGAGAGAAGAAGTGATTCCACTTCCATGTCCAAATACTCAGGAAAGAACGGGATGCTCATCTAACAAAAGTTACATATGTAGGGCCATATATTCTGCCTTTTACCATGAGATTTTCCTCAGGCATTTTTGGTTCCTGACTGCTTTGCCATTCTCTAAATATCCTCCAAACCTCTCAAGTCCATGAGATCTTTCTGAAGAACCTAGACATTCCCTTTTTCTCCTCATCAAATCTAGTTGATATAGATTAAAATATTTTATAAAATAATAGCACCAGAAGTTCACAAAATTGTATGTGTGCACGTCTGTGTGTGTGTGTGTGTGTGTTGGGGGGGTTGTATAACTGTGGGACCTTATGTCTTTCCGTGTGCGTGTATGTGTATGAGCATGTGTCCAACTGTGTTTATGTCCTACCATCCATCGCATTGTTCTATCATTGCTCATATTTTTGGAATAGGGCAGATTGGAGTGTGTTTAGGGCAGGTCCCACCTTTCTGAGTGGTGCTTTCCTTTAGCTGTCAGTTCATTAGAGGATTTGATCCAATCAGTGCACACCTGTTGAGGAAGTGTTTCTAGCTGTCCTAGTGAACTTGCTCTTGCTCGCCTCTATTTCTGGGCTCATTTGACAAACTCTTGGTTTTGGCTCCTGCTTCTGGCCTTTCGAGGTAGTTTTCATCAGCAGAAATCCCCAGAGGTAGGGGTCCATGAGGCTGCTCTGGAGAAGCCCAATTCACTACTGGTCAGAACCCAACTGATCTCTCTGCACAGCTTGGCAAAAGAAATGGTACTCAAGTGTTGACTTGGGCTTCTCTTCTCGACCTTAGTCCCAGGGCCCCTTCCCCAGCCCAGGCATCAATATCCATTTGCAAAGTTGACACTTTCCTCCATGTGTTCTGTAGATAAGCTTTCCCTTCCTTCCAGTCACTGAAAGCCCAACTACCCCCCCCCCTCCCACCTCCCCCAAGCAGTTCTAGATCCCTGCCTCTCCAGGGCCGGCCTCCTTTGACCAAGGCTCTTCACTTGCTATCAATATCTAGCATGTTCAAGTCTCTCCTTTTCTCTCACTAAAGCTGAAGGTCTTTGAGGTAAGAGAACCTTTCACTTGCCTTGGCTAATACCCCCAAACCCCAGGAAAATGTTCCAGTAGGCCGGCTCTGCTGAGAGCAGGTCCTTCTTTCTCAGGTGGAAGAGAGCCCTGCAAAGAAGACCCAGTGCTCCACCATGTTCAGCCATTTCACTCTGTAGGCCAGGTTACCCCAGAGTTGGTGGGGGCAGCTGGATTGGCCCTTCCCTTGCCCCTTAACTATCCTACCTGAAGACCCCCAGAACGTCTAGCACTTTGGGGAACCTGCCCATATGCTCCTAGGAAGCACTTGCCTAGGGACCTTTGGATCTCGAAGCTTGGCTGTCAGAGGAGGAACAGGCCAAGATGGAAGCCAGGTCAGCTGCCAGGTAAGAGAGATGTGGGCTCCAGGCCTGGGTCTCTCCTTACTGGACCTGTGACCTTGACCAGGTCCCTGCCCGTCCCTTCAGCTCGATTATCTTTTTGTCCTGGGAGGAGGCGGGAGCAGATGACCTCTTAGGTCTCTGCTGGCCCTCCATTGCATGCAAACTTCCAAGTTCATTTTCAGATTCTACCCCCTTGTCCCTTCTCATCCCTCCCCACCTAAACAAATCACCTAGTTGCCAAAACCCAGGTGAGAAATCCCTGCTACTGAGTGGAATGCTTTCTTTTGGGGCAGCCCCCAACCAGCAAGCTGTTCCCTGATTGTAGCCCTAACGCATGGAAAAAAGCCCAGGGGTTCCATGGACTTGCTTCCTGAAAGAGACTGGGCACCTCTCTCCCTATCTTCCTGGCACTGTCACACCTTAAAGCCCAAGGGAGGTTTTTTTTTTTGCAGGGCAGTGAGGGTTCAGTGATTTGCCCAGGGTCACACAGGTAGTTAGTGCCAAGTGTCTGAGCCCGGATTTGAACTCAAGTCCTCCTGAATCCAGAGCCAGTGCTTTATCCACTGTGCCACTGTAAGGGTCAATTGGGGACCCTTTCCCTAGTATGGGTTGGGGTACTGGGGTCTGGGGCTTATGTATGCTGAACCCTTGTCTTTTCTGCTCAGGAGTTTAGAACTCTCGTGGGGTTTGGGGAGGTCCCCTGGCCTCTCTGATATCCATTCTAAGCCCTAGGGGTTCTAAGAGAGTCAAGGGAACTGATTCTGTTCAAGGTGCACCCCCAATCCCCACCCCCACCCCGTGCTGATAATCTGTGACATCAGCCCCTACCTTGGCCAGGCACGAGTCTCCATCCAGCCAATCCTGCTGCTTCTTGCTTGGGCCCCAGCACACATCCCACTCACCTGTTGCCTTGGAGACAGCATCTTTCCCCCTGATAACCAATTGGATTTCTTTCATCTTCCCTGCACCCACGCACTCCCCTTTCTCATAGCAACAAGTGCCTCGAACTGCCTGTAGCGTTACCTAGCTCTGGCCAATCAGGGAGCCTAAATAGGGGGAGGGAATGCCAGGGAACAGGACTGTTGCCCTCTGACCCCCTCCTGTCTGTCCTGATGGACCACTGCCCCCCACTTTAATACCCCTGGCCTTTCTATATGGTGATCTATAAGTACTCAAATATTTCTTCTGGAAATTCATGTAAGGGAGGAATCTTCCATTCTCCCTAATCCTCTTTATAATTGATGAAGTATTCTCTTCATAATGTTAAATCTATAGTCATATATATCTCTACTAAAGTACTCAGGGTCTTCATTTTCTACCTTATGAACAAGAAATCCTTTGTTCTTTCCATCATTCCATTTATGTGGTAGTAGATTCTGTCTCCTCATTGGTATTAGGCATCATGGGTACTCACCTATTCACTCTCAATTCATATCCATGGGTACCCATATTTTCTCTATTCATATATATATTCTCCCCCATCTCCCTGGATCTGTAAAACCATAAGCCTGGGGGTGGGGTGTAATGACAAGGTCTCTTAGATACCAGTTGGGCGCCATTTCCTTAGCATGGGCAGGAGTCCTGATGTCTGGGACTCATGTCTGCTGACCCCTGCTCTCCAATGCTCAGAAGCCTGGGCTTTAGGTAGGCTTTGGGCAGTTCCCCTGGCCTCTCTTCCCTCTCTGGCATCCACTCCCAGTCCTAGGGGTCCTCAGAGAGCCAAGAAAAGCAGAGTCTGGGCAAGGCCGACCCCTCCCTATGCGCCCCCAACCCTCAGCCATGGCCAAGTGCTGATTGCCAATGATGTCAGCGCCAACCTTGGTGAGACAGGTGTCTCATTCCACCCAATCCATGCTTCTCTCCTTCGCTCCCGCCCCCGCATCCCACTCATCTGTCTCCTTGGAAACAGCATCGCTGCACCTTAAACCCCATTGGTCTCAATTCCCCCTCCCTGCACCCACGCATTCCCCCTCCCCTCAGCTACAAGTGGCTTGAGCTGCCAGTGGTGTTATCTGGCTGTGGCCAATCCGGGAGCGCAGAAGGAGGGAGGGGACCCCAGGGACCAGCACTGATGCCTAGCAACCCCAGGTTGTCTGTCCAGTGGGCTCACTGTCCCCCCTTTTCTTTACCCCTGGGTTTTGTCTATTCTTATCCAAGAAGTCTCAAGTATTTCATCTGTAGTTTCAAGTAAAGGAGGAATTTTCCATTCTCTCTATTCCTCTTTATAAAGGCTGAATCATTCTCTTCATGATCTTAAAAATATATAATTATATAAATGTGATTACATCCTTTATATTAAAAAATTCATATATTGTATATATTCTCTCTATTCAGATTCATATAGAAGGTTGCCAAGTTTCTTTCCTACAGAGGATAAATTCCTGCTTATATAAATAATTGTATTGATAATATATGATAATTCATATATATGAAGAGAGAATATATTTATATATGAGTACTTAATAGGTTTCTCTTCAACCTTATGTGCAGGAAGCCCTTGGCTCTTTCTATAAAACCCTTCATTTTGACTTGTCCATTGTATCTCTTTATGAATATTGGGAACCATCAGCATTCATATATTCACTCTCACTTCATATCCATGAGTACCCATATTTTCTCTATTCATATATATATTCGTGTATATATATATATATATGTATATATATATATATATATTCCCTCTATATATGCCCATATATTGGATCACCTCTCTGTCCTCCGTATATCTGAAAAGTATTCCACTGCTTCTGTACTTGTGAGAGAATATTGGCACACTCCAGTCAATGTAGAAACACAGTGTATGTGTCCTCCTATATAGGGATATAGTCAAAGAATATGGTCATTTATACATAGAGGAACAGGGAGGGAATGAGTATTTGCAAATGAGGTAGTCCTAACAAAATAGGGAAAGGCCATAGGAATCTTCATATAGACCAACATATAGTGAGGATATATGAAAAATCATGCATTTGAGTAAAAAGGAAAAATATATATACATATTAAGTATACTGAATTTATAAATTCTCATATATATGTACACACACATACACACACGTGTGTGTGTGTGTGTGTGATTCCCTAGAATCCATTGGGAGAACCCATATTTTTAATTTGTTTATAGAGAGGTATGCTAGAATATGAACTTCAGAGGGGTTTTGAGTACTATTCATTCCCATGAATACAGAAAGAAAACCTTTCAGTACAGAGATATATGGATATAGTGAGAGAAGAGGTGAGTACTCATCCATGTGCAAAGAGACATGGAAGATAGGAGTGCTCGTGGAAGACAACTTGTCTCAGGCCAAATATTCTGCCTTTTTCCCCATCAAGTTTTCCTTAAGAGTTAAGGTTCTCAGCTTGCTTTGCCATTCTGTGCCCCACCTCCCAACTTTCTGTTTCTGAAGACCCTGAAGAGATTCCCTTGTGTCTCCTAATCATGATTACTAATTGATATAGAGTAAAATATTGTTATGAAACAATTGTACCAAAGGCTCATGAGTTTATACAAATGTGGGAGCTTTTGTCTTTCTGTTTGTGTGTGTGTGTGTGTGTGTGTGTGTGTGTGTGTGTGTGTGTGTGTGTCCTCAGTGGCTTTGGAGTGGGGCAGACTGGTGTGTGTGTTATTGTAGGCCACATCTTTCTGCCTTGTGCTTTCATCAGTGTGGGCCTGTTGAGCAAGTGTTTCTAGGTCTCCTAGTGAAGCTGGTCTCCTCCATTTCTGGCCTCAATGACAAAGAGGTGGGTTTGGCTCCTGCTTCTGGCCTCTTCAGGCAGACTGCAGCAGGAGAGACCTCAGGGGTTGGAGTCCATGAGGCTCATCTGTGTAGGTTGGGGGAGAAGCCCTATATCCTTGGGGGGGGGCAGAACCCCAATGAGCTGCCCATGATAGGAAATGTCACAAAAGCTCTGGTCATGGAGATTTGGGGCTTCTTTTTCCTCCTAGATTCCCAGAATACTTTTCTGCAGCCCAAGCAGGTCCCCTATTTACACATGACACTTCCCACTTCTGTTTTGTGGATGATCTTTACCTCCTTTCCCATCACTGAAAGCCCTGCTACCCCCCAGCCCAGCTCCCCCAAGCACTTCTTGATCCCTGCCTCTCCAGGGCCGGCCTCCTTTGCTTTGGACTTGCTACCATTTCTAGCATGTTCAAGTCACTCAGTTTCAATGCTTTCCTTTGGGGCAGCCCCCAACCATCAAGCTGTTCCCTTATTGTAGCCCTAAAGACTGGAATAAAAGCCCTGGGGTTCCATGGACTTGCCTCCTGAAAGAGACTGGGCCCCTCTCTCCCCCATCTCCCTGGCACTGTCACACCTTAAAGCCCAAGGGAGGTATAATGATCAGGGCTTGTAAGAGCCAATTGGGGATGTTTTCCCTAGTATGGGCTATGGTCCTGGGGTCTGGGGCTTATATCTACTTACCCTTTTCCCTTCTGCTTAGGACTTTGGACCTCTGGTGGGTTTTGGGGAGGTGCCCTGGTCTCTCCACCCTCTCAGCTATCTTCCAAGCCCTAGGGGTCCTAAGAGAGTCAAGGGACCTCATTCTGGGCAAGTTGCACCCCCCTCTCTATCCCCACCCAGTGCTGATGGGCGGTGACATCAGGCCCTACCTGGGCCAGGCATGTGTCTCCATCCAGCCAATCCTGATGCTTCTTGCCTGGGCCTCAGCACACATCCCACTCACCCATTGCCTTGGAGACAGCATCTCTCCCCATGATAACCAATTGATTTCTTTTCATCTTCCCTGCACCCACGCACTCCCAACTCCCCATAGCAACAAGTGCCTAGAACTGCCTGTGGCGTTACCTAGCTCTGGCCAATCAGGGAGCCGGAATGGGGGGAGGGAATGCCAGGGAACAGGACTGATGCCCTCAGACCCCCTCCTCTCTGTCCGGATGGATCACTGCTCCCCTCTTTAATGCTTCTGGCCTTTCTATATGCTGATCTATAAGTACTCAAATATTTCCTCTAGAAATTCATTTAAGGGAGGCATCTTCCATTCTCCCTCTCCCTCTTTTTCATGGCTGAACCATTTTTACGTATTTCTATGCATATATATATGTATATATGTATATATGTATATATATGTATATGTATGTATGTATGAGATTATAGCTTTTATATAAGAAAAATCATAGTTTTCTAAATTTTCTCTCTATTTATATAAATATAGAAACTGGCCTAGCCTCTTTCCTAGAGAGGATAAATTCCTTCTTTTATCAGTGATTATATTGATGAAATGATAACTGATCAATATGAAGATCTACTATATACTCATCCAAAAGTACTCAGGGGCTTCCTCTTCAGCCTTATGTACCCAAAGTCCTTGCTTCTTTCTACAAATCCTTTTATGTGACTAGTATATTTGATCTCCTCATGAATATTAGGAATCAGGACGACTTACACATTCACTCTCCATCCACATCCATGAGTACGGACATTTTCCCAATTCACATAAAATCCTGAATTTTCATTCTCTCTGTGTGTTCACTTGTATTGATTCTTTTGTGTGCTCTATGTATATGAGAAAAGTGATCTGCTGCTTCTGTACTTGTGAGAAAATATTTGCAGACTCCAGTTGACATACACATGAAGTATATGTATACTCATGTATAGGAATAGAGTCAAAGAATATGGGCATAAGGGGGGGATGAGTATTTGCAAATGAGGTACTCCTATAGAAATAGGGAAAGAACCAAGGAATTCTCCTATATTCCAACAGAGAGAGGATATATGCAAAACCAAGTATGAGTATAAATGGGACAATATAGTATATATGTCTACACAATAGGATATATAAATAGATAGTTAATATATAGAGATATGAATGTATAGGGTTTTTGTAATTTCTCATATGTATATATCTGATTCCCTAGGGTACATGGGTGAACTGCAAATTTTTATTCATTTAGAGGGTGGATATGAGTACTAAATTATGAACCTCAAGAGATTAGGGAAGAATATGCATTCCTATGAATACAGAAGGAGACACTAGCAGTACGCAGATGCATGGATATAGTGAGAAGGGTCACTAGGCTTCCATGTCCAAATATTCAGGAAAGATAGGGATGCTCATGTAACATAAGTTACATATGTAGGGCCATATATTCTGCCTTTTTCCCTTGAGATTTTCCTCAGACATTTTAAGTTCCTGACTGCTTTGCCATTCTCTAAACATCCTCCAAAGCTCCCAAGTCCATTAGATCTTTCTGAAGAACCTAGACTTTCCCTTTTTCTCCTCATCAATACTAGCTGATACAGATTAAAATATTTTATAAAATTATACCACCAGAGGTTCACCAATTTGTGTGTGTGTGTGTGTGTGTGTGTGTGGTGGGGAGGGGTTATAACTGTGGCACCTTATGTCTTTCTGTGTGTGGGGGAGCATGTGTCCAACTGTGTTTATTTCCTAACTTGCATTCCGTTGTTCTATCATTGCTCATATTTTTGGAATACGTCAGATTGGAGTGTGTTTAGGGCAGGTCCCACCTTTCTGACTGGTGCTTTCCTTTAGCTTTCAATTCACTAGAGGATTTGATCCAACCAGTGCACACCTGTTGAGGAAGTGTTTCTAGCTGTCCTAGTGAACTTGCTCTTGCTCTCCTTATTTCTGGGTTCATTTGACAAACTCTTGAGTTTTGATCCTGCTTCTGACCTCTTGAGGCAGTTTGCATCAGGAGACATCCCCAGGGGTAGGTGTCCATGAGGCTACTGAGGAGAAGCCCAATTCCCTGGTGGTCAGAACCCAACTGATCTCTCTGCCCAGGTTGGCAAAGGAAATGATACTCAAGGGTTGACTTGGGCTTATCTTCTTGACCTTAGTCCCAGGGCCCCTTTCCCAGCCCAGGCATCAATATCCCTTTGCAGAACTGATGCCTTCGTCCATCTGTTCTGTAGATAAACATTCCCTTCCTTCCTATCACTGAAAGCCCAACTACCCCGCCCCAGCTCACCTCCACCAAGCAAGCAGTTCTAGATCCCTGCCTTTCCAGGGCTGGCCTCCTTGGTTTGTTTGGTTTGTTTGTTTTTGTTTTTGTTTTTGTTTTTGTTGTTGTTGTTTTGGTGAGGCAATTGGGGATGAGTGACTTGGCCAGGGTCACACAGCTAGTAAGTGTCAAATGCCTGAGGCTGGATTTGAACTCAGGTCCTCTTGAATCCAGGGCCGGTGCTCTATCCATTGTACCACCTAGCTGCCGCCAAGGGCTGGCCACCTTTGACCAAGGCTTTGGACTTGCATGTTCAAGTCCCTCCTTTTCTCTCACTAAAGCTGAAGGACTCAGAGGGCAGAGAACCTGTTACTTGCCCAAGCTAACACCCCCAAACCCCAGGAAAATGTTCCAGTAGGCAGGCTCTGCTGAGAGCAGGTCCTTCTTTCTCAAGTGGAAGAAAGCCATTCAAAGAACATATAGTGCTCTATCATGTTCACCCATTTCACTCTGTAGGCCAGGCTGCCCCAAAGTCGGTGCTGGAGGGAAGCTGGATTGGCCCTTCCCTTTATCCTTAGCTATGCTACCTGAAGACACCCAGAACCTCTAGCACTTTGGGGAACCTGCCCATCTGCTCCTAGGGAGCACTTGCCTAGGGAGCTTTGGATCTTGAACATTGGCTGTCAGAGAAGGAATGGGCCAAGATGGAAGCCAGGTCAGCTGCCAGGTAAGAGATATGTGGCCTCCAGGCCTGGGTCTCCCCTTACTGGATCTGTGACCTTGACAAGGTCCCTGCCCTTCCCTTGAGCTCAATTATCTTTTTGTCCAGGGAGGAGGTGGGAGCAGATGACCTCTGAGGCCTCTGCTGGCCCTGCATTGCATGTAAACCTCCCAGCTCATTTTCAGATTCCACCCCATTGTCTGTTCTCAACCCTCCCCACCTAAACAAGTCACCTGGTTGCCAAAGCCCAGGTGAGAAATCCCTGCTAGTGAGTGGAATGCTTTCCTATGGGGCAGCCCCCCACCATCAAGCTGTTCCCTGATTATAGCCCTAACGACTGGAAAAAAGCCCTGGGGTTCCATGGACTTGCCTCCTGAAAGAGACTGGGCCCCTCTCTCCCCCATCTCCCTGGCACTGTCACACCTTAAAGCCCAAGGGAGGTGTCAGGTCAAGGGCTTGTAATGGCCTATTATGATTCCTTTCTTTCCATTTTTTTGCAGGGCAATGAGGGTTAAGTGACTTGCCCAGGGTCACACAGCTAGTTAGTATCAAGTGTCTGAGGGCAGATTTGAACCCAGGCCCTCCTGAATTCAGGGGCCATGCTTTATCTACTGCACCACTGTAAGGGCCAATTGGGGACCCTTTCCCTACTATGGGCTGGGGTCCTGGGCCTATGTATGCTGGTCCCTTTTCCCTTCTGCTCAGGAGTTTGGACCTCTGGTGGGTTTTGGGTAAGTCCCCTTGCATCTCTGCCCTCTCTCATATCCATTCCAAGCCCTATGGATCCTAAGAGAGTCAGGCGAACCTATTCTAGGCAAGGTGCACCCCCCTCCCTACCCCCACCCAGTGCTGATGGCTGGTGACGTCAGCACCTACCTTGGCCAGGCAGGATACAGCCAATCCTGCTGCTTCTTGCCTGGGCCCCAGCACACAGCCCACTCACCCGTTGCCTTGGAGACAGCATCTCTCCCCCTGATAACCAATGGATTTCATTTCATCTTCCCTGCACCCACGCACTCCCCCCTCCCCATAGCAACAAGTGCTTGGAGCTGCCTGTGGCATTACCTAGCTCTGGCCAATCAGGGAGCCCGAATGGGAGGAGGGAATGCCAGGGAACAGGACTGATGCCCTCAGACCCCCCTCCTTTATGTTCCGATGGACCACTGCCCCCCACTTTAATACCTCTAGTCTTTCTATATTCTTATCTATGAGTAATCAAATGTTTCCTCTGGAAATTCATGTAAGGGAGGAATTTTCCATTCTCCCTAATCCTTTTTTTTTGGGGGGGGGCAGTGAGGGCTAAGTGACTTGCCCAGGGTCACACAGCTAGTAAGTGTCAAGTGTCTGAGTCCTGATTTGAACTCAGGTCCTCCTGAATCCAGGGCCGGTGCTCTATCCACTGCTCCATCTAGCTGCCCCCGATCCTCTTTATAATTAATGAAGGATTCTCTTTATAATGTTAAATCTATAGTCATCTATTTCTCTAGTAAACTACTCAGGTTCTTCCTATTCTGCTTTATGTACAAGAGATCCATTGTTCTTTCCATAAATCAACTTATGTGGTAGTAGATTCTATTTCCTCATTGGTATTAGGCATCATGAGTACTCACCTATTCACTTTTAATTCATATCCATGGGTACCCATATTTTCTCTATTCATATATATATTCTCCCCCATCTCACTGGGTCTGTAACACCTTAAAGCCCAGGGGGGTGTAATGATATGGTCTCTTAGGGACCAGTTGGGTGCCATTTCCTTAGCATGGGCAGGAGTCCTGATGTCTGGGACTCATGTCTGCTGACCCCTGCTCTCCCATGCTCAGGAGCCTGGGCCTTAGGTAGGCTTTGGGCAGTTCCCCTGGCCTCTCTTCCCTCTCTGACATCCACTCCCAGCCCTAGGGCTCCTCAGAGAGCCAAGCAGAGCAGAGTCTGGGCAAGGCCGACCCCTCCCTATTCGCCCCCAACCCTCACGGGCAGCCAAGTGCTGATGGCCGGTGATGTCAACTCCTACCTTTGGTGAGGCTGGAGTCTCATTCCAGCCAATGGACACTTCGCTCCTTCGCTCCCACCCCCGCATCCCACTCATCTGTCTCCTTGGAAACAGCACAGCTGCCCCTCAAACCCCATTGGTCTCATTTCCCCCTCCCTGTTCTGACGCATTCCCCCCTCCCCTCAGCTACAAGTGGCTTGACCTGCCAGTGGTGTTACCTGGCTGTGGCCAATCCTGGAGCCTGGAAAGTGGGAGGGGACCCCAGGGACCAGCACCGATGCCTAACAAGCCCAGGTTGTCTGTCCAGTGTGCCCACTGTCCCCCCTTTTCAGTACCCCTTGGTTTTGTATATTCTTATCCAAGAGGGCTCAACTATTTCATCTGGAGATTCATGTAAAGGAGGAATTTTCCATTCTCTCCTTTCACCTTTTTAAAGGCTGAATCATTTTCTTTATAATCTTAAAAGTATATAATAATATAAATGTGATTATATCCTTTATATTAAAGAATTCATATATTGCATATATTCTCTCTATTCAGAATCATATAGAAGATTGCCAAGTCTCTCTCCTACAGAGTATAAATTTCTGCTTATATAAATAATTATACTGATCATATATCATAACTCATCTATATGAAGACAAAATATATTCATATATGAGTACTCAATTGGTTTCTCTCCAACCTTATGTGCAGGAAGTCCTTGGCTCCTTCTATAAAACCCTTCTTATGACTTGTCCATCCTATCTCCTCAGGAATATTGGGAACCATCAGCACTCGTATATTCACTCTCAATTCATATCCATGAGTTCCCATATTTTCTCTATTCATATATATATTCTTGTATATATATATATATATATATTCCCTCTATATATTCCCATATATTGGATCTCCTCTCTGCCCTCCATATATCTGAAAAGTATTCCACTGCTTCTGTACTTGTGAGAGAATATTGGCACACTCCAGTTAATGTACAAACACAGTGCATGTGTTCTCCTATATAGGGATATAGCCAAAGAATATGGGTATTTGTACATAGGGGAACAGGGAGGGAATGAGTATTTGCAAATGAGGCAGTCCTAACAAAATAGGGAAAGGCCCTAGGAATTCTCATATAGGCCAACATATAGCGAGGATATATGAAAAACCAGGCATTTGAGTAAAAAGGGAAAATATAAAATATATCTATATATGTAAGTATACGGAATTTATAAATTTTTACATATATATGCTTGTGTGTATCTGATTCCCTGGAATCCATGGGGAGAATCCATATTATTAATTCATTTATAGAGAGGTATGCTAGAATATGAACTTCAGTGGGATTTTGAGGAATATTCATTCCCATGAATACAGAAAGAAAACCTTTCAGTACTGAGATGTATGGATGGAGAGAAAAGGTGAGTACTCATCCATGTGCAATGAGCCATGGAAGATAGGAATGCTCGTGGAAGACAACTTGTCTAAGACCAAATATTCTGCCTTTTTTCCCATCAAATTTTCCTTAAGAGTTAAGGTTCTCAGCTTGCTTTGCCATTCTGTGCCCCACCTCCCAACTTTCTGTTTCTGAAAACCTTCAGGAGATTCCCTTGTGTCTCCTAAACAATATTACTAATTGATATCGATTAAAATATTGTTATGAAACAATTGTACCAAAGTTTCGTGAGTTTATACAAATGTGGGAGCTTATGTCTTCGTGTGTGTGTGTGTGTGTGTGTGTGTGTGTGTGTGTGTGTGTCCTCAGTGCCTTTGGAGTGGGTCAGACTGGTGTGTCTGCTGTTGTAGGCCACACCTTTCTGCTTTGTGCTTTCCTTCTATTAACTACGGTATTGGCTCCCATGAGTGTGGGCTTGTTGACCAAGTGTTTCTAGTTCTCCTAGTGAAGCTGGTCTCCATTTCTCACCTCAATGAAAACAGGTGGGGTTGGCTCCTGCTTCTGGCCTCTTTAGGCAGACTGCAGCAGGAGAGACCTCAGGGGTTGGTGTCCATGAGGCTCATCTGTGCAGGTTGGGGGAGAAGCCCTCTTTCCTTGGGGGGCAGAACCCCAATGAGCTGCCCATGATAGGAAAGGTCACAAGAGATCTGGTCATGGAGATTTGGGGCTTCTTTTTCCTCCTAGATTATACTTTTCTGCAGCCCAAGCAGGTCCCCTTTTACACATGACACTTCCCAATTGCATTTTGTGGATGATCTTCCCCTCCTTTCCCATCACTGAAAGCCCAGCTTCCCCCCAGCCCAGCTCCCTCAAGCACTTCTTTATCCCTCCCTCTCTAGGGCCTGCCTCCTTTGCCCAAGGCTTTGGACTTGCTACCATATCTACCATGTTCAAGTCACTCCTTTTCAATGCTTTCCTTTGGGGCAGCCCCCAACCATCAAGCTGTTCCCTTATTGTAGCCCTAAAGACTGGAATAAAAGCCCTGGGGTTCCATGGATTTGCCGCCTTAAAGAGACTGGGCCCCTCTCTCCCCCATCTCCTTGGCATTGTCACACCTTAAATCCCAAGGGAGGTGTCATGTCAAGGGCTTGTAAGGGCCAATTGGGATTCCTTTTTTCTCCCTTTCTCTTTTTCTTTTAATGCAGGGCAGTGACGGTGAAGTGACTTGCCCAGGGTCAGACAGGTAGTGAGTATCAAATCTCTGAAGCCAGATTTGAACTCAGGTCATCTTAAATCCATGGTCCGTGCTTTATCCACTGCCCAATTGTAATGGCCAATTGGGGACCGTTTCACTAGTATGGGCTGGGGTCCCAGGGTGTGGGGCTTATGTCTGCTGATCCCTTTTCTCTTCTGCTCAGGAGTTTGGACCTCTGGTAGGTTTTGGGTAGGTCCCCTGGCCTCTCTACCCTCTCAGATACCCATTCCTAGCCCTACGTTTCCTAAGAGAGTCAAGGGAATGGATTCTGGGCAAGTTGCACCCCCCCTCCCCAACCCCACCCAGTACTGATGGCCGGTGACGTCAGCCCCTACCTTGGCCAGGCATTAGTCTCCATCCAGCCAATCCTGCTGCTTCTTGCCTGGGCCCCAGCACACATCTCACTCACCTGTAGCCTTGGAGACAGCATCTCTCCCCCTGATAACCAATTGGATTTCTTTCATCTTCCCTGCTCCCACGCACCCCTCCTCCCCATAGCAACAAGTGCCTTGAGCTGCCTGTGGTGTTACCTAGCTCTGGCCAATCCGGGAGACAGGATGGTGGGAGGGGATGCCAGGGAACATGACTGATGCCCACTGACCCCTTCCTTCTTCTCTGTCCTGATGGACCACTGCCCCACCTCTTTAATCCCTCTGGCCTTTCTATATGCTGATCTATAAGTACTCAAATATTACCTCTGGAAATTCATGTAAGGGAGGAATTTTCCATTCTCCCTCTTCCTCTTTTTCATGGCTGAACCATTTTAAGAGAATTCTATATGTGTATGTGTGTGTGTACATATGAGATTATCTTTTATATAATAAAATTCATATATTTTCTATTCTCTATATTTATACTCATATGAAGCCAGCCTAGCCTCTTTCCTAGACAGTATATATTCCTTCTTTTATCAGTCATTATACTGATAAAATGATAACCCATGAATATGAAGATGTACTTTATACCTATAAGTACTCAGGGACTTCCTCTTCAGCCTTATGTACCCCAAATCCTTGCTTCTTTCTATAAATCATTTTCTGTGACTAGTATATTCTACCTCCTCATGAATATTAGGAATCATGAGGACTCACATATTCACTCTCCATCCATATCCATGAGTACCGACATTTTCCCTATTCCCACAAAATCTTGAATTTACATTCTCTCTCTGTTCACTTGTATTGATGCTTTTGTGTTCTCTCTGTATATGAGAAAAGTGTTCCACTGCTTCTTTACTTGTGAGAGAATATTTGTAGACTCCAGTTGACATACACATGATGTATATGTATACATCTCATATATAGGAATATAGGCAATGTATACGGGCATAAAAGGGGGAATGAGTATTTACAAATGAGGTGCTCCTATAGAAATAGGGAAAGAACCAAGGAATTCTCATATAGTCCAACAGAGGGAGGTTATATGAAAAACCATGTATGTAGGGGTAGGTGTCCATGAGGCTTCTGGAGAGAAGCCCAATTCCCTGGTGGTCAGAACCCAACTGATCTCTCTGCCCGAGGTTGGCCAAGAAATGGTACTCAAGGGTTGACTTGGGCTTCTCTTCTCGACCTTAGTCCCAGGTCCCCTTCCCCAGCCCAGGCATCAATATCCCTTTGCAGAGCTGATGCCTTCGTCCATGTGTTCTGTAGATAAGCTTTCCCTTCCTTCCAATCACTGAAAGCCCAACTGCCTGCCCCCCCTCACCTCCACCAAGCAGTTCTAGATCTCTGCCTCTCCAGGACTGGCATCCTTTGACCAAGGCTTTGGACTTGCTTACATATGTAGCACGTTCAAGTCATTCCTTTTCTCTCACTAAGCATGGAGGACTCTGAAGGCTGAAAAGCTGTAACTTCCCTAGGCTAACACCTCCAGTAGGCCGGCTCTGCTGAGAGCAGGTCCCTTTCTCTCAAGTGGAAGAAAGCCCTGCAAAGAAGGCAAAGTGTTTTATCATGCTCAGCCATCTCACTCTGTAGGCCAGGCTGCCCCAAAGTTGGCGCTGGAGGGGAGCTGGATTGGCCCTTTCCTTTATCCTTAGCTATGATACCTGATGACCCCCAGAACCTCTAGCACTTTGGGGAACCTGCCCATCTTCTTCTAGGGAGCGCTTGCCTAGGGAGCTTTGGATCTTGAATCTTGGCTGTCAGAGTAGGAACAGGCCACGATGGAAGCCAGGTCAGCTGCCAGGTAAGAGAGATGTGGGCTCCAGGCCTGGGTCTCCCCTTACTGGAAATGTGACCTTGACCAGGTCCCTGCCCTTCTCTTGAGCTCAATTATATTTTTGTCCTGGGAGGAGGTGGGAGCAGATGACTTCTTAGGCCTCTGCTGGCCCTCCATTGCATGCAAACCTCCAATCTAATTTTCAGATTCTGCCCCCTTGTCCATTCTCAATCCTCCCCACCTAAAGAAGTCACCTGGGGCAGCTAGGTGGCGCAGTGGATAGAGCACAGGCCCTGGAGTCAGGAGTACCTGAGTTAAAATCCGGCCTCAGACACTTAACACACACTTACTAGCTGTGTGACCCTGGGCAAGTCACTTAACCCCAATTGCCTCACAAAAAAAAAATAATAAAAAAAAATTTAAAAAAAGAAGTCACCTAGTTGCCAAAACCCAGGTGAAAAATCCCTGCTAGTGAGTGAAATGATTTCCTATGGGGCAGCCCCCAGCAAGCTTCCCAGCAAGCTCTTCCCCTATTATAGCCCTAAACACGGGAAAAAAAGCTGTGGGACTCCATGGATTTGCCACCTGAAAAAGACTGCTCCCCCTCCCCATTGCACTAGGACTATCACACTTTAAAGCCTAAAAGAGGTGTAATGACAAGGTCTTGTAAGGGCCAATTAGGGACCATTTCCCTAGTATGGGCAGGGGTCCTGGCATCTGGGGCTTATTTCTGAAGACTCCTTTTCTCCTCTGCTCAGTAGTTTGGACCTCTGGTGGGTTTTGGGTAGGTCCCCTGCCCTCTCTACCCTCTCAGATATCCATTCCAAGCCCTAGGGGTCCTAAGAGAGTCAAGGGAACTGATTCTGGGCAAGGTGCACCCCCCTCCCCAAATCCACCCAGTGCTTTGGCTGGTGACATCAGCACCTACCTTGACCAGGCATGAGTCTCCATCCAGCCAATCCTGCTGCTTCTTGCCTGGGCCCCAGCTCACATCCCACTCACCCGTTGCCTTGGAGACAGCATCTCTCCCCCTCATAACCAATGGATTTCATTTCATCTTCCCTGCACCCACGCACTCCCACTCCCCATAGCAACAAGTGCCTAGAACTGCCTGTGGCGTTACCTAGCTCTGGCCAATCAGGGAGCCTGAATGGGGGGAGTTAACGCCAGGGAACAGGACTGATCCCCTCAGAACCCTTCCTCTCTGTCCCAATGGACCACTGCCCCCCACTTTAATACCTATGGTCTTTCAATATTCCTATCTATGCGTAATCAAATGTTTCCTCTGGAAATTCATGTAAGGGAAGAATCTTCCTTTCTCCCTAATCCTCTTTATAATTGATGAAGGATTCTCTTTATAATGTTAAATCTATAGTCATATATTTCTCTCCTAAAGTACTCAGGTTCTTTCTTTTCTACCTTATGTGCAAGAAATCCTTTGTTCTTTCCATCAATCCATTTATGTGGTAGTAGATTCTATCTCCTCATTGATATTGGGCATCATGAGTACTCACCTATTCACTTTCTCTCTTTCTTTTTTAATGAGGCAATTGAGGTTAAGTGACTTGCCCAGGGTCACACAGCTAGTGCAGGGTCTGAGGCCGGATTTGATTTCAGGTCCTCCTGACACCAGGGCTGGTGCTCTATCCACTGCGCCACCTAGCTGCCCCCAGCTATTCACTCTCGATTCATATCCATGGGTAGCTATATTGTCTATATTCATATGTATACGTTCTCCCCCATCTAACTGGGTCTGGACACCTTAAAGCCCAGGGCGGTGTAATGACAAGGTCTCTTAGGGACCAGTTGGGCACCATTTCCTTAGCATGGGCAGGAGTCTTGAGGTCTGGGACTCATGTCTGCTGACCCCTGCTCTCCCATGCTCAGGAGCCTGGGCCTTAGGTAGGCTTTGGGTAGTTCCTGTGGCCTCTCTTCCCTCTCTGACATCCACTCCCAGCCCTAGGGGTCCTCAGAGAACCAAGCAGAGCAGAGTCTGGGCAAGGCCAACCCCTCCCTCTTCACCCCCAACCCTCACCTTTGGCAAAGTGCTTATGGCCGGTGACGTCATTGCCTACCTTTGGTGAGGCTGGAGTCTTATTCCAGCCAATCCAGTCTTCTCTCCTGTGCTCCCGCCCTGGCATCCCAATAATCTGTCTCCTTGGAAACAGCATTTCTGCTTCTCAAATCCCATTGGTGTCATTTCCCCCTTCCTGTTCCCAAGCATCCCCCCTCCCCTCAGTTACAAGTGGCTTGAGATGCCAGTGGTGTTACCTGGCTGTGGCCAATCCTGGATCCCAGAAGGGGGGAGGGGACCCCAGGGATCAGCACTGATACCTGGCAACCCCAGGATATCTGTTCAATCGGCCCTCTGTCCACTCTTTTCTCTACCCCTGGGTTTTGTCTATTCTTGTCCAAGAGGGCTCAACTATTTCATCTGTAGATTTATGTAAAGGAGGAATTTTCCATTCTATTCCTCTTTATAAAGGCTGAATCATTCTCTTCATAATATTAAAAATGTATAATTATATAAATGTGATTATATCCTTTATATGAAAGAATTCATATATTAGATACGTTCTCTCTATTCAGACTCATATAGAAGGTTGCCAAGTCCCTCTCCTACAGAGTATAAATTCCTGCTTATATAATTATATTGATCATATATGATATAGCTCACCTATATGAAGACAAAATATATTCATACATGAGTACTCAATTGGTTTCTCTTCAATCTTATGTATAGGAAGTCTTTGGCTCTTTCTATAAAACCCTTCTTATGACTTGTCCATTCCATCTCGTCAGGAATATTTGGAATAATCAGCACTCATATATTCACTCTCAAGTCATATCCATGAGTACCCATATTTTCTCTCTCTCTCTCTATATATATATATTCTTGTATGTATGTATGTATGTGTGTATATCTATATCTATATATCCTCTATATATGCCCATATATTGAATCTCCTCTCTGCCCTACGTATATATGAATAGTATTCCACTGCTTCTGTACTTGTTAGAGAATATTGGAACACTCCAGTTAATGTACAAACACAGTGCATGTGTCCTCCTATATAGGGATATAGCCAAAGAATATGGGTATTTGTACATAGAGGAACAGGGAGGGAATGAGTATTTGCAAATGCGGTAGTCCTACCAAAATAGGGAAAGGCCCTAGGAATCCTCTTATAGGCCAACATATAGCGAGGAAATATAAAAAATCTTGCATTTGATCAAAAAGGGAAAATATAATATATATCTATATATATGTAAGTATACGGAATTTATAAATTTTCGTATATGTGTATATATGCATGTGTGTCTGATTCCCTAGAATCCATGGGGAGAAACCATATTTTTAATTCATTTATAGACAGGGTCTAGGTATGCTAAATATGAACTTCAGTGGGGTTTTGAAGAATTTTCATTCCCATGAATACAGAAAGAAAACCTTTCAGCACTGAGATGTATGCATTTAGTGAGAGAAGAGGTGAGTCCTCATCCATGTGCAAAGAGACATGGAAGATAGGAGTGCTCATGGAAGACAACTTGTCTCAGGCCAAATATTCTGCCTTTTTTCCCATGAAATTTTCCTTAAGAGTTAAGGTTCTCAGCTTGCTTTGCCATTCTGTGCCCCACCTCCCAACTTTCTGTTTCTGAAGACCTTCAGGACATTCCCTTGTGTCTCCTAATCAAGATTACTACTTGATATAGATTAAAATATTGTTATGATACAAATGTACCAAAGCTTCATGAGTTTATACAAATGTGGGAGCTTATGTCTTTCTGTGTGTATGTGTGTATTGGTTTGCGTGTGTGTGTGTGTGTGTGTGTGTGTCCTAAGAGGCTTTGGAGTGGGTCAGACTGGTGTGTCTGTTATTGTAGGCCACACCTTTCTGCTTTGTGCTTTCCTTCTATTAACTACGGTATTGGCTCCCATGAGTGTGGGCTTGTTGACCAAGTGTTTCTAGTTCTCCTAGTGAAGCTGGTCTCCATTTCTCACCTCAATGAAAACAGGTGGGGTTGGCTCCTGCTTCTGGCCTCTTTAGGCAGACTGCAGCAGGAGAGACCTCAGGGGTAGGTGTCCATAAGGCTCACCTGGGTAGGTTGGGGGAGAAGCCCTCTTTTCTTGGGGGGCTTAACTCCAATGAGCTGCCCATGATAGGAAAGGTCACAAGAGCTCTGGTCATGGAGATTTGGGGCTTCTTTTTCCTCCTAGATTCCCAGCATACTTTTTCTGCAGCCCAAGCAGTTCCCCTTTTACACATGACGCTTCCCACTTCTGTTTTGTGAATGATCTTCCCCTCCTTTCCCATCACGGAAAGCCCTGCTACCCCCCAGCTTAGCTTCCCCAAGCACTTTTTGATCCCAGCCTCTCCGGGGTCGGCCTCCTTTACCCAAGACTTTGGACTTGCTACTATATCTAGCACATTCAAATCACTTCTTTTCAATGCTTTCCTTTGGGGCAGCCCCCAACCATCAAGCTGTTCCCTTATTGTTGTCCTAAAGACTGGAATAAAAGCCCTGGCATTCCATGGACTTGCCTCCTGAAACAGACTTGGCCCCTGGTACCCCATCTCCCTGGCACTGTCACACCTTAAAGCCCAAGGGAGGTATTATGAAAACTGCTTGTAAGGGCCAATTGGGGACTGTTTCCTTTGTATGGGCTGTGGTCCTGGGGTCTGGGGCTAATGTCTGCTGATCCCTTTTCTCCTCTGCCCAGGAATTTGGACCTCTGGTGGGTTTTGGGTAGGTCCCCTGGCCTCTGTACCCTTTCAGATATCCATTCCTATCCCTAGGGGTCCTAAGAGAGTCAAGGGAATGGATTTTGGGCAAGGTGCACCCCTCCCCACCCCTACCCATTGCTGATGGCTGGTGACGTCAGCACCTACCTTGGCCAGGCACGAGTCTCCATCCAGCCAATCCTGCTGCTTCTTGCTTGGGCCCCAGCACACATCCCACTCACCCGTTGCCTTGGAGACAGCATCTCTCCCCCTGATAACCAATTGAATTTCTTCCATCTTTCCTGCACCCACGCACTCCCACCTCCTCATAGCAACAAGTGCTTCGAGCTGCCTGTGGTGTTACTTAGATTTGGCCAATCAAGGAGCCCGAATTGGGGGAGGCAACGCCAGGGAACAGGACTGATGCCTTCAGACCCCCTCCTGTCTGTCCTGATGGACCACTGCCCCCCTCTTTAATTCCTCTGGCCTTTCTGTATGCTGATCTATAAGTACTCAAATATTTCCTCGGGAAATTCATGTAAGGGAGGAATCTTCCATTCTCCCTCTTCCTCTTTTTCATGGCTGAACCATTGTAAGATAATGCTATATGAATATGTGAGATTATATCTTTTTTGTGAAAAATTAATATATTTTCCATATATTCTCTATATTCATATTCCTATATCCGTTGGCCTAGCCTCTTTCCTAGACAGTATAAATTCCTTCTTTTATCAGTGATTAAATTGATAAAATGATAACCCATCACTATGAAGATCGACTATATACCTATACAAAAGTACTCAGGGGCTTACTCTTCAACCTTATGTACCCAAAGTCCTTGCTTCTTTCCATAAATCCTTTTATGTGATTAGTATATTAGATCTCCTCATGAATATTAGGAATCATGAGGACTCACATATTCACTCTCCATCCATATCCATTCATATTAAATCTTGAATTTACATTCTCTCTCTGTTTTCACTTGTATTAATTCTTTTGTCTGCTCTCTGTATATGAGAAAGGTGATCCCCTGCTTCTGTACTTGTGAGAGAATATTTGCAGACTCCAGTCGACATACACATGAAGTATATGTATACTAATATATAGGAATATAGTTAAAAATATGTGCATAAATTAGGGGGTAATGGGTGTTTACTAACGAGGTGTTTCTATGGAAATGGGGAAAGAACCAAGGAATTCTCATATAGTCCAACACAGAGAGGATAAAGGAAAAATCATGTCTGAGTCTACAAGGACAATATAGTATGTGTGTGTGTGTGTGTATATATATATATATATATACAGGTATATATAACATGTATATATGAGTTAATATATATTGATGTATGAATGTATAATTTTTTTCTAATTTCTCCTATGTGTGTGTATAATTCCTTAGGGTACATGGGGGAACTCCAAATTTTTACTCATTTATAGAGAGTATATAGGAGTAGTAAATTATGAACCTCAAGAGATTAGGGAAGAATACGCATTCCTATGAATACAGAAAGAGAAAGCAGCAGTACTCACATGCATGGATATAGTGAGAAGGGTCACTAGGCTTCCATGTCCAAATACTCAGGAAAGAACGGGATGCTCATCTAACAAAAGTTACATATGTAGGGCCATATATTCTGCCTTTTTCCCTTGAGATTTTCCTCAGGAATTTTAAGTTCTTGATTGCTTTGCCATTCTCTAAACATCCTCCAAACCTCCCAAGTCCATTAGATCTTTCTGAAGAACCTGGACATTCCCTTTTTCTCCTCATCAACCGTAGGTGATACAGATTAAAATATTTTATAAAATAATGGTACCAGAGGTTCACCAAATTGTGTGTGTGTGTGTGTGTGTGTGTGTGTGTGTTGGGGAGGGGTTATAACCGTGGCACTTTGTCTTTCTGTGTGTGTGTGAGCATGTGTCCAACTGTGTTTATGTCTTAACTTGCATCCCATTATTCTATCATTGCTCACAGTTTTGGAATAGGGAAGATTGGAGTGTGTTTAGGGCAGGTCCCACCTTTCTGAGTGGTGCTTTCCTTTAGCTTTCAATTCACTAGAGGATTTGATCCAACCAGTGCACACCTGTTGAGGAAGTGTTTCTAGCTGTCCTAGTGAACTTGCTCTTGCTCGCCTCTATTTCTGGGCTCATTTGACAAACTCTTGGTTTTGGCTCCTGCTTCTGACCTCTTGAGGTAGTTTGCATCAGGAGACATCCCCAGGGGTAGGTGTCCTGGAGGCTGCTCGGGAGAAGCCCAATTCCCTGGTGGTCAGAACCCAACTGATCTCTCTGCCCGGGTAGGCAAAGGAAATGGTACCCAAGGGTTGACTTGGGCTTCTCTTTTCGACCTTAGTCCCAGGGCCCCTTCCCCAGTCCAGGCATCAACATCCCTTTGCAAAGCTGGCACTTTCCTCCATCTGTTCTGTAGATAATCTTTCCCTTCCTTCCAATCCCTGAAAGCCCAACTACCCCCCAGCGCACCTCCCCCAAGCAGTTCTAGATCCCTGCCTTTCTAGGGCTGGCCTCCTTTGACCAAGGCTTTGGACTTGCTGCCATACCTAGCATGTTAAAATCACTCCTTTTCTCGCACTAAGCATGGAGGACTCTGAGGGCTGAAAGCTGTAACTTCCCTAGGCTAACACCTCCAGTAGGCCGGCTCTGCTGAGAGCAGGTCCCCCTTTCTCAGGTGGAAGAGAGCCCTGCAAAGAGGGTGTAGTGCTCTCCCATGCTCAGCCATCTCACTCTGTAGGCCAGGCTGCCCCAGAGTTGGTGCTGGAGGGGAGCTGGATTGGCCCTTTCCTTAACCATTACCTATCCTACCTGAAGACACCCAGAACCTCTAGCACTTTGGGGAACCTGCCCATCTGCTCCTAGAGAGCACTTGCCTAGGCACCTTTGGATCTTGAATCTTGGCTGTCAGAGGAGGAACAGGCCAAGATGGAAGCCAGGTCGGCTGCCAGGCAAGGGAGATGTGGGTGCCAGGCCTGGGTCTCCCCTTACTGGTCCTGTGACCTTGACCAGGTCCCTGCCCTTCCCTTGAGCTCAATTATCTTTTTGTCCTGGGAGGAGGTGGGAGCAGATGAGCTCTTAGGCCTCTGCTGGCCCTCCATTGCATGCAAACTTCCAATCTAATTGCCAGATTCTACCCCCTTGTCTGTTCTCAACCTTCCCCACCTAAAGAAGTCATCTAGTTGCCAAATCCCAGGTGAGAAATCCCTGCTGGTGAGTGGAATGCTTTCTTTTGGGGATGACCCCAACCACCAAGCTCTTTCCTGATTGTAGCCCTAATGACTGGAAAAAAGCCCGGGGGTTCCATGGACTTGCCTCCTGAAAGAGACTGGGCCCCTCTCTCCCCCATCTCCCTGGCACTGTCACACTTTAAAGCCCAAGGGAGGTGTCATGTCAAGAGCTTGTTAGGGCCAATTGGGATTCCTTTTCCCCCTTTTTCTTTTTCTTTTACTGCAGGACAGTGAGGGTTAAGTGACTTGCCCAGGGTCACACAGGTAGTTAGTGTCAAGTATCTGAGGTCAGATTTGAACACAGGTCCTCCTGAATCCAGGGCCCATGCTTTATCCACTGCGCCACTATAAAGGCCAATTGGGGACCGTTTCCCTAGTATGGGCTGGGATCTTGCGGTCTGTGGCTTATGTCTTCTGATCCCTTTTCACTTCTGCTTAAGAGTTTGGACCTCTGGAGGGTTTTGGGTAGGTCCCCTGGCCTCTCCACCCTCTCATATATCCATTCCAATCCCTAGGTGTCCTAGAATAGCAAAGGGAACAGATTCTGGGCAAGGGACACCCCCCTCCCCAAATCAACCCAGTGCTTTTGGCCGATGACGACAGCCCCTACCTTGGCCAGGCACGAGTCTCCATCCAGCCAATCCTGCTGCTTCTTTCCTGGGCCCCCGCACACATCCCACTCACCCGTTGCCTTGGAGACAGCATCTCTCCCCCTGATAACCAATTTATTTCATTTCATCTTCCCTGCACCCACGCACTCCCCCCTCCCCATGGAAACAAGTGCTTCTAGCTGCCTGTGGCGTTACCTAGCTCTGGCCAATCAGGGAGCCCGAATAGGGGGAGTTAACGCCAGGGAACAGGACTGATGCCCTCAGAACCCCTCCTCTTTGTCCCTATGGACCACTGCCCCCCACTTGAATAACTCTGGTCTTTCTATATGCTTATCTATGAGTAATTAAATATTTCCTCTGGAAATTCCTGTAAGAGAGGAATTTTCCATTCTCCCTAATCCTCTGTATAATTGATGAAGGATTCTTTTTACAATGTTAAATCTATAGTCATATATTTCTCTATTAAAGTACTCCGTTTCTTTTCTACCTTATGTACAAGAAATCCTTTGTTCTTTCTATAAATCAATTTACGTGGTAGTAGATTCTGTCTCCTCATTGGTATTAGGCATCATGAGTACTCACCTATTCATTCTCAATCCATATCCATGTGTCCCCATATTTTCTCTAGTCATATATATATATATATTCTCCCCCATCTCACTGGGTCTGTAACACCTTAGAGCCCAGGGTGGGGTGTAATGACAAGGTCTCTTAGGGACCAGTTGGGCGCCATTTCCTTAGAATGGGCAGGAATCCTGATGTCTGGGACTTATGTCTGCCGACCCCTGCTCTCCCATGCTCAGGGGCCTAGGCCTTGGGAAGGCTTTGGGCGGTTCCCCTGGCTTCTCTTCCCTCTCAGATATCTATTCCAAGCCCTAGGGGTCCTAAGAGAGCAAAGGGAACTGATTCTGGGCAAGTTGCAATCCCTTCCCCACCCCCACCCAGTGCTTTTGGCCGATGACGTCAGCACCTACCTTGGCCAGGCACGAGTCTCCATCCAGCCAATCCTGCTGCTTCTTGCCTGGGCCCCAGCACACATCCCACTCACCCGTTGCCTTGGAGACAGCATCTCTCCCCCTGATAACCAATTGATTTCTTTCATCTTCCCTGCACCCACGCACTCCCCCCTCCCCATAGCAACAAGTGCCTAGAACTGCCTGTGGTGTTACCTAGCTCTGGCCAATTAGGGAGCTGGGATGGGGGGAGGGAATGCCAGGGAACAGGACTGATGCCCACCGACCCCCTCCTCTGGGTCCTGATGGACCACTGTCCCCCACTTTAATACCCCATAGCTTTGTATATGCTGATCTATCAGTACTCAAATATTTCCTCTGGAGATTCATGTAAGGGAGGAATCTTCCATTCTCCCTCTTCCTCTTTTTCAGGGCTGAACCATTCTTACATAATTCTATACGAAAAAATATATACATATATCCTAATATATATATATATGAGATTATATCTTTTATATGAAAACATTCATATATTTTCTCTATATCTCTCTATACATACTCAGATTGAAACTGGCCTAGCCTCTTTCCTAGAGAATATATATTCATTCTTTTATCAGTAATTATGTTGATAAAATGATAACCCATCACTATGAAGATGGACTATATACCTATACAAAAGTACTCAGGGGCTTCCTCTTCAGCCTTATGTATCCAAAGTCCTTGCTTCTTTCTATAAAATCCTTTTATGTGGGACTAGTATATTCTATCTCCTTGTGAATATTAGGAACCATGAGGACTCACATATTCATTCTCCATCCATCTCCATGCATACTAACATTTTCCCTATTTATATTAACTCTTGAATTTACATTCTCTCTGTGTTCACTTGTATTGATTCTTTTGTGTGCTCTCTGTATATGAGAAATGTGTTCCACTGCTTATTTTCTTATGAGACAATATTTGCAGACTCCAGTCGACATGCACATGAAGTATATGTATACTCATATATAGGAATATAGTTAAATAATATGTGCATAAAAGATGGGGTAATGGGTGTTTACTAATGCGGTGCTTCTATGGAAATGGGGAAAGAACAAAGGAATTTTCATATAGTCCAACACCGAGAGGATAAAGGAAAAATCATGTCTGAGTCTACAAGGACAATATAGTATGTATATGTATACACACAGGTATATATAATATGTATATATTAATGTATGAATGTAAAATTTTTTCTAATTTCTCATATGTGTGCGTTTGATTCCTTAGGGTACATGGGGAAACTCCAAATTTTTATTCATTTATAGAGAGCATATAGGAGTAGTAAACACCTCAAGAGATTAGGGAAGAATATGCATTCCTATGAATACAGAAAGAGAACCTAGCAGTAGTCAGATGAATGGATAGAGTGAGAGAAGAAGTGAGTACTCTTCCATGTCCAAATACTCAGGAAAGAAAGGGATGCTCATCTAACAAAAGTTACATATGTAGGGCCATATATTCTGCCTTTTTCCCTTGAGATTTTCCTCAGGAATTTTAAGTTCTTGATTGCTTTGCCATTCTCTAAACATCCTCCAAACCTCCCAAGTCCATTAGATCTTTCTGAAGAACCTGGACATTTCCTTTTTCTCCTCATCAACCGTAGGTGATACAGATTAAAATATTTTATAAAATTATACCACCAGAGATTCACCAATTTGTGTGTGTGTGTGTGTGTGTGTGTGTGTTGGGGAGGGGTTATAACTGTGGCACCTTATGTCTTTCTGTGTGTGTGTGAGCATGTGTCCAACTGTGTTTATGTCTTAACTTGCATCCCCTTGTTCTATCATTGCTCACAGTTTTGGAATAGGGCAGATTGGAGTGTGTTTAGGGCAGGTCCCACCTTTCTGAGTGGTGCTTTCCTTTAGCTTTCAATTCACTAGAGGATTTGATCCAATCAGTGCACACCTGTTGAGGAAGTGTTTCTAGCTGTCCTAGTGAACTTGCTCTTGCTCTCCTCTAGTTCTGGGCTCATTTGACAAACTCTTGGTTTTGGCTCCTGCTTCTGACCTCTTGAGGCAATTTGCATCAGGAGACTTCCCCACGGGTAGGTATATAGTATGTATATTTGTGTGTATGTGTGTATATATATGTATATGTATATATACACACATATATGTGTGTTTGTGTATATATGTATATATTTTTATATAGATATATAATTCGTTTTGTCTCATATATATGTATCCCCCACCTCACTGGGAATGTCGTACCTTAAAGCCCATGGTGGGTGCAAGCACAATGTCTTGTAATGGCCAATAGGGGACTGTTTCCCTTGTATTATCAGGAGTCCTGTGGTCTGGGGCTACTTTCTGATGACCCTGTTTCTCAAGCTCAGAGGCTTGGGCCCCTGGTGGGCTTTGGATTCTTCCCCTAGTATGTCACTATTATTCACTCCGAGCCCTCTGATTTTTCAGGGAGCCACCAACAAAATATAGCTAAGTCTGTCCCCGTGAATCCCCCACTCTGTGTCAATGGTCAATGTCATCAATACCTTGTCCTCCACCTTCCAAGCCACTTCTCTCACATCCATGTCCCCCACCAGAATTCCCACTGCTGTTATCATCCCTCCCTCACAAACATTCTTTGGATCATATTCACTTTCCCCTACTCTGCTACAAGTGGTTGGAGCTGCCAGCCAAGTTTCCTGAATGTTATCTTTCTGGGAGCCTAGACGGATATAGGGGACCCCAGGGACCTGATCTGATAATCCCCTGTTGTCTGTCCAGATGGCCCCCTGGATCCCTTCAAAACTCCTGTACTTTGTATATTCTTACCCATGAATGCTCAAAAATTTCCTCTGTAGATTCATGTAAGGGAGTAATTTTCCATCCTTTCTCCCTATTCTTCTTCATGAATACTGAATGATTCTGTTGAGAATCCTATGATTTTATATATATATATATATATATATACACACACACACATATATATATACATATGTATGAAGAGAGAAAGAGTATCACATCATTATATATACGATTAATTTATATATATTTCCTTCTTTATATGTACTAACCTTTAAGGGTACAGAGTTTCTCTCCTATACATTACAACTGAACACTCATGTTGATAATTATATAGATAAGGTACCTTATAATAGGAAGACAGAATATATTCTCATATATGTACTCAGGTTTTTTTCATTCCCTTATAAAGTCATTTTACTTTTTTCATTAATTCTTTCATATTATTTATAACTTCTTTCCACTCATAAACATTAACAATCATTCTTTCAATTTCTACGTGGATGAGCACTTATATTTTCGTTCTCTATTCACATCTGAGTACCCACATTTATTCGATACATTTATTTTTATCTACATATATATACATACATACATACATACATACATACATACATACATTCTCTCTCTTGACATATATCAGGTCTCCTATATCCTCTTTTTTTTGTTGTTCTTTTGGGGGTGAGGCAATTGGGCTTAAGTGACTTGCCCAGGATCACACAGCTAGTAAGTTTTAAGTGTCTGAGGTCATATTTGAACTCAGGTCTTCCTAACTCCAGGGCCGGTGCTCTATCCACTGCACCACCTAGCTGCCCCTCCTATATCCTCTCACTATTGCTAAAAGTATTCTACTGCTTCTCTGACAGGCAGAGAATACCTGAAGACCCATGTCTGTGAGTGTCCAGTGTCTACATGTCCTCATATATGGAAATGTAGACAGAGGATAAAGGTACCTGTACATAGAGGACTGTGGAGTGAATATGTACACACAAATGAAGTATCCTTAGAGGAATATAGAACAGTGGTACAATTGCTCATAAACACCAACAGAGAACATATATGAGTCAGAAGAAACAACATAGTCTATGTGTATAGATATATACTGTGTATACACCATAGCTCATATTTTATGGATATATATATATAAATATAAATATAATATGACAATGTAGGAGAACTTATAGCTATAGATTCATTTGTAGAGTGGACCTAGGCATATGGAAATAGGGATAAAAAGCAAGTATAGGAGAGAATTAACATACAGAGAAAACATATGAATTCTCAGATGCATACATGGAGGGGTGACTACTCATGCCTGTGAAAATACACCTGAAAGATAGGAATACTCACCTGTGGAGATATGTTCAAATCTTCCACCATCTTTTCCCATCAGATATTCGTGAGGACTTCAGGTTTTTAGGTGGTCCTGCCTTTGTCTGCCCAACCTCTGAACTTCCCAAGTCAATCCGATGTTTCTGAAGGCCCTCTGGAGGTCACCTTTCATCTCCTCCCCATGATTCCTAATTCATCATACCAAATAAATGCTTTTATGAAATGATTGTCCTAGTGCTACACCACTGTGTACAAGTGTGTAAAAGTTTGGGGTCATATATTCCAGTGATTCTTTGTGTGTCTGTGTGTGTCCTAACTTCCATCCCATGCCCTGGTCCTTCCATGTTGAAGGAAAGTATAAGTACAGGAGGCTGTTTGTTTTTACTTGTGTTTCTGAGCTAACGTCCATTCCACCCCAGTTTCATCACTGGAACAGCAGAGTGTGTGTGAGGGTGGTAGTATTTGTGTTTCTCTGTATTTGTTTGTTTGTCCTAACTTCCATCCCATTCTCTGATCCATCATTAGTAGGGTTATTCAAGCTTCCTTTCCCATCCTGATTCCCAGAGCCTCTTTCTGTAGCCCTTGCACACCTGAAGATTTCCATCTCTGTTTTGTGCCTAATCTGCACCTTCCTTCCCATTACTGAAAGTCCAACTGTCCCCCAGCCCACCTCCACCAAGCAGTTCTTGATCCCTGCATCTCCACGGGCTTGCCACCTTTGACCAAGGCTTTGCCACCACTACCACATTGAGCATGTCTAAGGCACCCATTTTTCCTCAGTAGACTGTGAGTTCTCTTTTTTTTTAATTTTTTTTTTTTGCAGGGCAATAGGGGTTAAGTGACTTGCCCAGGGTCACACAGCTAGTAAGTGTCAAGTTTCTGAGGCCAGATGTGAACTCAGGAACTCCTGAATCCAGGGCTGGTGCTTTATCCACTGTTCCACCTAGCTGCCCCCCACTGTGAGTTCTCTTGAGGGAAGGAAACAGGCACCTTGCTTAGGTTAACACCTCCAAACACTAGGAAAATATTTAAGTAGGAGGGCTCTGTTTAAAGCAGCTAAGTGTCATCTCCCTTTCTTTCTCAAATGGAAGAAACCCATTAAGGAATGAAATTTTTTTCATGCTCACCCTATTCTGTGTGTGTGTGTGTGTGTGTGTGTGTGTGTGTGTGTGTGTTCATGATCATCCTAATATATATGTATGTATGTGTTTGTATCCCATGCTGCCCCAAAGTTGGTGTGGGGGCGGGGCTCTATTGGCCTTTCCATTAACCCCAAAGTCCTGACAAAAGGCTCCAAGTGTGCATACCTCTAAGGGGAACCTGCCCACCTGCTTCAGGGGAATGCCTTCCCAGGGGAATTTAGCTCATGAAGCTTAGCTGTCACAGGAGGGAGAAGCCAAGATGGAAGCCAGCTAGGTTGTCAGGGAAGATACCCCACCATTAGAGGCCTGGGTCTGCCCCTTTACTGGCTCTATGACCTTGGCTAAGTCCCTGACCTCCTTTGACCTCAGTTCCCCCTTTTATCATATAAGGAGATTGGAACAGATGACCTCTGAGGGCTCTTGTAGCCCTCAGTGCATCCAAACCTATAATTCTCATTTAGATTATAACCCCATGTCCATTCTCACCCCCTCTCCCGATGCCAGTCACCTAGTTCCCAATTCCCAGGTGAGAAGGCCCTGGTAGTAAGTGGAATACTTTCCTTAGGGTCAGCCCCCAACAAGCAAGGTATTCCCTTGTTGTAGTCCTAAAGACTGGAATAAAAGTCCTGGGTCTCCCTGGACCTGTGGGCTGAACCAGACGTGCTCTGCCCCCTTCTCACTGAGACTGTCACACCTGGAAGTCAAGGGGGGTGTAATGACATCTCACAGAAACCAGTTGGGGATCATTTCCTTAGCACTGGCAGGAGCCCTGGGGTCTGGGGCTTATATCTCCTGTCCTATTGTCTCCCATGCTCAGGAACCTGAGCCTTGGGGTTTTTCGATGGGTCCCCTTGCCTTTCTCCCCTCTCAGACAGCCACTCCTAGCCCTAGGGGTCTTCAGGGAACCAAGCTGAGCCGAGTCTGGAAAAGGTGGACCCCTGCTGAGCAATGATGGCCAGTGACCTCAGCACCTACCTTGGTGAGGCAGGAGTCTCAGTCCAGCCAATCCCTCTGCTTCTTGCCTGGGCCCATCAGACATCCCACTCACCCACTGCCTTGGAGACAGAATCGCTCCCCCTTACACCCTATTGATTTCATTTCATCTTCCCTGAACCCACACATCCCCCCCTCCCCTCTGCTACAAGAAGCTTGAGCTGCCAGGTGTGTTACCTGACTGTGGCCAATCCAGAAACCGGGAGGGAGGGGATCCCAAGGAACAGGACTGATGCCTGACACCCTGCTGTCTTTCCAGAGTGCCCTTTGCCCCTCTTTTGCAAAACCCCTGGGCTTTATGTATTCTTATCCACAAATACTCAAATATTTTCTATGCATATGAATGTTGGGGAGGAATTCTCATATAGGCCACCATATAGGGAGGATATATGAATAATCATGTATATGGGTCATAATGGACAATATAGTATGTATATAAATATGGTGAATTCATCATTTCTCTTATGTGTGTCTGTCTGATTCTCTAGAGTACAGGGGTGCCCACATTTTTATTCATTTATAGAGAGGATATATGAGTGCTAAAATATGAATCTCAAGGGAATATAGAGGAATATTGCTTCATATGAATACAGAAAGAGAACAGATCAGTACTGTTTTCTACAACAATTTATGTACGGCCAAATATCCTGCCTTTTTTCCCATGACATTTTCCTTAGGAGTTAAGGTCCTCGGGCTGCTTTGCCTTTCTCTGCCTGCCTCCCAAACTTCCAAAGTCAATCATGGTTCAGAAGACACTAAGGATATTCCTTTTTTTCTCCTCATCAAGAATACTAATTGATACAGATGAAAATATTGTTATGAAATAATTGTACCGGAGGTTTAGCAGTATGTGTGTGGGAGCTTGTCTTTGTGTGTGTGTGTGTGTGTGTGTGTGTGCGTGTGTGTGTGTGTCCCATTGTTCCATCATTGCTAATACTTTGGAATAGGCCATAGATATAGGTACGTTTAATGCAGGTCACATCTTTCTGTGTTGTGCTTTCCTTTGGATTTGTACTAACTACAGGATTGGCTCCCATTGGTGTGGGCCTGTTGAGGAAGTGTTTCTAGCTCTCCTGGTCAACTTGCTCTCCTCTATTTCTGGCCTCATTTTGACAAAAAGTTCGGTTTGGCCCCTGCTCTTGGCCTCTTCAGGCTGTTCGTAGGAGGAGACAACCTCAAGGGTTGATGTCCATGATGCTGATCTCTGAAGGTTGGGGGAAAAGCCCTCTTTCCCAGGTGGGCAGAACCCCACTGATCTGTCCAGATTGGCAAAGGAAAAGGCACCTGTGCTCTACTCAAGGGGTAATTCTGGCTTCTTTTTCCACCATATCTCCCAGAACCCCCTTCTACAGCCCAAGAAGGTCCCGTGGCACAGCTGACACTTCCCCACTCTGTTCTGTAAATAATCTGTACCTTCCTATCACTGAAAGCCCAACTGCCTCCCCCCAGCCCACCTCCCCCAAGCAATTCTTGATCCCTGCCTCTCCAGGGCTGGCCTCCTTTGGCCAAGGCTTTGGGATTGCTACCATATCCAGCATGTTCAAGTCACTCCTTTTCTCTCACTAAACCTGTAGGACTCTGAGGGCAGGAAACAGGTACCTTGCCTAGGCTAACACCTCTAACCCCCAGGAGAGTGTTCAAGTAGACAGACTCTGATTAGAGCAGCTAGTGGTCATCTCCCTTTCTTTCTCAAATGGAACAATTCAAGGAAGGCATGAGGCTTGTTCATGATCACCCTGTTAACTGTGTATCCCAAAGTTGGTGAAGGGGGGCACTCGATTGGTCCTTCCCTCAACCCCACAGTACTGACTAAAGACTCCCAGAATTCCTAGTACTTTGGGGAAGTTGCCCACCTGCTTTTGGGGAATAGTTTCCCAGGGACCTCCCGCCCATGGATCTTAGCTGTCAGAGAAGGGAGTGGCCTATATGGAAGCCAGGTATGCTGGGAGGCAAGAGAGATGTTGGCTCAAGGCCTGGATCTGCCCCTTAATGGCTTTGTGACCTTGGCCAAGTCCCTGCCCTCCTCTTGGCCTCAGTTATCCTTTTTCTCATATGAAGAGGTTGGAGCAGATGACCTCTGCAGTCTCTTTTAGCCTTCATTCTACCCAAACCTACAAGTGCATTCAGATTCTAACCCCATGTCCATACTTACCCCCTCTCTTTCTCATCCGTGTAAGTCAACTAGCTCTAAATCCCCAGTTGAAAAATTCCTGCTAGTCTAATGGGTTTCCTTGGGGCAGCCCTAAACCAGCAAATTCTGCCCTTACTCTAACCCTAAAAACTGGAATAAAATCCCTTGTTCTTCCTGGGCCAGCCTCCTGAACTAGAGTTGCCCCCACCATCCATCTCACAGAGACGGTCACATTTAAGAGGCCAGTGGTGTATAATGACAAGTTCCCCTAGGGACCAGTTGGGGACCATTTCCCTAGCATGGGCAGGAGTCCTGGGGTCTGGTGTTTATGTCACATGGCCCCTTTTCTCCCATTCTCACCATCCTGGGCCTCGGGTGGGCTTTGGGCAGGTTCTCCAGCATCTCTGGACTCTCAGATATGCACTCCCAGCCCTCGGGGTCCACAGGAAGCCACCAGGAAAGCAGATCAGGAGAGAGGGGACCCCTGGGACCAGGACTGATGCCAAGCATCCCCCCTGCTGTCTGTCCGGACAGCCCTGTCCCCTCCTCAAAAACTTTGGGCTTTGTGTATTCTTACCCATGAATGCTTAAAAATGTCCTCTGTATATGTATGTAAGGGAGGAATCTTTCATTCTCTCTCTCTATTCTTCCTCATGAATACTGAGTGACTCTGTTGATCACCCACATATATACATATATATAATATATATTATATAGAAAGAAATATATGGAGAGAGGATTATATCATACCATATATAAGAAAGATCTTACATATTTCATTCATATATATTATCTATCTTCATCTATACATATTCATATTTAAGGACATAGGGTTTCTCTCCTATACATTACAACTGCATACTTATGACAATATATAGATATTATAAGATACCATATCTATGAAGACAGATCATATATTCATATATTTAAGTACTCAAGTTCTTTCTTTTCATTCCTTTATGCAGAAAGTCAGTTATTTGTTCCATGAACTCTTTCATATGATCTATAACTTATTTCCTCATAAACATTACCAATTATTCTCTGGATTCCTACATGTATGAACACTCACATTTCTACTCTCTATTCACATTTGAGGACCCACATTTTTGCTATACATTTATTTATATCTACATATATAAGTATGTGTACATTCACTCTCTCTGTTCACATATATCCGGTCTCCTATATTCTCTCTCTATTGCTAAAAGTATTCCACTGCTTCTCTCCCTGTCACAGAATATATGGAGACTCCTGTCTGTGAGTGCCCAGCATCTACCAGTCTTCATGTATAAGAATATAGACAGAGAATAAGATACCTATATGTAGAGGAATATGGAGTGAATGTGTACACACAAATGAAGTACTCATAGAAGAATATAGAAAGGTGCTATAAATACTCATAAATGCCAACAGAGAGAGGGAGGAGATATGAATAATCATGGAAATGTGTCAAAAGAGGCAACATAGTCTATATGTATAGATATACACTGAATACTTTATATCTCATAAATATATATGTATATATATGTGTGTGTGTGTGTGTATATATATATATATATATATATATATATATATATATACCTATGTGACAATGTGGGTGACCTTATATCTATAGATTCATTTATAGAGTAGATCTAGGACTATGGAAATATGAGTAACAAGTAAGTATAGGAGAAAATTCACAATTCAACACATAACAAGAACATATTAATACTCAGATGGATGGATGGAGAGAGAAGTACGCAAGCATACCTGCCAAAATACACATGCTCACCTCTGGGGAGATATGTCCAGATATCCCAACATAATTTTCCATGAGATTTTCCTCAGGACTCCAGGTTCTCAGGCTGTCCTGCCTTTGTCTGCCCGACCTCTGAACCTCCCAAGTCAGTCAGATGTTTCTGAAGGCCCTCTGGAGGTCACCTTTCCTCTCCTCCCCAGGATTCCTAATTGATACGAATTGAAATGGTTAATGAAATGATTGTCCTGGGGCAACACGACTGTGTGTGTATGGGTGTGTATAAGCGTGGGAGCCTACGTGTTTCAGCGTTTCATTGTATGTCCCAACTTCCATCCCATGCCCTGGTCATTCCTTGGTGTAGCAGGATGTAAGTATGATGGGCTGTGTGTTTCTGTCCTAACGTCCATCCCACCCTCACCCCCTCTCTGTTCCATCAGTGATGCAGCAGTGTATGTATGAAAGGGGTAGCATTTGTGTTTCTGTGTGTTTATATTTGTGTTTCTATGTTTATTTATTTGAGTGTGTGTTTATATCCTAACTTGCATCCCACCATCATTACTAATATGTTGGAATAGGTCACACTGGAGTGTGTTTAATGTAGGCCACATTTTTCTGTGTTGTGCTTTCCTTTGGATTCCTATTAATTATAGTATTGGCTCCCAATAAGTTTGGGCCTACTGAGGAAATGTTCCTAGGTCTTCTGGTGAACTTGCTCTCCTATACTTCTGGCCTCATTTGTATTTGTATTTGGCTCCTGCTTCTGGCCTCTTCAGGCTGTATGCAGCAGGAGACAACCTTAGTGGTAGAGGTCCCTGAGGCTCATCTGTGCAGGTTAGGAGAAAAGTTGTCTTCCTTTGGGGGGCCAGAAACCCACAAATATTACTAAGGTTGGAAAGGCAAGGGGATAAGCAGTCCAGAGGGTCAAGGGGTGATTCAGGTTTCTTTCCCACCTAGATTCCCATAACCCTTTTCTGTAGCCCAAGTAGTTCCTTTGACACAGATGAAAATTTCCCCTATGTTCTCTGGATAATCTGCTACCACATCCAGCATGTTCAAGTCACTCCTTTTTTTTTCACTAAACCTGGAGGACTCTGGGGGCAGGAAACAGGCACCTTGCCTAGGCTAATACCTCCTAACATCAGGTAAATGTTCAAATAGGTGGCTCTGATTAGAGTAGCTAGTAGTCATCCCCCTTTCTTTTTCAAGTGGAAAAACCCCATTCAAGGAAGCCATGGGGTTAGTTCATGTTCACCCTGTTAACTGTATCCCAGGCTGTCCCAAAGTTGGTGCAAGGCGGGGACTTGATTTCCCTTTCCCTTAACTGCATAGACCTGACTGAAGACTTCCATTACCTCTAGCATTTTGGGGAACCTGCCCACCTGCTTCTGGGGAGCACTTTCCCAGGGACATTCAGTTCATGAAGCATGGCTGTCAGACAAGGAACAGGCCAAGATGGAAGCCAGATAGGCTGGCAGGCAAGAGATATCTGGGCTCAAGGCCTGGGTCTTCCCTTATTGGACCTGTGACCTTGGCCAGGTCCCTTCCCTTCTCTTGAGCTCAATTATTCTTTTTTTCACATGAGCAGGTTAGAGCAGATGACACAGAGGTCACCTAGAGGTCTCTTCTAGCCCTCCATTCCATCCAAACCTACAATCTCATTCAAATTCTACCCCTTTGTCTATTTCTCACTCCACCTCCCCACCCATGCAAGCCAACTATTTCCCAGTCCTCAGATGAGAAATCCTGGAGTCTAATGGTTTTCCTTGGGGCAACATTAAGTTAGCGAATTCTGCTTTTATTCTAACCCTAAAGACTGTAATAATACCCCGGTTCTCCCTGGACTTGCCTCCTGAACCAGACGTTCCCCTTCCCATCTCACTGCTATTGTCATACACTAAAGCCAGGGGGTGGTGTAATGACATGGTCTCCTAGGGACCAGTTGGGGACCATTTCCCCTGGGGTCTGGGCTTATGGCACCTGACCCATTGTCTCCCATGCTCATCAGGCCAGGCTTCAGGTGGGCTTTGGGCAGGTCCCCTAGCATCTCTTCCCACTCAGATATCCATCCCATGACCTTGGGATTCTCAGAGAGCCTACAGGAAAGCAGAGCTGTGTCTGGAGTAGGCAGACCCCCCCCCCACTGAGTATCAATGGCAGGTAATGTCAGCATCCACTCTGGTGAGGTAAGAGTCTTCCATCTTCCAGCCTCATCTGTCACATCACTGGCTCCCACCAGAAATCCCACTCACTCCTCTCCCTGCCGTCATCATCCCTCCCCCACATCCCTTCTCATGTTAATTTTCCCCTTCCCACCACCCCTTCTTGCTCCTTTTCCCATCCCCCATACCGTCTCCTGCTCATCTTCACTTCTCTGTTTCATTTCCTCCCGTCCCCCACTGCTACAAGTGTCCTGAGCTGCCAGTCAGGTTACCTGAATGTGGTCATTCTGGGAGTTGGGATGGATGGGGGGAACCCCAGGGACCAGCATTGATGCCCAGAGACCCCTGCTGTCTGTCCAGACCACCCTCTGCCCATCTTCAAACCCCCTGGGCATTGTATAGTCTTACCCTTGAGTGCTCAAAAATTTCCTCTGTGTATTCATGTAAGGGAAGAATCTTCCCTTCTCTCTCTCTATTCTTCTTCATGAATACTGAATGACTGTTGATAACCCTAAAATAAATATGTCCACACATATATGTATATGCATATGCATATATATGGAGAGAGGTGGGGGAATTAAATCATCTCATATATAGGAAAGAACTTGTATATTTCATTCATATATTTTCTCTATCTTCATATATACGTACTCATATTTAAGGCTACAGAGTTTCTCTCCTATAGAATACAACTGCATCCTTATGAAATAAATATATGTATATTCTAAGACAACTCCTATATATGAAGATAGAGAAAATATTTCTGTGTATATATATATGTACTCAAATATAAGTACTAAGGTTCTTTGTTTTTATTCCTATGTACAAAAAGTCATTGCTTCTATAAATTCATTCATATGCTTTATATCTTCTATCCTCTCAAAAACATTAGTAATCACTCTCTCAATTCCTACATGGAAGAGCACTCACATTTTCACTCTCTATTCACATCTGAAGACCCATATGTTCTCTATAAATGTATTTATATCTACATATGGAAGTAGATGTATATTATCTCTATATATTCACACGTATGAGGCCTCCTATAGTCTCTATTGCTAAAAGTATTCTAATGCTTCTGTCCCTATCAAAGACTACATGAAGACCCATCTGTGAATGCCTAGCACCTACCAATTCTCACATATGGGAATGTAGATGGAGAATAAGGAACCTGTATATAGAGGAATGTGGAGAGAATGTGTATGCACAAATGAAGTACCCATAGTGGAATATAGGACTGCGCTATAAATGCTCATAAACACCAAAAGAGAGAGGGAGAACATATCAATAATCATGTATATGAGACCCAAGAGCAACATTGTCTACATGACACATGATAGCTCGTAAAAATATATGTGTCGGGGGCAGCTAGGTGGCACAGTCATAAAGCACCGGCCCTGGATTCAGGAGTACCTGAGTTCAAATCCAGCTTCAGACACCTGACACTTACTAGCTGTGTGACCCTGGGGAAGTCACTTAACCCCCATTGCCCCGCCAAAAAAATATATGTGTCAATGTAGGGAAACATATCTATAGATTCATTTATAGAGTAGATCTATTTGTAGGGAAATATGAGTAACAAGTAAGTATAGGAGAGATTCACATATTCAACACATAAAAAGAACATCTTAATACTTGGATGTATGGGTAGAGAGAGAGAAGAGATGAGTCCTCTACACATCAAAATATGCATGAAAGAAAGGAATGCTCACCTAGGAGGAAATATGTCCAGATCTTCCACCATATTTTCCCAAGAGATTTTCTTTAGGAGTTAAGGTTCTCAGACTGTCCTGCCTTCGTCTGCCTGACCTCTGAACCTCCCAAGTCAATCAGATGTTTCTGAAGGCCCTCTGGAGGTCACCTTTCATCTCCTCCCCAGGATTCCTAATTGATAGGAATTGAAATGGTTAATGAAATGATTGTCCTGGGGCAACACGACTGTGTGTGTATGGGTGTGTATAAGCGTGGGAGCCTACGTGTTTCAGCATTTCATTGTGTACCTGTGTATGTCCCAACTTCCATCCCATGCCCTGGTCATTCCTTGGTGTTATAGGGTATAAGAATGGGAGGTTGTGTGTTTCTGTCCTAACGTCCATCCCATCTGTTCCACCACTGATATACTAGTATGTGTATGAGGGCGGTAGCATTTGTGTTCCTGTGTGTGTGTGTGTGTGTGTGTGTGTGTGTGTATGTGTGTTTATGTCCTAACTTCCATCCCACTCTCCGAACCATCATTACTAATATTTTTGGAATAGGTCAGACTGGAGTGTGTTTAATGCAGGCCACATTTTTCTGTGTTGTGCTTTCCTTTAGGGGCCTATTAACTACAGCATTTGCTCCCATCAGTGTAGGCCTGTTGAGCAAGTGTTTCTAGCTCTCCTGGTGAACTTCCTCTCCTCTATTTCTGTCCTCATTTTGACAAACTCTTGGGTTTGGCTCCCGCTTCTGGCCTCTTCAGGCTGTTTGCAGCAGGAGACAACTCAGGGATAGGTGTCCACAAGGCTCATCTGTGCAGATTATGGGAGAAATCCTCTTCCTTGGTGGCCTGAACCCGACAGACTTTACTAGGGTAGGAAAGGAAGGGGGACATGGGCTCTGATCAAGGAGTGATTCAGTTTTCCTTTCCCACCTAGATTTCCACAGCACTTTTCTGTAGCCCAAGTAGTTCCCTGTGCACAGCTAACAATTCCCCTTTCTGTTCTGTGGATAATCTTCACCTTCCTTCCCATCACTGAAAGACCACCTGCCCCACCCCAGCCCACCTCCAGCAAGCAGTTCTTGATCCCTGCCTCTCTAGGGTTGGCCTCCTTTGGCCAAAGCTTTGGTATTACTACCATATCCAGCATGTTCAAGTCTCTCCTTTTCTCTCACTAAAGGTAGAGGACTCTGAGGGCAGGAAACAGACACTTTGCCTAGGCTAACACCCTTAAACCTCAGGAAAATTGTCAAGTAGGTGGGCTGGGGTTAGAGCAATTAGTAGTCATCCCTCCTTCTTTCTCAAGTGGAAGAAACCGATGCAAAGAAGGCATGGCGTTTTTTCATGCTTACCCTTTTCACTATGTATCCCAGGCTGCCCCAAAGTTGGTGGTGGTAGTGGTAGGGGGCGCTGGATTGGCCCTTCCCCACGGTCCTAACTGAAGACTCCCAGAACCCCTAGTACTTTGGGGAACCTGACCACCTGCTTCTAGGGAGCACTGGCCTACCTTTGGTCCATGAAGCTTGACTGTCAGAGGAGGGTGTGTTCTAGATAGAAGCCAGATAGGCTGCCAGGCAAGAGAGATGTGGGCTCAAGACTTGGGTCTACCCCTTACTAGATCTGTTGCCTTGGCCATGTCACTGACCTCCTCGACCTCAGTTACCCTTTTTCTCAAAATGAAGAGGCTAGAGAAGATGACCTCTGAGGTCTCTTTTAGCCTCCATTCTTTCCAAACCCACAAGTGCATTCAGATTCTAACCCCACGTTCATCCCTTCCCTACTCATGTAAGTCAACTAGTTTCCAATCCACAGCTGAGAAATCCCTGCTGGTCTAAGCTTTTCCTTGGGGCAGCCCCCAACTAGCAAATTCTGCCCTTATTCTAGCCCCAAAGACTGGAATAAAAACTGTGGTTCTTCCTGGACCTGCCTCCTCAACCAGAGGTGCCCTCCCTCCTGTCTCACAGGGACTGTCACATGTCAGAGCTGGGGGTCATAGAAGGGCAAGTTCCCATTGAAGCCATTTGGGGACTGTGTCAGTCCCATGGCCAGGAGTCCTGAGGTCTGGGGCTTATGTCTCCTGGCCCCTTTTCTCCCATGCTCAGGAACCTGGGCCTCAGGTGGGCTTTGGCCTGGTCCCATGGCATCTCTCCCCTCTCTAATATCTACCCTATGCCCTCAGGGTCCTCAGAGAGCCACTAGCAAGGTAGAGCTGAGTCTGGGCAAGATGGACCCCCCACTGAGTACAGATGACTGGTGATATCAGTGCTTACTTTGGTGAGGTAGGAGCCTCCCTTCTGCCAGCCTGTTCCTCCCTCCACTGGTCCCCACCAGAAATCCCACTTCACTCCTCTCCCTGCAGTCATCATCCCTCCCCCACACCCCTTCACAGGCTCATTTTCCTCTCCCTAACACCCCCCTCTTGCTCCTTTTCCCATCCCTCACACCTCCTGCTCATTTTCCCTTCTCCCAAACACCTTCTCTGGCTCATTTTACCCTCCCCCAGCAATGTAATAAGTGGCTCCGGCTGCCAGCGGGGTTACCTGACCATGGTCATTCCAAGAGACGGCAGGAGATGTGACCCCACAGACCAGTATTGATGCCCAGCAACTCTCTGCTTTCTCTACAGACAGCCCTCTGTCCCTGCTCTTGAAAAAACTGCTTGGCTTTATATATTCTTACCCATGACTGCTCAAAAATTTCCTCTGTGTATTCATATAACAGAGGAATCTTCCATTCTCTCTCTCTGTTCTTCTTTATGAATACTGCGTGACTGTTGAGAATCCTAAAAAATGTATATACATGTGTATATATAGAGAGAGAGGGTGAGGACTATATTATCCTATATATAAAGAAAAGAACTTGTATATGTTATTCATATATATATATATTCTCTATCTTCATCTATATGTACTTATTATTTAAAGCTAGAGAGTTTCTCTCCTATATACTATAACTGAATAATTATAAAAATCAATATATGGATCTTATAAGAAAACTCATATATATGAAGTCAGAGAATATATTCATATATATACATATATATGTATATATATGTACTCAGGTTCTTTCTTTTCATTCCTTTACACAGAAAGTAATTTTATTTTTTCATCAATTCATTCATATGATTTATAAGTTCTATCTCCTCATAAACATGAGCAATCATTCTCTCAATGCCTAGGTGTATATTTTTTCTATATATTTATATCTACATATATAAGTATGTGTACATTCTTTCTCTCTATTCACATATATCAGGTCTCTTATATCCTCTCTCTATTTCTAAAAGTATTCCATTGTTTTTCTCCCTGTCAGAGAATATATGAAGATCCCTGTCTGTGAGTGCCCAGCGTCTACCAGTCCTCATCTATACAAATGTAGACAGAGAATAAGGTACCTGTATGTAGAGGAATATGGAGTGAATGTGTACACACAAATGAAGTATACATAGAGGAATACAGAAAGATGCTAGAAATGCTCATAAACACCAACAGAGAGAGGAAGGATATATGAATAATCATGCATATGAGTCACAAGAGGTAATAGTCTATATAGAGAGATATACAGTGAACACATGATAACTCATTAAAATGTATATGTGGCAATATGGGGGAACTTATATATTTATGTATGTATGTACGTGTGTATATAGAGAGAGATAGAGAAGATCTAGCTGTAGTGAAATATGAATAACGAGTATAGGAGAGAATTCACATATTCAACACACAAAGAGAATATATGAAAACTTAGATGTATGGATAGGGAGAGAGAAGAGGTGATTACTCATGCCTGTGAAAATACACATGAAAGACAGGAATGCTCACCTGTGAGGAGACATGTCCAGATATCCCAACACTGTTTTCCATGAGATTTTCTTTCAGACTTTAAGTTCTTGGCCTGTCCTGCCTTTGTCTGCCCAACCTCTGAACCTCCCAAGTCAATCAGATGTTTCTGAAGGCCCTCTGGAGGTCACCTTTCATCTCCTCCCCATGATTCCTACTAGATAGCAATAGAAAATTTTTATGAAATGATTGTCCTGGGACTACGTGATTGTGTGTGTGAGTGTGTATAAGTGTGGGAGCCTGTGTGTTGCAGCATTTCTTTGTGTGTCTGTGTATGTCTTAACTTTCATCCCACCCCCATTTGATCATACCAGTATGTGTGTGTGTGTGTGAGAGAGAGTGCGGTAGCATTTGTGTTTTTCTGTGTGTGTATATTTGTGTGTGTGTGTGTGTGTGTGTGTGTGTGTGTGTGTGTGTGTATGTGTGTGTGTACTTCCTAACTTCCATCCTCCTCTCTGATCCATCATTACTAATGCTTTGGAATAGGTCAGACAGGAGTGTGGTGAATGCAGGCCACATCTTTCTTTGTCATGCTTTCCTTCAGATTCCCAATAACTGCAGGATTTGCTCCAATCAGTTTGCACCAGTTGAGGAAGTATTTCTAGCTCTCCTAGTGAATTTGCTCTCCTCTATTTCTGGCCTCATTTTGACAAACACTTGGCTTTGGCTCCTGCTTCTGGCCTCTTCAGGCTGTTTGTAGCAGGAGACAACCTCAGGGATAGGTGTCTATGAAGTTGGTCTCTGCAGGTTGGGGGAGAAACCCTCTTCTCTGGTGGGTAGAACCCCATAGATCTTAATACGGTATGAAGGGAAAGGAGACTTGGGCTCTGCTTAAGGGGTTATTTGGGCTTCCTTTCCCACCCTGATTACCAGAGCCCCCTTCTGCAGCTCACTCACATCCCTTAGCACAACTGACAATTCCCCCTTCTGTTCTTTGGATAATCTGCATCTCCTTTCCCATCACTGAAAGCCCAACTGCCACCCGGCTCACCTCTACCAAGCACTTCTGGATCTCTGCCTCTCCAGGGCTGGCCCCCTTGGGCCAAGGCTTTGACATCACCACCACATTGGGTATGTCCAAGACACACTTTTTCCCTCATTATCTGGGAGGTCTCTGAGGGCAGGAAACAGACACTTTGTCTAGGCTAACACCTCCAAGCCCTAAGAAAATGTTCAGGTAGGCTCTGGGTGACACAGCCAGGGGTCATCCCCCTTATTTCACAAATGGAGGAAACCCAGTCACGGAAGGCACAGATTTTATTAAGGTTCAGTCTGGAAAGTGGGTTGCCCAGGCTGGCCCAAAGCTGAGGGCAAGAGAGACTAGTTTGCCCTTCCCTTAACTACAGCGTCCTAACTGAAGACTCCCAGAACCCCTAGATCTGTAGAGAACCTGCCCACATGCTTCAGGGGAGAGCCTTCCCAGGGACCTTGAGCCCATGAAGCTTGGCTGTCACAGGAGGGAGAGTCCAAGATGGAAGCCAGCTGGCCTGGCAGGCAAGAACGTTCCGGGCTCAAGATCTGTATCTGCCCCTCACTGGCTCTGTGACCTTGGCCAGGACCCTGCCCTCCTCTTGACCTCAGTTCCCCTTTTTCTAAATGAGGAGTTTAGACCAGATGACCTCTGAGGGCTCTTGTAGCTCCCCCCCCATCCTACCCAAACCTACAAGGACATTCAGAATCTACCCCCACATCCATACTGCCTCTCCCCACCCTCTGCCAAAGCCAGCAAACTAGCCCCCAACTCCAGCTGAGAAATCAATCCCTGCTTGTTTAATACTTTCCCTTGGGAGCAGACCCCTCCCCAGTCAGCAAGTTCTGCTCTTATTCTAACCCTAAAGATTGGAATAAAACCCATGGTTCTTTCTGCACTGGCCTCCTGAACCAGAGGTGCCCCCCCCAACTCCATCTCACAAGGACTGTCGACCTCAGGGCCCAGTGGGATGGAAGGACAAGTTCCCATAGTGACCAGCTGGGGACAGTTTCCCTACCATGGGCAGGAGTCCTTTGGTCTGGGGCTTGTGTCTCCTGGCCCCTTGTCTCCCTTGTTCAGGAACCTGGGCCTCAGGTGGGATTTGTTGGTCCCCTGGCCCCTCGCGCCCCTCAGATATCCATTCCTATCCCTCAGGGTCCTCAGGGAGCCAGCAACCAAGCGGAGCTGAGTCTGGTTAAGGTGGACCCCCTGCAGAGCGCCAGTGGGCGGTGACGTCATCGCCTACCTTTGTAAGGCAGGAGTCTCCCTCCCTCCAATCCCGCCGCTCCCTCCACTGGGCCCCAGAACTCATCCCACTCACCCGTCTCCTTGGAAACAGCCTCGCTCCCCCGCACACCCTATTGGTCTCATTTCCCCCTCCCCCACGATCCCTCTCCAGTTCATTTTCCCCTTCCTGCCGCCACACCCTCTCAGGCTCATTTTACATCGCCCCCGCGCCCCCTCCACCGCGGCTCCAAGGGACTCCAGCTGCCAGCGGGGTCATCTGACTGTTGTCATTCCGGGAGTCGGACCGAGGGAAGGGACCCCGGGGACAAGGACTGATGCCCAGAGACCCCCTACTCTCTGGGCTTCGTATAGTCTTATCCATGAGCGTTCAAATGTCTCCTCTGTTTATTCATGTAAGGAAGAAATCTTCCATTCTCTCTATCTAGTCTTCTTTATAAGTGCTGAATGACTTTCTATAACCTTAAATACATACATACATATATCTATATAGTTTAATCCCATGTAAAGGAAAAAAAACTAGTACATTTCACATATATATTCTCTATGCTCATCCTGGTGAATTCGTGTGTGTGTGTGTATAATTACAGTGTCTCTCTTATAAAGTATAAATTCATATTTATGTAAATGAATAAAGAATAAATGAGAACTCATGTATATGGAGACAGTATATATGAAGTTCTTTCTCTTCATTCCTTGGCACAAATACTCATTTAATCTTTTTATAACTTTATATCATTCATAAATTCTCTTTCCTCATAAATATTAGTAATCATTCTGTTTATTTCTACATATATGAATACTCATATATTCGGTCTATTCATATCTGTGCATATCTACATATATATGTGCATGTGTATGCTTACATTCTCTCTCTATTCAGGCATAAGAGTACTCCTATCTTCTTTCCATATTCCTAATCGTTTTTTTGATGCTTCTCTCCCTGTGAGAGAATATATGAAGACCCCTGTCTATGAACACACAGAGGATGTTAGGACTCATATAAAGGAATATAGACAGAGAATAGGGCTAACCTATAGATATAGGAATATGGAGTGAATGAACACACACAAATGATACACTAGTATAGGAATATCGAAAGACTATATGAATGCTCATATATGCGAATGTATAGAAAGAATACATGAATAATCATGTATGAGTTTCAAGAGACTATATAGTATATTTATACACACTGAATAAATGATTGCTCATATATGTGCTTTTGTGCTATTATCGAGAGTATATGGGGGAACCCATATATACTGACTCATTTATAGAGAGGAAATATGAATGCTAACATATGAACAGCAATAGATACGAAGGACTATTTATACATGTGAATACGTAAAGTGAATATATCAACACTTAGATGTATGGATATAGTGAGAGAAGTCATGAGTACTCGTACCTGTCAAAATATATATGAAAGATAGGAATGCTCACCTGTAAGGAGATATGTCCAAATATTCCACCATCTTTTTCCATGAGATTTTCCTTAGGAGTTCTGCCTTTGTCTGCCCGACCTCTGAACTTCCCAAATCAATCGGATGTTCCTGAAGGCACTCTTAGGACCCCCTTTTGTCTCCTCACCATGATCACTAATTTAAAGAGATTAAAATTTTTATGACATAATTGTACTGGGGGTGCATGTGTTTGTGAGTGTGAGTTTCTGAGTGCATGTGTGTTTCTGTATGTCTCTGTGTGTGTGTTTATGCCCTCACTTCCATCCCATCCCATATTCAATCATCGCTACCACATTGGAATAGGTGAGATTGGAGTGTGTTTTTGTGCAGGCTAAATCTTTCTGTGTTGTGCTTTCCTTTAGATTTCTATTAACTACAGTTAATGGAATAATAAAGCTCAATAAGTTCGGGCCCATTGAATAAGCATTTATACCTCTCCTGGTGAACTTGCTCTCCTGCATTCCTTGGCCTCATTTTGACAAATAAGTCTATTTGGCTCCTGCTTCTGGTCTCTTCAGCCTGTTTGTAGGAGGGAAGCAATAGCGATAGCTGATAGATGTCCATGAGGCTGATTTCTGTAGGTTGGGGTAGAATCCCTCTTTCCCTGGAGGGCAGAACCCCACTGAGCTGCACAGTTTGGGAAAGGAAAGGGCACAGGAGCTCTGCTCAAGGGGTTACTTAGGCTTCCTTTCCCACCCTGATTCCCAGAGCCCCCTTCTGCAGCCTCTTCTGTCAATAATTTGTACCTTCCTTCCCATCAGTGAAAGCCCAAGTGCCACCCAGCCCAACTCCCCCAAGCAGTTCTGGATCCCTGCCTCTCCCGGATCTGCCTCTTGAACAAGCAGTTCCTCACCCCGCCCCTCATCTCACAGGGACTGTCAGACCTCAGAGCTCGGGGCGGGGGGGGGGGGGAGTGGAAAGTCAAGGCCCCGTAGAGACCAGTTGGATAGCACTTCCCTACCATGGGCAGGAGTCCTGGGGGCTGGGGCTTCTGTTTTACGGCCTCTTGTCTCCCATGCTCAGGAGCCTGAGACTCACGTGGGGCTTTGAGTGGGTTTCCTGGCATCTCTCCCCTCTCAGACATCCAATCCTAGCCCTTGGGGTCCTCAGGGAGCCAGCAGCCAAGAGGAGCTGAAGCTGAGCAAAGTGGATTCTCAGCTGAGTCCTGAGGGGTAGATGTTCAGTGATGTCATTGCCCACCTTTGTGAGGAGGGAGTCCCCCTCCCTCCAACCCAGCCCCTCCCTCTGCTAGCCCCTACCAGGCATTCCACTGACCTGCCTCCTGGCATCCCTCCCCCAAGCTCCCTCTCAGCCTCATTTCCCCTCCTCTCCTCATTTTTCCCTCTCCCAAACACCTTCTCAGGCTTATTTTCCCCTCCCCCAAGTGGCTCAAGCTGCCATCAGGGGTTACCTGACTGTGGCCATTCCGGGAGCCAGGATGGGGGAAGGGGACCCCGGGGAGCAGGACTGATGCCCAGCAACCCCCTGCTGTCTGTCCAGATGACTCTGTGTCCCCCCTTCAAAACCCCTGGGCTTTGTATATTCTTGCGTGTTCAAATATTTCCTCTGTATATCCAAGTAAGGGAGTACTCATATATATGACTACAGAGTCTCTCTTCTATAAAGTATAAATTCATATTTTGTAAATGAATATATAGAGGATATATGACAACTCATATGAAGACAGAGAATATAGTTATATATATATATATGTACTCAGTTTCTCTTCATTCTTATATGTGAGAACTGATACATCTTTTATATAAACTCATTTATATTCATTCTATTTCATAAACATTAGTGACATTTCTTTTTACATAGGAGTACTCACATGTTCACTCTATTTATGAGTGCCTATATCCTCTCTATTCATATATATGGATGTAAGCTCGCATAGAAAAATGTTCTCTCATATCCTCTCCATAGACCTTAAAGAATTCTGCTGCTTCTCTCCCTGTGAGAGAATATATAAAATCGCCTGTCTCTGTACACAGAGAGTATACAATGCTCATATATTGGAATACAGACAGAGAATAAAGGTACCCATATCCATAGGAATATGGAGTAAATGATCACCCATAAATGATGTATTCATGGAGAAAGACTATATGAGTTCTCATATGTTTGAACACACAGAGAATACATGAATAATCATATGTATGAGTCACAAGAGATAATATAAGATATTCACATACACTGAATACATGATTTCTCATGTTACTGTAGAGAGAATATGGGGAATCCATATATTGATTAATATATGGAAAGGATATATGATTACTGAAATATGAATATCAAGGGAGTATAGGGAAGTAGTCATACATGTTAATACATAGAGAACATATAATTTCTCAGTTGTATGGATAGAGAGAAGAAGTGAGTATTCATACCTGTCAAAATACACATGAAAGATAGGAATGCTCACCTGTGAGGAGATATGTCCAAATATTCCACCATCTTTTCCCATGAGATTTTCTTTAGGAGTTAAGGTTCTCAGCCTGTTTTGCCTTTGTCTGCCCAACCTCTCCACTGCCCAAGTCATTCAGATGTTTCTGAAGGCCCTCTTGAAATGCCCTTTTGTCTAATTATCATGATTGCTAATTGGAATTTGTTAAAAAATTTATGAAATGGTTGTACTGGGAGTGCCCAAGGGTGTGAGCTTAAGTGTGGGAATGTGTTTTTGTGAGTGTGTTTTTATACTTCCATCCCATTTCCTGTTTGATCACTGATGTGTGTGTGTGTGTGTGTGTGTATGTGTGTGTGTGTGAGAGAGAGAGAGGGGGGAGAGAGAGAGAGAGAGTGAGAGAGAGAGAGAGAGAGAGAGAGAGAGAGAGAGAGAGAGAGAGAGAATGAGAGTGTGTGTTGGTGTATCCATGCCCTAAATTCCATCTCACCCCCTGTTCCATCATTGCTACCACATTGGAATAGGTCAGACTGGAGTATGCTTAATGTAGGACACATCTTTCTGTGTTGTGCTGTCCTTTGGATTTCTAACATCTACAGGATTTGCTTCACTCAGTTTGCATCTGTTGAGGAAGTGTTTCTAGCTCTCCTGGTGAACTTGCTCTCCTCTATTTCTGGCCTCATTTTGACAAACAATTGGATTTGGCTCCTGCTTCTGGCATCATCTTCTTCTTCAGCCTGTTTTTCAGCAGGAGACAATTTAATTCCAAGAGCATCCTTCTGTAGCCCAAGAACTTCTGTTAGCACAGCTGAAAATTCCCACATTTGTTCCATCCATAATTTCCACATTTCCTCCCCTCAGTGAAAGCCCACCTCCACCAAGCAGTTCTTGATCCCTGCCTCTCCAGGACTGGACTCCTTGGGCCAAGGCTTTGATCTTGCTACCCTACCCAAAATGTTCAAGTCACTCCTTTTTTCTCACTCAACCTGGAGGACTTTGAAGGCAGGAAACAGGCACCTTATCTAGGCTAACACCTCCAACCCTCAGGAAAGTGTTCAAGTAGGGCTCTGAGTGAAGCAGTTGGGGGTCATGACCCCTATTTCACAAATGGAATTAACCCATTTGGGGATTTGCTCAGGCTCACCCTGCTTGCCCAAACTCTCAAGCCCTTTCAGACTAGCTCCCACATCCTTTCTCCCACCCATCAGTTAGCTAGCTCTCTTTTCCTGAGAAAACCCTGCTAGTCAAATGCTTTCTCTTTCCCCCCCTCCCCAACGAAGCTCTGCCCTTGTTCTAACCCTGAAGACCAGAATAAAGCCCACGTATGGGTTTTCCTGGACCTACTTCTTGAGTCAGAGATGCCCCCCCCCCCCACGCTACAAGGACTGTCATGCCTCAAAACCCCGGGGGCTGGAAGGACAACGTCCTGTTGGGACCAGTTGAGTACCATTTTCCTACCATGTGTGTCCGTGAGATTGATTCTTAGCTGGGCTTTGAGCTGATTCTCTGCTATCCCTACCCTCTCAGACAGCCAATCCCAGCCCTTGACGTTGCCAGGTCGCCCCCAGCCAAGTAGAGATGAATCTGGCCAAGGCGGACCCCCTGCTGAGAACCGGTGGCCAGTGACGTCAGTGCTCATCTTCCCCTCCTCCACCCCTGCTGCAAGCGCTCGCGCAGCCAGCGGAGTTACCTGACTCTTGCCGTTCTCCGGGCCCGGACGAAGGGAGAGGACCCCAGAGATTGTGATTGATTCCTGACTCCCTCTTCCTTCACTCTCTCACCTCAGACACTTACTGGTTGTGTCACTTAACCCCAACTGCCTTAAAGCATCCGGGGTCATCTCCAGTCATCCTGATATCTATCTTGCCATTGGACGCAGATGGCTCCGGAAGAGAAAGTGAGGCTGGTGACCTTGCACAGCCCTACCTCACTTCAATCCAATTCAGTGCAAGTCATGACATCTGTCATGGTCCTCTTCAAGAACAAAGGACAAACAACAGTAATGTATTTGCTAGTGCTTCTGTTCCCCCAATAAAACCAATTTGCTTTGTACATTCTTTTCAACGAATACTCACTTATTTTTCTTTTGTTTCTCTGAGTATTCTTACTCTTAATATCCTAGTTTGTTAGTATTTAATTCCCTTTATGATCATATATTGAATTAAGTAACATATTTCATTCACATTTATTTTGAGTATCATATGTGAAAATAAAACAATTTAATATATATGAATATATAGATAATAGGACATCTAGTTCATATGTAGAGAATAAAAATGTGTCATATGACACATATTACATGTTTATATTACATATAAACACATTTACAAACTCATATTTTCTTTATATCATACATATCTATCTTCATATATATTAAGGTCTATGACGCATATAATATCTTTCTATATATATTCTTTCTACATATATTTCCTATATATTATTTCTACATATTTTGTATATTAATATGAATATTGTCGTGTGTATGAATATTTCATTCTCTCTTCCTTGGAGAGAATGTATAAAGACTCATAGATGCATATTGATAGAATATACAAGTACTCACATATATAGGAATTTATGGATAGATGAATACTAATTTATATGGGAATATACAAGGAGGATGAGTACTCATACATTGAAAATATGAGTATAGAGAATAGAGAGATTGTGATTACTTTTGCACATGAGAGAAAATATAGTATTCATGTATATCAATATAAAGAGAATAGACATGAAGTGAATATGTAGTGTGTGAGTACTCATATATGACAGTATATAGAGAATATGTGAGTATCCATATAGGTTACTATATAGAGAATATGTGAGTGCTCATATAGGTTACTATATAGAGAATGTGAGTGCCCATATAGGTTAATATAGAGAATATGAGTGCCCATATAGTTTACTATATAGAGAATGTGAGTGCCCGTATAGGTTACTATATAGAGAATAAGTGAGTGCTCATATAGGTTACTAGAGAATATGTGAGTGCCCATAGAGGTTACTATATAGTGTGAGTGCTCATATAGGTTAATAACAGATTGAAAGTGTAAGGATACTTATCTTTGAGGAGCTCTTTCCCCATCCTCCACCATGCTTTGTGTTCTAAACCTGTTTTTGCCCTTGGCTGCCAGATCTCTCATGGTAGTAAATTTGTCAAGTGTTTTTTAGGAAACCTTTGAGAGGCCCACCTTTTGTCCCCTCACTTTGACAAATTATTTATACCTTTGAAAAGTCCCACATAAAATGATTGTATGTCCCTTTCTTCAATCCACACCTTTCCCCCCTTCAGTCATTCATAACACATTGGAATGGGTGATGTAATGCTTTTATTTATTATAGGCCACATATGTTTGTTATGTTTTCTTCTTAGCTTTATAGTAACGTTGGTCTCTTTCCTAATAAGTCAGCGTCTAAGGTGTATCTCGACACTGCTGTAGTTGATGTTCTCTTGTCTCGCTCCTGATGAAAGTTCTGTCCTATATGTTTCGCTTTATTCTTACAGACTATTCCATTAGTATTCTGGCCTCATTATTTTCCTCTTCCAGATGTTCTTAGAAGGAGACTATCATGGTGATTTCCATGACACTGATCTCCGCAGGATTGGGAACTGGTTCTCTCCTCCTCTGTGGCATATCCTGAGAAATCTGCCCAGGCTAGAAAGGAAAGGGTCCCCCCACAAAAAAAAAAAAAAAAGGAAAGGGTCAAAGAGCTGTCCACCAAGGCTGGTCTCCAAGACTTAATGGGTCTCTTGTAGCCCTCCTTCCTATCCAAACTTAGAAGCCCATTCAGACTCCACCCCCATATTCATACCCGCCCTCCCCGCGTTAGTAAACTACTCCCCATCCCACCTCGAAGCCGAGAAAACCCTGCTAGTCTAGTCTAATGCTTTTCCTTGGGACAACCCCCAATCAGTGAGTTCTGTCCTTATTCTAACCCCAAACCCATGGTTGCCACCGCTACCTCCCCCCATCTCACAGGGACTGTCAGACCTCAGAGGTCGGGGCGGGCAAAGGACAAGGTCCCCTAGTGACCAGTTGGGAACGGTTTCTCTACCTCCTGAGCGGGTACTGGCGGGGTCGTCGTGGGACAGATGTTTCTTCGCTGCCTGCGGCGTCTGCCCCGGCGTCGGCGTGGGCATTTCCGTTGGATATTGGGCGGGTTCGCTGGCATCTTCAGTTCCGAAGATTTTCACTCACAGGTCCCGAGGGTGCTCAGCCAACCACCAGCCAAGCAGAACAGAGTCTGGGCAAAGTTGACCCCGTGGTGATATGTCACCCTGTGATGCCGACGCCCACCTTTGTGAGACATGAACCCACACACACCCACCTGGCACCCTCGCCCCAGCCCCTTCACCAGCCCTAACAATGGGATCCTGGTACCCCACTCACCCTTGGGCCGCTCGAGATTCTGCTTCCGCTACCCTCCCCCCTCCCCGAACCCTCCAGGGCTTATTTTAGCTGCTACCCCCAAATCCCCCAACCGACCATGAAAGTAGCCCTCACTGCTGGCCAGTTCATCTGACTACTCCCAATCCCCTAAATGGGGCAGGGAGAGAGGAGGACTGGGACCTGGACCAGATCAGATGCCCGACCCCCAAATCCATCCATCTCTCTGTCCCTTTAATAACACTACTTGATTTTGCTTAGTCATATCCACGGGTACACATATTCCATCTATATTCATATTTATAAGTACATATATTCTCTCTAGTCATGTATATATATAGTCATATATTCATTTTATATATTCATAAGTGATCCTTCTTCTTTCTATAGTCATATACACGCCTACTCTATCAATTCATATACATTCATGTATTCTCACTCGATATCCATATACATGAAGGCTCATATTCTATATGTTTTATGTATGAAGACTCAAATTCTCTATATTCATATAGATGACTCATTTATGTATTCACATATATGAATACTTATTTGCTTGCTTTCTTAATGCAAATGAATAGTCATGTTCTCTATAAATATGAATGAGTATTCCTATCTTCTCTATAATATATATGAATACTTATTCTCTATATACTCACATATTTGATGTATTTATCTGTATTAGTAGCCATATAGACTCTATGAGCATTCACTTATTGTTTATATACATGTGTATTGTAGTCATATATTCTTTTTATATTCACATACTTCAGGATTCATATTTCTCTATATATTCATGTATGTGAATATGTAGTCACTAATGTACTCTGTATTATTCATATACATGAGTACCCATATTCTCTCTATTCACATATAAGGGTATACATACTCTCTGTTTATATACATGAATACTTATATACTCTCCCTCTATATTCATATATATAAGTACTCTATATACAGCCATTGATTTCAAGGTGTTCAAATCCTTGACATCTTTAGCCCCAGACTTGCTCCCTGGTTTAATTTAATTCAGGCACTGAAATTCTCATCTTCCTTCCTATTTTCATTTTTTTCTTCTAGAAAGGGAGTCCTTGGTTTGGGAGTCTATTTTCCCATAGACCATCAGCTCATGAAGTCTCCTATCATCAACCTCCAGCATTTTGTAGAAATAAAGTAGTCTTTCCTAAGAAATGAATCGAGTCCCATGAAGCTAAGGTGTGGGGAAGGACTACCTGTGGCCCTGTGACTCTTTACTTCAGAAGAGGTGAGTGTGGATCCAGGCCCAGATCCACCAGGCCGTGTTTATGAGAAGGGGAAAAAATACGGTCCTGGGATGAACTCAGCAGGAATTACCCAGATGCCTGCCTGGAAATTTTATCTATCATCCATCCGTCCATCCATCCATCCATCCATCCACCCATCCACCCATCCATCCATCCATCCATCCATCTATCCATCATCTATCTATCTATCTATCTATCTATCTATCTATCTATCTATCTATCTATCTCATCATCTACTCTATCAACTCTATCATTTTGAGTTCATCACATTTTTATTGATCCCTTTCATTTTCCCAGTTCATTTCTAAATATATTTCTCTCACTTCTCCTACCCAACAAGTTATTATCTTTAACAAAGAGAAAGGAAGTAAATAAACAACTAAATGGGGGGTGGAGGGGACTGTTGGGGTAGACCCTTAGGATTTCTGGCCAAAATAGAAACAATGTTCTTTAGGCCCACTCTGAGCCAACAAGAGGCCAAAGGATGTACAAATGAAGACTGGGATGGAACCTATTGTTGGTCAATCAATGAGGGCCAGTTATTTGGGTTTAAGGAGTGGTCCTTCAAAAATCTAGCAGGTAAATCCCAAAACATCTTGTGGGATTTGGTCAAACAGACATATTCCTTTGGGAGGAGAGGAGGAGGAAATATGAAATGATTGCATGAGGAGAGAGAAAGAGAGAGAGAGAGAGAGAGAGAGAGAGAGAGAGAGAGAGAGAGAGAGAGAGAGAGAGAGAGGGAGGGAGAGAGAGAGAGGGAGAGAGAATGTGTAATTTCCTCTTTTCAATCATTAAGATTAAATTGTAATAGCTAAGGTTGGAAGGGTTTTATCATAGGCTGCATCTTTCAATCTTGTACTCTCCTTAGATTTGCATTAACTTCAGTATTTGCTGAAATAAATTCAGTGATTAACTGTCCAGCTCCCGTGCCAGTTGATGAAGTGTTTATAGAGCTCCAAGTGAAGTTGCTATCCTAGCCTCCCCTTCCCCAACCCTCTGCAGATGAGAAAATACTAGGTTAATGCTTTCCCTTGGAGCAGCCCTCAGACAGCAATTCTGCCGTTATTCTAACTCTAAAGGCTTGAATAAAACCCATGGTTCTTCCTGGACCTGCCAGAGGTGCCCCCCCCCATCTCACAGGGACTGTCACATCTTAGAGGGCGGGAGGGTAGAAAGACAAAGTCCCATAGGGACTATTTGGGGACCTTTTCCCAACCAGGGGCAGGAGTCCTGGGGTCTGGGGCTTGTGTATCTTGTCCCCTTGACTCCGATGCTTAGGAGACTGGGCCCCGGTTGGGTTTTGAGCTGCTAACCTGGCATCTCTCGCCTCTCAGACATACACTCCCAGCCCTCGGGGTCCTCAGGAAGGCACCAGCCAAGGGAAACTGATTCTGGGAAAAGTGGACCCCCCGCTGAGGTCCAGGGTCCGGTGACGTCAGCACTCACGTTGGTGAAACAGGAATCCCCCTCCCGCCAGCCCCGTCCCCTCCCCGCAGCCCCCTACCAGGCAGCCCACGCACCCGTCTCTCTATAATTAGTATCCCTCCCTCATTTTCCCCTGCCCTACGGGTCCTCTCGGGTTCATTTTCCGCTACCCCCCCCCCCACCCCCGCTCATTTGCCCTTCTCCCAAAGACCTCAGGCTCATTGCTCATTTTCCCCTCCCCCACCGCCAGCGGGGGGGCCCTGACTATGGCCATTCCGGAAACCTGGAGGGAGAGAGGGGACACCAGGGACCAGGACTGATGCCCGAGACTCCCTGTTGTCTGTCCAGCAGGCCCTCTGTCTCCCTTCAAAACCCCTGGACTTTGTATATTCTTAACCATGAGTGCGCAAATATTTCCTCTGTATATATTCATGTAAGGAAGGAATCTTTCTCTCTCTCTCTCTCTCTCTCTCTCCATGAGTATTGAATGACTCTTTACAATCCTATTTATGGGATGATATATATTTGATTATATAATCCTATATAGAGGAGAGAACTCATATATTTCATCTATATATTCTTTCTATTCATCTATGAGTACCCATATATATAACTATAGAGTTTATCTCCTATAAAGCATAAATAATTCATATTTGCACGAATGAATATATACAGAATGTATAACACATACACGTGAAAAGAGTGAATATATTCATCTATAGAAATATTCAGGTTCTTTCTCTTCATTTCTATGTACATGTACTCATTTATACTTTCTATGAATTCATATTTATAATTTAGAAATGCTATCTGGTCAAAAACACAGGAATCATTCTCTCTATTCTTTTTGTTTTGTAGGGCAATGAGGGTTAAGTGACTTGCCCAGGGTCACACAGCTAGTAAGTGTCAAGTGTCTGAGGCCAAATTTGAACTCAGGTCCTCCTGAATCCAGGACTGGTGCTCTATCCACTGCACCACCTAGCTGCCCCCCATTCTCTCTATTCTTAAGAATATCAGTACTCACATATTCTCTCTCTACTCATCTATGAGTATCCATATTCTCTCTGTTCATACATGTGTGTAAGCTTACATTCTCTGGCTATATTCACAGATAAGTGACCTCTTGCATCCTCCCTGTAGACCTGCAAGGATTCTCCTGCTTCTCTTCCTGTGAGAGAATATGTGAAGACTCCTGTCCATGTACATAGAAATTCTATCAACACTTTTATATAGGAATATAGAAAGAGAATAAGGGTACACCTATAACAATGTAGACTGAATGAGTACTGATGAATGAAGAACTCTGAGCTCTTGTATGTATGAACATCTAGATTGATGAATCAAAAGAGACAATATTGTATATTTGTATACACTGAATACATGATTGCTCATATATGTGTGTGTGTATGACTATCGAAAAATATGGGAAAGCCCATATATAGTGTTTAATATATTAAGGAAGCATATGAATATTCAAATTTGAAAAACAAGGAAGCATGGAGGAGTATTCATCCATTTGAACACATTAAAAGAACATCAATACTCAAATGTATATTTATATATATGGATGTACTGAGAGAAGAGGTAAGTACTCCTGTCAAAATACACATGGAAGATAGGAATTCTCATCTATGAGGAGATATGTCCAGATCGTCCAGCATCTTTTCCACAAGATTTTTCTTTCAAGTTATGGTTCTTAGGCTATTTTGCCATTCTCTGCCCGAACTCTCCACTTCTTAAGTCAATCGGATGTTTCTGAAGATACTCTACAGGTGCCCTTTCATCCTCTCACCATGATGACCAATTGATAGGGATTAAAATAGGTTATGGAATGATTGTACCGTGGATGCGCCACTGTAGGTGTGTATAAGTATAGGAGAGCGTGTGTTTCTGTGTGCCTGTGCGCATGTATGTGTCTATATGTCTTCCATACTCTAACATTCCCTGCTCTACTGTTGCTACAACATTGGAATAGGTCAGACTGAAGTGTGTTTGATGCAGGCCACATCTTCCTGTGTTGTGCTTTCCTTTGGATTTCTATTAGCTACAGAATTTGCTCCACTCAGTTTGCATCTATTGAAGAAGTGTTTCTAGCTCTCTTGTAAAGGAGCTCTCCTCTATGTCTGGCCTCATTTTGACAAACAATCAGATTTCTCTCCTGCCTCTGGCTACTTCAGGTTGTTTGCAGAAGAGGCAATCTTAGTGATTGGACAGATGGACATGTGTCCATGAATCTGATCTCTGCCAGTTGGGGAACGACTCCTCTCTTCCTGGGTGGAAGAACCACACGGACCTGTCCAGAGTGGGAAAGGAAAGCTCTGCTCAAGGGGTTATTTGGGCTTCCTTTCCCACCCTGAGTCCCAGAGCCCCCTTCTGCAGCCCAAGCAGGTTCCTCTGCACAGCTGAAAATTCCCCTTGCTGTCCTGTTGATAATCTGCACCTTCCTTCCCATCACTGAAAGCCCAACTGCCCCCCAGCCCACCTCCACCAAGCTCTTCCTGATCCCTGCCTCCCCAGGGCTGGCCTCCTTGGGCCAAGGCTTTGCCAGCACCACCACGTTGGGCATGTCCAAGGCACACCTTTCCCCCAATAATCCCAGAGTTCTCTGAAGTCAGGAAACAGGGACCTTGGCTCTATCACCTCTAAGTCCCAGGAAAATGTTCAGGGAGGGCCCAGAAAGAAGCAGAAAGGGATAATCCCCCTTATTTGAGTAATGGAAGAAAGTCATTGAGGGAAGGCCTGGCATTGGCTCAGACCCACCCTTCTAAGTGTGTTCCCCAAGGCTGGCCCAAACCCAAGGGGCCTGTTTTCTTCTTACTTTGCCCATGATCATAACTGAAGACTTCCACAACCCCTAGGTCTGTGGGGAACCTGCCCACCAATTTCTGGAAAGTACCTTCCCAGGGACCTTTAGGGCATGAAGCTTGGCTGTCAAGAAGGCAGAGGTCAAGATGGAAGCCAGCTGGTCTGGCCAGCTGCCAGGCAATTGGGCTAATGCTGGTCAAGGTGGACCCCCTGCTGAGCACCATAACAGGGGAAGTCAGTGCCCATCCTGGTGAGGCAAGAATCTTCCTACCCCCAACTCAGCTCCATCCTCCCCTGGATCTCACCAGACCCCCCACTCACTCACCTCCCTGTAGTTAGCATCCCTCCCCCACAGGCCTTCTACTACTCATTTCCCTTCACACAAAGACCTTCTCTGATATATTTCCCACTCTCTGACCACTGCTACACATGGACATGATGGAAACACAATGAAAAAAGAAAACAAATCCTTTCCTTATCCCTTTGTTGTTGTAGTTTATGTTCAGTCCAGTCTGTCTCTCCATGACCCACTTTGGGATTTTCTTGGCCAAGATACTGGCCTGTTTCGCCATTTCCTTCTCCAGCACATTTGATAGACGAGGAAACTGAGGAAACAAGCAGAAATGGCTTTCCTAGGGTCACATAGCTACTATGTTGCTGAACTGGATTTGAACTCAGGTCTTCCTGACTCCAGACACTCTATCTACTGCCCCATTTAGCTGCCCTGCATGTTTATATAAACATATACAAAAGATTATAAATAAATACGTGCATATGCAGATTTATGAATTGCTAAAGATGTCACCATGTGTATCATGCAATTACATCTACATACACAGTGTGCCTGTAACATTGGAAGCAGGCCTGCAGGGTAAGCAATGCATCTGATTCCCCTGTGAGGATAAGGAGGCCCCCTGCCCTCTCTGTCCTCCAGGGCCACCAATAGCAGAAACACGTGTTCATGGATTGCCAAGTGCATGGAGTTTAGGTTTGGAAATTATTTCCAACTGAGTGTTTTCCCCTCAATATTTATGTCAAACTTTATGCTTCCATAGCCTGAGCAAGGTTATCCCATCTATTCTGAAGGTATGTGGTCTTAATATTGATTTTGTAGCTACTTTCCAAGAAGACGTGAGCAAGATAATGGTGAATGTAAATAATAGCTAATAGTGACCATTTCTAAAGTCTTCTGAGGTTTGCAAGGCACTTCAAAAATATGAGCTGATCCTCACAGACCTTTTGCATGTTAGGTGCTCTTCTCTTCCAGACTTTACAATTGAGGAAACTGAGGCAGACAAAGGCTCAGACTGGCTCAGGTTCACACAGCCAGGCAGTAAGTGTCTGAGGCTAGGTTTGACCCCCAGTCTTTCTGACTCCAGGCTGAATGCTCTAGTCACCTGGCTCCATCTTAGAAATGCAGCCTACCACAATGGGAAGGGCAACTATGCCTAGGACAAACTGTCCAGCTGTCTGGGGTAGCCAGCCTGCAAAGGGAGGCTGCATCAAGAATGGGAATGACGCTAAAAGCCTAACAGATCCATTTCTATTTTTTTCTTGAAGGCTGAAGCTTCTTAGGCAGCAGAGTGACGGGGTCAGAGCTTTGCTTTAGAGATGAACACCATTTGGGGAATTGTATGAGGGTAGAGAATGGATGCAGGAAGATTGCCCCCTCCACCACCACCACCACCACCACCACCATCACCATCAGGAAGCCATGGCTATTGGTCCCAGCCTGTATTTGGGTGGTGATGGTGTAAGTGTGCAGGAGGGCAATATGTGACAAGTGTGGAGGAAGTAGAATCAAGAAGATTTGGCAACTCCCAGATTTGGAGGGGGGGTGTCAGTTTGAGCCTGAGAACTCTAGAAGAGCTCCAAGATAGCAGATTTAATAACAAAAATCCACCCACAGAGAAGAAAGGATGAGGCAGCACCAAGAAGCAAAAGGCAGATCTCTGGATCTAGATGGGAAAGTGAAGAATTTGAAAAACCTCATGGAAACACAGGAAGAAATATCACCCTAGATATCTCTGGGTCATATATCAGATATCTGGATGGAGTCACGTATCTGAAACGGAAGGAGTCTTTCTTTCCACTGCAAGTTGTACTTTCACAGCTTCTTATCTCAGTGCTCCTTGTGGGGGAAATGCCTTTAGATCACAGGAATGAGACTCTTTCTATCACAGCTCAGTCTGCAGAGGCTCCTTTGGGGGGGAAGTACATCATATCTCCCCCACTAGGCTTCTTCCACAAAGACTTAGAAAACAGACCAGACCCAATTGTGACCAGGAAGTTCATGAAAAATTCCCCAGTACCTACAGCTGAGGGACAATGACATAGATATATCTCAACACTGGAGTAGGAACTTTTTCAGGTGCAGGAGCTACTATTTCTGCTTCTCTTGTATTCCAGAAGAGTTGGCAGAGGTGTGGAGGGGGGAGACTTCGTCTTGGGTAGAAGGATAGGGGTGGAGGGATTCCCAACTGTCCCAGGAGGGTTGTCTTTGAAGTTATGAAGGAACCTGAGCAGACCCAATAATGGTGGCTGGTGGGGGAGGGGTAGGCCACCTGTGGTCCTGTGACCCTCTTTGAACAAACAGTGACTGTTGGATCCAGGCCTGGCTCCACCAGACCTTCAGTCTGTGAGAAAGGAAGAAAATAGCCCAGGGATGCACTTCAGTAGCATCTACCCTGGACCCCTTTCAACCAATTTTATTCCATTATGGATTCACTTATAAAATGTTTCTGTTATCTTTATGGTTACCTTTGTTTCTCTGTCAGATTCATTTCTGAATGTATCCTCCCACTTCCCTTATCCAACAAGTCACCCTACAAAACAGATTTTAAAAAAGATAACAAAGAAAATAACAAAGAAAACAGCACAGTTCATTTCCCGCGGCTCTTGCGTTGTCATCACTGTAATGTACTTTAACATGACTATTGGGTCTTTGAGTGGGATTCAGTTCATTCTCCAGATCAAAAATGCTAAGAGACCAAGGAGCATCTTCTCACCACTTTGATCCCACTGCCCAGGATGGAGCTTGCTACCTAGAATGAGAGGTGCTTAATCAATGTTTACTAAAGCCTATTTAATCACAAAGATCATTTATCATTAGGCTAAAACCTGACTTCAAATGAATTGCTGAGAATATACTGCAAAGAGGCCCAAAATAGGTCCATATAACCATGTCCCAAAAGTCACAGTGCAGCTTTAAGTTCTTAAACCTTTCAGAACAACACTGTGTGGTCACAAAAATACCTGGAATAAAATTGAGCCCTGTTCATTTAAGAAAGGGATGAATGAATTGTTCTGAGGGAAGGAAAAAGCATGTGTTAGGTTTCCAGGATGCCCTGACACATAGTAGGTGCTTATTGAATGTTGATCATTGACCACCACAAGCCACCCATTGTGCTAAGTGCTCTACAAAAGTGATCTCAGGTACTTCACATAATAGCACTGTGTGGTGCTATTATAATCCCCATTTTCAGTTAAGGAAACTGAGGCAGGCAAAAGTGAAGTGACATGCCACAGAGCTAAGGAATGTATGAGACTGGATTTGAAGTCTGGGCTTTCTGACTTCAGGCTCATTGCTCTATTCACTGTGCTGCCTGCATGCCTAATGGTTCCAGACTGTAATAAAATAAAAACAAAAACAAAAAAACAAACAAAAAAAAGGGGCGGCTAGGTGGCGCAGTGGATAAAAGCACCGGCCCTGGATTCAGGAGTACCCAAGTTCAAATCTGGCCTCAGACACTTGACACTTACTAGCTGTGTGACCCTGGGCAAGTCACTTAATCCCCATTGCCCAACAAAAAAACAAAAACAAAAAACCAAACAGACTGTAATAAAATATGACTGGGCTATAAGAAATTACAAATATGAAGATTTGGGGGGACATTTGGGAAGACATACAGAATTGAAGGCAGAGTAAACAGGGCAAAAGCAGTAAAACCTTTTGCAGGGTGTCTGTAAAAACCTAAATGGAAAAGAAAAACGCTGTAAAAATGATTGTATTAGGAGTGTGTGTGTGTGTGTGTGTGTGTGTGTGTGTGTGTGTGTGTGAGAGAGAGAGAGACAGACAGACAGACAGACAGACAGACAGACAGACAGACAAAGAAAGACAGAGACAAAGACAATGAGAGAGAATTTGTGTCTTTTCCGGAATGCACAGCCTTTTCAATCACCAAGAATAAGGGAGAATAGGTCAGCTTCGAAGGGTTTTTATCTGTGACTCATCTTTCTCTCAGCTCACAGGGTCCTCTGGGAGCCACCACTGAAGGGGGGCTGAGCCTGGGCAAGGTGGACCCCCCGCTGAGAGCCTGTACCTGGTGCCGTCAGCTCAGACTTTGGGGAGGCAGGAATCTCCCAACCCCCACTGTTGTCCCTCCCTCTGCTGCCCCCACCAACCATCCCACTCACTCCTCTCCCTGCAGTCACCATCCCTCTCCCACCGTCTCTCTCTCTCTCTGGCTCATTCTACCCTTCCCCCTCCCTCTCCTGCTCATTTTCTCCTTTCCCAAAGACCTTCTCAGTCTCGTTTTCCCTCCCCCACACCGCAGCTACAGGTGGATGGAGCTTCCAGCGGGGCGTCCTGACTGTGTCCATTCCGGGAGCCGGGACTGAGGGAGGGAGGGGACCCCAGGGACCAGGACTGATGCCCAGAGATCCCCTGCTGTTTGTGCAGAAAGCCCTCTGTCCCGCTTTAAAATCCCTGGGCTTTGTATATTCTTATCCATGAGTGCCAAAATAGTTCTCCTGTAGATTCATGTAGGGGAGGAATCATCCATTTTCTATTCCTCTTTATGAGAACTGAATCATTCTCTTTATAATCTTAAATATAAAGGATTATATATATATATATATATATATATGAGATTATATCCTACATAGGAAAGAATTCAGATACTTCATATATTCTCTCTATTCAGACTCATCTAGAAGACTACCAAGTGTCTCTCCTAGAGTATAAATTCCTACTTATATCAATGATTCTATTGATAATATATGATAACTCATCTGCATGAGGACAGAATAGGTTCCTATATAAAAGTCCCCAGGGTCTTCCTCTTCAACCTTATGTACAGGAAGAACTTAGTTCTTTCTATAAATCCATTTCTATGACTTGGACATTCTCTCTCATAAACATTAGTAATCATTCTCTTTTCCTATATATTAGTCCTCTCCTTTTCACTCTCTATTCGTCTGAGTACCCATATTATGTCCTGTCATTTATGTCTCTCTGTGTGCAGACACTTCCATTCTCTCCCTATATTAACCTATAAGAGTTCTCTTCTGCCCTCCCTATAGACCTGCAAGGATTCTCCTGCTTCTCTCCCTGTGAGAGAATATGTGAAGACTCCTCTCTCTGTGCTGAGGGAGCCCATCAATGCTCACAAATAGGAATGTAGACAGAGAATAAGGATCCCCATGTGTATAGGAATAGGGCAAAATGAGTCCTCCTAAAGGAAGAATTCTTATAGGAATATAGGAAGACTAAGTGCTCGTATATGGGAACATGTAGAGAGAATAAAATAATCATCATAGATATGAGTTGAGACCATACAGCATATTTATATGCACTGAATACACCATTGCTCATATATGTGTTTTTCTAGAGAAAAAAGGGGAACTCACATATATTGATTAGTATAGAAAAAGGATAGAGGAATAGTGAAATATGAAGAACAAGAAAGAATGGAGGAGTATCCATACATATGAATACATGAAGAGAACATGCCAATACTCAGATGTATGGCTATAGTGAGAGGAGAGGTGATTACTCCTACCTGTCAAAATACACATGGAAGATTGGAATCCTCATCTCTGAGCTGATAGGTCCAGATCTTCCACCACCTTTTCCCATGAGATTTCTCTTAAGAGTTAAGGTTCTCAGCCTGCCTTGGCATTCTCTGCCCGACCTCTCCTCATGCCAAGCCAATCAGATATTTCTGAAGACAATCTGGAGCCATCCCATATATTCATATATATGAGTACTAAGATTCTCTATTTGGTTTTATAATAAGTAATTTATTCTATTATCCCATATAGAAATAATTCAATTTAATTATATATAAAAGGCATATATTCATATTTATCAAGATAGAGATAATATATGAATATACAGAGAATATAAGACAACTCATTTATATTAATATGGTGAATATTCTCATATATAAGTACCCATATTCTTTATATATTCAAATACTGAAATACAGATTTCCCTACATACCGTCTCTGAGCACAAAAGTGGATATTATAACAGAGGAATAAGTCTTTATGACCAAAAAGTTGTATGTTTTAAGCTATATAATGCTGTCTATTCCTTTCTTTCTAGCTGGCACAGTGGACAGTGGGCTGGGCCTGGAGTCTGGAAAACTCCTCTTCCTGAATTCAAATCTGGTCTCAGATATTTACTGTGTGACCCTGGGCAAGTCCCTTCACTCTGTTGACCTCGGTTCCTTAAATGTAAAATGAGCTAGAGAAGAAAATGGCAAACTCCACTATCATGGCCAAAAAACACAGGAAATGGGGTCACAGAATCAGACATGATTGAAACACAACAAAAAACCAAATTCTTTCCTTATCTGTTTGTTCTTGTTTTTGTTCAGTCCTGTCTGACTCTTCATGATCCAATTTGGGATTTTCTTGGCCAACATACTGGAGTGGTTTGCCATTTCCCTCTCCTGCAATTTGACAGATGAGGAAACAGAGTCAAGCATGGTGAAATGTGTTTCCCAGGGTCGAATAGCTAGTAAGTGGCTGATCTGAACTCAGGTTTTCCTGCCTCTGGACATCTACTACCCCACTGAATAAATAAGGTGTTGTGAAGGGTTCTTCCATAATTTCCACCTGAAATCTCCCCAAAGGCCCGTGGATATTAAGAGAGTGTGTACAAGCTCACTCATTACATGGGAATTGAAAGGTGAAGGACAGGGCAGTCAAACGCAATGGGATATGGGTACTGGCCAGACCCGGATCTCATCAAGTGTTGACAAAATACTAGAAACTCATGCCTCATGGCTGAGTTCCTGGAAGTTATGCCCAAACAAGGACAAAGAGATAAGGCCCTGATCAGGTTCTCTGGTTTGTTCCCACGTCTGCTGCTGTCTTGTGTAGGACTTGGCGATTTGCCTTCTTTGTTCTGAGGCCTATAAATTCCCCTTCGAGAAGGTAGATCTTTTGGAATCTCACCCATGGACACGAGGCTGTGCTTGGGACCTTCCTGAATGGGACTTTGACAAGCTGAACCCGGGATTCCCCAGCGAGAAATCCAGATGCTGTGGCTTTCCCAGTTCAGTGATGCTGTCTTTATTTTCTGTTTCTTTAATTGTTGTTGGTTTATTAGTTAGTGCTATCTTTCTATGATTTACATGCTCTAAGTAGTGTTGCTTCTTTCCTTTTTGACATAAAGTATATCTTAAGTTGCTAAAGTGAATCTGTTATTATTGTGCTTCTTGAATCCGAATCAACATCCTATCTGCTGCAGCACCTAACGGCCTTTCCCTTACACCCACCTAACTGCTACACCTAACTGTACATATACATATGTACAAATGTCTGTATACAAATACATGCATATCAGACATATGGAATGCCCAGTTCCACCAGGCTCTGTGAGAAAGGAAGAAAATAGCCCAGGGATGCACTTCAGCAACATCTTCTCAGGATCTATTTCCTACAATTGTTTTCAATTATGTATTAACTTGTAAATTTTGTTTTATTTTAATGGATACCTTTTGCTTCTTCATTAGATTTACTTCTGAATATATCCCTCCCACTTCCCCTAGAAAACAGAAATTTTTAAAAGACCAATAAAGACCAAAGAAAATGACACAGTCCAGTTCATTTCACACAGCTCTAAAGATTTCATCACATTGGTCCCACTGCCTAGGACAGAGCTTCCTAAAATGTTAATTGAAGCCCATTCATTCAGTAAAACAATTTGGTATTAAGCCTAAAAACTGAATTAAAATGAGAATGTCCTTATAACATACATTGCTGAGAATATACTGCAAAGAGGCCAAAATAGTCCAGATACCCCATGTCCCAAAAGGCACACTGCAGCTTTAAGTTCTTACTCCTTTAAGAGTTTAAAGTTTGAGGTAGATATTAAAATATCTAGATATTTTAATATCAAGATATTAAACAGCAATACGATGTGGTCACAAAGAACCTGGAACAAAATTGGTTTCAGAAATGGATAAATTAATTGTTCAGAGTCAGGGGAAAAGGATGTATCAACTTTCAATTTTGCCCTGGCACCATAATAGGTGCTTAATGAATGGTGGTCATTGATTACTACCAGCCACCTACTGTACTAAGTGCTCTACAAATATGATCTCCTGTACTTCACACAATGGCACTGTGTGGTGCTATAATAATCCCCACTTTTCAGTTAAGGAAACTGAGGCAGGCAGAAGTGAAGTGACTTGCCTAGGATCTCACAGAGCTGGTAATTGTCTGAGACTGGATTTAGCTCTGGGCTTTATGACTTCAGGCTCATTGCTCTACCACTGTGTTGCCTGGCTGCCTAATGGTACTTGACTGTAATAGAATATGACTGGGATATAAGAAATGACAGATATGAAGATGTGGGGAAACTTGGGAAGACTTACAGAAATGAATGCAGAGTAAAAAGAACAAAAGCAGTAAAACCTTCAGCAGGCTGATTGTAAAAACCTAAATGGAAAAGAAAAATGTTGCAAGAAATTATTGTATTAGGAGAGAGACAGACAGACAGACAGACATAGAGAGACAGACAGAGACAGAGAGAAAAGAGACAGAGAGAGACAAAGACAGAGAGCCAGAGACAGTGAGAGACAGAGAATGTGTCCTTTTTTAATGCACACCGTCTTTTCAATAATAAGGTGGAATAGGGCAGGTTCCAAGGTTCTTATCTAGGACTCATCTTTCTGCCAACCCTCGGGGTCCTCAGGGAGCCACCAGTGAAGGGGGACTGAGCCTGGGCAAAGTGGACCCCCCGCTGAGCGCCTGTGGCCGGTGACGTCATCTCGGCCGTTGGGGAGGCGGGAGTCTCCCAACCCCCACCGCCGCCCCTCCCTCCCCTGCCCCCACCAGACATTCCATTCACTGCTCTTCTAGAAGTCAGCATCCCTCTACCACGTTCTCTCTCTGAATCATTTTCTCTTGCCCCACACCCTCTCCTGCTCATTGCCCTCTCTTCCAAATACCTTTTCTTCCAAACACCTATTCAGGTTCATTTTCTCCTCTCACACTTACTCTCCTGCTTATTTACCCTTCTCCCAAACAGTTTTTCAGGCTCATTTCCCATCTCCACCCGCCATGTACAGGTGGATGAAGCTTCTAGCGGGGAGTCCTGACTGTGGCAGGGACGGAGGGAGGGAGGGGACGCCAGGGACCAGAAGTGGTCCCCTGTTGTCTGCCCGGACCTCGTTCTGTCTCCCTCTTAAAAATCCCTGGGCTTTGTGTATTATCCATTAGTGCTCAAATATTTCCTCTGTATATTCATGTGAATTAGTAATCTTCCATTCTCTCTATATATTTATACTCTATATACTCTTTATGGTCGAATGACTCTGTAATCCTAAAAATATAGGGTTTTATGCAGGCATGAATACATACACGTACATAGGGGTATATAATCTTACATAGAACAAAAACTCCTATATTTCATTTATATATATATATATTCTCAATATTCATCTATGACTGTTTATATATATGGCTACAGAGTCTCTGTCTTGTAAAGAACAAGTAAGTCATAGTTGTACAAGTCAATATATAAAGAATATATATGCCTACATATATATGATCTTATATAGAGCAAAGATCTCCTATGTTTGATTTATACATGTTCTATTTTCTATATGGCTAAAATGTTTACATGGCTAAAATGTCTATATGGCCTAAAAAGAAATAATTCCTATTTCTGTAAATGAATGTATAGAAGATGTATGACGTCTCATATATATGATTTATACTCAGGTTCTCTTCATTCCTATTTACATGTACTCATTTATGCTTTTTATAAGATCATGTCTATGACTTATACATTCTATCTCCTCATAAACGTTAGTAATCCTTCTCTTTTCCTACCCCTATAACATTCATTCTCTATTCATCTATAGAAGTACCCCATATTATCTCTTTTCATTTATATCTTTCCGTGAGTGTACACACTTACATTCTCTCCCTATTTTACCTATGAGTTCTCTTATACCCTCCGTATAGATCTGAAAGTATTCTTCTTCTTCTCTCCCTGTGAGAGAATAGGTGTCTGTACAGAGTGAGTCTAGAAATACTCACATATGGGAATATAGATAGACAATAAGGGGAACTATATGTATAGGGATATGGAATAAATCAGTCCTCATACACCAAGTTCTCTTAAAAGGAATAATGAAAGACTATCTAAGGGCTTATATATGCCAACATGTAGAGAGAATAAAAGAATAATCATAGATATGAGTCAAAATACCATATAGTATATTTAAACAGAATATGCCATTGCTCATATATATATGTTTTTATAAAGAAAAACAGGGGAGCCCATATATATTGATCAAAAAATAGATGATTTCTGAAACACAAAGAAGAATGGAAGCATATCCATACATATGGATACATTAAGAGAGCATGTCAATACTCACACTTATGGATATAGTGAGAGAAGAGATGAGTACTCCCACATGTCAAAATACACATGAAAGATCGGAATCCTGATCTCTCAGGAGATATATCCAGATCTCCCAACACCCTTTCCCAGAGATTTTCTTTGGGAGTTAAGATTCTCAGGTTGCTTTGCCTTTGTCTACAGGACTTCTCCACCTCCCTAGTCAATCGGATGTTTTTCAAGTCTCTCTTGAGATCCCCTTGCATCTCCTCTCCATGATTAGTAATTGACATATGCCAGGGAGTAAGGGGTTGGAGAGGTAGGAGGGGACTGGATGATGGAGGCTTTGAATGCCATCCAGGAGACCACAATGACCTGACAAATGCATCAGACAGCCCTAGGGTTGCAGGGACCCCATAACCAGGAATGTCCCCAAGTCCACCTTCACAAAGAACCTTGCATTCCCTCCCATCTCTGGAGCCTGAGGCCCTGGATCTGGGAAGACAGAAGCGATTCCCTTTCAGAAGTCAGATGGGCCTTGGAGCCACCACATCTGCCTTCACTTTGCACGGCCAAGCTCAGAAATACCAGGGGAAGGGGAGGGGCAGGGTTAGGGCAGTGGGGGAATGGGGGCGGGGTGGAGCAACTAGAGCTTCTGCATGTCTTCCAGTAGTGGGCAAGGAAGTGTCAAGGAATAATGGGGTGCTCAGCCAGCCCTGGATCTTCAGGGAAGAACCTTCCCCACCACCGCTGCTCTTAGAGAGCTGCCCCGGGGTACACTGGGAAGTAGTGACTTCCCAGGGTCACACAGTGACCAGACTTGAATCTAGGCTTTTGTGCATCTGTGGCCATCATTTCTATCCACCACTCTGACAGGTCAGCAGTGTGGAATTGTCATCAGGACGCTAAGGAAATTGAGCTTTGGAAGAAGGGAGAAGGGCTTTTTGGGGGTAACTCAAAGCTATTCATGCCCCAGAGCTCCCAGAATCAGGAAAAGCCCCAAGACAACCTGGAAGCCATGGCATAGAGACAAGCCAAGTTCTGACCTCGGAGTCTGTGCCTCACCTGTAAGACCCGTGTACATGAGACAAAGCTCACGCCTTTCACTTTTCTCTCTGCTTTCCACAGAGAAGTGAGCCACCAGAGGCCACATACCCCCTCGACCTGCATTGATTCCTGAAGGAGCCACAGCTTGCTGTGACCAGTGAAAAGTCAGGGTAGGCACAGGCTGTGATCAGTCCTGGGGCATGACGAGTGCAGAATATATGAAGCATGAAGAGTACAGAGTACACAGGACATGACTTGCGCTACTTTGAAATCCTCTGACATTTGGTCTCAGAAAACCTGTTACAAGTGACAGCCAACCCAAGCCAAACAAAAGAACAAGAACAGCCTCTCAACAGCCCATTGCCCGGAGGCCCTGGGGTGAAGAGGGGGCATAATGGCCCTAGAGACTGAAGGTCTGGCTGGAAAGGCTGCCTCTGACACTTTCACTTGCATCACCTGGGGCAAGTCATTGGTCGCCATTTTCTCATCTGCAAAATGAGAGGATTGGCCAGATAGCAGCCGACCTTTTCCTCTCCTGATGTCCTTCTCTGAGCCAGCCATGATCAAGCTTCTCTTGTCTTCTCCATTTACTTCATTCTCAGCCGCCCAGAAAGTGGCTGTTCTATACAAAGAGCTCAGATACCCATTGGCTTTCTCAATGTCTGAGGGGTTCTCAAATGTCTGCGTCCAAATCCAGGTGTGGATCCAATGCTTGAGGAAAGAAATGAAATTTAGACTAGCATCTCTCAGTAGCACAGAATGGGTGAAGGTGCAGACAGGCACCATGTAGTCACACACTCTGGGGGTGAGCCCAGTGAAAGGAATGTCCTTGTAAGTGAAAACCATCTGGAGCACCCGGCACTCCTTGGGAGTCTCATTTTTCCTAAGAACAACTTGCATCTTTCCCCAATAATCCTTACATGGAAAAACACCTTCCTGACCCCAGCAAGCTATGTCCCATGAGAGAGACAGGGCAGCATGTACCAGATGGTTGAGATCATCAGCATCACCTTGACCACCACCTCCCTTCAGAACCAGGTGGAGGTAGCCCAGGACTCCTCACCTAATTCCCCCCAAATAGAAGTGCCTCCCATAGCACACCACTGGTCCTGCATCCATCCTGACCCTGCAGCCACCACCAAATAATCCCCTTCTTACAGAGAATGGGCTCACCCTGCCTGCCCGCCTCCACCCACACTGACTTCCAACCATGGGACTCCCAAGGGTCCCAGGAGTAGAAATGTCCCCCACACTACTAGCCCCTGATCCAATGCCACTGTAGGTGCTTCCAACCCAGGTGGTGAGAAATGAAACTTCTTACCAACAAATCCTTGTCCCTATGAATTGGCTCAACATCAGGAGTGAATAAAGATTTCCTCAAGGAAATACCAGCTCCTGGGATTTTCAGGATCATCTCTATGCGGAGGAACCTAAGATGTGTTTTCCCAGCCCTGCACTCTCCCCTGACCTTCAGTCTTGAATCTCCAGATCCCTATCGGACGTTCCCAAGAGGATGTCCCTTAGACATCTGAAACTCAACATGTGCCCAACACTGCACTCCTGATCTCCCCCCAGCCCTCCCCTCTGCTGACATTCCCTATGACGGCTGAGGGTGCCACCATCCTGCCAGCCACCCAGGCTTCCAACCTAGGTGTCATCCTGCACCCCTCATTCTCTCCCTCCTGCGCCCCATATCTGATCCCTGCCAGGACCTGTCAGTTCTACCTTCCTCCATCTCTCTCCTCTGATACTGCTATGACCTTGGTGCCGAATCTTCCACTCCTCATGCCTCAGCTATTGCAATGGCCAGCTGGTCTCACAGCCTCCACTTTCTCCTCACTCTAGTCTCTCCTCCACTCATTTATGAGAGTGATCTTCCTAAAGGGCCAGTCTCACCAAGTCACCCCAGCTCCACCTCATTCAACCAGCACCACTGGCTCTGTATTGTTACCAGGACCTACTATCAGATCCCCAGATGTAAGAAGATAGAGAGGAGAGGTTGGGGGCAGGTGAAGCTGCCTGATTTGTCAGGGCATTGACTCATGAGACTCATTGTCTCATGCATTCATCTCTTCAGTGGCTTTCCACACCTTCTGTCCTCCTAAACCCCTTTGTTTCATTCTCACTGGTGACAAGCTGAGGAAATGGTAGAGTCCTGGGAGATTACAAGCAATAAGGACAATGGAGGCTGTGGTGTAGATCCCTGCTAGAGTTGCTAACTAGACCCTAAAGGAGACCCAGCAAGGAGAGATCAGAGGAGGAGGAGGGACAGGCCTGGGGCACAGAGGGCCATCTAGGGCAATGTCAACTTTCTGTGCTTCCTGGACTCAATGGAGGGGCAGAAACTGGACAACTTTCTGGCCCGCTCTTCATTTCTCTGTTGCTCAAAGGAGATATTGGAGGGGGATCCTTTGAGTCCTATTTTGGCTGAGAGATCAGGTCACTTGTGACATTTGAATGGGACCGAATAATTTCCTCCCTGAGGGGCAGGTGCCCGTGAGATTTTTCTGGTGGGCAGAACCCCACTGACCTGCCCAGGGTGGGAAAGGAAAGGTCACATGTGCTCAGGGCTAGGCTTCCTTTTCCATCCTGATTCCCACCTTTATGCAGCCCTTTAGCCTGGGAAGCTAAAGAATTCCAGGGTCAAGGCCTGGGTCTGCCCCTCACTGGCTCTGTGACCTTGGCAATGTCCCTGTCCTTCTCTTGACCTTAGTTACGCTTTGTCTCAAATGAGGAGGTTGGATAAAATGACCTCTGAGGTCTCTTGTAGCCCCCCATCCTATTGACACCTACAAGGACATTCAGATTTGAACACACATCCCCTCTTAATATTAGAAAACTGGCCCCCAACCCTAGCTGAGGCATCTCTGCTGGTCTAATACTTTCACTCGGGGTAGCCCCCAATCAGCAAGTTCTGCCCTTATACTAACCCGAAAGACTGGAATAAGACCCATGGCTCTTCCTGAACGTGCCTCCTAAAGCAGATGTCTCGCCCCCCCCCCCCCGCCCCATCTCACAGGCGCTGGCACATTTCACAGATCAGCAGGCTAGAAAATCAAAGAGGTGTGGAGACCACTTGGGGACCTTTCTCTTCCAGGGGCAGAAGTTCAGGGGTCTGACTTACGTTTCTTATGATTTCGGGCCCCTTGTCTCCCATGCTCAGGAGACTGGACTTCAGGTGAGTTTTAGGCAGGTTCACTAGCACATCTCACCTCTCAGCCATCTAATCCCTGCTAGTGGGGTCCTCAGGAAGCCACTAAACAAGTGCAGCAGAGTCTGAGCAAGGGGGATCCCCTGCTGAGTGCCCGTGGCCGGTAACATCAGCTCAGACTTTGGGGAGGCAGGAGTCTCCCAAACCCACGGCTGCCCCTCCCTCCGCTGGCCCCCACCAGCCATCCCACTCGCTCCTCTCGCTGCAGTCACCATCCCTCTCCCATGGTCTCTCTCTAGCTCATTTTCCCCTCACCCCTCCCTCTTCTGCTCATTTTCTCTTCTCCCAAAGACCTTCTCCAGCTCCTTCCCAACCAGCCCCTGCCCCACCACTACAGGTGTATGGAGCTGCCAGCCAGGGGTCCATACTGTGACCATTCTGGAAGGGGGAACAGAGGGAAGGAGGGGACCCCAGGGACCAGAATGATGCCCACAACCCCCTGCTGCCTTTCCAGACCTCCCTCTGTCCTTACATCAAAACCCCCGGGATTTGTGTATTCTTATCCATGGAGGCCCAAATATTTCCTCTGTATATTCATAAGGGAGGAATCTTTCATTCTCTCTATTCCTCTTTATGAGTATTGAATGAGTCTCTTAATAATCCTAAAAAATATGGGATTTTATGCATATATATTATATACATAGGATACTCTCTCTCACACACACATACAATTCTTTTTTTCTGGACTTAGAGAGCATTTTCCATCATGAGTCCTTTGGAACTATATTGGACCATTGGATTGTTGAGAAGAGTCAAGTTTATCACAGTTGATCAACACAAAATGTTGAGAAACCAAGTATTCTTACAGGAATATAGAAAGACTATTTAAGTGCTCATATATGCAAACATGTAGAGAGAATACAAGAATAATCATAGATATGAGACAAGAGATCATATAGGATATTTATATGCACTTCGTCCACCATTACTCATATGTATGTTTCCAAAGAGAAAAAGAGGGAAGCCAAATATATTGATGAATACAGAAAAAGGACAGATGATTAATGAAATATGAGCAACAAGGAAGAATGGAAGAGTGTTCATACATACGAATACATATAGGTAATATAACAATACTCACATGCATGAATACAATGAGAGAAGAGGTGATTATTCCTACTTGTCAAAATACATGTGTAAGATCAGAATGTTCACCTATGAGCAGATAAATCCATGAGATTTTCCATAGGAATTAAGGTGCTCAGCCTGTTTGCCTTTGCCTGATGTCTCCTCTACCGTATTTGGCTTGTCCAAGGTCCACTTCTCACCCTAGCTCAGGATATCGCTGAGGGCAGGAAACAGGCACGGTGCCTGGGATAACTCCTCCTAGGCCCAGGAAAGTGCACAAGCAGGGCTGTGAGCAGAGCAGATGGGACTCATCCCCCTTTGGAACCAAAGGAAGAAGCTCATTCAGGGAAGGCCCAGGCCCAGGCACACCCTGCTAACTGTGTGTCCCAGGCTGGCCCCACCCCACAGTCACAACTGAAGACTCCCCAAAGCCCTGGTTCTAGGGGAAGCTGCCCCCCAGCGTATGGATCACAGCTTCCCAGGGACTTTCAGCCCATGAAGCTTGGCTGTCAGAAGAGGGAGAGGCTAACAAGGAAGCCAGCTGGTCTGGAAGGCAAGAGAGATCCTGGCTTAAGGCCTGAGTCTGCCCCTCACTGGCTCTGTGACCTTGGCCTTGTCTCTGCCTCCTCTTGACCTCAGCTACCCTTTTTCTCTAAGTGAGGATCTTGGACCAGATGACCCCTGAGGGCTCTGGTAGACCTCCCTTCCCCCCAAAGCTACAGGCTTATTCAGATTCCACCCCCACATGCCTTGCCTACCCAACCACCCCCTCAGGCTGAAAAAACCCTGCTTCCTTAATGTTGCTCTTCGGGGTCTGCCCCCAGGCAGGAAGATCCCCTGTTCATCTCACTCTAAAGGCCAATTGAGGCTCAAAGTATCCCCACCACACACAGGTCAAGTCACTCTCAGAGCCCATGGAGGTAGTGGGTAAAGGTCCATTAGTGACCACGTGAGGATCATTTCTCTCCCTTTTGTGGACAGTCCTGGCATCTGGCATATTATTTGCTGGCTGCTTTTGGTGGATTCTCAGGGCCCTGAGCCTCAGGTGACCATTGGATACATTCATCATCCCCCAGGTTTCTCTTATTCCTCTGACAGCGACTCACAGTCCTCACGTGTAGTGAGGGAGCCCAAAGTCAAGCAGATCAAAAATCTGGGCAAGTTGGACCCCCCCCCCCCCCCGCCCCCTGCCTTTTGTGAGAGCTGATAGCAAGGAACATAAGTATGCATTTGTGTGCATTAAAAGTTCCCTACTTGGCAACCCCGCCTCATCCTCCACTAAGCCCTGGATTCGCTCCCATACTCCTCCTCTCTCTGATACACCTCCTGGGATTCACTCACCAACATAAGCCCCCAAGGGGCCCAAACCTCCAGAGGGTTTATCTAACTGTATCTACCATTCCCAGAGCCAGGCAAGGAGGAAGGGAAGAAGAAGAAGAAGAAGGGAGCAGGATAAATACAGTCATCCATCCCTCTCTCCTAAAAATACCAGACTGAATAAAAACAACTGTCTCTGACTATTGCTGTATGTTCTCTTTAGATTCCTATAAATGTGTACTAATATTCTCTATTCTGTTTTATGAGGACTCATTTATTCTCCATGTAATCACATGTGGAAATGATTCAACTTAATTGTACGCTATTATGCATGGTTCATATATATCGAGATAGAGAGAATGCATGAATATAGAGAGACTATATCAGAGCTCATCATAGGAACATAGTGAATAGTCTCATATAGAAATACCCATGTTCTCTATACATTCAAATACTGATATAGTCACAAATTTCAATATGTACAGTCTGTGAGCACAAAGGGCGAAATTATGACAGAGGAATGAGTCTTTATGGCCATAAGTGGTACATTTTAAGCCATATAATGCTATCTATCCCTTTCTTGAGGTATCTGTGTGGCACAGTCAACAGTGTACTGGCCCTGGAGTCTGGAAGCCTCTTCTTACTCAATTGAAATCTGGCCTCAGACATTTACTTTGTGACCCTGGGCAAGTCACTTCACACTGTTGGCCTCAGTTCCTCATGTGTAGAAGGAGCTGGAGAAGGAAATGGCAAACTATTCCACTATCTTGGCAAAAAACCCACCAGGAAATTGTGTCACAAAGACTTAGACACTATTGAAACACAACAAAAAGCCAAATACTTTCATTATCCCTTTGTTGTTGTTGTTCAGTGGAGTGTGACTCTTCATGAGCCCATTTGGGATTTTCTTGGCTAAGATCCTGGTCTGGTTTACCATTTCCTTCTCCAGTTCATTTGACATATGAGGAACTGAGGCAATCTAGGTGAAAGCTCTTTCCCAGAGTCACACAGGGAGCAAGGTGCTGAGTCTGGGTTTGAACTCAAGTCTTCCTGATTCCAGACACTTTATCTACTACCCCACCTAGCTACCCTGCATGTTTATGCATATAGGTACAAATGTGTATATATATATATATAAGTACATGCATGTCAGATATATAGATTATTACAAATATCAACATGTCTATCATGCATTTCGATATACCTGCGTATTGTGTCTATAAGATTGGCAGCAGCCCTGGAGGGTTTCAGAAATGGTTGAATGAATTGTCCTGAGGGAGTCAAAGGCATGTATTAAGTTTCAACTATGGCCTGGCACATAGTAGTTGCTTTATGAATGTGATCATTGACCACTACAAGCCACCCATTGTGCTACCAACATGATCTCCTGTACTTCACACAATGGTGCTGTGTGGTGCTATTATAATCCCCATTTTTCAGTTAAGGAAACTGAGGCAGTGTCTTGCCTAGGAGCTCACAGAGCTGGTAAATGTGCGAAACTGGATTTGAACTCTAGGCTTTCTGAATTTAGGCTCTGTTCTCTATCCACTGTGCTTCCTGGCTGCCTAATGGCACCTGACTGTAACCGAATATGACTGGGCTATAAGCAATGACAAATACGAAGATTTCCAGGAACCTTGGGAGCACTTACAGAAATGAATTCAGAATAAACTGAGCAAAAGTAGCAACACCTCATGCAGGCTGACTGCAACCACCTAAATGAAAATGGAAAATGCTACATGAAATGATTGTATTAGGAGTGTGTGTATATGTGTGTGTGTGTGTGTGTGTGTGTGAGAGAGAGAGAGAGAGAGAGACACAGAGAGACAGACACAGAGACAGAGACATGCAGAGAAAATGTGTGTCCTTTCCTAAATGCATACCCCCTTTTCAATCATTATTAATAAGGGGGCATAGGGAGAGTTCCAAGGGTTTTTATCTAGGACTCATCTTTCTCCCAACCATCTGAATCCTCTGGGAGCCACCATTGAGAGAGGACTGAGCCTGGGCAAGTTGGACCCCCCACTGAGCTCCCATGGCAGGTGACTTTAGCTCAGACCTTGGGGAGGCAGGAGTCTTCCAACCACCAACACCACCCCTCCCTCCGCTGGCCCTTCCGAGCCATCCCACTCACTCCTTCTTGTAGTCAGCATGACTCTGACACGTTCTCTCTGACTCATTTCCCCTCCCCCACTCCCTCTCCTGCTCATTTTCTCTTCCCTCAAAGAACTTCTCAGGCTCAGTTTCCCATCCCCCTTGAAGCCTCTACAAGTGGAAGAAGCTACCAGCGGGGTTCCTGAGTTTGCCCATTCCAGGAGCCCTGACTGAGAGAGGGAGGGGACTGCAGGGACCAGGACTGATGCCCAGAGACCCCCTGCTGTTTGTGTAGAAAGCCCTCTGCCCCGCTTTAAAAGCTCTGGGCTTCGTGTATTTTTATCCATGACTGCCCAAATATTTCCCATGTAGATTCATGTAGGGGAGGCATCTTCCATTCTCTCTCTCTATTCCTCTTTATGAGAACTGAATGACTCTCTTCATAATCCTAAACAATGTAGGATTTTGTGTGTGTGTGTGTGTGTGTGTGTATGTATGTATGTATATACAGACAGGCACAGGATTATATAATCTATAGTGAGCAAAAATCTCGCATATTTTATTTATATATGTTCTCTGTGTTCATCTGTGAGTACATTACATACATACATATACACTTATATACATATATATGGCTACAGTGTCTCTCTCCCATAAAGTATAAATAAATCATATTTGTGTGAGTCAGTATATAGAGAATGCATGACATCTCCTACATATGAAAACAGAGAATATACCTATATCTATATATAAGTACTCAGATTCTCCCTCTCCTTTTGTATATGCAAGTACTCATTGAGGATTTCTATGAAGTCATTAACAGGGTTCTCACTTTCTAGCTCCTCATAAAGGTGGAAACCAAACTTTGATCACAGAGAACCTCTTCTCTGCTTAAGAGCATCACCCCCATTACCCCCAGAAGTGCTTGGCCTATTGATCAGCTCTTCTTACTATAATAGGTTTCCCAGAACCATCTACACCAGAACTACAGCATGGCACATGGGTTGGCCAGAATGTGGCTGGGTGGTTCATCCAAAAGACATCTGGGGTTTAAATGAAATGCAACCTCAGTAAAAGTCAACAGGATGACATCACCCTTCACAAGTGCACACATATAAAGACACATATAGAGAGAGATAGAGACAGAAAGAGAGAGAGAGACATAAAGACACAGACAGACAGACACAGAGAGAGGAAATGGATGCCATACCCTAAAGTTTGGCCTGTCTTAATAGATGTATTGCCTAACAGTGAGAAGATGAACCTGCCACTGTAGCTGCCCTGCTCAGACCCCATCTGTGAGAACCTGGTCCATTCCTGTTGCTCCATTACCAGGACAAACAATAGAGTCTAGAGCAGCAGCACCTGGATGATCAGGAGACTCCAGTTCCTGCCCCTTGAGGGCCCTGGAAGGACCTGGTGATGGTGACGCTGGTGACAAAACTCCAGGAGGGTCATTCCATCAGTCTGCCAGGGCCTGACAAGGTCTCCTGGGGAAGAGGGCTGAGTGCTGGGCCACAGCCTGCCTCCAAACCACCCCTCAAACTGACCCATCAGTCTGTTCTTTGTCTAAATAAGGAGAAGCCTCTGCTTCTACCTGCACCCTGAGTGCCTCAGCTCTCACTCGGGAGCTTACCTCTTCATCTGCACACATGCTGGGGTCCAGCCAGAGGGGCTTCTTGCTTGTCCCTCCTAGCATTTCCTCTCTGGTCCCATCTATCCCCAGGGTGGGAAGAGACTCCTGCCCTTCAATGGTGAACTCCTCTATGAGGCCTTTCCTGCCCCCTCCTCCAGTGACCCTGCACTCACTTGGTCACTACCCATATGGCCTTGATGTCTCCTCCAGTCTCCCCCCAACTTAGACTGTAAGCTCCTTGAGGTCAGGGACATTTCAATCTTGTCTTTGCATCCCTACTCACTTCTGATCGATTGGTCCCAACAGGGACATCACTGGTCCCTTGTGCCCACATTCAGTCCTTTAAAAATCAGAGGACACACTACAAGCAGGTGACACAACACTGCACTGACTTGGGAATCTGGATCCCCCCCCCCATCCAGTGCTCACCTCCTCCCTCCACAGGCAAATGTGTGCAACCTGTGGACTTAGGGAGAGAATTGATGTGCATTCTGCACTGAAAGCAGGCTGCTCCTCGAGCCCCTCAGGTAGGAAAAAGCCTGGTCACAAACAGTTAAATGGAAAGATTAAGAAGCACAAGAAATATGGAAAGCTCTAGACAGTGGAATAGAAGGAGTTTGAAGTCTGGCTCAAGTTTCCTCCATCACTCAATCAATCAAACAAACAAACCAAGTGCTGGGGGAAAACTAGGGAAAACTTGGAGGGGGGAAGAGGCAAAAGACAGTTACTGCCTGCTCATAAGGAGCTGACAGTCTAATGGAGCAAACAACATGCAAACCAATGTATAAAAAGCAAGCTATACACAGGATCTAGAGGAAATAATGAACAGAGGGAAGGCACTGGAATTGTTAGGGATTGTTTACTGGAAAATGTGGGACATTATCAGTAGCTGCTGAAAAGCAAGGTTGTCTGTGCCTCACCTGTAAGACCCGTGTACATGACAGAAAGCTCACATTTCACGTTTCTCTCTGCTTTCCACAGAGAAGTGAGCCACCAGAGGCCACATACCCCCTCGACCTGCATGGATTCCTGAAGGAGCCACAGCTTCCTGTGACCCTTGAAAACCTGGGGGAAGCACAGGCTGTGATCAGTCCTGAGGCATGAAGAGCGCGAAGTATAAAGGACATGCCATGTGCTGCTTTGAAGCCCTTGGAAGTTTGGTCTCAGGAATGCTGCTACAGGTGCCAGCCAACCCAAGCCAAACAAAGGAAAAACAACAGCCTCTCAGCTCTGCTTCCAGGCTGATCCTGAAGCCAGCATCTAGAGAAGAAAATATTGTAGACAAGGAGTCTGGCATCCCTCCCTCCAGCACCAGCACCTGTCAGTGCCCTGACACCAGTAAGCCATGGCCCATAGGAGAGATAGGGAAGCATGGGCCAGATGGGTGAGTTAATCAGGATCACCTTGACCACCTCCTCCATTCAGAACCAGGTGGACATAGCCCAGAACTCTGCACCCAATGCCCCCCCAATAGAAAAACCTCCCATACACTCCTGCATCTATCCTGCCCCTGCAGCCATCATAAAGTGATGCCCCTCCTACAGAGAAGGGGCTCACCCTCCCTGCCTGCCTCCACCCACACTGACTTCCAACCATGGGCAGGGAAGCCCAAGAGTCCCAGGAGTGGAAGTGTGCCCCTCTCTACCAGCCCCTGACCCAATGCCACTGTAGGTGCTTCCCACCCCTCCCCTCCAGCAGCCATTGGGACTAAAGGTGGTGAGAAAAGAAACTTCTTGCCAACAAATCCCTGTCCCTATGAATTGGCTCAACATCAGGAGTGAATAAGGATTCCCTCAAGGAAATACCAGCTCCTGGGATTTTCAGCATCATCTCTATGCGGAGGAACCTCAGATGTGTTTTCCCAGCCCTGCACTCTCCCCTGACCTTCAGTCCTGAATCTCCAGCTCCCTATCGGACGTCCCCAAGAGGATGTCCCTTAGACATCTGAAACTCAACATGTGCCCAACACTGCACTTCTGATCTCCCCCCAGCCCTCCCCTCTGCTGACATTCCCTATGAGGACTGAGTGTGCCACCATCCTGCCAGTCACCCAGGCTTCCGACCTAGGTGTCGTCCTGCACCCCTCATTCTCTCCCTCCTGCGCCCCATATCTGATCCCTGCCAGGACCTGTCAGGTCTACCTTCCCCCATCTCTCTCCTCTGATACTGCTATGACCTTGGTGCCACATCCTCCACTCCTCATGCCTCAGCTATTGCAATGGCTGATCTCACAGCCTCCACTTTCTCCTCACTCCAGTCTCTCCTCTACTCAGTTATGAGAGTGATCTTCCTAAAGGGCCGGTCTCACCAAGTCACCCCAGCTCCACCTCAGTCAGCCAGCACCACTGGCTCTCTATTGTTACTAGGACCAAATATCAGATAAGTAAGAAGATAGAGAGGAGAGGTTGGGGGCAGGTGGAGCCGCCTGATTTGTCAGGGCAGGACCAGGATTCTCATTCCTTCATCTCTCCAGTGGCTTTTCATACTTTCTCTCCTCCTAAATCCCTTTGTTCTGTTCTTACTGGTGACAAGCTGAGGAAATGTTAGAGTCCTGGGAGGTTCCACCCAAAGGGGAAAATGATCCTGTGGTGTAGATCCCTGCTAGAGTTATGAACTAGACCCTCCAGGTCACCCAGCAGGGAGAGATCTGAGGAGGGACAGGCCTGGGGCACAGAGGGGCATCCAGGGAAATGTCAGCTCCTTCAGTGGCTCCTGGATTCAATGGAGGGGCAGACACTTGCCCACTTTCAGCCCCCCTCTTCATTCGTCTCTCAACCAAAAGAGAAAAAGGGGAGTCCTTCATGTTCTGTTTTGCTGTAGGGTTGGAGTCACTTGTGAGATTTGAATGGGAATGAATAAAATCCTCCTTGAGCTGCAGATTCCCATGAGGCTTCCCTTGGGGGCAGAACCCCACTGAGCTTCTCAGGGTGGGAAAGAAAGGTCACATGTGCTCCGGTCAAGGTTTCCTTTTCCATTCTGATTCCCACCTTTATGTAGCCCTCTCGGTAGGCAAGCAAAAGAATCCCAAGGCCATGACCTGGGTCTGCCCCTCACTGGCTCTGTGACCTTGGCCATGTCCCTGACCTTTTCTTGACCTCAGTTACTCTTTGTTTCAAATGAGACTGGCTTCCAGCTTCCTGGCCTCCCTATGAGAAGTAAATAATGACCTATCAACTGAAAGCCTGACTTAAAGTCCAGCTGTGATGTGGGAGCAAATATATGTCTTTCGTCTATATAAAGCAGCTGGATTGGTAATAGTGGGTAATAAACGATGTCAACTGTCACCATACTTGTGTGTTTGCGCCTTGCCCTGTGACTAAGGAGATATAGGGCAGTTTTAAATCAGTCATTCCCAATGTTTGGACTTGATGTTAACTGTCCTTTATTGAAAAGCAGCTCTTCAAGTTTTGAACTTGAAATCATGGTTTGAATTTATAAAGGGATTTAGGGTGTAGACTCGTGGGCTTCTCTTAATTGGGGAAAGAAATTTACCTATCATGATCATATTTCTAGGCAAAAACAAGAGTGCAGTGAACATTTAATGTGAGGCAACAGACGCCTTGTTATTTTTGGAAAACAAGCCAAAATCCTTTCTATTTCCCTGTGGCTGGGATAAAGGACTGGGTGAACATCAGTCACTTGTAATGGAACAGCAAACTCTACTACCAAAGGGAATGTGAGCCTTTGGAGATAGCCAGATGTGTGATAGGAGCCTTTCCTTGACTGGGTGAGTTAAAGTTTGGATGAAGAAGGGGGTGCTAGTCCACTAGGCGGTCTTGGAATGAAAGGGACTCACTGTGGTTAATGATGACACACAGGGAAGAACTGAGATTTCTCAGGCAGAGAACGTTGCCCTATGACCTGCCCCATCCCTTAGGAGTTACTGACTTTTGTAGAAGAGATATGGCTGATTTTCTGGGAACACCTATTCTTTCTCAGTTGCTCCATGGTCAGGAACTGCATAAGGGCATTGCCTTAGTTATACACATATGGACAGACGAAAGTATTGTTTGTTAGGATAATGTACCATAATGCTTCATAGAGATACTGTCATCTTTATTCAGTATTTGGCATGTTGTGGACACTTTTCAAAATATATTGAGACGCTGAAAAAAACTGACAAAATTGGTCTGGCCTCAAATAGGAGACTCCTTCTAAAATAGGGTAAGGTTGTCAATGACCTAGAGAAAAGAGAGCCATGTAAATGTATCTAAATGTTATCTGGGACTCATCTTTCTCCCAACCCTCGGGGTCCTCAGGGAGCCACCAGTGAAGGGGAACTGAGCCTGGGCAAAGTGGACCCCCCCCCCCCCGCTGAACGCCTGTGGCCGGTGACGTCACCTCAGATGTTGGGGAGGCGGGAGTCTCCCAACCCCCCCACGCCGCCGCCCCTCCCTCCGCTGCCCCGACCAGACAGCCCACTCACTGCTCTTCCAGCAGTCAGCATCCCTGTACCATGTTCTCTCTCTGACTCATTTTCTCCTGCCCCACACCCTCTCCTGCTCATTTCCCTTTCTTTCAAACACCTCTTCAGGCTCATTCTCCCCTCCCCCACACCCTCTCCTGCTCATTTTCTCTTCTCCCAAACACTTTCTCAGGGTCATTTCCCCTCCCCCCACCGCCGCTTACAGGTGGTTGGAGCAGCCATTGGGGAGTCCTGCCTCTGGCGGGGACAGAGGGAGGGAGTGGACACCAGGGAACAGAACTGGTGCCCAGAGACCCCCTGCTGTCTGTCCAGACCTCCCTCTGTCCCCCTCTTCAAAACCCCTGGGCTTTGTGTATTATCCAGGAGTGCTAAAATATTTCCTCTGTATATTCATGTGAAGTAGTAATTTTTCATTCTCTCTCTATATAAACTTTTTATACTCTGTATACTCTTTATGAGTATTGAATGACTCTATAATCCTAAAAATATAGGATTTTATGTATGCATGCATACATACACATACATAGGGGTATATAATCCTATATAGAACAAAACCACCTATATTTCATTTATATATATTCTCAGTATTCATCTATGAGTGCTTATATGGCTAGAGAATCTCTGTCTTGTAAAGAACAAGTAAGTTATCGTGCAAATCAATCTATATCTAAATATATGAATATTTATATATAATCGTATATGGAACAAAGATCTCCTATATTTAATTTATATATATTCTTTTTTCATCTATGAATGCTATTCTATATGGCTACAATGTTGCCTAAAACAGAAATAATTCCTATTTCTGTAAATTAATGTATAGAATATGTATGACATACATATACATGTATACATGTATGTATGTATGTATGTGTATATATATATATATATAAAGACAGAGAATATACACAGAGATATATATTTATACTCAGGCTCTTTCTCTTCAGTCCTATTTCCATGTACTCATTTATGCTTTCTATAAGGTCATTTATATGACATACATTTTATCTCCTCATAAACATTAGTAATCATTCTCTCTTTTCCTACCTATATGACACATTCATTCTCTATTCATCTGTAGGAGTATCCCTATTATCTCTTTTCATTTATATCTTTCTGTGAGTGTACAAGTATTTTCTCTCCCTATTTTAACCTATGAGTTCTCTTATACCTTCCCTATAGACCTGAAAGTATTCTGCTTCTCTAACTCCTCCTAGGCCCAGGAAAATGCACAAGCAGGGCTGTGAGCAGAGCAGATGGGGCTCATCCCCCTTTGGAACCAAAGGAAGAAGCTCATTCAGGGAAGGCCCAGGCCCAGGCACACCCTGCTAACTGTATGTCCCAGGCTGGCCCCACCCCACAGTCACAACTGAAGACTCCCCAAAGCCTTGGTTCTAGGGGAAGCTGCCCCCCAGCGTATGGATCACAGCTTCCCAGAGACTTTCAACCCATGAAGCTTGGCTGTCAGAAGAGGGAGAGGCTAACAAGGAAGCCAGCTGGTCTGGAAGGCAAGAGAGATCCTGGCTTAAGGCCTGAGTCTGCCCCTCACTGGCTCTGTGACCTTGGCCTTGTCTTTGCCTCCTCTTGACCTCAGCTACCCTTTTTCTCTAAGTGAGGATCTGGTAGCCCTCCCTTCCCCCCAAAGCTACAGGCTTATTCAGATTCCACCCCCAAATGCCTTGCCTACCCAACCACCCCCTCTGACTAAGAAAACCCTGCTCCCTTAATGTTGCTCTTTGGGGTCTGCCCCCAGCCAGGAAGATCCTCTGTTCATCTCACTGTAAAGGCCAAATGACGCCCGAGGTATTCCCACCACACACAGGTCAGGTCACCCTCAGAGCCCATGGAGGTGGTGGGTAAAGGTCCATTAAGTGACCACGTGAGGATCATTTCCCTCCCTTTTGTTGGGATCTGGCACGTTATTTGGTGGCTAGTTGTGGCTGCTGTTCAGGCCCCTGAGCTTCAGGTGACCACTGGGTACATTTCTCATTCCCCAGGCTTCTCTATCTCCTCAGATAGCGACTCTCAGTCCTCAGGTGTAGTGAGGAAGCCCAAAGCCAAACAGATGGACCCCCCAGTGAGAGCTGATGGTAAATAATATAGGTGTGAATTTTTGTGCATTCAAAGGTCTCCCACTGGGAAACCTGCCCCAACCACCCCCCCCCCAAGTGCTAGGTTAGTTCCCTTGCTCCTCCCCTGTTCCATACACCTTCTGGGATTCATTTTAGGCCCAACCTTTCTCCATGCTGGTCTAATACTTTCATTTGGGATAGCCCCCAATCAGCAAGTTCTGCCCTTAAACTATCCCTAAAGCCTGGAATCAGGCTGAATGTGCATCCCACAGGGGCTGCCACATCTAAGAGCTCAGCAAGGCAGAAAATCAAAGAGATGTGGACACCACTTGGGGACCATTTTCCTTCCAGGAGCAGAAATTCAGGAGTGTGGGACTTATGTTTTTTATGTTTCCTGGCCCCTTGTCTCCCATCCTCAGGAGCCTGGGCCTCAGGTGAGCTTTGGGCTGGTTCTTTAGCATATCTCACCTCTCTTCCATCCAATCCCCACTGACGGGTCCTCAGGAAGCCACTAGGGAAGTGCAGCAGAGGCTGAGCAAGGTGGACCCCCAGCTGAGTACAGATGGGCTGTGATATCAGCATTCAGTTTGGTGAGGCAGCAGTCTCCCAGGCCTCAAGACCCCCCCCCATGAGACATCCCACTCACTCCTTTCCCTGCAGTCAGCACCACTCTCCCTATGAGGAAAAGGAGGCCCCCTGCCACCTCTGTCCACCAGACCCACCAATAGCAGAAACAGATATTCTTGTGTTACCTAGTACATGGACTTTAGGTTAGAAAATTCTTTTCAACTGAGTATTTTCCCCTCAATTTTTGTGTCAAACGTTATGCTTCCATAGCCTGATGAGCAAGGTTAGCCCATCTCCTCTGAAGGTATGTGGACCTTAATATTGATTTTGTAACTACTTTCCAAGAAGACTTGAGCAGGTGTATGGTGAATGTAAATAATAGCCAATAGCTAACATTTTTTAGAATCTTTTGAGGTTTGCAAAGCACTTCACAAATCTGAGCTCATCCGATCCTCCCAGAAACCTCCGGAGATAGGTGCTCATCTCCTCCGGATTTTACAGTGGAGGAAAGTGAGGCAGACTGAGGCTCACACTTACTCAGGTTTACACAGGTAGGAAGCAAGTGTCTGAGGCTATATTTGACCTCGTCTTTCTAACTCCAGAGTGAATGCTCTATCTACCTGGCTGCATCTTAAAAAAGCAGATTATGACAATGACAAAAAGAAATGTGCCCAGGACAAACTGGCCAGCTGGCTGGAGTTTGGAGTGTGTGCAGACAGGATGGGGGACTTAGCCTGGGAAGGGAGTCTGCATCAAGAATGGGAAGGGCTCTAAAAGCCCAACGGAACCATTTCTATTTTATCTTGGAGTCTGAAACTCTTCAGGCAGGAGAATGACAGGGTCAGAGCTGTGCTTTAGGGATGAACACCATTCGGGGAGTGGTTTTAGGTTGCCTTGGTGAGGGCACAGAATGGATGCAGGAAGACCCCCATTCCTCAGTCTCCACCACCACCATTAACATCATCACCAGGAGGCCATGGCTATTGTCCCCAGTCTGTACTATGGGGGATCATGGTGTGAATGGGCAGAAGGTCATCTGTAAAAGATGTGGAGGAAGTGGGATCAAGAAGACTTGGCAACTCCATGGTTTCAGGGTGGGGGGGTCAGCCTAAGCCTGAGAGGTCAAGGAGAACTCCAAGACAGCAGATCCAAATCATGAATCTTCACCCACAGAAACTGAGAAGAAAGAATGAAGAAGCACCAAGAAGCAAAAGAAAGATATCTGGATCTAGACAGTAAAATGAAGAATTTGAAAAACCTCATGGAAATTTGGGATGAAATATCAACAATAGGTGACCTATCAGACACATGGATGGAGTCTTTCTTTACACTGCAAGTTATACTTTTTCAGGTTCCTATCTCAGTGTTCCTGGGCAAAAGGCCCTTAGACCACAAGAAAGTGTAATGGGGGAAAATGGGGTACGGGTTTGGTTAGGGGTTGTGGTTCTTAGGAATTCCTCTTTAAAGAATTACACCCTCTTGCACACAAAAGTAATTAGAATAAGGTGGTAGTTTATTTAGGAGCAAGGGAAGGGAACGGTGGGGGGAGGGAAACCATGAAAGAAATCCTTGGACTTTTCATGGGGAGATTGGCATAAAGCACATGGCTCAGAGGTACCAAATCTCCCCGAACAGGAGACTGGAAAGTACTTTTATAGAGGACTGATGGGGGTGGACCATCTGCCCGTGAAAAGTTCCTCTAGTGAGAGAGGACCATCCCCCACTGGTGGTAGCTGGGGGAATTGGGTGAGGAGTGGAGGACCATCCCCCACTGGGAATTGGGTGAGGGGTGGCTACAGATCCCTCTTCAGAATGCAAAGGCCGCAGCCACACCCAAATTTATCTCCCCAGGGTAAGGGAGACCAGAATGAAGGGTAGGAATCCCAAGCTAGCTCAGTCCGATTTGGTTCAATTTATCTCTCTAGGCGTTATCTGTCCTCTGGTTTAGTCTCTCAAGGAGAAGGTTCCTTGATGTGCCCCCAGAGAACTTCTGGGGTGCTCTGCACCCCATGACAAAAGAGACCCTTTCTATCACAGTACAGTCTGCAGAGCCTCTTTTGGGGGACAGGTGAGTCCTATCAGGAGAGAGACACTCTTTTAATTATATGTATTCATGGTGAGAGAATCCCCCTTAAGATGCCTTATGTAGTTGGCATCTGCTTGGACTGGGACCATGGAAAACTGCCTTGGACAGAATGCTCAGGATGGCCCATTCCTAGCAACACTGCCAATTCATGGTGATCACTCCACAATCCTTGAGCCTTCTTCCTCCAGGTCTACTCATTACTATTTTCCTATAGCCAGATCTGGGAAAAGAGATGAGGCAGTCATGTCTTTACAAGGAGAAGAAGATGAGGGTGCTCATGATTAAAATGAATCAGCAGCAGCAGGAGACGAATTAGAAGGAGTAGGAGAAGAAGAAAAATGAATCAAATAATGAACTTTTAATGGAATGTCATCCTGTGCTCTGCTCATTGGGAAGACTTTTTTGAACAGTTCCTACGGTATAGTTTTTTAAATCTCCCTCCTTTGAAGAAATAATATTTAGTGATTAAAAGTACTTCAAGTAGGGGCAGCTAGGTGGCGCAGTGGGTTCAAATCTGGCCTCAGACACTTAACACTTACTAGCTGTGTGACCCTGGGCAAGTCACTTAACCCCAATTGCCTCACACACAAAAAAAGAAAAAAAAGTACTTCAAGGATTTAGAGTCAAGATGACAGAGTTGTAGCAGGAAGTACAACAAATCACCCCCACCAGGTGTCTTCCTCAAAGACCTAGAAAACAGACCAGACCAAATTCTGACCAGGAAATCAAGCCAAATGCCCCAGCACCGCAGCTGAGGGACAATGACAAAGATATGTCTGGACACTGTGGAAGGGGACTTTTCCAGGAGTTTAGAATCTCATTTCTGCTATTCTTATAATCCAGAAGAGTTGGCAGAGATGGGAAGAAGAGGAGGGTTGGGGAGGAGAAGGAAAGGGGTGGAGGGAGAGGTGACCAACTCTTCCACATGGGTTGTCTTTAAAGTTATGAACTCCCTTTTTTCTCCCGGGCAATGAGGGTTAAGTGACTTGCCCAGGGTCACACAGCTAATAAGTGTCAAGTATCTGAGTCCGGATCTGAACTCAGGTCCTCCTGAATCCAGGGCCAACGCTTTATCCACTGTACCACCTAGCTACCCCCTGTCTTTGTTTTTGTTTTTTGTTTTGTTTTTGCGGGGAAATAAGGGTTAAGTGACTTGCCCAGAGTGACACAGCTAGTGTCAAGTGTCTGAGGCCGGATACCCCCTGTCTTTGAAGTCATGAAGGAACCTGAGCAGACCTAGTAAGGGTGGCTGGGGAGAGAGGGGTAGGCCACCTGTGGTCCTGTGACCCTCTTTGAACAAACAGTGACTGTGGATCCAGGCCTGGCTCCACCAGACCTGCAGTCTGTGAGAAAGGAAGAAAATAGCCCCAGGATGCACTTCAGTAGCATCTACCTGGGACTGATTTCCAGCAATTGTATTCAATTTTGGATTAACTCTTAAAACGTTTCTGTTGTCTTTATGGTTACCTTTTGTTTCTCCATCAGTTTCATTCCTGAATATTTCCTCCCACTTCTTTCCAACAAGTCATTCTACAAAACAGAGATTTTAAAAAGACCAAAAAAAAAACTAATAAAAGAACACACAGTTCAGTCCATTTCATACAGCTCTTGAGCTCTCCTCCCTGTAATGTATTTAACCTGTACTATTGGGTCTCTTCAGCTCATTCTCCAGATCAAACATGCTAAGAGACCAAGGAGCATCTTTTCACCACTTTGGTCCCACTGCCCAGGATGGAGCTTCCTAGAATGAGAGGTACTTAATCAATGTCTACTGAAGCCCATTCATTCAGGAAGACAATTTGGTATTAAGCCTAAAACTGACTTAAAATGAGAATGTTCTTATACCTTATATATTGCTGAGAATATCCTGAAAAGATCCCATAAATAGGTCCAGATACTCCATGTCCCAAAAGTTACAGTGCAGATTTAAGTTCTTAAACCTCGAAGAATTTAAAGTTTAAGGTAGTTATCAAAATATTGACGGCAACACGATGTGGTCCCAAAGAACCTGGAACAAAATAGAGTTTTCTTGGTTTCAGAAATGGATGAATGAATTGTTCAGAGTCAGGGGAAAAGCAAATATCAACTTTCATTTATGGCCTGGCACATAGTAGGTGCTTAATGAATGATGATCATTGACTACTAAAAGCCACCCATTGTGCTAAGTGCTCTACCAACATGATTTCCTGTACTTCACACAATAGCACTGTGTGGTGCTATTTTAACCCCTATTTTTCAGTTAAGGAAACTGAGGCAGGCAGAAATGAAGTGACTTGCCTAGGATCTCACAGAGCTGGGAAATGTGTGAGACTGGATTTGAACTCTGGGCTTTCTGACTTCAGGCTCAGTGCCCTATCCCTGTGCCACCTGGCTGCCCAAGGGCACCTGACTGTAATAGAATATTATTGGGCTATAAGCAATGACAAACATGAAGATTTCAGGGAACCTTGGAGGACTTACAGAAATGAATTCAGAATAAACTGAGCAAAAGCAGTAACACCTCATGCAGGGTGACTGCAGAAACCTAAATGGAAAAGAAAAATGCTGTAAGAAATGATGGTATTAGGAGAGAGTGTTTGTGTGTGTGTGTGTGGGGGGGGGGAGTGAGAGCGAAAGAGAGAGAGAGAGAGAGAGAAACAGAAAAATTGTGTCCTTTTTTTAATGCACACCCTCTTTTCCATCATTAATAATACGAGGGAATGAGGCAGCTCCGAAGGGTTTTTTCCTAGGACTCATCTTCCTCTCAACCCTCGGGGTCCTCAGGGTGCCACCAGTGAAGGGGGGGATGAGCCTTGGCAATGTGGACCCCCTGCTGAGCGCCAGTGGCTGGTGACGTCATCTCAGTCGTTGGAGAGGCAGGAGGGAGAAGCCCCGCCCTCTGCCGGCCCCCACCATCCATCCCACTCCCTCCCCTTCCCGAAGTCAGCTTCCCTTCCTCCAACACTGGCTCAGGCTCTTTTTTCCCCTCCCCCACTCCCTCTCCTGCTCATTCTCTCTTCTCTCAAATATTTTTACTGGCTCGTTTCCCCTCCCCCACCACAGCTACATGTGGCTCCAGCTGCCAGCGGGGGGCGGGGTGGTGAGTTGCGGGGGGGGGCAGTGGGGACGGGAAGAAAATTCTGCCTGTGGCCATTTCGAGAACTGGGACGGAGGGAGGGAGTGGACACCAGGGACCAGGACGGATGCCCAGAGACCCTCTGCTGTCTGTCCAGACCTCCCTCTGTCCCCCCCTTCAAAATCCCTGGGCTTTGTGTATTCTTATCCATGAGTGCTCAAATATTTCCTCTGTATATGAATGTAGGGGAGGAATCTTCCATTCTCTCTATTCCTCTTTATGAGAACTGAATGACTCTTTATAATCCTAAAAAAAATATAGGATTTATACATTCATACATAAATACATACATATATAACATACATCAGGCTATGTAATCCTATATAGAACAAAAACTCCTATTTTTCATTTATATAACATCTCAATATTCTTCTATGAGTACAATTATATATAGTTACAGAGTCTGTCTTGAAAGGTACAAATAAGTCATATTTGTGCATCAATATATAGAGAACATATATAATCCTATATAGAGCAAAGATCTCCTATATTTAATTTATATATATTCTGTCTTCATTTATGAAGACTCTTGTCTATGTCTATAAAGTATCCTAAAATAGAAATGATTCCTATTTATGTAAATGAATGTATGACATCTCATATTTCCTACATATGAGAATATGTAGGAATATACAGAGGCTATACACACACAGATACATATATATTTGTACTCAGGTTGTTTTTCTGCATTCCTATTTCCATGTACTCATTTATGCTTTCTATAAGGTCATTTATATGACGTACCCATTTTATCTCCTCATAAACGTTAGTGATCGCTCTCTCTCTTTTCCTACCTATATGACGTATTCATTCTCTATTTATCTATAGGAGTATCCCTATTATCTCTTTTCTTTTATATCTTTCTGTGTGTGTACACTTACATTCTCTCCCTATTTTAGCCTATAAGAGTTCCCTTATACCATCTCTATGTACCTGAAAGGATTCTCCTGCTTCTCTCCAACTGAGAGAATGTATGAAAACTCCTGTGTCTGTACAGAGTGAATCTATCAATACTCACATATAGGAATATGGACAGAGAATGAGGGTACCTGTATGTATAGGAATAGGGACTAAATGAGTCCTCAGAAACACAATATTTTTATAGAAAAATAGAAAGACGAAGTGCTTATATATAAGCATATATAGAGAGAATAGAAGAATAATCATAGATATCAGTCAAGAGACCATATAGTGTATGTATATATATATATATATATTTGCATTAACTGAATACACCATATTATATGTTTTTATAGAGACAAAGGGGAAACCCACATATATTGATGAATATAGAAAAATGATAGATGAATACTGAAATATGAAGAACAAGTAAGAATGGAGGAATATCCATACATATGAATACATGAAGCAAGCATGCCAATACTTAGATGTATGGATATAGTGAGAGAAGAGGTGATTACTCCTACATGTCAAAATATGCCTGGAAGATCAGAATCCTCATCTCTGACCTGATATGTCCAGATCTTCCACCATCTTTTCCATGAGATTTCCTTTAGGAATTAAGGTTCCTAACCGGTTTTGCCTTTGTTTGCCCAAACTCTTCTCTTTACAACTCAATCAGATGTTTCTGAAGACAATCTGGAGATCCTCTTTCATCTCCTCACAATGGTCACTAATAGATAAGGATTAAAATATTTTATGAAATTATACTACTGCTGATGCACAAGTGTGGATATATATACTTGTAGGAGGGTGTGGGTTTCTGTGTGAGCACGTGTGTCTGTGTGTGTCTGTGTCTTAACTTCCATGCCACCCTGTGTTCCTTCATTGTTGACACATTGATATAGATCAGTCTGGAGGGTGTTTGATGCAGGCCACATCTTTCTATGTTGTGCTTTCCTTTGGATTTCTATCAATCAGGGAGGACCTGCTGAGGAAGTGTTTATACCTCTCCTGGTGAACTTGCTCTCATATTTCAGGACTCATTTTGATAAACAACTGGATTCTTCTGCTTCTCGCCTCTTTAGGCAATTTGAAGCAAGAGATAATGTTCCTGATAAATGCAACTGAGGCTGCTTTCTGCAGGATGGGGGAGAAGCCCTCTTTCCCTGGTGGGCAGAGTCCCATTGACCTGCCCATGATGGGAAGGGAAAGGGCACAGGACCCCTGGTCAAGGGGTTACTTGGGCTTCCTTTCCCACCCTGATTCCCAGAGCACCTTCTGTAGCCCAAGAAGGTCCCTTTGCACAGCTGACAATTCCCCCCTCTTTTCTGTGAATATTCCTTCCCATCACTGAAAGCCCAACTACCCCTACAACCCACCTCCAACAAGCAGGTCTTGCTCCCTGCCTCTCCAGGTCTGGCCTCCTTGGGCCAAGGTTTTGCCACTGCTACCATGTTGGGCATGTCCAGGGGACACCTTTTCCCTATGTCAAGATATCTCCGAGGGATGATGACTGCAGGGAAGGGGTGAGTGGGATGGCTGGTGGAGGAAGGGGCATTGTTAGAGATAGGGAGACTCCTGCCTTACATAGATGGGTGCTTATGTCAGTGGCCATTGGAGCTCAGCTGGGGGCCCACCTTGCCCAGACTCAGCTCCCCTTGGCTGGTGGCTCTGTTCATATAGGTGTATAGGTGTAGTCACACTCTATATTCTATATATATCATTTTAATATATACATACACATATGTATGTGTGTATATATGCATGTACATATACATATATACACACATACACACGCACACACACACACACACACACACACACATATATATCCTAGACCCTCTCTATATACCTGAAGGTATTCTCCTGCTTCTATCCTTGTGAGAGAATATGTCTAGACTCCTCTGTCTGTATAGTAAGTCTATCAATACTCACATATAGGAATATAGACATTGAATTAGGGTACCTGTATGTACAGGAATAGGGACTGAATGAGTTCTTATAAATGCAGTATTCTTTTTTTTTTTTTTTGCAGGGCAGTGAGGGTTAAGTGACTTGCCTAATGTCACACTACTAGTAAGTGTCAAGGGTCTGAGGCCAGATTTGAACTCAGGTCCTCCTGAATCCAGGGCCAGGGCTTTATACACTGCACCTCCTAGCTGCCCCAAAATGCACTATTCTTAAAAGAAAACAGAAAGACTAGATAAGTGCTCATATATAGGAACTTATAAAGTGAATATATGAATAATCATATACATGAGTCCAAAGAGACCAGATTTTATATTTGTACACACTGAATATCTAAATGTTCATATACATGTTTCTATAGAGAAAAAGGAGGAAACCCACACATATTGATTAACATATAAAAGGATAGATGACTAATGAAATATTAACAGCAGGGAAGTATGAAGGAGTATTCATACATATGAACATATAAAGAGAACCTCTCAGTGATCTGATGTATTAGTGAGAGAAGTGAGTACTCCTACATGTCAAAATACACATGGAAAATTGGAATGCTCAAACCATGAGGAGATATGTCCAAGTCTTCCACCAGTTTTTCCCATGAGATTTCTCTTAGGAGTTAAGGTTCTCAGGCTTCTTTGCCTGATCTCTCCTCTTCCCAAGTCAATCAGATGTTTCTGAAGACACTCTGCAGATCCCCTTTCATCTTATCACCATGATCATTCATTGATATAGATTAGAAATTTTTATGAAATGATTTTGCTGGAGGTGCAGAATTGTGGGTGTCTGTTAGTGTAGGAGCATGTGTGTTTCCATGTGTCTTTGTGTGTGTGTGTGTGTGTGTGTGTGTGTGTGCTTATGCCCTAACTTCCATCCCAGCCCCAGTTCCATCATTGCTACCACATTGGAATAGGTCAGTCTGGAGTGTGTTTGATGCAGGCCACATCTTTCCAAGTTGTGCTTTCTTTGGGATTTCTATTAAATACCAACTTGGCTCCAATCAGGTTGGGCCTGTTGAGGAAGTGTTGCTAGCTCTCCTGGTGAACTTATTCTCCTATATTCCTGAACTCATTTTGATGAATAGTTGAATTTGAATTGCTGCTTCATAGCCTAGTGATAGATGTCCATGAGTATCTCCTGAGCTTCTAATGCATTGTTTATTCTCTGAATACAATCAATCCTTCTTTCAAATTCATGGAGATGGACACAGGGTTCAGATAACAGACAGGGGAAAAGGGAAAGTAGTTGTCCATGTCCAGAATTGATTCATTTAGTCACCTACTTAGGGAAGTATATTTCACTTCCTATTGATGTCCCTCTTTTAATTGTTTATATTAAAAATGTTTATAATAGCTACCATTTCTTTAGTTTTTTAAGGATTGCAATCCTTAAAGCACTTTACAAAAATGACTTTCATTGTTCCTCACAGCAACCTAGGGCTTCTCATACTGATTTTACAGCTGAGGAAACTGAGGCAGACAGAGGCTACATGACTTGCTCAGGTGCACACAGCTATATTTGAGGCTATATTTGAATTCAGGCCTTTCTTACTCCAGAGTGAATATTCTATTCACCTCACTGTATTTGAGAAAGGCAGCCTACCTTAATGGCCAGCCAGAGGAAATACCATCATGACAAACTGCCCAGCCTAGCTGGAGCACTGAGTGTGTGCAGAGGATGATGGGGTAGTCAGCCTGTAAGGGAAGGCTGGATGGATATGATGAAGGGCTTTAAAAACCAAACAGACAGGGGCAGCTAGGTGGCGCAGTGGATAAAGCACCAGCCCTGGATTCAGGAGCACCTGAGTTCAAATCTGACCTCAGACACTTCACACTTACTAGCTGTGTGGCCCTGGGCAAGCCACTTAACCCTCGTTGCCCTGCAAAAAAAAAAAAAAAAAAAAGCCAAACAGAACCATTTGCATTTCATGTTAGAGGCAAATGTGGCCAATGAAACTTCTTGAGAAGCAGAGTAACAGGGTCAGAGTTGTACTTTAGGACCAAATGCCAATTTGGAAGCTGTGTTAGGATAGCTTTATAATGGGAATTATGGGTGTCTGCATTTTTATTAATGATTATGACTGGGGGCCTAGGACCATGCCTTCTGTAACTTTTGGTTAGCTGAAATTCTGTCTTTTGTTAATATGAACCTCCCCTGACCAATGCCTGTTCCATGGCAAGCAAAAATTTACTTCACTACTTTACCTTAAACATGCCTTAGCTAAGAAGCCAGAGGAACCATTTCAACTGTCCCATGGCAGGAGGAATGATCAGGGAACCCATGGGAGCTGACAAGGTCAAGGAGAGGGGTAGAGGCACGACGGACACAGAGAGCAGTTGGGGGCTCAGGACAGACAGAGAGAAACGGGATGCATCATTTCATCATCACCCACTGGAAACCTTTTGGCCTGCTAAAGGCCTCACAGCGGGAGGCCAGTAAAGGATGGGGGGGGTGGGGCACAGTAGAGAGAACCTACTGCGCAGGCGCGTTCTTGAGCTCAGGCAACGCCCTTCCTCTCGCGCCTTTGCCTGTGGTTACTCGGCTGACAGAGAGCGGTGTGGGTCTTGTGACTGGCGGTGATGTCCGACTGAGTGGTGAGGGGGCCGAGCCGCGGGGGCAGATTGGGGTGGCGGTGTCTGATCTTGGGTGGTCGTGAGGGACCCTAAGGGGTAAGGGGGTCTGCGTGGCGTTGTCATTGTTGGGGCGGGCTCGGGCCAGACAGTGGGTTTCGCCTCCACCCGGCCTGTCTAAGGCCTACTCGGGTGGCTGCCTACTCCCGCCCTGGGGGAGACTGAGGGAGGGCCTGCTTTATCCACCTTTGCTGAATTAGGACAGGAATTTGGGCCTGGGGCGGAGTTCTAAGGGTTCGGGAAGACCTCTAGGGCCGAATAGAAGAACCTTGAGCCAGATTGAGCCTTCTTGGGGAGGGTGGCGGGGAGAAGGAGGAAGAAGCAACTCTAGAAGGGGCGTCCTATTTCTTGCAGGTTGCTTCTGCCACCAACCCAAAATGGCGCAGAGTAGAGAGGATGAGATCCTCCCAGCTGCAGAAGAGCAGCAAAGTGAAGGGCCAGGGCTAGAGTGTGCCGCAAGTGTGCACGGGGATAGGGTCCTCTTCCCGTGTGCGTCCCCTGAATGTGTTCCTTACGTAGTTCCACGGGGAATTGGTTTCATTGAGAGTATCCAGTTGGAAAATTTTCTGTCCTATGCCACGCTGGGACCCGTGAAATTTGGGACCCATATCAACTTTGTGGTGGGACACGGTGGCAGGAGCGCATTACTGACAGCTCTCATCATTGGTCTTGGTGGGAAATCGTTAGGAACGTCTTTGAAAGACTTTGTGAAAGATGGAGCAACTTCGGCCAACATCTCCATCACTTTAAGAAACAGTGGTATCTATGCTTTTAAATCTGATGTGTATGGGGATTCGATAACTGTGCAGCGATGCATCTCTGTGGATGAAGGTCCAAGTTACAAACTAAAAGACCAAGGAGGAAACCATGTTTCTTCTGAGAAAGAAGAGCTTACAGCCATTCTTGAGCATTTTATGATACAGGTGGATAATCCAGCAGTTGTTTTGCTGCAACACGTAGGCAAACAGTTTGTGTGTGCTAGAAATGAAGGTGACAGATACAGATTGTTTCTGAAATCAACTAAGCTTGAACATATGAGAGAAGAGTACTCAGAACTTTTGGCAAAAAAAGCTAGAAGCCAGAATGAATTAGACCAAGCAAGGGAGGAGGTTGAGAGGCTCGGATATGAGGAAGCACAGATAGGGAAGCATTTTCAGAGCAGGGCTGCTTTGAGGGAGAAATTAGAGGACTTGAAACATGAGATGGCTTGGGCATTAGTGAATGAAACGGAAAAAGATCTTAATAATATGCTAATCCATATAAATTTTGGAGACCAACAAGCTGAGATATTAGATCAGGAACTAGAGGCTTCAAGGGCCAAACTGAATGAAGCAGAACAGGAGCATAGATCCATTCAAGAACACTTGCAAAAGTTAAATGAAGAAGGGGAAGCATTGAAGCCCAAATGCATCTCAGCAAGAGATGACGCCGAGAGCATGCAAAGGGCCTATATTCAAGTGGAGGTGGCCCTTAATTCTTCTCAAGATGAATTGAATAAATTAGAAAAAGTTGCAGAAAATATTAATAACAAAATTAAAGACACGAAAAAGAGTCTGCACCTATTAGAGTTAGAAAAGCAGAGAAAAATCTCTGTCTTGAAGGAAAAGTTAAAGAAACATAGGGAGCAAGAAGAGTTGCTTGTCCAAGACATAAAACTTATTCATCGGACTGTAGAAAAAGATGATGAAGAACATTTTCGAGTTAAGAAAGAAGAAGCATATGTACAGCAAATGCTGAATGAGGGCCAGCAACAGCTAATCCAATGGAAAGAGTATAAGTCTGACCCACTAAAACGATTTGGCCCCTATATTTCAGCTCTTCTTGAAGCGATAGACGGTGCTCACAGACAAGGGCTCTTTACCTGCAAGCCTATAGGCCCACTGGGAGCTTGCATTCGTCTCCGGGACCCTGAATTTGCTTTGGCTGTTGAGTGCTGCTTAAAGGGCCGCCTTCTTGACTTTTTTTGTGACAACCAACAAGATAAGCAAGCCCTTCAAGAGCTAATGACAACAGTTTATCCATTTGGCACTCCTCGACCGCAGATAATCGTGTCATCATTTGAGTGTGAGTTGTATGATGTAACAGAGAGAGCGGCTTGTCATCCCGAATATCCAACAGTTCTCACAGCCTTAGAAATAGATAAAACAGTGGTGTCCAATGCTTTGATTGATATGAGGCACATAGAGACTGTGCTGCTGATTAAAGATAACTCATTGGCTCATACAATGATTCAAGGTCAGGGACTCCCCAAGAACTGTACCAAAATTTTAACTGCCTGTGGTGATGAAGTATACGAGGGATGCTATTCTTCATGTGAAGAATCAAGACCTACTTACTTGGGTGATGTAGACCTTGAGATAAGTAATTTGGAAAAAGAAGTGGAAAATAGAATTGGACATTTGTCAGTATATCAGCAACATGTGAGTGAACTTGAAAAAGATATGAGAAAGAATCGAGAAACTATGGATAGTCATTATCAATATTTAAAAGAACTAAGGACTAAAGAAGTAAATATCACTTCACAAATCAAAGATCTTGGGAATAGAAATGAAAGCCAGTCGAAAGATATCTTGATTCTGGAACAGGAAGCTCAAGAAATTCAAGGAAAAATACAAGAAGTTGAGGAAAAGATGAAAGCTCAAAAGGACAAGATGGACAGTCTAAGGCAACTGGGAATTGAAGCTGAACAGAGATTTGAAAACTATAAGTCGAGATGTATTCAACTTTCAGATGTAATAGACTCTTTCATTGAGAAACAAAACGAGCTTGCTTCAGAAGTGGGCACCCAGAAGGAATCTGTGCTGCGTTGTGAAAATAATCTCAGGCATCACCTAAAATCTCTCCAAACAGAAAAAGAAGAGATGGCCATAAAAACGAGAGAACTCCAGAGGGAGACTTCTCTAGCCAAATATATGTGTCCTGAGCGGAAAGAAGTTACCAGAACTGCCTCTGTTCTTGACAATGAAATTAATATGTTAAAACAGACTATACAATCAGAAAACTATACTCACGGAAGCCTGGAGGAAATAAGGAGACAGTACCAAGAGATAAAAGAAAGATGCATAGCTCTAAATCTTCAAATGAAGAATTTGAAAAGGTATCTTATAAAACTGGATGAAATGACATCCCAAAGATTTGTACTGTACCACAAATGTCGAAAGAGTCTTTCTTTACAATGCAAGATGTACTTTCAGAGCTTACTATCTCAGTGGTCTTTTGAAGGGGAAATGGACTTGAATCACCAGAATGAGACCATTTCTATAACTTTCAACCCAGAAGAGGGGAACAAAGCTGTTTCCACTGGCATACAAGCCTTCTCAGGAGATAAACACGCTTTTCTAAACTTTTTGTTCATGCTTACTTTATGGTCCTTCACAGAATCACCCTTCAGATGCCTGGACTCATTTGAAGACTACATGGACAGAAGCCAAAGGAAAATTGGTGTGGACATGATACTTAGGGTAGCCCAATCCCAGAAAACCCGCCAGTTCATTGTACTCATCCCAGAATACCTGAGCCACCTTCCTCCAAGTCCATTCATTGAAATAATCCAAATACCAGACCCTGAAACAGAGAAGAAAATCCTGCCTTCCCAGGAAATCAAAACAGAAAAAATAGATTAAATATTCAATGTAATCACATTTTCTGTTCATTTTTTTAAATTTTTTTTCTAAAAGTTTGAAAAAAATCCCCCTATTTTAAAGTAATAATATTTAACAATTAAAAGTATTTCAAGATGTAAGAGTAGAAGGAAAAAGTACAGCCTACCATCCCCACCAAGCCTTTTCCACAAAGATCTAGAAAACACACCGGACCAAATTGTAACCAGGAAATCCAAGAAAAAGTCCCCAGCAAATGGTAGCTGAGGGAGAAAGCCATAGAAATCTGGACAATATAGATGCTGACTTGGCTATTACCCAGTGACTGAAAAAGAGCTAAGACTGACTGGGCCATTGTTTTGTGTTGAAGTATTTTTATGGTTTTTTCCTCATAACTTGTTTTCCAATGTTAAGAGAAGCTTATTGTAGTATAGGTTAGTAAACAATGTGTTCTTATAAACAAATGATATGGGATTTTCACATTGACAGACCACCAGTAGGAAAATGTGATAAGCAACTTCACCATTAGCTTATATCTGGAGGTATCAAAAAAAATTAATTGGCAAACAAACTAGTTCACTTGCCACCAATATGAACTTGTTTATAACCAGCTAGGTATAAGCAGGCCATAGCTAGATCTATAAAAATCTGACTGGTGGACTCAGTCTTCATTCTGCTCTTGGGCTGAGAATGGGCATTATTACCTATGTTCCCACACTTGAGACTCAAGCACCCACATCATGTTTGCTTGATGAGAGTGCTCATTGGCTGACGGGTTTGCAAACTTGCCAGTCAACCACCTTGTGGGAATACAGACAACTTCTAGTTTGACAGAGAGAAGAAACCTTGACATTGAATGCCTGTTCAAGACAGACTGCTGGCAAGCCCTAGGAAATCAGGTTAGTGGTTTATTCCTGTTTTTTGTTTGTTTTTTTATTTTGTTTCTTTTTGTGGTTTATTCCTAATGAGGTTAATTTTTGTATTGCTTAAATGGTCATTTAAATCAAGGGTTGGCATATTGTGGACACAGTCTGGTCTACAGCCTGTGCTTTGTATGGCTTCTGAGCCAAGAATTGTTGAAATGTAGTAGTCTTCCATAATCTCTGCAGAGAAGCCCTAAATAACATGTATTCAAGCACTTGCTTAGGACAGCCGGATATAGATGACATAACAATTAGGGAATATGAGAATCACAAAGTATTTAGATGTCGTAGAAAGGATGAACAAATAGAGGATAGGCAATTGCCCCCCCCAATGGTACAGAAAGATCAATAATTGTAAAATACCTAGCATAGTATCCAGCACACAGTAAGCAATATACACACTAGTTCTTCTTCCTCTTCCTCCATTTCCTCTCTTTCCCCCTTTCTTCCTATCTCCTCCTTCTCTTCATCATCATTGTTTTCAATGAAATGCTTAAAAGGGATTTGAACTTTAAAGGGAATATGTGTTTCTCAACTAGAAGTAAAAAAATTAGCAACTACATTCCACAGTTAAGTATGATGTATAAAGTTAGAAGGAAATATGGAGGCTTTCTGAGTGGGGACCAAAACAGCAGCATACATTAAAACAAGTGAGGAAGGCAGTGTAGCATACCATGCCCTCTTGTGCCAATCCCAACCCTTTTATAGACTAGAAGTTAGCTATGAAGGAGATTTTATGACTTGGTCCTGGTGGATCAAGCCAAAGGAAGATAATGCCAGTAGGGTTTGGGACTAAAAGGATAACTACTGGCCCTCAGATTAGATACCCTATTATGGGAAAAAATTGTCCCTGTTGGTATATGATGCTATCAGGTAGACCAAGGGCCTGACCTTGATTAGTATGTCATTTGCAGTAGGAAGACCAATTTCTATATTTGTATGGGCCAAAATCACCCAACACATATTGGAACTGCCACTATTCAGTTGGTACTGAAGTAGAAATGGCTTAAAACCAATAGAGCCAATGCTGAGGGATAAGCCATCTTTATGAGGAGATAGCAGCCCATCTCATTGACATGCCCTCTAAGAGATCAGAGAAGTATGATACCCAAACAAGTAAACTCCTTGTGGAGAGGTCTCTAGTCCCACCAGATCTTGCATTGTTGATAAACTGGGGCTAAAGATAGGAAAGGGAGGGGCAGTTAGGTGGCGCTGCAGTGGATAAAGCACTGGCCCTGGATTCAGGAGGAACTGAGTTCAAATCCGTCCCCAGACACTTGACACTTACCAGCTGTGTGACCCTGGGCAAGTCACTTAACCCTCATTGCCCCACCAAAAAAAAAGCTAGGAAAGGGAGTGATTCTGTACACAGCACTACTTTGGTCCATTTGCCAGAAGGTTAGACCTTTATTGAAATCCATTGGATTTCAGTTATTGGATCCATCCAGCAACCAGGTTCCTGGGACAGGATGGCAGATATTTTATTTTAGCCTACTCTCTAACAAGTCAATAAAAATATTGCAATCTGCCCATGCTCAAGGATAGGTTCTTATCTCCCTCCTACCTGAGCAAACACAGGCTCCCCTCTTTAATGACTAGCATTGTTAATTGTTTATTATGTCCAGACCGGAATGATTGAGAGCAATTTCACATTTCTCAGCCCATGAAGCCAAGCATTAGACTAAGGCCTAGGTCATTATGTGCAATTTCCACCTATCTTATAATCCACAGGCTGAAGGGAAGATAGAAAGATACTTGACTCAGGTGACTAAAATCTTAGAGGATGCAAAGACTACGGACCAGAAAGCAGTCATTAGAAAAGCAGTGAGCTAGTTAAATAATAGGCCAAGGAGAATTCATCTTGGATTGGTGGATGAGTTTAAAAGTATTGTTCCACCTCTCTATTGATTTGGAAAAAGAAGCAACAAATTCTCACAGAAAAAGCCAGAATGTGGTGGAGTAGACGTCCCCTCTCGCCCCCAGACCAGCAGCTTGTTCTAATGGAGACCACTGGGGTGGGGAAGTGGGATACACACTGGGCCTGGGAAGTAGTTTTAGGTCTCTTGATGACAACTTACATAGGGATATACCAAGTTCTTTTTCTTTTTAACAGATGTGCAGGTGCTGTGATTTCAACATCGGTGCCTTCCTGACTCCACTGATGCTCCTCGATGCCTATCTCATCGCACACCCTATCCTACGGAGCACCTCACAGTACCTGCTTGCAGCCCTTTGCAGCCAAGAACAGCTTCACCCTCAGGTTGGTTATTTGATATCCAACTGTTCCTGTAAATCACGGTTGTGACAAGCAGGATGCAAAAGGATATAAAACATTTGCCAATATGGCAGTGAGGCTTGCCACCCTATCGGAAGTAGAGGGTTTATGACCTTTGGGTTTGCCAGAGACGAAAGAAGACCTCACCGGGATACAAAATGGTTGCTTAAGCATCACTGAGAGGTGGTGCAGACAGTCAAAGACTTTAGACTTGCCTGGCCTGAAGAACAACAAAGGATTTGACAGAGACTGCCAGACAGAAAATTGTATCGGCTTGAATGGTGAAGACATGAAGAGACTTTATAACATGTTCTTCTGTGTTAGCTCCTGGTTCTGTCTGCAGAGGACTTGCCATGAGAGACCACAGGACGGATCGATAACTCTAAGTGTAATATTAATACTTGTGTGTACCATATGTTTCAACTCTAAGCAATGTTGTTGTTTGGATTGTATTAGTGATGACTAAAATAACTATAAGTAGACTCTTCTAGATGGCTACAGGGATAGCTAACAGCCAGAGGATAGAATGTAGTGAGAATACATCTGTTGCCTTGAATAGGTCGCCATTTTGTAATGAAGGGTTCTTATGTTCGTTTTTGTAGCTTTTCTTTCAATATTATGAAAAGCATATTGTGGCATAGGTTGGTAAACTATAGGTGACTGCCCATAAACAACTGATAAGTATATGTGACCCACATATAGGACAGACCACAAATGGAAAAATTTATTAAAGGACCTCACCATCATCTTACACCATCAGATAGCAGTCAAATGACTTAGTAAACAAATGAGGTCACCAGCTGCTAATCATAACCTGGTTGTAGCTAGCTAATGTCTTTAACTAGAACTATAAAAAAAACCACTGGAGGCCCTAAGCCTCAGCCTGATCTTGGGTGGAGACTGAGCCTGGAATCTGCATTCCCCACACTTGAGACTCAAGGCCCACTCCTCCCTCCCGCATTCAGTTGAGTACAGTGCCAATTGACTGATGAATGTTGGCCAATTTGCCAACCAACCACCTTGGAGGGGAATAGTTGGCTGGGCATAGAGAGAACCTTTTCCTTAGTACTGGTATGAGATAACCACTGAGAGATAAGTACTGAGAAATGATGTTGTTGGTTTGGTTCTAATGGAGTTAATGTTTGTATTGTTTAATAGTTAATGTAAAAAAGAGAAAAAAATAGTTAATGTAAATCACAGTAACCTGATGATTTATAAACACAGAAACCTAAGCTATCGGTGCAAGAACTCACTAATCCACAAAAAAATGCTGGGAAAATTGGTAAACAGTATGGCAGAAGTTAAGCATAGACCAACATATCACGCAGATAAGTTCAAAATGGGTATATATCTTGGACATAAATGGTAATATTATAAGCAAAGTAGGAGACCATGGAAACTATTCCCTGTCATACCTATGTGTAAGGGAAGAGTTCATGAACAAACCAGGGAAAAAGTGGGTCAAGGGAGGTAAAATGAATAATATTGATTACATTAAGTTAAAAAAAAGTTTTGCAGAAACAAAACTAATGCAGCCACAATTAGAAGGAAAGCAGGACATGGGGTGGGGGTGGGGGGAATGTTTATAGCAAATCTCTATGATAAAGTTCTAATTTCTCAGATATATAGGGAATGGAGCCAATATATCTGTAAAAATAAAAGCTATTCCTCAAATAATAAATGGTCAAAGGATATTAAACAGGCCATTTTCAAAATATGAAAAATTCTCTAAGTCACTAATAATTAGAGAAGTAACAATTAAAATAACTCTAATGTTCTAGCTCATACCCATAAGATTGGCTCACTTGACTGCAAAGGAAAATGACATGCTAGAGAGGATGTGGAAAAAGTAGAAAACTGATGCACTGTTAGTGGAGTTGTGAACTGATCCAATTATTCTAGAGAGCAATTTGGAACTATGTCTAAAGGACTATCAAACTGTGCATACCTTTTGACCCAATAATACCACTACTATGTCTGTATCCCCCACAGAGAAAAGGAAAAGGATCCATATGTACAAAAGTGTTTTAGCAGTTCTTTTTGTAACAACAAAGAATTAGAAACTGAGGGAATTTCCATAAATTAGGGAATGGTTGAACAAGTTTGGTATATTATTATAATGGATTATTATTGTGGTGTAAAACATGATAAAAGAAATGGTCTCAGAAAAATGTGAGAAGATATATGCACTGATGCAAAGTGATGTGAAGTGAACAGAACTAGGAGAACATTGTTTAAAGTAATAGCAATATACATGTATAACCCATATCTGATTGCTTGCTGCCTCAGGGAGGGGGAAGGGAGGGAGAGAAGGAGCGATAAAATTTGGAACTCAAAACTGTACTTAAAATGGTTATTATTTTTAAAAAAAAGAAACTAAAGTAACAGCAATGTTGTAATGATAACCAACTGTGAAAGACAACTATGCTGGTCAACACAGTGATCCACAAGAGTTCCAAAGGAATCTTGATGAAAAATGGTATCCACCTCCAGAGAGAGAAATGATGGTCTCTGAGTGTAGATTGAAGCATGTTTTCCCCCTACATTCACTATCTTTTGCAATAAGTTAATGTTAATAATATTAAATATGTTCTGTATTATTTCTTGGGTATAACTGCTATAATATTTCTTACCTTCTGAGTGGGTGGGGAAGGGGAGGGAAGGGGAGGGAGAAGGAAAGAATTTGGAATTAAAAATAAAATGTAATAAAAAATATAAAATATATAAAATTAACTATATAAAAATTTTAAAAATTAAAAAACACTTGAAATAAACTAACATTTGCATACTGTTAATGAATAAAGTTGATTGATAGCATTAAGAAGTGTAAGTCTGGTTCATGTTTCTCTCACACTGGTGAGCATCTGTCATGGTAAATCGATTCTGCCCCTGCACTGTGCATTTCACTGGGGCAGAAAGACATCCCAGGGATCCCCTGTAAGGTGCAGGTACCATCAGGGAGCTCTGTCACCCACTCCCCTGTTCTGGGTCACACAGAGCAGGGACATCTCACAGGGGGGTGGTGGAGAGGAGTGGTCCCTAGCAAGCTGCTTAGCTGTGTATTGAGCATGGAACAAGTTCAGGAACAAAGTAAAGCCGTGCCTCTGACACCAGGAGCAGATCAGGGACTGGGTTCTAGCCTCCAGCCCAGGGGGGAAGCCTGCAGGGGGATAAGCAGAGCAGGAGTCCTAGACCAAAGGGGAGCCTGTGGGCCAGTTACTGTGCACCTGCAGAGTCTCCTAGGCAGCTAACAGCAGCTGAGGCCAGCAGCATTCCCCTGAAACCCCCAACCAGGGACAAGCCAGTCATCCCCAAGCTGGGGCAGGAACTTGCAGAGCTCAGACCAGGAGGGAAGTAAGTGAGCAGACTTTGCCCTGGATCACATCCCCTGGGGAGCACTAAAAGTCTGCAGGTTCTCTGGGGACCCAGAGGATGCCTACTGTCCCCTGAGGACCTTATTCTAAGTGTGTGTGTGTGTGTGTGTGTGTGTGTGTGTGTGTGTGATTCAGATTCTTAGATTTTGTTTTCCAAGCCACTCGGCTTTGATTTTCCTTTTTGATTGGGGGGAGGGGGTTTATCTCATTCACATTCCCAGTTATGATGACATACTGTGTATTTTCCTCCATCCTATTCTCTTACACTTTCCTTCTCTTTTTTTTTAGTGAGGCAATTGGGGTTAAGTGACTTGCCCAGGGTCACATAGCTAGTAAATGTCAAGTCTCTGAGTCCGGATTTGAACTCAGGTCCTCCTAAATTCAGGGCCGGTGCTCTATCCACTGCGCCACCTAGCTGCCCCCCCTTAAAGAGTTTGTTTTCCTTCTGACTAATCCATCTCTTACTCTACTCTCTTATTCATCCTTCCCCCACCCCCTTTCCCTTAACCTCTTTCCCTCCTGGTTCCCTAGTGAGTGAAATGTATTTCTGCACCCAACTCTGTGTGTGAGCGTGTGTGTGTGTGTGTGTGTGTGTGTGTGTGTGTGTGTGTGTGTGTGTGTGTGTATCCTTCCCTCCTGTGACCAGTACAGATGAGAGTCAGGTTCAAATGTCACCCATTCCCTCCTGACTTCCTCCTCCCTTTTGTATGGACTTCTCTCCCATTTAGGTGGGATAATTTTCTACATCCTTCCTCTCCCTGCCCTGCCCCAAATGTAGTCCTCTTCCCCACCTTTTGCATTCTCTTCAGATCACTCCCAGCTTATTCTTTTGAGTTTCTCTAGAATAATTAAGAAGCGTTTATCTAGTCTAAAAACCCTTTACATCCCTGTCCCCTTAAGAAGGTAAGTAGCAGATCAAGAAAACAGGCCTTCCTAAGCAATTAAAATCAAGGTGGAAACAAAACTTTGGTCACTCAGAACCTCTTGTCTGCCTAAGAGAGTGTGTGACCCATTGACCTGCTCTTCTTATTACAGTTGGTTTCCCACAACCATCTGCTAGAGAACCAGATTAGGGGAAAAAGGGCCAGGATGTGGCTAGGTAGCAGTTCATCCACCACACATCTGGGGTTCAAGTGGAAGGCCAAATGGGTAAACGTCAAAGGGAATTTGTGCAGGCAGGGCTAGGCAGAGTGGGAGCATGTCCCATGACTCCACAGAAGAATCGAGAATACCTTGAGCCAACGTTAACAGCCAAAGAAGTTCCAACTCTCCCATGGGAACACGTGCACGTGAGCCGGGGCCATCCCTGGCAATGTGCCCGATTGTTGGGTTTTTATAGAATACCTGACCTGGCCTGGGGTTGCTGCATAGATCCACGCTACTTCCCAGGACAACCCGGCCTTGCAAATTGTGGAAATTTATTTTGATTTGGGGACCCTACCTTTGGGCTGAGATTAGAAAGCTTTAGGCCCTCAGGGTCTCTTCTGTGTGGGAGGGGCTGGTACCCCTCTCCCTCAGCTTTAGCTGAGCCAAAAAGCCCTGTGGACCGTACAAGATGCCAGGTCAGACAGCTGGGGGAGGGAGCCCCAGCTCCCTCCACCCTGAGAGGATCTATCCGAGAGATCCCAGGCTCATCCAGGCCGAGCTCTGGTATAGCCCGTGCTGAGGTCCCAGGCACACAGCAGGGGCACAGGCCCCTGGAGCCCTGGGTGTGGTATGCACAGGAGGCTCGAGTGTGCCCCGCCACCAGCCACAGCTCTGGCTGGTGGATTAGCTTGGTGTGTATGGGGGCACAAAAAGCCCCGAGATTTGAGTGGAGAGAAGGAAGATATATATATAGACCTGGGAGTTAGACAGCTAGAGGAACTGACAAGATTAGAAGAACAGAGAGAGAGAGAGAGAGAGAGAGAGAGAGAGAGAGAGAGAGAGAGAGAGAGAGAGAGAGAGAGAGAGAGAGAGGGCTGACGAGATTAAGAGAGCAGAAAGGCTGGAGCACTAAGAGATGGGGGAAGGAGAAAAAGCTAAGAGCAAGAAGGGACAGAGGCTGATACGGAGAAGGGGGGCTGACGAAGCGAATGGAACAGAGAAGTACACTGGAGCACTAGGAGAACAGAAGGAGAGGTCGGTGAGAGAGAAACACAGGGGTTCAGCGGTGGCAGTACAGAGAGGAAAGTCAGACAGCCAGGGGGATCCACAAAGTGAAAGGGGGCTTGGAGTTAGTGAAAGGAGCTGAGTAGTAAAAGTGGAACATACCCTAAGGCAAGAGGCAGCAACAGCCCTTATTGTATTAAAAAAGTTCCAGGCACAGCAGGTGGAAAGAGACACCACAACTCAGTCAGGTTATACATTTTATTTCCCTGTATTCTTAATTTTAAATAGGATCTCATAGATAAACTCTGCTTTGATTATTTAGTTAAGAGGCTTCTTAATCTTTAGCTTATCAATTTGGGGAGTGAAGCAGTGTGATGGAACTTTATAAACGACCCATATTAAATTAATAGCAGTCAGATAGTCAGTTAGTCAAAAGTCCCAGATTAAGTACCCCAATAGATTAGGCTGCCCAAATTAGGCTAGTCAGTTCAAATATTTCCACAAAATAAACTCTCCCCAATCAACCTTCATCAAACCCACGAATAAGCGAGCTGGTGGGGGCCCCTCTTTCTGTGGTATCTCAGTATTCTCTCAGAAGCTATGCCATAATAGCTTAATGATATAATATACAATATGCATAATGAGGGCGGAAAAGGTTCTGCCCCCTAACAGCTGGCATAGTTAGCAGGATACCAAAAAAAGGGGCTTTGGGAGTGAGGTTTTCCCAGGGAGAATTCCTGAGGGAGAGGTAACGTGTCTGCCAGTCTTGGTCACTCACATCCCACTGATGTTGGAGGGGTGGCCTGAGCAGCACAAGTATGGGGACACTCAGAAAACGCATGCCCAAAGAGGGCAGAGCTGGACTATGGGGTGGGAGGCACGGTGAGTTCACCCATGTGACGGGGTTGCAGGGGCTGTGAAATCGGTATCTTGTTTGGGTGCCCCTGACCACCTCCCCCCATGAGCCCTCTCTGGCCAGGAAGTGCCTTTATACATGGCCAGCATGAAGGGACTATAGCAGGAAATAAGATTGCAAAGGAGAGCCTGAAGTCACGTACAAAGTGCCCCAAAGATCCAAGAGCATCATGTACAAATTGGACATAGACACTTCATCATCACTGATGTCTTTATGCCCCTCTTGTGCCTGGGGCACAATGATGATGCTAATTAACACTGATGATGGTGGTGGCTAGTGGGTATTTAGTGCTCTAAGATTTCTACAGCACTTTCCATGTGTTGTCTGATCTGATACACACAAACACCCTGTAAGGTGGGTCTTAGTTATTACTGTCCCCACTTGACAGGTGAGGAAACTGAGGCTCAGGAGCTGTGAGTCACCAGGGCTGGATTCCCCAAGGGAGAGCAAAGGGAGATCATTCAGGGGGCTGGGGAGCTGCAGGAGGGTCAGAGAAGTTCCATGACTCGTGCCTGCTTACACAGGTAAGTGAAAGGGCTCTCGAAGGAGGCCACATGAGCCCAGCCCTGAAAGGGCCCAAAGGATTGTTTCCTGGAGACAAAAGGAAGGTAAGTATTCTAGCCATGGGGGCAGGAACAGGGATGGGGCAGGACTTTTGATTGCACAGGCACAGGGCAGTCAGTCTGTTTGCACTGAAGTGCCTACTATGTGCAAGGCCCTGTGCTGAGGGATAGATAAGCAAAGTCCCTCTACCAATACAGGTCAGAGCCTTCTCTGAAATTAAGTCTTCAGACAATTGCACTGAGAAGCAGCAGGGTCACAGAGCCAGGATGTGTCATGGGCAGGCCTTGAACCCCGGGCCTTCTTGCCTGCAAAACCAGTTCTCTCTCTGTGTCTCTCTGTCTCTTTCTGTCTCTGCCTCTCTATCTGTCTCTGTCTCTGTGTCTCTGTCTGTGTCTCTGTCTGTCTCTGTCTCTGTGTCTCTGTCTTTGTCTCTGTCTCTCTGTGTGTCTCTGTCTCTCTATGTCTCTCTCTGTCTCTGTCTGTCTGTATGTCTCTCTGCCTCTCTCTGTGTCTCTGTCTCTCATCTCTCTCTTTCTCTCTCTGTCTCTGTCTGTCTCTGTCTCTCTGTCTTTCTCTGTCTCTCTGTGTCTCTGTCTCTGTCTGTATGTCTCTCTGCCTCTCTCTGTCTCTGTCTGTATGTCTCTCTGCCTCTTCCTCTGTCTCTTTGTCTCTGTCTTTGTCTCTATCTCTCTGTGTGTCTCTGTCTTTCTATGTCTCTCTCTGTGTCTCTGTCTGTCTGTATGTCTCTGTATGTCTCTCTGCCTCTCTCTGTGTCTCTGTCTCTCATCTCTCTCTTTCTCTCTCTGTCTCTCTGTCTTTCTCTGTCTCTCTGTGTCTCTGTCTTTCTCTGTGTCTCTGTGTCTCTGTATGTCTCTCTGCCTCTCTCTGTGTCTCATCTCTCTCTTTCTCTCTCTGTCTGTCTCTGTCTCTGTCTCTCTGTCTTTCTCTGTCTCTCTGTGTCTCTGTATGTCTCTCTGTGTGTCTCTGTGTCTCTCTCTGTCTCTCTCTCTCCACTAGATCATAGTGCTTCTTGTGTACTACCATTACTATATATTGATGATACAAAAATCATTGCTACCTGTTTATTGTACAAAAATACATCCCACAGTGAGTTAGATTATTGTTTTTGCAAACATAACATTAATACATCATAATTGGACCCCTACATAGGTCCCCAAACTCCAATTCATCCAGCCAATCCCTTCTCTCATAATCAGAGGGCTGATTTCTAGAACACATAAAAGTTTGTTGAGATCTTGTCTCAGAAAAACAGTGTTGAAACTGGCCTTGACATTTTGTGGATTGGGGACATTGGGGTTTCCACAGATTAAGTGATTTGGCCTTGTCAGGAAGCCAGTGGGTACGAGGTGGGGGGGGGGAAGCGCAGGGATCTGTATTTGAATCACAGCCATGTTGCTTACTATCATTGTCTCTGGGTCTCACAGGAAGTGATGCTTCCTTCCATTCTGGGAGTATCATCCTATAGTCTAGAGACGTGAGAATAGGAACCATCCAGAGGGTGTCCAAAGTTGGTTCTAGTTAAAAGAAACCTCTGCCTCCACCCACACTGACTTCCAACCATGGGCAGGGAAGCCCAAGAGTCCCAGGAGTGGAAATGTCCCCCTCTCTACCAGCCCCTGACCCAATGCCACTGTAGGTGCTTCCCACCCCTCCCCTCCAGCAGCCATTGGGACTAAAGGTGGTGAGAAATGAAACTTCTTACCAACAAATCCCTGTCCCTATGAATTGGCTCAACATCAGGAGTGAATAAGGATTCCCTCAAGGAAATACCAGCTCCTGGGATTTTCAGCATCATCTCTATGCAGAGGAACCTCAGATGTGTTTTCCCAGCCCTGCACTCTCCCCTGACCTTCAGTCCTGAATCTCCAGCTCCCTATCGGACGTCCCCAAGAGGATGTCCCTTAGACATCTGAGACTCAACATGTGCCCAACACTGCACTCCTGATCTCCCCCCAGCCCTCCCCTCTGCTGACACTCCCTATGACGGCTGAGGGTGCCACCATCCTGCCAGTCACCCAGGCTTCCAACCTAGGTGTCATCCTGCACCCCTCATTCTCTCCCTCCTGCGCCCCATATCTGATCCCTGCCAGGACCTGTCATGTCTACCTTCCCCCATCTCTCTCCTCTGATACTGCTATGACCTTGGTGCCGCATCCTCCACTCCTCATGCCTCAGCTATTGCAATGGCCAGCTGGTCTCACAGCCTCCACTTTCTCCTCACTCCAGTCTCTCCTCCACTCAGTTATGAGAGTGATCTTCCTAAAGGGCCGGTCTCACCAAGTCACCCCAGCTCTACCTGAGTCAGCCAGCACCACTGGCTCTCTATTGTTACTAGGACCAAATATAAGATAAATAAGAAGATAGAGAGGAGAGGTTGGGGGCAGGTGGAGCCGCCTGATTTATCTCCAATGAGGAGGTTCAACCAGATGACTGTTGAGGTCTCTTTTAACACACTATCCTATCTAGACCTACAAGCCCATTCAGAGTCTACCTCTAAATCCTCTCTCCCCACTTCATGTTCAAAAACTAGCCCCCAACCCCAGCTGAGGAATCCCTACTGTTCTAAGCTTTCCCTTGGGGCAGCCCCAAACCAGCAAGTTCTTCCGTTGTTCTAGCCCCAAAGAATGGAATAAAAGCCCTGCTTCTGCCTGAACCTGCCTCCTCAACCAGAAGTGACCCCTTCCATCTCACAGAGACTGTCACATCTCAGCACCCAGGGGCATAGAAGGGCAAGGTCCCATAGGAATCATCTGGGACTACGTCCCTAGCATGAGCAAGAGTCTTGGGGTCTGGCGCTTTTATCTCCTGGCCCCTTGATTCCAATATTGAGGAGCCTGGGCCTCAGGTGAGCTTTGAGCTGGTTCCTTGGCCTCTTTTCCCTTTTAAAACCAACCCTCAGCGTCCTTCGGGAACCACCAACCAAGGGGATCTGAGTCTGGGCAAGGGGGACCCCCTGCTGAGCAGGGATGGCTGGTAATGTCATCGCCACTTTGGTGAGGCAGGAGACACCCTCTAGCCAAACCTCCCCACTATCCTCCACCAAACACTCCACTCACTCCTCTCCCTGTAGTCAGCATCCCTCCCCCACATGGCCGCTCAGGCTCCAATCAGTTTGGGCATCTTGAGGAAATGTTTCTAGCTCTCCTTTCCTCTGTCACCACCATCACCATCAGTTCATGGCTATTGGCCAAAGGCTGTACTAGGGTGGTCATGGTGTGAGTGTGCAGAATTGGGGATATGTGAGAAGTGTAGAGGAAGAGGGATCAAGAAGACTTGGCAACTCTATGGTTTGGGGGTCAATCTGAGGCTGAGAGCTCAAGGAGAGCCCCAAGACAGCAGATCCAATAAGAAAACTCCACCCAAAGAAGCTGAGAAGAAAGGATGAGGCAGCACCAAGAAGTAAAAAGCAGATCTCTGGATCTAGATGGGAAAGTGAAGAATTTGAGAAACCTTGTGGAAATATGGGATGAAATGTCAACTCTAGGTCACATATCAGACACATGGAAGGAGTCTTTCTTTACAATGCAAGTTGTGCTTTCACAGCTCCCTATCTCAGTGGTCCTTCTGGGGAAATGCCCTCAGACCACAAGAATGAGACCCTTTCTATCCCAGCTCAGTCTGCAGAGGCTCCTTTGGTGGACAGGTGAGTCCTATCAGGAGGAAGACAATCTTTTTATTATTTGTATTCATTGCAATTTTATTGTTTATCACAGAATCCCCCTTCAGATGCCTGGGTGTAGTTGATTTCAGTTTGGACGGGGACCATTGAAAACTGCCATGGACAGAATCCTCAGCATGGCATTTTCCTAAATCAATGCTAGTTCATGGTGCTTACTCCACAATCCATGAGCCCTCTTCCTCCAACTCCAACCATTGAAATACTCAAAATGGCATATCCAGAAAGAGATGAGGCACCCTTGCCTGAAGAAGAAGAAGAAGAAGAAGAAGAAGAAGAAGAAGAAGAAGAAGAAGAAGAAGAAGGAGAAGGAGGAGGAGGAGGAGGAGGAGGAGGAGGAGGAGGAGGAGGAGGAAAATGAATGGATGGATGAATCAATAAATTGTACTTTCTGTAGATTGGCATAATTTCAGTATTTGCTTAAATAAAGCAAGTGACTAACTGTCTGGTCCAGCCACTGGGCCTGTTGAGGAAGTCTTTCTAGCTCTCCTGGTAAACTTGCTCTCCTCTATTTCTGGCCTCATTTTGTCAAATACTTGGATTCATCTTCTGCTTCTGGCCTCTTCAGGCTGTTTGCAGCAGTGAGACAATCCTGATAGGTGTCCATGAGGGATATCTCTGCAGGTTGGGTGGAAGCCCTCTTTCCCTGGTGGGCAAAGCCCCACGGACCTGACCAGGGAGGGAAAGGAAAGGGTACAGGAGCTCTGCTCAAGGGGTTATTTGGGCTTTTGTTCCACTTAGATTCCCATACCCAAGCTCCTTCTGCAACCCAGGCAGGTCCCTCTGCACAGCTGAAAATTCCCCACTCCATTTTGTCAATAATCTGCACCTCCCTTCCCATCACTGAAAGCCCACCTGCCCCCTAGCCCACCTCCACCAAGCAGTTCTGGATCCCTGCCTCTCTCCAGGGCTGGCCTCACATCCATACCCCTTCCCCAATGTTAGCCAACAGGTCTTCACTCGCCAGCTGAGAAATCCCCATTGGTCTAATGCTTTCCCTTGGGGCTGCACCCCGCCCCCCAACCAGTAAGTTCTACCCTTATTCTAGCCCTAAAAATTGGAATAAAACCCCTGGTTCTTCCTGCACCGGCCTCCTGAACCATAGCCCCCCCAAAACTCACAGGGACTGTCAGACCTTAGAGCTCAGGGGGGCCAAGGACAAAGTCCAGTGGGGGCCAGCTGGGGAACATTTCCCTACCATGGGCAGGAGTCCTGGGGCCTGGACCCCATGTTCCCTGGATCCTTGTCTCCCATGCTGAGACAGCCTGGGCCTGAGGGGGACATGAATTGGCTTCTTGGCATCTTTCCCCCTCAGATATCCAATCCCAGCCCTCAGGGTGCTCAGGGAGCCACCAGACAAAGAGAGCTGAGTCTGGGCAAGGTGGACCCTGCACTGAGCATCTTTGGCCACTGATGTAAGCACCCATCTGGGTGAGGCAGGAGTCTCCCTACCTGAAGTGGTGCTCCTCCCAACCAGGGATCCCACTCACTCCTATCCCTGCAGTCAGCATCCCTCCCTCACATACCCTCTCAGGCTCACTTTCTGCTCCCCCCCAAAATAGGTCCATATGCCACATGTCCCAAAAATCTCAGTGCAGCTTTATGTTCTTACACCTTTAAGAGTTTGATGTTTGAGGTAAAAATCAACATATTTGCAGCAACACGATGTGGTCACAAAGAACCAGGAACAAAATAGACCCCATCTGGTTTCAGAAATGGATGAATGAATTGTTCTGAGGGAGGGGGAAATCAAGTATTAACTTTCAAGTATGCCATGGCACATAGTAGGTGCTTAATGAATGGTGATCATTGACTACTGTATTAAGTGTTGTACAAATGTGATCTCATGTAGTTCACACAATGGCGCTGTGTGGTACCATTTTTCAGTTAAGGAACTGAGGCAGGCAGCAGTGAAGTGACTTGCTTAGGATCTCACAGAGCTAAGGAATGTGTGAGACTGGATTTGAACTCTGGGCTTTCTGACTTCAGGCTCAGTGCTCTACCCACTGTGCAACCTGGCTGCCTAATGGTACCTGAGTGTAATAGAATATGACTATGCTATAAGAAATGACAAATATGAAAATTTGAGGAAACTTGGGAAGACTTATAGAAATGAATGCAGAGTAAAAAGACCAAAAGCAGTAAAACCTCATGCAGGCTGATTGTAAAAACCTAAATGGAAAAGAAAAATGCTATAAGAAATGATTGTATTAGGAGTGTGTGTTTGTGTGCGTGTGACAGAGACAAGAGAGTCAGAGAGAGACAGAGACAGTAAGAGACAGAGAATGTGTCCTTTTCTTAACACACACCCTCTTTTCCATCATTAATAATGAGGTGGAATAGGGCAGGTTCGAGAGGTTTTTATCTAGGACTCATCTTTCTCCCAACCCTCGGGGTCTAAAAGGAGTCACCAGTGAAGGGATGGGGGGCTGGGGTTGAGACTGGGCAAGGTGGACCCCCGCTGAGTGCCCAGGGCGGTGACGTCAGCTCCACCAGACATCCCACTCATTCCTCTTCCAGTAGTCACATCCCTTCTTCCATATATCCTCTCAGGCTTATTTCCCCTCCTCCACCGCTGCTACAGATGGATGGAGCTGCCAGCGGGGGTCTGACTGTGGCCATTCTGGGAGCTTGGAGGGAGGGAGGGGACCCCAGGGACCAGGACTGATGCCCGCCACCCCCTGCTGTCTCTCCAGATGGCCCTCTGTCCCCCTCTTTAAAACCACTGGGCTTTGTATACACTTATGCATCAATGCTCAGATATTTCCTCCATATATTCATGTGAAGGAGGAATCTTCCATTCTCTCCCTCTATTCCTTTTTATTAAAAAATAGTATTTTATTTTTCCCATTACATGTCTTTTTCTTGTTTTGTTTTGTTTTTTTAGTGAGGCAATTGGGGTTAAGTGACTTTCCCAGGGTCACACAGCTAGTAAGTGTTAAGTGTCTGAGGCCAGATTTGAACTCAAGTACTCCTGACTCCAGGGCGGGTGCTTTATCCACTGCGCCACCTAGCTGCCCCTATGTGTCTTTTTCAACATTCACTTTTGTAAGATTTTGAGTTTCCAATTTTTCTCCCTCCCTCCCTTCCCTCCCCCTCCTGAAGCTAGCAAGCAATCTGACATAGGTTATACATTACAATCATGTTAAACATGTTTCCATATTAGTCATGTTGTGACAGAAGAATCAGAACAAAAGGAAACAAAAACACAAGAAAGAAGAAAGAACAACAACCAAAGTGAAAACAGTCTGCTTCCGTCTGCATTCAGACTCCATAGTTCTTTTTCTGGATGTGGAGAGAATTTTCCATCATGAGTTCTTTGGAACTGTCTTGGATCATTGTCTTGCTGAGAAGAGCTAAATCTGTCACAGTTAATCATCACACAATGTTGCTGTTACTGTGTTCAATATTCTCCTGGTTCTGCTCACTTCACTCAGCATCAGTCCACTTAAGTCTTTCCAGGTTTTTTCTGAACTCTACCTGCTCATCATTTCTTATGGCACAATGGTATTCCATTACATTCATATACCACAACTTGTTCAGCCATTCCCCAATTGATAGGCATCCTCTCAATATCCAATTCTTTGCCACCACAAAAAGAGCAGCTATAAATATTTTTGTACATATAGTTCCTTTCCCCTTTTTGATGATCTTTTTGGGATATAGACCTGATAGAGATATTGCTGGGTCAAAGGGTATGCACAGTTTTATAGCTTTTTGGATATGCTTCCAAATTGCTCTCCAGAATGGTTGGATCAGTTCACAACTCCACTAACAATGCCTTAGTGCGGTGCAGCTAGGTGGTGCAGTGGGTAGAGCACCGGCCCTAGATTCAGGAGTACCTGAGTTCAAATCCAGCCTCAGACACTTAACACTTACTAGCTGTGTGACCCTGGGAAAGTCACTTAACCCCAATTGCCTCACTAAAAAAACCCAACCAACCAAACAAACAAACAAAACCAATGCCTTAGTGTTCCAATTTCCCCACATCTTCTCCAACACTTATCATTTTCCTTTTTTGTCTTATTAGCCAATTGGATAGGTGTTAGAGTACCTCAGAGTACTTTTCATTTGCATTTCTCTAATCAGTAGTAATTGAGAGCATTTTTTCCATATGGTTGCAAATAGTTTAAATTTCTTTATCTGAAAACTGCCTGTTCATATCCTTTGACCTTTTCTCAATTGGGGAATGACTTGTATTCTCATATATTTGATTCAGTTCTCTATACATTTTAGAAATGAGGCCTTTATCAAAAATACTGGCTGTACAAATTGTTTCCCAGCTTTCTGCTTTCCTTCCAATTTGGTTGCATTGGCTTTGCTCGTGTAAACCTTTTTAATTTAATGTAATCAAAATGATTCATTTTGCATTTCTTGATGTTCTCTATGTCATCTTTGGTCATAAATTCTTCCCCTCTGCATACATCTGACATGTAAACTATTCCTTCCTTTTCTAATTTACCCATGGTACCACCCTTTATGGTTAGATCGTGCACCCATTTTGACTTTAATATCCCGCATAAGATGTTGGTCTATGTCTAGTTTCTGCCATACTATTTTCAAGTTTTCCCAGCAGTTTTTGTCAAATAGTGAGTTTTTGTTTTTTGTTTTGTTTTTCAGGGAAATGAGGGTTAAGTGACTTGGTCAGGGTCACACAGCTAATAAGTGTCAAGTGTCTGAGGCTGGATTTGAACTCAGGTCTTACTGAATCCAGGGCCAGTGCTTTATCCACTGAACCACCTAGCTGCCCCAAATAATGAGTTCTTATCCTGGAGGCTAGAGTCTTAGGGTTTGCCAACCAGGAGATTGCTATATTCATTTACTACTGTGCTTTCTGTGCCTAACCTGTTCCACTGATCCACTTCTCTATTTCTTAGCCAGCACCAAATAGTTTTGATGGTTGCTGCTTTATAATATAGTTTTAGCTCTGGTATGGCTAGGTCACCTTCTTGTGCATGTTTTCATTAATTCCCTTGATATTTTTGACCTTTTGTTCTTCCAGATGAATTTTGTTATTTGTTTTCTTTATGAGAACTGAATGACTATCTTTATAATCTTAAAATATACTATTTTATACATACACACATATGACTATATAATCCTATGTGGAACAACAAATTATATTTCATTTATATGTATTCTCCATATTCATCTCTGAATACATATATGCCTACAGAATGTCATATTCGTGTAAATCAATATATAGATATATATGACTATATAATCCTATATAGAGGAAATGACTCCTATATTTAATATATATATATATTCTCTTTTCATCCATGAATAATACTATTCTATATGGCTACAAAGACTCCTAAAATATAAATAATTCCTATTTCTGTAAATGAATGTATAGACAATGCATGAAATCTCACACATATGAAGACAGAGAAAATATGTATGTGTGTGTACCCAGATTCTTTCTCTTTATTCCTATTTATATGTACTCATTTATGCTTTTTATAAGGTAATTTATATGACTTATACATTCTATCTCCTCATAAACATTAGTAATCATTCTCTTTTCCTACCTAGATCAGTACTCACTTATTCATTCTCTATTCATCTTTATGGCCACTCCATTATCTCTTTTTACTTCTATCATCTTTCTCTGAGTGTACACTTACATTCTCTCACTACATTCACCTCTAAGAGTTCTTTTATAACCTCCCTCTAGGACCGGATATGAACTGCTGTTTGGCTTCTCAAGCTCCTCCCAACTTGGCTCCAGCCTACCTTCGAAGACTTTAATCCATTCTTGCTCCATCAGACAAGGTCAAAACAAGACCTGACCGGCAGCTAGGTGGCGCAGTGGATAGAGCACCGGCCCTGGAGTCAGGAGTACCTGAGTTCAAATCCGGCCTCAGACACTTAACACTTACTAGCTGTGTGACCCTGGGCAAGTCACTTAACCCCAATTGCCTCACTTAAAAAAAAAAAAAAAAAAACAAGACCTGACATTCCCCTAGTCCTTGAAGTTTTGTCACTAGCGCTGGCTTCATCCACATTGTCTTGCTTGATCTTCACAAAGGCTCTGGAACTTAGGTTGAACAAGCATTGTTCCCTCTATCATATAGGGGAGGAAAGTGGGGCTCAGAGCCAAGGTTATAATGTGCAGTCCTGGGCACAACCAGGATCTGCATCTAAAGGCTTCTGACTGTTAAATCCTTTGTTAATATATCTGGGTATCAGGTTTCTGCCCTGAGGTAGCCCTGGAAAAATCCCTAGAATCCACTTAACTTTCCATGGAAAGCTCAATACCAGTTTCCCTGTGGTTGCTGTTCCTACCTCCACAAGTCACAAAAGTTTGAAGATCCAACATCCAAGAATCTCCACCATCTCCAGTGTGTTCATCATGAGAGATATTAAAAAATAAAATCATCAATTTTCTGCTCCTGCCCACTCTCATGTGAATGAATAACTATTCATTTTACCCTCAGGAAAAGAAATTGGGGAGCTCAAGAAAGCAGTTCTTGCTTCTGCTTGCAAGTTTTTCTTCCCAAAAAGAGTTTATTTTAAAATATGATTAAAAACAGTTTAGTATAGCTGAACATTAGCAGAGGTCACTTACCTGTGAACTGCTTCAAACAGCCACACTGAACAGGGAAAAGAAATTCATTGTTGTTTTTGGACAGATCCCGTGATCTCATTTGGACTGGGGAACTCCCGATGAGGACGTTCTCTCTACTGATAGAGAGCAGCCCTGCCTTGTAACTTATTATTGTCTTATTAGTCAATTGGATAGGTGTTAGGTGGTACCTTAGAGTAGTTTTCATTTGCATTTCTCTAATCAGTAGTCATTGAGAGCATTTTTTCCATATGGTTGTAGATAGTTTGAATTTCTTTATATGAAAACTGCCTGTCCATATCCTTTGACCATTTCTCAACTGGGGAATGACTTGTATTCTCATATATTTGATTCAGTTCTCTATACATTTTAGAAATCAGGCCTTTATCAGAAACACTGGCTGTATAAATTGTTTCCCAGCTTTCTGCTTTTCCTTCCAATTTGGTTGCATTCGTTGGAGTGGCCTACCGCACCAAGTGGTTAAGTGAGTGGCCCAGGGTCACGCAGCCAGAATAGGACAAGGGACACATTTTCTTTTTTTGTTTTACTTTTTCTTTTTGACAATGAAAAATGGTTTGGGGGACAATGCTCCTACCTCTTGTGGCAAGGCCCCTACACTGTCCATGTACTCTAAGGATGTTTAACTGGACAGTGGCTTCTTTGCCTTTTTCTGCTCCAGCTTTTGATGAGAGAGAGCCAGACCAGTAAAGTTACATTTGCTGCCATGAAAGCAAATGATGTTCTACCAGGTTCGCTATTCTCTGATGTCTTTCTGACCACACTTCTTAGCAGGAGAAGAAAAAAGCAATATGACTTTGTTAAGATGAATGTAAAGGGGCAGCTAGGTGGCACAGGGGATAGAGCACTAGTCCTGGAGTCAGGAGTACCTGAGTTCAAATCCGGCCTCAGACACTTACTAGCTGTGTGACCCTGGGCAAGTCACTTAACCCCAATTGCCTCACTAAAAAAAAAAAAAGATGAATGTATAGACCACCTGGATTTGATGGAGCTGCCTTATTATCCAAACAAATTTTATGAAACCCTGGATTAATAGGATCAAAATGCCCTTTGACTGAACTCCAAACCAAACCCAGATAGCTAGCAGATAAGTCTCTATCTGGTGACTTCTTTCCCCAGGATAGTAAGTCCCTATCTTGTGGGGGCATCTGGGCATCCTCATCCTTGCCAAGCTGCTTTTTGAAATCATATAATCTTATCATAGTTTCCCTCTATTTCCTACATACTTGTTGTAACTGAAATTGTTAAAACTGCTTTGCATTGCTTCCATTCTTGTTATAGTATTTGCTTTGGGGTTGATTTGTATCGTGCTAACTGAAATCAATTAACACCCTGTAACCAGTGAGCAAAGAAACCTCATATACCCTTAGAAAGAGGGAGTCTTCAAGCTCCTTTTTTGGAAGGGGTCTCTGCATGATTCATGCTTGCTTGTTTTGGGGACAAATAAACTGATACTATGTTTTTCTTTCTGTGTCTGATCTGGTTTTTCCTAAAGGAGACGTGTTTTTTGATCTGGTTTGTTTTTTCGTTGGAGGACAAGTATAGAAACAAATTTTAGGACACATTATAAAATTAATTTCTCTGATCTGGTTTTTTCCTGTAGTATAAATTCGGATCTGTTTATTTTTTTGGTAGGATACAGGCAATAAAAACAATTGTTGATGACTTCAAGTGTATTAGTCAGAAGTTTGAACAGAAAAGTACAATTACGAATGCCCTGTTACTGAAGGGTACATGATTACATTATAAGGTAACTAAGCATGATAATGACCAACAATTCCTACATTTCAAAAAGCATCTTTTCCTACTGGTACAAATAAGCGACTCATATCCGCTTAGTTCATACAGGAAATGGAATCCTCAGTTTCTTGCTCTGATGACTCATTTACTTACACTTGAATTTCATTTTTCAAATGTCAGAAAGAGCATTTATCAGCTTTAATTTTTCAAAGACTCATTTTGTTCAGGTGAATTGCAGAGGGAAAATGGCAAAAAAAAAAACCCATTCCTTATTATACCTCTTCATAGGAACTTGTTTAGCAATTCCATCCAAACCCAAAGCCCCAAGGGGAACATGAGCCACACCTCTCCCAGAAACTCTAGAAGGAGATTCTTCTTTGCTGTTTGCAATAAATCAAAGTTTGCCTTGAATACAAAGTGTCACAGAGATGTGTTAGTAACATCGGCTGAATGAACAAAAGCATAAAAGGACTCAATTTTTTGAAGTTCTGACAAAACCTTCACATTTACCCTTTCAGTTGCACATGAAGTTGAAAGTGTGGGGGACTGATAAAACTTTGTGTGTTTGATGTGGTACTAAGTGACAATGTAAAATTTCAAAAGTAAAATAATCATACAATCCAATGAAAGATCTTAGGAAGCTTGCTGGTGAGCATTATTATAATAAGGCCTTGGCCATTTAAGTTCAGAGATTTTGTAGTCTTATTGTGTCTTCGATGAGTCAAGGAGAACATATCTTTAAATAAAAGACATTCATATGATCTCTCAGCTCCTCCAGTTCAGAAAGCCAAGTAGAGAAAATCCTGAAATTATTCTTCAGAATATACTCCCCCAAACACCTTCTAAATAATTGCCTTGTGCATGCTAATGTTGGCCTGAAGGCCTTTCATGGGTAAATTTCCTGCTTGGGCATAAGATTAGTCTGTGCTTGTCCTTGGTGCGGTCTTCCTTTAGTAGGGCAGCTCTGTTTTTGTCCTCCTACTACGTTTCCTGGAGGGAGACTGAAAAGATGGAGACAGTGATTTTGCTGGTATTTGCATTATCATTAAAATTTCAGGATTCCCCAACATCTCCTCTTTTCAAGCCCATCTGTCTGCAAGGTCACTTCAGCCTGATTCCCAAGCACTTCAGCCTCCTAAGGCTTAGAATATCTGGTTTACCTGGCCTCCTGCCCCTGTAGCCTCCACATCTCAGTTTGATTTCTCAGCCACGGTAATCTGGAGAACAAGCAACCCTCTGTGTATGCAGCTGCCAGGAACGTAGTGGGCAGAAGGATGGAGGAATGGATAGATATACTGGTAACTTTTAGAGTCACAATTATACTACCCTAGGAACACAGGCTTAACTTTGGAATGAAAGCTCATGATATGGGGAAGGACTAAGAATCTTTCTGATAACACACTTTGGTAAGCACTCTTCCCCCACAAAACATAGTGTTGGGTACATTCTAACTGTTGAGCAAATACTCTGTAATGAAATAACTCACTGAAGATATCGGCCATCCCCATGCCCTTGGAATGATTAAGAGAAGGCCTAGCACCCCACTGATGATCTGCCCAAAGCGCTAAAGGCATGCTTCTTTTATGTATTTTTATATTTCCAAATCAAATTGATCCACTGGAGCTGGCCACTTGTTATCCCTCACTCATAACACATGACTTTTTTTTTTCTTTTTTTTTTTTAGTGAGGCAATTGGGGTTAAGTGACTTGCCCAGGGTCACACAGCTAGTAAGTGTTAAGTGTCTGAGGCCGGATTTGAACTCAGGTCCTCCTGACTCCAGGGCCGGTGCTCTATCCACTGAGCCATCTAGCTGCCCCCATTCTCTCTATTCTTAAGAATATCAGTACTCACATATTCTCTCTCTACTCATCTATGAGTATCCATATTCTCTCTGATCATATTCTCCATATTCTCTCACATCACTTTTGCCATCATAGACTTCATCATTGATATCCTTTATGCCCCTCTTTAGCCTGGGGCACAATGATGATGCTAATTAACACTGATGATGGTGGTGGCTAGCGGGTATTTAGTGCTCTAAGATTTCTACAGCACTTTTCATGTGTTGTCTGATCCGATACTACAAACACCCTGTAAGGTGGGTCTTAGTTATTACTGTCCCCACTTGACAGGTGAGGAAACTGAGGCTTGGGAGCTGTGAGTCACCAGGGCTGGATTCCCCAAGGGAGAGCAAAGGGAGATCATTCAGGGGGCTGGGGAGCTGCAGGAGTGTCAGAGAAGTTCCATGACTCGTGCCTGCTTACACAGGTAAGTGAAAGGGCTCTTGAAGGAGGCCACATGAGCCCAGCCCTGAAAGGGCCCAAAGGATTGTTTCCTGGAGACAAAAGGAAGGAAAGTATTCTAGCCATGGGGGCAGGAACAGGGATGGGGCAGGACTTCTGATTGCACAGGCACAGAGAACTTGGAGTCAGTGCACTTGCATTTAAGTGCCTACTATGTGCCTTAGAAAAATAGTCTTTACAAAGACTTGCCAATGCTTGGTCAGAATATAGCAGCATCTAGGCAAGGCCACTTTTTCTAAAAAGTGTTCTGTGGCAAAGACTTGAGAAATAAGCCCTTAGTTAACTCTGTCAGATCCAAGCTGAGCTCCAGTCTCTACGAGTTTGATTGCAAAGCAGTTCTTTCTGGGTGCTTTCTAATTTTACTGTGAGTCTTCCCTTCCACAAGGCAGGTAAGTGGAATGTGCATGCCTGGAAAAGTTCCAATCCCAATGACACTTTCAACATCCGTAGTGGAATATGACCATCACCTTGAGTGCAGACACCCACCCACCCCTACTCATGAGGACTTACTTTGGGTTTTGCAATAGTGTATAGCAGTCTTATTCAAGTTCACTCTAAACTACTGACAATCATCAGTAGTTTACCTAGGTCATATCAGTAGTTAAGACTAATTCCCTTCCTTTCAAAGATACAGCCACACAAGAATGGAATTTCACCTATGGGAATGGCAGGAGTTACTTCCTCACAACATTACAGCTCAACTATGGTATGGTCAATACAACCACTGGTGATACCTCAGATCCTCTATTCAGTGGCAGTGGTGGTGCAACAATCCTGCAATATGGACAACGCCTTGTCCTTCCTTGAATATTGTGCCGATTCTTCAACCCCTCAAACTCTGACTGTTACCATTTGGGACATCTTTGCCAATTTTCCAGGTGCGAGGTCCAACTGCAGGATTATTTTGATTTAATAGTAATAATTTGGAGCATTCCTTTATATATTTCTGTATACATTGCAGTTCTTTTGAGAAATGCTTTTTCAGTATTCATTAATTGAAGGAATTATATTGGTCTTTTATATATCTATCATCTATCTATCTATCTATCTATCATCTATCTATCTATCTAAATTGTTGATATTACTAGCCGTGTGACCCTGGGCAAGTCATTTAACCCAGTTTGCCTCACTTTCCTCATCTGTAAAATAAGCTGGAGAAGGAAATAGCAAACCACTCCAGTATCTCTGCCAAGAAAACCCCAAATGGGGTCATGGAGAGCTTATCAGAGAAATTTGACACAATTTTTTTTCCCATTTCACCACTTCACTTCTTATCCCTTTGGCTCACTCCACTGTGAATCTGATCTTCTGCCTGGTTTCAACTCCAGGGTACATGATGCTCCACTCCAGGAAAAAAAAGACTAACATGTTTTGTTTTATGTTTGAAAAATACATAATATTGTTTATGTTGTTGTTAGGTTTCTAATTTTTCTTGTATCATAATTTTGGGGAAATCTTTGTATATGAAATACTTCTAATTTAAAAAATGATACCCTGGAGATGTTGTAATTGTTTCATTAGAGGATTAATTTCTATTTTAATGTGGATGCTATTAGATTATTAATTGAGCTGTAAAAAATGTGGTCACACAATTTTAAACTCTGAAATATTTAATTGGGCATATTTTGCTTTAAAATAGATGACAATAATTTGTTGTCGGTGGAAATACCACAGACCCCTTAATTTGTGAAGATTTGGGGGGGGTTCTACTTCAGCAGCATGTTGTAAAGTTCTAGAGTAATGAAGTTTGAAGAACTAGAACCACTTCCAGACAAAGTGGAAGGACTTCCAAGTTTTCTTAAAGAGTGAATTTTATCTGATAGACTATTGAGCCATTTGAGCCAACAGTATCAACTGTTTTCTCTAAGAACTAGGATATATATATATATATATATATATATATATATATATATATTTATGTATATATACATATATGTATGTTCATGAATATGTGTACATTTAGCCTGTTGATGTCTTTGTCCATTTTATGTACAGGGTTCAGATAAAGACAGAAAGAGCAAGTAGTATGTAAAAAGTGAAATTCTATATGTAAAACTTGAAATTTTCTGAACTTTCAGGTGAATTATGGTTTCTAATTTGATGTATGGATAGCTAGGTGGTGGTGCAGTTGATAGAGTACCAAGCTTGAAGTCAGAAAGACTCATCTTCCTGAGTTCAAATCTGGCCTCAGACATTTACTGGCTGTGTGACCCTGGGCAAGTCCCTTAACCCAGTTTGCCTCACTTTGCTCATCTGTAAAATAAACTGGAGAAGGAAATAGTAAACCACTCCAGTATCTCTGCCACCAAAACCTCAAATGGGGTCATGGAGAGCTAATCACAACTGAAAATGACTGAACAACAAAAATTTGATGTTCTTCCTAAAACAGTTCAAGTGATCAGCTCCATAAGGTTTGAACTGATTTTCAGCACTTGAACTAGTTATTGGAAAACCGAATTCAGGAGCTTGTACTAAATTGTATCGAGTCTTATTACTGGCAGATTTTAGCAACATTAAAAAGGGAATCTCTTCAATGGACTTGGACTCAGAGAAGTGGAACTACTAGGGAAAGCACTCTAAAAGAGCTGCTTTGAGAATATGGTTGGGGGCAACTAGATGGTGCAGTGGTTAAAGCACCAGCCCTGGATTCAGGAGTACCTGAGTTCAAATCTGACCTAAGACACTTGACACTTACTAGCTGTGTGACCCTGGGCAAGTCATTTAACCCCCATTGCCTGCAGAAAAAAAAAACAAATCCCAAAACAAACAAACAAAAAAGAGAGAATATGGCTTACTTCAGAATTTCAAAGAAAAGAAGCTTCCAGGGACCAGAGGACTACATGGAACAGGTGGGACTCAAGATGAAATATGTAGATTCAATGGACATTGGGGGTGGGTTACCAGGAACAAGGAGATTTGATGTTATTTAATGTGGATAATCATTATTGCATTACTTTGGCTTTTAGGTTTGATGGTGTTTAAGTTTGTCTATAAGACAGGTATGCTCAAATTCCTTTTATTTATTGGTCAGGGATCAGGGCCAGTCTTCCTGCCACTTTCTGTCAGCTGAAAGTCTGTTTTCTGTTTTTATTAACCTCGCCTTACCCAAAGTGTTGTAAGATAAGCCCTAGTGGTCTTGTGACCATCATCACAGCCTCCTCTTAAGGAAGGCTATAGTTCATAAAATCTCCGCAGGGAAACCATTTCTATAAGATTAGGCCATGGAAAAATACTGATAGTAATATTTTAAGGTTAATACAACTGTGTCCAAAAATAATGTCTTGCCAACTTGTGTACCTGAAAAAAATCCCCTATGTGTGCAGAACTTTGATATGCAAATCAGCCCCAACACTTCTACCCACACATGAATTTTATTCTAATATGTATATTTACTTGTATAGAAAGTTCCCTTCCTCTTCCTCTCTTATTTTTTTCTATTATTTGTCAATAGAACTTCAATATTGAACAGGCCCCCATTTTTATGGTATATCATTCACAGCTATTGAACTCATTTAGGGGTTCGTTTTCCTCAACAGCTGGTTGGCCCATGGGCTTTTTCTTAAACATAAATTTGGCACCCAGCCAAGAACTTTCCCTTTTGACAATCACACCTCTAGTACAGGAAGCCCCTGGGATTTTTTTCTGCTCTAACACAATGCATAATGTATGTTCACAACCAATTCACCATTACATATACTAACCAGTGTGAGAGAAAAATGAATTAGACTTACACTTCTCAATGCTAACACTCAAACTTTATTAACAGCATGCAAACATTTGTTTATATTAACTTTTTTTTTTCATTTTCAGTTTCAAATTCTCTCCCTCCCACCCACAGAGAAGACAAGAAATAAGATACCCATTATACATATAAAGTCATGCAGAACATATTTCCACATTAACCCTGTTGCAGAAAAATAAAAAGCAAGAAAAATAAAGTGAAAAAATATGTGTCAATCTGCAGAGTTCATCAATTCTTTCACTGGAGGTGGATTGATATTTTTTTCATGAGTCCTTTGGAATGGTCATGGCTGTCCATGACATTATATTGATCAGAGGAGCTAAGTTTTTCACAGTTGATTATCATTACAATATTGCTGTTATTGTGTACGATGTTCTCCTAGTTCTGCTTACTTCTTCAGTTCACATACATCTTCCCAGGTGTTTCTGACAGCATTTTGCTCATCATTTCTTACAACACAATAGTATTTATTACATTCATATACCACAATTTGTTCAGCCATTCCCCAATTGATGAGCATGAACTAGTTTTCCAATTCCTTTCCACCACAAAAAGAACAGCTATAAATATTTTTGTACGTGTGGGTCCTTTTCTTTTTCTGTGATTGAGCAGCAGTACTGCTGGGTCAAAGGGTCATACAGTTATATAACTGTTTGGTCACAGCTCTCCAGATTAGTTGGACTAGCTTCCACCTCTACCAAGTCAGTGTTCTATTTTCCCACAATCCCCTCCAGCAAATGTCATTTTCCTTTTGTCTGATAGATTTGAGGTAGTATCTCAGAGTTGTTTTAATTTGAATTTTTAAAAATTGTTAGTGAGTTAGAACATTTTTTCATCAGATTATTGATAGTTTTGATTTATTCTTCTAAAAATTGTTCATATCATTTGACTATTTCTCAATTGGGGAATGGGTTTTATTTTTAAACATTTGGCTTAGGTTCATATATATTTGAGAAATGAGACCTTTATCAGAGAAACTTTCTGTAAAAAAATTTTTTCCCCAGTTTCCTGTTTTCCTTCTAATTTTTTGCTGGGTTGGTTTTATAATTGAATGTAATCAAAATGATCCATTTTTCCTACTGTGATCCTCTCCTGCTCTTGTTTGGTTATGAACTTTTCCCTGATCCACAGAACTACAATTAATTTTTGGATGTTTCCTTAATTTGCTTATGACATCACCCTTTTTGTCTAAATCATGTCACCATTTTGAACTTAGCTTGGTATACAGTGTGAGACGTTTGTCTATGGCTAATTTCTACTAGAGTGCTTTTCAGTTTTCCCAGCAGATGTCAAATAGTGAGTAATTACCCCAATTGCTTGGGTCTTTGGGTTTGTCAAACGCTAGGTCACTGTGGTTTATGTTAAATATTACAAAATAAAACATTCATCCCATTAGGAACAAATCACCAACCTTATTTCCTAGTGCTTACCAGTAAGTGTGTCTTGTACTGGTACTCAAAAACACAGGTCCTTCTCTTCCTATTCAGAGACACTCTCCTCAAGTGAATGTAGGTGTGGATTCTGGGGAGGGGGACTTAAATCTCAAGTGTGGAGAACACAGGTGCCAGACTCAGTCTCTGTCCAAGAGCAGGCTGAGAACCAGGGCCTTCCAGTGGGTTTCTTATAGTTCTAGCTAGTTATGCCCAAGTTCTGGTTAGAAGCTGGTGACCTAATTTGTTTACTAATTAATCTGATTGATATCTGGAGACAAGCTAAAGGTAAGGTTCTTTGTTGAATTTTCTTGTTGGTGGTTTGTCCTGTATGGGGGGGGTACATATCAGTTGTTTATGAACACAAACACGTTGTTTACCAACCTATACAACAATATACTAATCTTAATATTTAAAGAGAAGTTACAAAAAACAAACATAAAAACACTTCATCACAAAATAGTGACCTAATAAAGATTGGAGTCAGTTAAATATCAAGGCAAATATCAAGGCAACAAATGTATTCTCACTACATCCACCCTTTGACTGCTGGTTATCCCTGCAGTCATCTAGGATAGTCTATGAAAAGTATTATAATTATCACGAATACAATCAAATTGCGATTCCAAACACTCAATGTTCACGTTGCTTAGGGTGAGAACACATGGTACACATAAGCATCAATATTACACTTTGCATTAATACATTTTAAAATATGTTCTGAATATATTATGACAATAAGTCTCTCCATTTGTCTCATGTTCTCTCACAGCAAGTCCTCTGCAACCCAAGCCAGGAACCGATGTAAGAGAACATGTTACAAAGCCTTTTATGATATCCCATTCAAACCAATGCCCTGCAATTTTCAGGCTGGTGATCACTATCATATCCATCATATATCTTTCTTTAGGCCAGGCGTGGCTAAAGTCTTTGATTGCCTGCACTACCTCTCGGTGATATTTAAACAATCGCTGTTATACCTTGGTGATATTCTCTCGTGTGTCAGGCAAATTTAAAGTCTGTTACCCCTCTATGTCCAATGGGGTATCGAAGAAAGCGGCAGTCCCCACTGTCATATTAGCAATGTTTTGTATCCTTGTGCATCCTGTTTATCACAACTGTGATTTACAGGAAGAGCTGGATACCAAACAAGCAACCAGAGAGTAAAGCCATTCTTGGTTGCAAAGGGCTGCAAGAAGGTACTTTGAGGTGATAAGCAGGATAGGATGTGCGATGAGATAAGCAACGATGAGCAGCAATAGGGTCACGAAGGCACCAATGATGAAATCACAGCACTTGCACATCTGTTAAAAAGAAAAAGAACTTTGTATGAATGTCTTTCTTTGTAACTTGTCTTCAAGGGACCTGAAACCATTTACCAGATCCATTGGTAACCAAGAACATATTCCATTTTCCCCACCCAAATGCTGTCCCCCACTGAGTGGTAGCAGTTTCAACAAGTTTATCAGGGATGATTTTGTCACATGCTAATACAGAAACTGGTGTTCTGGGGCAGCTAGGTGATGCAGTGGATAAAGCACTGGCCCTGGATTCAGGAGGACCTGAGTTCAAATCTGACCTCAGACACTTGACACACTTACTAGCTGTGTGACCCTGGGCAAGTCACTTAACCCTCATTGCCCTGCAAAGAAAGAAAGAAAGAAAGAAAGAAAGAAAGAAAGAAAGAAAGAAAGAAAGAAAGAAAGAAAGAAAGAAAGAAAGAAAGAAAGAAGGAAAGAAATTGGTGTTCCTACTGTTGGTGGCATACCTGGGGTCAGGCTCTTGGTCTACATTATAATATAGTATACTAACAGGGACAATTTTCCCCATAATATTTTATCTTGTCTGAGGGCAGTAGCCATCCTTTTAGTTCTAAACGCTACTGGCATGTAAGCCTTTTCATTTATTCCCTTAGACTTGATTCCTAAGGACCAAGTCATAAAATCTTCTTCATAGCTAACTTCTAGTCTATAAAGGGGGCTTGAAAAAATTGGAACACAGGGCATGGTATGTTACATTGCTTCCTTCACTTGGTTTAATGCATGCTACTGTTTTTGTCCTTGTCCAAAATGGCTGATTTCCTTATAACTTTTATATATTGGTGCTAGCATCATACCTAAATGGGAAATGTGATGGGTTTTTTTTTAGAAACCCCCAAATCCAACATCTTTCTGTGCTTCCCTTTTCTTCTTTCAGGGCTTTCAAACTAATTTTTTTCTACTTCTGGCTGAGGAACAGGTATTCCCTCTGAATATCAAATCATTGCTAAGAAGTTAATTAAAAAACACTGATCTTCCTGTACTATTTGTGGGGCAATTGCCCATTCTCTATTATTTAACCCTTTCTGTGACCTTCAATACCTTGGGTTTATCATGCCCCTAACTAATATGGCATCTATATAATATTGTCCCAGGCAGGCACTTAATGCCATGTTATCTAGGTCTTTTCTGCATAGAATATGGAAGAATACTTGATTCTGCATTTAAACAATTTTAAGATTATGAGCCATACAAAAGTAAGCACTGGGCCAGATTGGGTATATAGGGCCACAGTATGGCAACCCCCTAGTTTCTATTATCTTTTAGGCAAAACAAACATGAACCCAACTAGGAACAAAACACCAACCTGATTTCTTAAGGCTTACCAATAAGCATGACTCCAACCAGCTCTTGAAGACAAGGATCCTTCTGTCTGTCCAACTGGAAATCATCTGTCTCCCAACAAGGTGGTTGGCTGGCAAGTCTGCAAATCCTTGTCAGTCAATCAGCAATGTCTTCAAGCAAAAATGATGTGAGTGTTCAGTCACAAGTGTGGGGAATACAGGAGCGGGGGTAAGTCTTTACCGAAAAGCAGGTTGAAGCCTGGAGCCACCATTTTTGGGCATTAGCTGGTTATACCCAAGTTCAGATTGGTGGCTGGTGAACACATCTGTTGATAACTGATAATATAAGTTAGTGATGCTGTTTACAAATTTTCCCACTGGTGGGTTGTCTTATACGGACATCCCATATGTTTATCAGTTGTCTATCAACATACACGTTATTTACCAAACCACAATACACATAAGTTTATATTAACATTGAAAAAAGTCATAAAAAACAAACATCCAAACACTTTTAACACAAAACAGTGGCTTCATAAAAAACAGAGGCAGTTGTGTAACAGGTAACAATCTTACTCTCATTACACCTAGTGCTTCCTGCCCAGGTGCCCAGTCTAGGCTCTCTTTCAGTCCCTGGGTGCTGAAATGCTGCAGGCCAAGACCCCACCCCCAGTGTCCACAGACCTCTTTTTTCTTGGATTTCCAGGTCAGAATTGTCTGGTGTGTTTTCTAGATGTTTGGGGGGGGGGTCTGGTGGAGGGACTTACACTGTATTCCTTCCTGTTACTTTGCTTTTCTGAAATACTTTAAATCATTAAATATACTTCAAAGTAGCAAGATTTTGAACACAACACTGCAGACATTTTAAGAAAAAATACAAAATACCACAATGAATAGATAGCACGATCACATGAAACTAAAAATTCAATCCTCTTTTGGATTGCTTGATTCGCAAGGCAGGGCATGCCTATCCCTTTGAAGGGCTGGCATCTTGTGTATTTTGAGAAATGGACTGGGAGGAAGAGTGCACAAGTATTGGGGACTGAGCATGATAACCTGGTGGTTTTGGTAGGAATGTGATATCCAGAGGATCATCTCCATGGCAATTTTTCTGCTTTTCCTGTCCATGTAGACATCGATCATATCCAGACATCTGAAGGGAGATTCTGTGACAGACCATAGAGTAAGAATGAACAAGAAATTTGTAAAAGACTGCCTGCTTGCTGCCAAGGCTGCCACATCATTGCAAGTGGGCTCTTCAGGTTGGACTGTTATAGAAAGGGTCTCATTCTTGTGATTGAAGCGCATCTCTCCACAGAAGGACCACTGAGACAGTAAGCTGTCAAAGAACAACTTGCACTGTAAGGAAAGATTTCTTCGACTCTTGTGGTATGTATCATATTTCTGGACCAATATTTCATCCAGTGTTTCAATAAGGCTCCTCAGATTGTTCACTCTGCCATTCAGATCCAGATATTTCTCTTTTGCTTCTTGGTACTGCCTTGTTATGTCTTCTCGAGTTCGGTGGGTGTAGTTTTCAGATTTTATCCTCTGGGTTAACAGATCGATTTCTCTGTCAAGAACATCAGAAGATCTTGTAACTGTTATACGTTCGGGACAGATGTAGTTAGCTTGAGCCACCTCCCTCTCAAGTTCTCTCTCTTTCATGGCCAGCTCTTCTTTTATCATCTGGATGGAATCTATGTGATGCTTGAGCCTGTTTTGATAATGCAGCACAGATTGGTGATGGGCTGTCACTTCTAATCCAGTTTGGTTTCTTTCTTCCATGAGGGATTCTACTAACTCTGTAACTTGACTACACTTCAGCCGAAACTCCTCATGTCTCTGTTCAGCCTCTAGTTTGGGTTGCCTTAAATTGTCCATCTTTTCCTTTCGAGTTTTCATCTTTTCCTCAACTTCTTTGATCTCTTCTTTAATTTCTTGGGCTTCATCTTCCAGAACTGAGAGATCAATGGACTGGCTTTCTTCTTCATCCTCAAGATCTTTTATTTCAGAGGTGATATCAATGACTTTGACCTTTATTTCTCTTAAATGACGGTAATGACTGTCAATAATTTCTCGATTCTTCTTGATATCATTTTGAAGTGAAGCCACATTTTCTTCAAATTCTGACAGTTTTGTCATTTTATTTTGCACTTCTTTCTCCAAATGACTGATTTCTTCTTCCATATCACCTAAGTAAATAGGTCTCAGTTCATCAGGGGTGTAATAGCGTCCCTCAAAAACTTGGTCACCACAAGAAGTCAGGATTTTGTTACAGTTCTTGGGGCGTCCCTCTGCATGTATTTCAGCCAAAGTCTCATTTTTAATCAGCAGAACTGCTTCTATGTTCCTCATGTCAATCAAAGCATTGGCCACCACTGCTTCATCTATTTCTAACGCTGAGAGAACTGTTGAACAGTCTGGGTGATAAGCTGTTCTGTCTGTTACATCATACAATTCACACTGAAATGAGGTTACAATTATCTGTGGTCGATCAGGACAGGTTGTTGGATAAAACCTTTTCATTAGCTCCTGAAGGACTTGCTCATCTTTGTGGTTGTCACAAAAAAAATCAAGAAGAAGGCCTTTTAGGCAGGACTCAATAGCCAAGGCATGTTCAGGTTCCCGGAGCCGAATACAAGCTCCTAGAGGCCCTATAGGCTTGTGGGTAAAGTACCCTTGTTTGTGGGCATCTTCTATTGCGTCTAGAAGAGGCCGAATCTGGGGGCCAAAGCGTTTTAGTGGATCAGTTTTATAGCCTTTCAAATGGTTTAACTGTTCTTTCTCCTCATTCAGTACATCCTTCACAAATGCCTCTTCCTCTTTAATTCTAGAATGTTCTTCATCATCTTTTTCTATAGATTGATGAAGACATTTTATTTCCTGGACAAGTGAATCTTCCTGATCCTTAAAGTTACTTATCTTCTCCCTGAGCGTGGAGATTTTTTTCTGTTTTTCTGTTTCTGCCTGTTCCAGATTCTTTTTCAGGTCTCCAATTTTGTCTTGAAGCTGCTCTGAAACTTTGTCTAGTTTAGACAGTTCGTTCTGGGAATAATTATAGAAAGCTGTCGCTTGACGGTAAGCCCTGTCTGTTCTCCTAGCAATTTCTTTTGCTTCAATGCATTTGGGCTCTAACATGGCAGCCTCTTCATTTAACTTTAACACATTCTCGTGAATGGCAATATACCTCTGTAAGGTTTCATTATATGTGACTCTCGAAATCTCCAGGTCATGATTTAATATGATAGTATGCTGGTCTTCAACATTTATGTCATTGATCATATTACTAATTCTTCTCTCAGTTTCATTCACCAGTGCCCAAGTCTTCTCTTGTTTCAAGATCTCTAATTTCTGATCCAAGGCAACCATTGTCTGAAAATGCTCTTCTATCTCCACACCCTGACGCCTGAGCTCCTCCAGCTTCTCTACTCCTTGTTCTATCTCTTGCTGGCTTTTGGCCTTTCTCTCCAAAATTTGGGAGTAGCCTTCTCTCATGTGCTCAAGCTCAGTTGCCTCCATAAACAATTTGTATCTGTCACTTTCATCTCTGATCCTCAATAACTGCTTGGCCATATCTTGGGGTAAAATAGATAGGGGATTTTGCACCTGTATCTTAAAATGTTCAAGAAGTTCCATAAGCTCTTCTTTCTCAGAAGAAACCAGGTTTCCTGCGTGGCCTTTTAATTCGTAACCCATATTCCCATCTCTATTGAGGTAGTGGTGCACAGTTACGGAATCCCCATACAGATCAGACTTAAAAGCTTCATCCCCTCTGTTTCTTAATGTGATTGAGATGATAGCCAAATCCTCTCCCTCGTTTATCACCTCTTTCAAAGTCGATCCTAACGATCCACCACTGAGACCAATTAAGAGAGCTGTTAACAACGCATTCTTCCCACTGTTCCCCACCACGAAATTGACATTCGATCCGAATTTCACAGGTCCAAGCTTGGCATAGCCCATAAAGTTCTCCACCTGGACACTATCAATCATCCCAGCCTCATCTGAGTCTGACTGAGAAGCAGAACATCCTTGAGACACACACTGAGAGAAGACCTTCTGGTCCTCCTCCGAAAACCCCTCTGGCCTGGCTCTTTTCTGCTCTGAAGCCTGAGGGAAATCGTCCTCCTTTCTCTTGGACATTCTGCCCGCGACAGAGGGACCGGCCCCGAGACGCTTCTAAGGGCTCCTTGTCCTCCTCCCCAAGGCTGCTGACCGCGGCGCGCGCCCGATCCCTCGCTCGATCCCTCGCTCGATCCCTCTATTCAGCCCTTGCTCGATCCCTCGCTGGATCGCTCGCCCGATCCCTCGCTCGATCGCTCTATGCAGCCCTTGCCTCCTCCTCCTCCTCCTCCTCCTCTTAGACCCTCAGAGCCACGGCCACCCCAGCTTCCTTAAGTCTAGTCCAGCACAGACGGCCCAGTTCGGACCTACCTAGGAGCCTGACGGCGGCTCAGGAGGCGCGGCGGCGACGACGACGAGGGCACCCAGCAGCTCCAGGAACGCCGAGGTCCGGCAGAGGTGGCAGCGGCGGTGGCGGCGGCGCGATCGCCAAGCCTCTGCAGAGGCGGCGGCCACCAGGCGGAGAGGAGGGAGGGAGGGAGAAGAGCGATCGCCAAGCCTCGGCAGAGGCGGCGGCACCCGGGGGGGGGGGGCGGCGCGCGAACGTTAAAGTCCAGCAAGGGCTGCAGCACCCGGGGGGCGCACGAACGTTAAAGTCCAGCAAGGGCGGCAGCACCCGGGGGGCGCACGAACGTTAAAGTCCAGCAAGGGCGGCAGCACCCGAGGGGCAAGCGAACGCTAAAGTCTAGCAAGGGCGGCAGCACCCGGGGGGCGCACGAACGTTAAAGTCTAGCGAGGGCGGCAGCACCCGGGGGGCGCACGAACGTTAAAGTCTAGCGAGGGCGGCAGCACCCGGGGGGCGCACGAACGTTAAAGTCTAGCGAGGGCGGCAGCACCCGGGGGGCTCACGAACGCTAAAGTCCGGCAAGGGTGGCGGGCAAACGGGAGGGGGTGGGGCGTGAACGCCAAGCCCCGGCAGAGGAGGTGGACACCGGGGAGGCTCGGGAATGCCAAGACCGGCAGAGGCGGAGGGCAACAGGGAGGAGGGGTGGGGGGTGGCGCGAACGCCAAGCCCCAGCAGGGGCAGCGGGCACCGGGGAAGCTGGAACGCCAAGTCCTGACAGAGGCAGCGGGCAACGGGAGACCGCGAACGCCGAGACCCGCAGAGGCTGCGGATAACGGGAGATCGCGAACGCCAAAGACTGCAGAGGCAGCAGCGGCACCGGTCACCGTCCCCGGTTCTCCGTCCGTCACACGCGCCGCCACTCAGATCGCTTCCCCTTCACGACCACGCGAACCTGCGAACCTGCGAACCTGCGAACCTGCGAACCTGCAAACCTGAGAATCCACAGCCCTATCTCCCACACCCGCTCCAGCAGCTAGGTATCTGTCACCACTCCGCCCAAAGAACACCAGCATCAAGGCCCAGACTCCAATATTTGACAGCAACGCCACCACAGGGCTCCACTTGCGCCTGCGCAGGGCTCGTGAACGGGGGTGGGGGGCGTTGGCGCACTGGAATGCGCCGGCGCAGAATTCTCATTGCGGCAAAAACCCCCCACCTCAAGTTTGCCGCAGTAACTCTCCTTCTGCGCCTGCGTAGAACCCGAGAAGGGGGGGTTATGTGGGTAGGTACGGAGCATTTGTGTGCGCCTGCGCAACAGCCAATCTGTGGCAACCCCGCCCCCAGAAGAGTGCAGTAGCGCTTCTTCTGCGCTTGCGCAGAGCCCACAAATGGGGAGGGAGGGAGTATTGATGTGTGCTTGCGCGACAGCCTCTCCGTGGCGACCCCGCCCTCAGTCAGCCGCAGTAACATTCCTTCTGCGCCTGTGCGGACCCCGAGCAAGGGGAAGGGACCGAGAGTTTGAGTGCCATCCCGCGTCCGTTTCTTCGCCCCAACCCCTACCTTCAGGCTGCTGAAGTAGTACTTCTGCGCCTGCGTGGAACCTGGGTGACTGGGGGAAGTGCGGAGAGTTTATGTGCGCTTGTGCGCAAGTCTTTCCGCCGCGACTCCGCCCTCCCTTGGTCCCTTTAACGTTTCTTCTGCGCCTGTGCGAAATCCAGGCGCGGTTGTGGGCCCGAGGTGCTGTTGCGCGCCTGCGCAGAAACCTCTCTGCTTAGCCCTAGCCCTCTGTCTACACCCCCAGCTCTGCAGTAGCATTTCCTTCTGCACCTGTGCTGGGGCGGGGGGAGGGGGAGTGTCCACTTTTACCCTTTACTCTCTGTTGCCGACTTGCTCTCTCCTCCCCAACTCTTCCTCACCCCTAACCCCAGTAGTGTTTCCTCGGGAGGGCCAAAAGGTTTCCAGTGGGCAGTGAGGAAATGATGCATCTGGTGGCTCTGTCTGTCTGTCTGTCCCTTGGGCCCCAGCTGCTCTCTCTGTCCGTGCCTCTCCACCTCCCCCCCACATGTCAGCTTCCAAGAGTTCCCTGATCATTAATGGGCAGAAATCTCCAGGCTCTCTTCCACCTCCTGACCTTCATCACTCTGCTGAGCCGCTCCAGTCCTCTCTCCCTGTCTGTCTGTCTCTGGATATGTCTGTCTGTCTTTGCCGTCTTTGTCTCTCTGTCTCTGTCTGTCTGTCTCTCTCCAAATGGCTGCTTGGCATCTCCAGTGGAATGTCCCATTGGCCTCTCAGACTTCCTCCTTATCTTTTCCCATAACCCCCCCCCCTCACCCTGGTCATTTCCCTATCTCTGTTGGGCACCACCCTTTCCAGTCAACCAGGTTCACAATCTTGGCACTATCCTTGATCTCTCAGGCTTAAACCCAGCCCCAAATCGCGAGTCTTCTTGGTCCCTCTTCCTTCACATTTCTCACCCATCCCCGATTCTCCCCACTCATACCACGACCACCCTAGTACAGGCTGGGGCCAATAGCCATGGCCTCCTCATGGTGGTAGCAGTAATGGAGGAGGGGGGTCTCCCTGCATCCATTCTCTGCCATCCTCACACAACTCCCCAAATGGTGTTCACCGCTAAACCACAGCTCTGACCCTGGCACTCTGCTGTCTGAGAAGCTTCAGCCACCAAGATAAAATAGAAATGGTTCTGTTGGGCTTTGAGAGCTCTTCCCATCCTTGATGCAGCCTCCCTGGCCACCCTACCTGCAGTGTCTAGCTGTCTTCACGGAGAATAGCAAGCACTTCAGTAATGCTCTTTTACTGGATGACAGTAAGGAGTGGGAGGCAGTCCATGGAGCCCCCACCTCTCTAACTGGAGTTCTTCTCAGCCCAGTGGAAGGGTCGATATCAGGCCTTGGGGTGAATGGACATGGTTTTGAAGCCCAGGTCACACTTTTACTACCTCTGACTTTGGGAAATTCCTATCCTCTCTGCACCTGGTTTTTCCCTGGGGAATGCCAAAGAGCAGTAGAAAGCAGGGGCAGTGTTTATTTTAGGCAAGTATTTGGTATCTATGGGAATCTCTCCCACTGGTAGTGTCTCAGCAGCTGAAGTTTGTAAACACTGCTCAGGCTATTTTGATATCCTGTCCATCATTTTATCCTAAGATACTGGCCAAAAGATGACTTTCCCTCCCTCCAACCACTGGTTTAGAAATCCCCCCTCTGTCGTATCTTGGGCTTGTCAAAATGGCTATATAAGTACACATGACCCAGTAGGCTTGGCAGAGTACCAGATGTTGAGGCTTCTCCCATGATTGCATTGTAGTCTGAATGTGTTTGATGGGTCTAATTTCTTTTTTGTTTGAAACAAAAATCTTTATACTTATTTTCGAGGTAGACGTGTGTTTCTGTGTCTGTGACTGTTTGTATGGTGGTAGTAATTTCTGTGCGTGGCTTCCTATTTTGTTGTCCAGGTCTCCCAAAACTTTGAAATATTCCAAATATGTTCTCCAGCAAAATGGAGTGGGAAAATGCAGGCCCGAGCACTCAGAAGACAGGAGTTCAAAGACCAGCTCTGCCCCTTATTAGCTGTGAAAGGCTTGGGCAATGCCTTTCTTTCTGAGGCTCATTTTCCTCCTTGTAAGATAGGAATGATTACATCCACTCTGTCCACCTCTCATGACTGTTGTGAGGCACAAGGAGATGATGGGTTTGAAAGTATTTCCCAGAGCACCCTACCCATGGAAGAGACGATCATAATTCTCATTGTGGACTTGTGTTAAAAAATAGTACTACCTGCAAAAAATCAAAATAAAAACAGTACTACCTAGCATGTATGTATATGGTGCTTTAAGAATTAGAAACCACCTCACAAATGTCATCTCATTTGATCCTCTCAGCGACACTACAAGGTAGATGCTCTTCTTATTCCCATTTAACAGATGAAGAAACTGAAGCAGGGAAAGGCTAGCTGCTTCTAGGGGAGAAATAACTTTTTTCTTTACCACTCGAAGGTGTACAAAGGACTTCCCTCATAAGCATGTGAGGTAATAAGGCACATGCCATACCTGTTTGAGAGATCCATGCCTCTCCCTCCCCCACCTTCCTGTCAGCTCCCATGAGTTGCCTGATCATCCCTGGACAGAAAACTCCCAGATCTCCTCTGCCTCCAGACCCTCCTCACTCTGCTAACCCCCTCCAGTTTTCTCTCACTCTGTCTGTCTGAAGGCCAACGAAATCAAGTACTCATCCGGGGCCATCTCTAGTCGTCCTGATCTATATCTTGCCACTGGACCCAGATGTCTCTGAAGGGGAGATTGAGGTTGGTGACCTTGCACAGCCCTGCCTCACTTAAGTCCAATACACTGCAAATCATGACCTCAGCTGGATGTCACCATTGTCCTTTTTTGAGAATGAAGGACAAACAACAACACCAAATATTCTGTTATTTTTTATTGACGGAAGGGTAAGAGGAAGAGAAAATAGAATGTTCTTAATGGAAAAATAGAACTTGATTTTTAAAAAGTCTGTTGGTGCTTTCTTGGGGCAGCTAGGTGGCACAGTGGATAGAGCACCGGCCCTGGATTCAGGAAGACCTGAGTTCAAATCCAGCCTCAGACACTTAACACTTACTAGCTGTGCGACCCTGGGCAAGTCACTTAACCCCAATTGCCTCACTAAAAAAAAGTCTGTTGGTTTGGGATTGTGGATGTGTGACTAAATGAATCAATTCAAGAAAGGAAAACCGTTTCCCCCATCCTTTGTTCTCTGATTCTTCACATGACCTCCCTGTGCCTGGTTACAAATGGTGCTCAGGAGGTCCTCATGAAGTACAGATCACATACTGATTCTCGTTTATTTCTATGTCAATATTCAAGGAAGGGATGAGGTTGTGGAAGGGAAAAGACATTGTGCATATTGCAGGATTCTTACACCACCACTGACACTTAACAGACCATCTGAGATATTACTAATGGTTATATTTGTCATATGGTCACTAATGTTATAGACCAAGTAACTCCTGCTATTCCAAAAGCTGAAATGCCATTCTTGTGTGCCTGTATCTTTGGAATGAAATTGGTTTGAACCACCTCCCAAAGGCTTAACTACTGATCTAATATTTTCATGCTTGTCACTAGTTCAGAGTGAGTTTTGAATGAGACTTTACTATGCCCAACTGCAAAACCCAACGTAAATCTGCATGAGTGGTAGTAGGTGGGTGTATATTCTCTGGGGCTGGTCACAGTCCCCTAGGGATATCTAAGGTGTCATTGGGATTGAAACTTTTTCCCAGCATGCACATTCCCTTTCTCTATCTTGCATAGGGAAAGAGAGACTCACAGTAAAATGAGAAAGTACCCAGAAGGAATTGTTTTACAACTAAATGTGTAGAGACTGGAGCTTAGGATGGATCTGGCAGATCCATCCATAAAGCAGCCCTTATCCACGGGCTCTTCTCTGAAGTCCTTGTCACACACTGGTTTTTAGAAAAAGTGATTTTGCTGAGTAAGATGGTGGAGGAGAGGCAACATTTCCCTCTAAGCAACTTTAAAATCATGACTTCAAATTGAATTCTGGAGCAGTAGAGCCAACAAAATGTTAGGTTGAGAATTTTTCCAGCCTAATACAGCTTAGGAGTTTAGCAGAAGAGATCTGTGACATTGGGATAGGGGGTAGCCTGGAATAAATAAGGTGGCACCAGTGGTGGGTCTTGCAGAAAGCAACAGTGGTGGCAGCAGTATTTGGAGCTCCCAGCACAGAGAGAGTTAGAAAAAGATTACAGGGGATACTTACACTGCCTGACACTGGGTATAGGACCTGGTGCTGTTTGGTAACTGTATTTCAAATATGTAGTTCTGGTTCACAATTCCAGGGCAGAGAGGAGTAATTGAGGTTGTTCACAAAGGAGTAGGGGCCTTGGCAGAAATTTCAAGACAGAGGATCACTAATATTTGAGAATTCAGGATAGCAGGGGACCTGGTCACAGTTTCAGGGCCAAGAGGTATGCTTCAATGGAGCAAGAGACCTGAACTCAGACCAGGAGAATAGTGACCACACTTCTCCCAGGATCACACCACCTTGGAAGCACCAAAAACTTGAAGACCAATAGAACTAGCTCTGAAAACAGGAGCACAAAAAAAGGTGCTTCCTCACTCCTAAGTGAGAAAAGTCCAACTTTAACATGAAGTTGAAAGTCAAGAAAGAGGCTGGGAAAATGAGCAAGCAACAAAAAAAGAACTTGACCCCCCCCAAAGCTACTACAGTGGCAGAGGAGACCAAGACACAAACTCAAAAGAAGACAACAATATGAAAACAGCCACAAAGCTTCAAAGAAACATGTTAATCAGACACAAGCCCCACAAGAATAGATGGAAGAAAGAAAAAAAAGAAAAAAATTTAAAAAGAATATATGGAAGAATTAAAGAGTTAAGTGTGGGAGAGGAAAAATTGCAATAAGAAATGAGAATGATACAAAAATATTAAAAGAAAATAAACAATTTGGACAAAGAGGCACAAAAAATACTGAAATAAATGACACCTTAAAAAACCAGAAAAGATTATTAGATTTGGAAATTAGGAACTCATTCACAACATTGTGTAATTGAGCCTCTTCTAGAGTGCTATGGTTTTCGTTATTTGTAATAAACATTTTTCTTTATAGTTTTGGTTCAAATTTTTACCCCTCTTTCCCTCCCTTCCTTAGGCGGCAATCAGATATGGGTTATACATGTATGATTATGTAAATGGAGTGCTGTGTTTTATAAACTAGAGAAAAACCAGAAAATGGCAATGGGAATGGTGAACTGCCTCAAAATTATGCCATATGATGATGAATTGAAGGAATTCAGGATATTTGGTGTAGAGAAGAGAGGACATGGACAGAGGGGGATAATTAATTTCTTCAAGGATCTGAAGGGCTTTCACAAGGTAGAGGAATTAGACTTTTCCTATATGGCTCCAGAAGATAGAACTATTAAGCCATGGGTGGAAATTATAGACAGGAAAAATTAGATATAAGGAACAATAGTAAAAGAAGCACAAACATTAACTGAAGAAAAGAACTCCTTAAAAAGCTGGAATGGAAAAAGAGGTACAGCAGTTCACTGAAGAAAATAATTACTTTAAAATTAGAATCGGACAAATGGAAGCTAATGACTCCATGAGCAATCAAGACACAATAAAACAAAGTCAAAAGAATGGAAAAATAGAAGAAAATGTAAAATAATTCATTGGAAAAATGACTAACCTAGAAAATAGATCAAGGAGAGACCATTTAAAACTTGTTGTATTACCTGTAAAACCTATTGTATTACTTGTTTTATATTTCTGGAAAATATAAAGGAAAACTTCCCTGATATCTTAGACCCATAGGGTAAAAGACAAATTGAAAGGACCCACTGGTCACCTCCTAAAGGAGATCCCAAAATGAAAGTTCTCAGGAATATTAGAGCCAAATTCCAGAGCTCCCAGGTGAAGGAGAAAAGAAACATAGCAAGAGAAAGAAACATAAGGGACTCGATAAGGTTAAACTGTTTACATTCCTATATGGACATGTAATATGATACATATAACTCCTAAGGAAGAATCAATGGCATTTGGTGATTAGTGAGAGAACTGAATTTCTGAACTTAACTCGGTATAGGCCAGCTGAACTTCTGAACTAAGTTTAGAGACGAAGAAACATGGCTTGAGCAGTTTTATAACATATTTGGGGTGATGCCAAATAGAATCAATTACAAAATGGAATGAGTCATTTGATTTTCTCAATTTCCCTCTTTTTGTCAATGGGAGACTTTGTCATAATCTTTCATGACTAATTAATGTAAGGATAACAAGTTTAACAAGTAAACTATAATAAGAATGTCTAAAAGCATGGACTAATTTTAAGGGGGGGAAATTTACATGGCACCAAGATAACTGAGAGAACTCAGTTTACAGAATAAGGGGAATCTACAAGGTCTTCTATTTATCCCTTTTCCCACACAGTAATTAGCAACTTTTCCCCTTTTTTCTCAGAACTCTTCCAGTCCTTACCAAATCTCATCACTCAGTAATAGACCTAACTGTATATATGGATGTCTGCATGTATACACATGCACTCAGTTTGTTATAGAAATATGCCTTATGAGGAAGTAGGAAAGGAAAGGAAGGTGATAAGAGAAAGGGAAGATAAAAGGGAGGCAGATTAAGGGAGTCAGCATTCAAAAGCAAAAAAAGAAGACTTTTGAGGAGGAACAAACTCAAATAAACCTATTAAAATACAGACAAGCTGGCATTTGGTATCTCAGTATTCTCTGGGAGGGTTTGTATCCCCACAATTGGCATATCATAGCAGAACAGATCAGCCCCATTACATTTGGCATTGCAATTGATGTAGCTGGCAAGATCATCTGTTCTCCTACAAATCTTGTGTCCTTACAATTGGCCTCATGAACAAGATACTGAAGGAATGGGTTTAGGAAGAGAGACCAGAGTTTGTCACCCACATCCCTAGAGGGAGGAGTGGTCTGACTACTATATGCCTTCTCAGGGCTTGGGAAATAGGGCTAGTTCTGGGGAGGGGAGAATCGCTGAATTGATCACCTATATATGAAGGGGTGGCCAGCCAGAAGTAATTCTGGGTGCAGCTGGCTGACTGAGTTTGGGGACACCTGGACAAATGTTGATTGGCTTGTGACTGATTGATGAAAATAATCAAAGGCAGTCATCTTCAAATGATTCATTGGTCGGGGGAATGAAATTAAATTAACTCAGTCAGTTCTCAGGTAATTATTTGTCATACCTATCAAAAATGACAAATGCTGGAGGGGATAAGGGAAAATAGGTACACTGCATTGTTGGTGGAGTAGTGAACTGATCCAACCATTCTGGAGAACAATTTGGAACTATGCCCAAAGGGTTATAAAACTGTGCATACCTTTTGATCTAGCAATACTATGACTATGTCTATATCCCAAAGAGATCAAAGAAAAAGGGAAAGAACCTATATGTACAAAAATATCTATAGCAGCTGCTTTTGTGGTTGCAAAGAATTGTAAATCAAGGAAATGTTCATCAATTGATGGATGGCTGAACAAGTTTTGGCATATGATTTTTTTTTGCAGGGCAATGAGCATTAAGTGACTTGTCCAGGGTCACACAGCTAGTAAGTGTTAAGTGTCTGAGGTCGGATTTGAACTCAGGTCCTCCTGAATCCAGGGCCAGTGCTTTATCCACTGCACCACCTAGCTGCCCCATTGACATATGATTTTGATGAAATACTATTGTGCTTTAAGAAATGACAAAGGGGGCGGGCAGCTAGGCGGATCAGTGAATAAAGCACTGGCCCTGGATTTAGAAGGGTCTGAGTTCAAATCTGGCCCCAGACATTTGACACTTACTAGCTGTGTGACCCTAGGAAAGTCACTTAACCCCAATTGCCTCCCTAAAAAAAATGACAAAGGGGGTGGTTTCAGAAAAAATATGGCAAGACCTATACAAACTGATGCAAAGTGAAGTGAGAATAACCAGGAGATCATTGTGCACCATAACAGCAATGTTGTAATGATGATCACTGTGAAAGACTTGGCTACTCTTATCAATACAATGATTCAAGGAAATTCCAAAGAACTCATGATGTAAAATGCTACTTACCTAAAGAGAGTACTGATGAACTCTGAGTACAAATTGAAGTAGAATTTTCTTTATTTTTCTTGATTTTTTGACAACATGGCTAATATGGACATATGTTTTGTGTTATTTCACATGTATAATTGATATAATATTGTTTGCCTTCATAATGGGTCTGGGAGAGGTAGAGGTAGGGAAGGGAGAGAATCTGGAACTCAGAATTTAAAAAGAAAAGAATGTTCTAAATAAATAAATACATGCTTTTTAAAAAAGTGTTTAACTTAAGGTTCTAATGATGAATGTATGGACCACCTGGATTTGATGGTACTGCCTTATTATCCAAAAGAATTTTATGAAACCCTGGATTAATAGAAGAAAAATACCCTTTGACTGAACTCCAAGCTGAACCCAGATAGCTAGCAGATAAGTCCCTATCTACTGACTTCTTTTCCCAGGATAGTAAGTCCCCATACTTGCCAAACTCCTTTTGGAATCATAGAATCTTCTTATAATGCTTCCTTTAAGTCAAATTATCAAACTGATTGGCAAGTCATACATTCTTGTTATGATTGAAATCGTTAAACTGATTTGTATTTCGTATATTCTTGTCACAGTGTTTGCTTTTAAGTTGATTTGCATCATGCTGATGAAACTGATAACACCCTATTTATATATCTTCACAACAAAATCAGTCTCTGAACTCTTTCTTTGGAAGGGGAGGGTCTCCACATGATTCATGCCTGCTTGTTCTTGGGACAAATAAACTGGTACTTGGTTTTTCATATCTGTCTCTGATCTGCTTTTTTCCATAGGAGTCCAGGTACAAAAACCAAATTTTGAACAGGGCCATGGTTCTACAAGTAGAAGAAGTTCTATAACTGGAAATCAGAGGCTGCATGGTTCAGCTGTTTCATTCTTCTTCACCCTATTTTCTCACATTTATGGAGAATTGCCTTGAAGTCATAGAAACTTCAAGAAATATTTGAGGATAAAGACAAAGTATTGTTTTGTAGTGTTCTATGGAACCAAACAAGGTCTCACACCTAGATCTTGACTAGACAGAGGCATGCATCTATCTCAGAGGGGAGTAAAATGCTCCAGCATCTTTTTCACATTACACGTAGTTTTATGTGTGCATTGCAGTTTTCAGAATTAGGTTATGCTGAAAGGAGCATATTGGGTTGCGGGAACAACAAGATTTTCAACATTGACTACTTTTATTGACTATTGTGTCAACCAAACCCAAAGCAAGGTCAGAAGAATTTTCATTCCCTTAATAATATTTTTAGGCTGACAATAATGTTAGCTAGTGCTTATGTACTATTTTAAAGTTTGCAAAAATGCAAACTTTATGATTTGACTAGAAGTTTGATGGAAGGTAATTAGACATATTGAAGTTTAGTTCCCTATGAGAGAATATAGGAAGATTCCAGTCCACGTACACAGAGAGTATATCAAGACTCATATATAGGAACACAGTCAGAGAATAAGGATACCTTTACATTTGGGAATATGGACTGAATGAGGATGCATAAAGGGAGCACAAATTGTTGTTGTTGTTTGTCATTTGTTCTCAAAGAGGACCATGACATGGAGAGGTGATGTTATGACTCGCCCTGAATTGGGTTTAAGTGAGGCAGGGCTGTGCAAGGTCACCAACCTCACTCTCTCCTCCAGAGCCATCTAGGTCCAATGACAAGATATACATCAGGATTAGTGTAGATGGCCCCAAATATTTAAGTCAATAGGGGTTAAGTGACTTGCCCAGGGTCACACAGCTAGTAAGTGTCTAAGGGGAGATTTGAACTCAGGTCCTCTTGAATCCAGGGCTGGTGCTTTATCCACTGTACCACCTAGCTTTCCCAAGGAAATACTCATATGGGAATGTTGAAAGACTATGTGAGTAGGGGCAGCTAGGCTAAAAATTCCCTGCTCTGTGCTGTGTATAATTTTCCTACCCATCAATGAAAGCCCAATTCCACCAAGTAGTTATGGATCCCTGTTCTCCAGGGCTGGCTTACTTTGGCCAAGGCTTTGCCACTACTGCCACATCAGGCATGTCCAACTCATACTTCTTCCCTCCATAGGACAGAATATCACTGATGTCAAGAAACAGGGATCTTGCCTCCACACCCCAGAAAAAATGTTTAGAGTTAAGCAGTTGGGGCTTTTTCACCTTATTTCACAAACAGAAGAAGATCATTCAGGGAAGGAATGATATTGGCTCAGGCCCACCCTGCTAACTGTGTATTTCAGGTTGGTCCAAAGCTGGGCTGAGGGGGCACTTGGTTTGCTTTTTACTTGACCCACAATACTAAGACTCCAAGAACCCCCTAGCTCTGTAGAGAACCTGCCCACCTGCTTCAGGGGAGAGCCTTCTCAGGGACCTTGAGCCCATGAAGCTTGGCTCCCTCACAGGAGGGAGGGGCCAAGATGGAAGCCAGCTGGCCTGGCAGGAGGAGAAATCCTGGCTCAAGGTCTGCCCCTCACTAGCTCTGTGACCTTGGCCAGGAACCTGCCCTCCTCTTGACCTCAGTTACCCTTTTTCTCAAATGAGGAGATTGGACCAGATGACCTCTGAGGGCTCTTTCACCCTCCATCCTATCCAAACCTACAGATGCATTCAGACTCCACCCCTGCATCCATCACAAACATCCCAATGTTAGCAAACTTGTCACCCACCCCAGCTGAGAATTCCCTGCTGGTCTAAGGCTTTCCCTTGGAGCAGCCCCCCGTCAGCCAGTTCTGTCCTTATTGTAACCCTAAATACTGGAATCCATCCCATGGTTCTGACTGGACCTGACCCTTGAAACAGAGGGACAACTCCCTGTCCCACAGAGATTGTCAGACCTCAGAGATGGGGGGCCAAGGACAAGGTCCTGTGGGGACCAGCTGGGGATCAATTTGTATCATGGGCAGGAGGCCTGGAGACTGGACCCCATGTTCCCTGGACCCTTGTCTCCCATGCTGAGACAGCCTGGGCCTGATGGGACATTAGTTGGTTTTCTGGTGTCTTTTCCCTTCAGATATCCAATCCCAGCCCTCAGGGTGCTCAGGGAGCCACCAGGCAAAGAGAGCTGAGACTGGGCAAGGTAGGTGCCCACTGAGTGACTTTGGCCACTGATGTAAGCACCCATCTGGGTGAGGCAGGAGTCTCCTTACCCCCAGTGATGTCCCTCCCTGCACTGGCCCCAACCAGGGATCCCACTCACTCCTATCCCTGCAGTCAGCATCCCTCCCTCACATGCCCTCTCAGGCTCACTTTCTGCTCCCCCCAAATAGATCCACATACTCCATGTCCCCAAAATCTCAGTGCAGCTTTACATTCCTACACCTTTAAGAGCTTTAAGTTTTAGGTATATATCAAAATATTCACAGCAACACAAAGTAGTCACAAAGAACCTGGAACAAAATAGAGCCCTCAGTTTCAGAAATGCATGAATGAATTGTTCTGGGTTAGGGGAAAAGCAGGTATTAAGTTTCAACTGTGGCCTGCCACTTAGTAGGTGCTTAATGAATGGTGATCATTGACCACTATAAGCCACCCACTGTGTTAAGAGCTCTACCACTGTGATCTCCTGTACTTCACACAATGGCAATGTGTGGTACCATTTTTCATTTAAGGAAAGTGAGGCTGGCAGAAGTTAAGTGACTTGCCTAGGATCTCACAGAGCTGGGAAATGTGTGAGACCAAATTTGAACTCTGGGCTTTCTGACTTCAGGCTCACTACTCTATTCACTGTATACCTGGCTGTCTAAGGGTTCCTGACTTTAATAGAATATGACTGGGCTGTAAGAAATGACAAACATGAAGATTTTGGGGAAACTTGGGGAGACTTACAGAAATAAATGCAGAGTAAAATGAGCTAAAGCAGTAAAATCTCATGCAGACTGTTTGTAAAAACCTAAATGGAAAAGGAAAATGCTATATGAAACGATGGTACTAGGAGTATGTGTGTGTGTGTGTGTGTGTGTGTGACAGAGACAGAGACAGTGAGAACAGAGAGAATGTGTGTCCTTTCCTTAATGCACAACTTCTTTTCAATCATTAATTATGAGGTGGAATAGGGCAGGTTCGAAGGGTTTTTGTCTAGGACTCATCTTTCTCCCAACCCGCGGGGTCCTCTGGGAGCCACCAGTGAAGGGGGGTTGAGCCTGGGCAAGGAGGACCCCAAGCTGAGCGCCCGTGGCCGGTAAGGTCATCTCAGACGTTGGGCAGGCAGGATTGAGGAGCCCCTCCCTCTGCTGTCCCCACCATCCATCCCAATCAGTCCTCTCCCTGCAGTCACATCCCTTTCCCCATATGTCCTCTCAGACTCATTTCCCCTTCCCTCCTCCTCCTGCTTATTTGCCCTTCTCCCAAACACTTTGTGAGGCTCATTTCCCCCTCCTTGCCGCTACAGGTGGATGGAGTTGCCAGTGGGGGGCCTTGCCCCCGGCAGGGATGGAGGGAGGGGAAACTTGGGACCAGAACTGATGCCCGAGACCTCCTGCTGTCTGTCCAGATGGCCTTCTGTACCCCTTCAAAATCCCTGGCCTTTGTATATTCTTATTCGTGAGTGCTCAAACATTTCCTCTGTATATTCATGTAAGGGAGGAATCTTCTCTATTCCTCCTTATAAGGGCTGAATGATTACCTTTATAATCTTAAATGTAGGGTTTTATACATACATATATATATATATACATACATATATACCCACATATATACATAGGACTATATAATCCTTTATAGAATTAAAAACTGTCATTTATATATATTCTTTTTAGTACTTCCTTGGGCCACTAGGTGGCGCAATGGATACAGCACTGGCCCTGAACTTGGAAGAACCTAAATTCCAATCTCACGCTAGCTGTGCGATCCTGGGCATGTCACTTAACCCCAACTGCCCTAAATATCTGGGGCCATCTCCAGTCGTCCTGATGTATCTCTTGCCACTGGACCCAGATGGCTCTGGAGGAGAGAGTGAGGCTGGTGACTTTGTAGAGCCCTCCCTCTCTTTAATCCAATTCACCCTGATGTTATGGTCCTCTTCAAGAATGAAGGACAAACAGCAACAATAAGAACTATAAGTACTCATATATATATATATATATATGTGTGTGTGTGTGTGTGTGTGTGTGTGTGTGTGTGTGTGTATGTATATATATATGAAGGATAGAGATGGAGTAGGGGGCTCATTGTCCTCCTGAGCTAATAAATTACAGCCCCCCCCTCACCTCTTGGCAATCCTGATGCACTAAAGACACGTTGCTCTTCACATCTATATATTTTCCAAGTATTTATATGCATCCATGGTGCATACAGGTGTATTTACATGCCTATAATATGTATGCACCTGCATACCCATAGGCACACACCTATCCATATCCATATAGCAGCAGCAGGGAGAAGCACACTGCAGCATAGGCCGGGTGGGGCAGACACTGACACAGCCTCACTACTGGCTTCCCTGAGAACCAGGTGGAGACAGGGCCTAGTTTTTCCCAAGATCCCCCAGGGTAGCACCCTCTCCCAGCACCAGGTATAATAGCTCTGCTTCCAGGCTGATGCTGCAGCCACCATCAAGGGCAGAAACTCTAGTGTTCAAGGAGCCTGTCATCCCTCCCTCCAGCACCAGCACCTTGCCGCAAGCAAGCTAGGTCCAATGGGAGAGGCAGGGCAGCATCACCTTGAGCAGAAAGCAGGTAGAGATAGCCCAGGACTTCTCACCTAAAGCTCCCCAAATAGAAGCACCTCCCATACCCCATGTCTGGCTCTGCATCCATCCTGACCCCTGCAGCCATCACCAAGGGATCCCCCTCCTACAAAGAAGGGGCTCACCCTCCTTGTCTGCCTACACCTACACTGATGCCTGGACCCATTGGAGGGGCAGATATGTGGCAACTTTCAGGCCCCCTCTTCATTTCTCTGCCAATCAAAAGAAAGGAGATTTCCCTCATGTCTTGTCTAGGATGAAGGTTGAGGTCACCTGTGGGTGTTGAATGGTACCAAGTTATTTCCTCTCTGAGCCGCAGGTGTCCATGAGGCAGATCTCTGCAGGTTGGGGGAGAACTCCACATCCAATGGTGGAGCAGGTGGGGGTCCCTCCCCTTATTTCACAAGGAGAAGAAGATAATTCAGGAAATGCATGGGATTTGCTCACTCACCCTGCTAACTGTGTATCCCACCTTGGCCTGAATCTAGGGGGGAGGTGGGAGGACTTGTCTTGCTTTTTACTTAATCCCAGTCCTAACTGAAGACTCCCACAACCCCTAGCTCTGTGGGGAACCTACCCACCGGCTTTTGAGGAGAGCCCTCCCAGGGACCTTCAGTCCATGAAGCTTGGCTGTCACAAGAGGGAGAGGCCAAGATGGAAGCCAGCTGGCCTGGCAGGAGGAGAGACCGGGGCTCAAAGTCTGCGTCTGCCCCTCACTGGTTCTGTGACCTTGGCCATGTCCCTACCTTCCTGTTGACCACCGTCACCCTTTCTCTGAATGAGAAGGTTGGATCAGATGACCTCTGAGGGCTCTTGTAGCCCTCCAGCCTATCCAAACCTACAAGCCCATTCAGATCGCATTCATCCAGCCATCCCCCCCCCCAACCCCAGCTAGAAATGCTTTCCCTTGGTCAGCCCCAAACAGCAAGTGCTGCCCCATTCTAATCCAAACGATTGGAATAAACACCCTGAACCAAAAGGGCCCCACCCCGATGTAACAGGGACTGTCACATCTCAGAGGCCGGGGGGTAGGAGAACAAAGTCTGGTAGGGACCAGTTGGGTTCTGGAGTTTATGTTTCCTGGCCTCTTGTCTTCCATGCTCAGGAATCTGACCCTCAGGGAGTCTTTGGGCTGATCCCCTGGGCTTTCTCACCTCTCAGACATCCACTTCCAGTCCTCGAGGTCTTCAGGGAGCCATCAATAAAGGGGCCTCAGTTGTGGCAAGGGGACCCCCTGCTGAGTGCCAGTGGGAGGTGACATCAGCTCAGACCTCGATGAGGCAGGAATCCCCCTCCTGCCACTGGCGCCCACCACACATCCCACTGACCCACCTCCTGCCTACTCTGGCTCATTTCCCCTCTCCCTTCCTCTCCTGCTCATTTTCCCTCCTCCGGCTCAGTTCCCCTCCCCCACTGCTGCTACAGGTGAACGGAGCTGTCTGGGGGGGGCGGGGGGGGGGTGAGGTCCTAACTGTGGCAATTCCGAGAACCAGGAGGGAGGGGACCCAAGGGACCAGGGCTGATGCTCAGAGACCCCCAGATCTCTATCCAGACATCTCTCGGTCTCCCTCTTCAAAACCACTAGGTTTTGTGTGTTCTTATGTATGAGTTATGTTATATTCTCTTTATGTATAGATACTCCTCCATTCTTACTTGTTCTCCATATTTCACTATTCATCTATCATTTTATTGATCAATATATGTGGCTTCCCCCTTTGTCTCTATAGAAACATATATGTGCAATGGTGTATTCAGTGCATATATACTATATATACACGCTATAGTATTATTGTATAGTATATATACTATAGTATATAGAACTATAGTATAGTATATATACTATATAGTCTCAACTGATAGCTATGATGATCCTTAAGTGACTTTTTTTTTGCCAGGCAATGAGTGTTAAGTGACTTGCCCAGGGTCACACAGCTAGTAAGTGTCAAGTGTCTGAGGTTGGATTTGAACTCAGGTCCTCCTGAATTCAGGGCTGGCACCACCAAGCTGCCTTCATATCTATGATTATTCTTGTATTTTCTCTACATGTTCACATATATGAGCACTTAGTTTTTTTTATATTCCTGTAAGAATACCTCGTGTATCAGGACTCATCCAGTCCCTTTTCACGTACATACGGGTACACTTATTCTCTTCTATATTCCTATATATGAGTATTGATAGACTTGATCTGTACAGACACAGGAGTCTTCACATATTCTCTCAGCGGGAGAGAAGCAAGTGAATACTTGAAAGTCTATAGGGAAGGGGGGAGCTAGGTGGCACAGTGGATAAAGCACCAGCCCTGGATTGAGGAGGACCTGAGTTCAAATCCAGCCTCATACACCTGACAATTACTAGCTGTGTGACCTTGGGCAAGTCACTTAACCCCCCTTGCCCCGCAAAAAAAAAAGTCTATAGAGAGGGCATAAGAGAACTCTTATAGGTATAATATAGGGAGAAAATTTCTGTAAGTGTACACATAGAAAGATATAAATGAAAAGAGGTAATATGGGTACTCCTATAGATGAATAGAGAGTGAATAGCTGAGCACTCATATGTAGGAGTGACTACAAATGTTTATGAGCAGATAGAATGTGTAAGTCATATAAATTACTTTATAGAAAGAATAAATGTATATATACCCATTGGAATGAAGAGAAAGAACCTGAATATAAATATATTCATATATATATATATATATATATATTCTCTGTAGTCATATGTATGAAATGTCATATATTCATTTATACAAATATGAATTATTTATATTTTAGGAGACTTTGAAGCCATATAGAATAGAAATAACACATGAAGACAAAATATCTAGATCTATATGAACATGATAGTGATGGTTTGCTCTACATAAGATTATACAGTCATAACTATTTTCTATATATTGACTTGCACAAATATGACTTATTTATACTTTGCAAGAGAGAAACCCTGTAGCTATACGTATATATACACACACATATGTACATATATGTACATATACATATGTACTCATAAATGAATATGGATAATATATATAAATGAAATCAGGTTTTTAGTTCTATATATAATTATAGTCATATATGTATAAAATCCTATATATTTAGGATTATGAAGAGAATCATTCAGTTCTCATAAAGAGAAATAGAGGGAATGGAAGATTCCTCCCCTACCTGAATCTACAGAGGACATATTTGAGCACTCATGGATGAGAATAAACAAAGCCAAGAGGTTTTGAAGGGGGGGACAGAGGGCCGACTGGACAGACAGCAGGGGGTCTAGGGCATCAGTCCTGGTCCCTGGGGTCCCCTCCCTCCATTCCAGCTCCCTAAATGGTCACAGGCAGGACCCCCCACCCTCATGGTTCCATCCACCTTTAGCAGCAGTGGGAGAGGGGAAATGAGCCAGAGAGACCAAGGGAGAGGGATTCTGACTGCTGGAAGAGGAGTGAGTAGGATGATGGCTGGTAAGGGCCAGAAAAGAGAGGACCTCACTGGCCATCGGAGCTCATGGGCCTGGGTGGGGGGTGTCCACCTTGCCCAGGCTGAGCCCCCTTCACTGGTGACTCCCTGAGGACCCTGAGGGTTGGGAGAAAGATGTGTAATAGAAACCCGTTGAACCTGCACTACTCCATTTTATTATTAATGATTGAAAAGAGGGTGTGCATTAAGAAAATGACATATTCTCTCTCTCACTGTTTCTGTCTCTATGTCTCCATCTCTCTCTCTCTCTCTCTCTCTCTCTCTCTCTCTCTCTCTCTCTCTCTCTCTCAATACAATCATTTCTTGGAGCATCTTTCTTTTCCATTTAGATTTTTACAGAAAGGCTGCATAAGGTTTTACTACTTTTACTCAGTTTACTCTGTATTCATTTCTTTAAGTCTACTTAAGTTTTCCTATTTCTCATTTCTTATAGACCAATCATGTTCTATTACAATCAGGTGTCATTAGGCAGCCAGGTAGCACAGTGGAAAGAACACTCAGCCCGAAGTCAAAAAGCCCAGAGTTCAAATTCAGTATCACATATTTCCCAGCTCTGTGAGATCCTAAGCAAGTCACTTCACTTCTGCCGGCCTCACTTTCCTTAAATGAAAAATGGTACAACACAGTGCCATTGTGTGAAGTACAGGAGATCACATTGGTAGAGCTCTTAGCACAGTGGGTGGCTTGTAGTGGTCAATGATCACCATTTATTAAGCACCTACTATGTGCCAGGGCATACTGGAAACTTAATACATGCTTTTCCCCTCCCTCAGAATAATTCATTCATCCCTTTCTGAAATTAGGAGGGCTCTATTTTGTTCCAGGTTCTTTGTCACCACATCATGTTGCTGTGAATAATTGGATTTATACCTCAAACTTTAAACTCTTAAAGGTGTAAGAACTTAAAGTTGCACTGAGATTTTTGGGACATGTGATATATGGACCTATTTTATTTGGGGGTAGCAGGAAATGAGCCTGAGAGGGCATGTGAGGGAGGGATGCTGACTGCAGGGATAGGAGTGAGTGGGATCCCTGGTTGGGGCCAGTGCAGGGAGGGGCACCACTGGGGGTAAGGAGACTCCTGCCTCACCCAAATAGGTGCTTACATAAGTGGCCAAAGGCGCTCAGTGGGGAGTCCACCTTGCCCAGTCTTAGCTCTCTTTGCCTGGTGGCTCCCTGAGCACCCTGAGGGCTGGAATTGGATATCTGAAGGGAAAAGACACCAGGAAACCAACTAATGTCCCATCAGGCCCAGGCTGTCTCAGCATGGGAGACAAGGGTCCAGGGAACATGGGGTCCAGGCCCCAGGCCTCCTGCCCATGGTACAAATTGATCCCCAGCTGGTTCCCACAGGACCTTGTCCTTGGCCCCCTGAGCTCTAAGGTCTGACAATCTCTGTGGGACAGGGAGTTGTCCCTCTGGTTCAAGAGTCAGGTCCAGCCAGAACCATGGGCTGGATCCTAGTCTTTAGGGTTACAATAAGGACAGAACTGGCCGATGGGGTGCTGCTCCAAGGGAAAGCCTTAGGCCAGCAGGGAATTCTCAGCTGGGGTGGGTGACGAGTTTGCTAACATTGGGAGGTGGGTGATGGATGGGGGCATGGATTCTGACCCTCTTTTCAATCAATAAGAATAAGTTGGCAGAGCTAATGTTGGAAAGGGTTTTATCACAAACATCTTTCAATCTGGTACTTTCCTTAGATTTTAATTAGCTTCACTTGCCACTCCAGGGACCAGGACTGATCCCCAATGACCCCCTACCATCTGTCGAGACGGCCCTATGCCCCCTTTCTTCAAAACCCCTGGGCTTTGTACATTTTAGGCATGAGTGCTCAGATATTTCCTCTGTGTATTCATGTAACAGAGAAATCTTCCATTCTCTCTATATTATCTTTATAATATCTATATTTCCCCTTTCTGTGCATTGAATGACTCCCTTTATAATTATATATACATATATACACATATATAAACACACATATATGTATATTATATGTATATATTACATGTGTGTGTATATATATATATAATTTGGCCAAGAGAGGTCTCTTTTACCCAGTGGAAAACAAAGTGAATGAATGAATGAATACATGAATAAATAAATGAATAAATCGATTTGGGGGTGGAGGAGGCTATGGGTATAGATCCTTAGGATTTCTGGCCAAAAGGGAAACAATTGGTCTTTAGGCCCACTATGAGCCAACAGGACAACAAAGGATGGTCAAATGAAGCCTGGGCTGGGAAGTCTTGTTGGCCAATCAATGAGAGCCAGAGTTATTTGGGTTTGAGGAGTGGTACTTAGAAAAAATCTAGCAGGTAAACCCCAACACATCTTGTGGGGTTTGAGCAAACAGACGTACTCATTTGGGAGGAGAGCAGCAGGAGGAAATATGAAATGATGGTATTAGGAGTTTGTGTGGGTATATGTGTGTGTATGTATGTGAGAGAGACAGAGAGACAGACAGAGAGACAGGGACAGACAAAGAGACACAGAGAAAGACAGAGAGGGAGAGGGAAAGAGAGAGAGAGAGTCCTTTCCTCAATGCATAACCTCTTTTCAACAATTAAGAATAACTTGGGGGGGCAGCTAGGTGGCGCAGTTGATAGAGCACCAGCCCTGGAGTCAGGAGGACCTGAGTTCAAATCTGGTCTCAGACACTTAATACTAGCTGTGTGACCCTGGGCAAGTCACTTAACCCCAATTGCCCCACAAAACAAACAAACAAACAAAAAAACCCAAAAAGAGTAACTTGGCAGAGTTAATGTTGAAAAGAATTTTTATCACAAAAAACATCTTTCAATCCTGTACTTTCCATAGATTGGCCTTAACTTCAGGGGCAGCTTGGTGGTGCACTGTCACTGAAGTTGGGAAGACTTGAGTTCAAATTTCCCCTTAGACACTTATGAGCTGTGTGACCCTGGGCAAGTCAATTAACTCCAATTGCCTTAAACATCCAGGGTCCTGATGCATGTCTTGCCACTGGACCCAGATGGCTCTGGAGGAGAGAGTGAGGCTGGTGACTTTTCACAGCCCTTTCTTTCTCAAATCTAGTTCAGTGCAAGTCATGACAGGATGTCAGGGTCCTCTTACAGGACAAAGGACAGACAACAATTAGCATCAACTTCAGTCTTTGCTTAAATAAACTGAGTCCCTGTGCAGACCCTGGGCCAATGGATGAAGTGTATCCAGACCTCCAGGTGCAGTTGCTGCCCTTCACCCCCACAACCCTCTGCAGCTGAGAAATGCCTGCTGGTCTAATGCTTCCCCTTGGGGCACCCCCACCCAGAAAGTTCTGCCCTTATTCTCACCTTCAGGATTAGAATAAAACCCAAAGTTCTTCCTGGACCTGCCTCCAGAACCAGAGCTGGCACTCCCACACCCGCTTCCCGATCTCACAGAGACTGTCACATTACAGACCCCAGGCAGATAGAAAGATAAAGTCCCAAAGAGACCAGTTGGGCACCCATTCCCTAGCAGGGGCAGAAGTCCTGGGTCTGGGCTTGTGTATCCTGCCTCCTTGTCTCCCATGCTCAGGAGTCTGGGCCTCAGTTTAGCTTTGGGTTGGTCCCTCAACATCCCTCACCTCTTACATATCCATTCCAACCCTGAGGTCCTCAGGGATCAGCCAAGGGGAACTGAGTATAAGTAAGATGGATCCCCCACTGAGTGCCAATGGTGCCCATTTTGGGGAGGCATCAGTTCCCCTACCCTCAATGCTGCCCCTCCCTCTAGTGGTCTTCAGCAGACATTCCTTCCCATGCCCACTTTCAGGCTCAGTCCCCACCCCCACCCCCATTCCCCCCCACACACTGCCCTGCAAATGGCTGGAGCTGCGATTGAGATTACCAGACTGTGGACATTTTGGGATCCAGAGGGAGGCAGGGGATTCCAGGGACCAGGACTGATGCCCAGAGACCCCCTGCTTTCTGTCAAGGGGGCCTTGTGTCCCCCTTCAAATGCCTCTGGGCATTGTATATTCCTATCCACGATTGCTCAAATGTGTCATCTATATATTCATGTAGGGGAGGAATATGCCATCTCTATTCCTCTACATGAGCACTGAATGACTCCCTTTATAGTGGCAAATATGGGGTTTGTGTGTGTACATACATACACAAATACATTATTATGTGATCCTATATAGAACTATATTTCATTTTTATATTCTCTATATTCATCTGTGAGTATTCATATTTATGGTTCTCAGTACTCAGACTCTTACTCTTCATTCCCATGTAGATGTACTCATTTATTCTTTTAGAAAATCATTTCTATGATTTAGACCTTCTCATAAACATTAGTAATCATTCTCTTTATTCATAAGAATAACAGTAATAACATATTCACTTTTTATACGTCAATTTGTATCCATATTCTCTCTTTTCATGTGGGTCTGTGCTTATATTCTCTTGCTATATTCACAGATGAGAATTCTTCCATATTTTCTCCATGTCACTAGAAGGATTCCACTGCTTCTTTCCCTATGAGAGGGTATAGAACTACTCCTGTCCATGTACACAGAGGGTATATCAATGCTCATATATAGGAATACAGACAGAGAAGAAGGGGACATTTACGTTTGTAAATGTGGACTGAATGAGTATGCATAAAGATACTACTCATATAGGAATATTGAGAGACTAAATGAGTGATCATATATGCAAGGATATAGAGAAAAGATGAATAATCACAGATATACATCAAAAGACAATAAAGCATATTTATATTTACTGAAAACGTGATTGCAAATATCTATAAATATACAGAACATAATGGGGAGCTAATATATATTAAGTAATATATTAATAGGCTATGTTAATACTGGGATATGAACAAGGAAGGATGGGGGAATATTCATGCATATGAATGCAAAAAAGAATATATCAGTACTCAAATGTTCATTTATATATGGACATGCTGAGAGAATAGGTGAATACTCATCATGTTACAATCTAAAGAGAAGAAAGGAATGCTCCCCCAAGAGGAGATATATCCTTGATCGTCCCCCATTTTTCCCTTGAGATTTTCTTTAGGAGTCAATGTTCCCAGCCTGTTTGCCTTTATCTGCCTGACCTCTCCACTGCCCAAGTCATTCAGATGGTTCTGAAGGCCCTCTGGAGATCCCCATCCATCTCCTCACCCTGATTCCTAATTGGAATTGATTAAAATTTTGAATGAAATGATAGAACTGGGGTGGCACGAGTGAAATTTTGGGTGAGTCTAAGAAACTGTATTTTTCTATATGATTGTGCTTGTGGGTCAGTGTATGTCCTATAGTCCATCCCACCTCCTGTTCCTTCATTGCGAACACTTAGGAATAGGTCAGTCTGGAGTGTGTTTAATGCAGGAGACATTTTCTGTGTTGGGCTTCCCTTTAGATTTCTGTTAACTCCAGCTTTCTTCCCATCAGGTTGGGCCTGTTTATGAAGGACTTCTGGTGAAGACTGTGTTTCTGGACTCATTTTGACAAAGATTTGGATTTAGCTCCTGCTTCTGGCCTCTTCAGGCAGTTCGTAGAAGGAAGACAATGTCAGAGACAGATGTCCATGAGGCTGATCTGTGCAGGTCGGTGGGCAGGACTCCACTGACCTGCCCAGGGTGGGAAAGGAAAGGGCACAGGAATACAGGTTAATGGGTTGCTTGGGCTTCTTTCCCGACCCTGATGTGAAGAGCCCCCATCTGCCTTCTTGGTACAGCTGAAAACTCCCCCCTTTTTCTGTTGATAATCTGCACATTCCTTCCCATCTAGGAAAGGCAGACTGCCACTCAGCCCACCTCCCCCATGTGATCCCTACATCTCCAGGGTTGGCCTCCTTTGTCCAAGCCTTTGCCATCACTACCCCCTTGGGCATGTCCAAGGCAAATATTTCCCGCACTAGACTGGGAGTTCAATGAGGGCATTAATTAGGAATTTTGCCTCCACTAACACCTCCAAGCCCCAGGAAAATGATTTAGCAGGACTCTGGGTCAAGTAGGTGGATATTGTCCCCCTAATTTCACAAATGGAAGAAACTCATGCAGGGAAGGCAGGGGCTTGGCTCAGGCTCCCCCTGCTAACTGTGTATCCCAGGCTGGTCCAAATCTGGGGGCAGGGAGTTTTGGGTTGCTTTGTACTTAACCCCACAGTCCTAACTGAAGACTCCCAGAACCCCTAGCTCTGTGGGGAACCTGCCCATCTGCATATGGGTTGAGTCCTCCCAGTGACCTTCAGCCCATGAAGTTTGGCTGTCAGAGGAGGGAGGAGCCAAGATGGAAGCCAGGTAATCTGGGACCAGACTCAAGGTCTGGGTCATCCCCTAACTGGCTGTGACCTTGGCCATGTTCCTGTCCTCCTCTTGGCCCCAGTCACCCTTTTCCAAATGAGGAGGTTGGACCAGATGACCCGTGAGTTCCCTTGTAGCCCCCCAGCCTATCCAGACCTACAAGCCCATGCAGACCCTGCCATACCCCTCCCAAAGGTTAGCAAACAGGTCCTCACTACCCAACAGAGGAATCCCTGGTGGTCTCATGCTTTCCCCTGGGGAGCCTCCAAGCAGCAAGTTCTGCCCTCATTCTCACCCTCAAGACTGGAATCAAACCCACGGTTCTCTTTGGACCCCCCCCCCCATCTCACAGCAGCTCTCAGACCTCACACAACGGGGTGTGGAAAGACACAATCTCTTAGTGGGGACCCTACCAGGGGCAGGAGTCCTGGAGCCTGGGGCTTAGGTTTCCTGGACCCTTGTCTCCTGTGCTCAGGAGCCTGAGCCTCAGGGCCCTTTGGAGGAGAGGTCCCTGGCCTTTCTCCACCCTCAGACATCCTCTCCCAGCCCTGGGGATCCTCAGTGAGCCACCAGGCAAAGAAATCTGAGCCTGGGCCAGGTGGATGCCCACTGAGTGCCTTTGGTCACTGATATTAACACCCATCTTGGTAAGGCAGGAGACTCCCCCACCCAATGATGCCCTTCCCTGCACTGGTCCAGAACAGCAATCCCACTCACTCCTATCCCTGCAGCCACCATCCCTCCCTCCCATTCCCTCTCAGGCTCATTTTCTGCCCCCCCCCAATAGGTCCCTATACCACATGTCCCTAAAATCTCAGGGCAGTTTTCAGTTCTTACACCTTTAAGAGTTTAAAGTCTGAGGTATAAATCAAATTATTCACAGCAATACAATGTGATCCCAAAGAGCAGGCAACAAAATAGACCCCAGCTGGGTTCAGGAAGGGATGAACAAATTCTTCTGAGGTAGGGGAAAAGCAAGCATTACCTTGCAAGCATGCCATGGAACATAGTAGGTGCTTAATGAATGGTGGTCATTGACCACTACAAGCCACCCACTGTGCTAAGAGCTCTACCAAGGTGATCTCCTGTACTTCGCACAATGGCACTGCATGGTGCTATTATAAGTCCCATTTTTAGTTAAGGAAACTGAGGCAGTGTCTTGCCTAGGAGCTCACAGAGGTAAAAAATATGCAAAACTGGATTTGAAGTCTGGGCTTTCTGACTTCAGGATCAGGGCTCTATCCATTGCACTACCTGGCTGCCTAATGGTACCTGAATGTCATAGTATATGCCTGGGCATATGACAAATATGAAGTTTTCCTGAACCTTGGGAACACTTGCAGAAATGAATACAGAGTAAACTGAGCAAAAGCAGTAACACCTCATGCAGGCTGACTCCAGAAACCTAAATGGAAAAGAAAAATGCTGTAAGAAATTTTCATATTTTTAGTTGATTCTCTAGGATTATCTAAGTATACCATCATATCATCTGCAAAGAGTGATAGTTTTGTTTCCTCCTTGCCTGTTCTAATTACTTTAATTCCTTTTTCTTCTCTGATTGCTAAAGTTAACATTTCTAGTACAGTATTAAATAGCAGAGATGAGGGGGCAGCTAGGTGGCACAATGGATAAAGCACCGGCCCTGGATTTAGGAGGAACTGAGTTCAAATCCTCAGACACTTGACACTTACCAGCTGTGTGACCCTGGGCAAGTCACTTAACTCTCATTGCCCCACAAAAAAATAATAGAGCTGATAATGGACATTCCTTTTCATCCTTGATCTTATTGGGAAGGCCTCTAACTTATCTCCATTACATACAATGCTTCCTGATGGTTGTAGGTAGATACTGCTTATTATTGTAAGGAAAGCCCCACCTATTCCTAAGATTTCTAGTGGTTTTATTAGGAATGGGTGCTGTATTTTGTCAAAAGATTTCTCTGCATCTATTGAGATAATCATATGATTTTGGTTAGTTTTCTTACTGATGTGATTACGTTGATAGTTTTCCTAATGTTGAACCAGTCCTTCATTCCTTGTATAAATCCCACCTGGTCCTACTGTATTATCCTGCTGATCACTTGCTATAATCTCCTTGCTAATATCTTATTTAAAATATTTGAATCAATAATCATTATGGAAATTGGTCTATAATTTTCTTTCTCTGTTTTGTTTCTGCCTGGTTTTTATATTAACACCATATTTGTGTCATAAAAGGAATTTGGTAAGACTCCTTCACCTATTTTTCCAAATAATTTGGATGATATTGTAATTAATTTTTCTGTAAATGTTTGGTAGAATTCACTTGTAAACCCATCTGGCCCTGGAGATTTTTTCTTAGGGAGTTCATTAATGGCTTGTTTAATTTCTTTTTCTAATATGGGCTTATTTAAGGATATTATATCCTCTTCAGTTAACCTGGGCAATTTGTATTTTTGTAAATATTTATCCATTTCATTTAGATTGTCAAATTTATTGGCATACAGTTGGGCAAAATAGTTCCTAATAATTGCTTTAACTTCCATTTCATTGGTGGTGAAATCACCCCTTTCATTTTTGATACTGGCAATTTGGTTTTCTTCTTTCTTTTTTTTAAATCAAATTAACCAATTGTTTATTTTATTGTTTTTTTCATAAAACCAACTCTTAGTTTTGTTGATTGTGAGTGAGATTTTCTCCATCCCTTAGTTATAAGAGATTTACTATAGTTATAAGTGATTTGATTAAGATAATAATCAATATATTAGCTAAAATAAAATTGTGATTATTCTATTTCATATAGATTGCATAAGGTTAAAAGGTTAAGTCTTTTCCCATATTTCTTAATTTTCCAATGACAAGCATTAGGTAATATCACAAGATCTAGTAGTCAGCAATACTATATCTTAATAATCATGAGTGCCTATAAGAGTTCACGCTATTGACCAGTGGCCTAACAATGATCCACCCTATTGTTATCATAATGCTGTCATTTATAGTCATTTAGGTAGTTCCTTATATTTCCTAAGAATATATTTTAATTTTAGAAGTGTAACTAATGATATAATACTGTACAAGTGTAACTTTGGAAGGGTATATAAACCCATGAATTTTGTAATTCTGGGTCTTTCAGGTCCAACGCCTGGATGAGCGGTTTTGTTGGGGGACTAACCCTCTCTCAATAAACCTATTTGCTTCAGCCTGGAAACTTTGTTATTTTCGTTCTTCCATCGGACTTGAAAAATTTTCCCGACATGATTAATTATATAGTTTTCTTGCTTTCAATTTTATTAATTTCTCCTTTAATTTTAAGGATTTCTAATTTAATTGGGGATTTTTAATTTGTTCTTTTTCTTGCTTTTTACATTTCATGCCCAATTCATTGATCTCCTTTCTCTTTTTTATTGATGTACAAATTTAGAGATATAAAACTTCCCCTAAGCACTGGATTGGCCATATCCCATAGATTTTGGTATGTTGTCATTCTCTTTGGTGAAGTTTATTGGTGATTTCTATGATTTGTTGTTTGACCCATTCATTCTTTAGAATGAAATTATATAGTTTCCAAATACTTTTCAGTATACCTTTCCATGGCTCTTTTTTACATGTAATTTTTATTGCAACATGATCTGAGAAGGATACATTTACTTTTTCTGCCTTTCCATATTTGACTATGAGGTTTTTGGCCCTAATACATGGTCAATTTTTAAATATGTGCCATGTACTGCTGACAAAAAGGTATACTCCTTTCTATCCCTATTCAATTTTCTCCAGACATCTATCATATCTAACTTTTCTAACATTCTATTCACCTCTTTAACTTCTTTCTTATTTATTTTATGGCTAGATTTATCTATTTCTGAGAGGGGAAGATTCAGATACCCTACTAGTATAATTTTGCTGTCTATTTCCTTTTATAACTTTTTTAAGTTCTCCTCTAAGAATTTGGGTGTTATACCACTTGGTGCATACATGTTTAGTATTGGTATTACTTCATTATCTATACTACCTTTCAGTAAGATGTAGTTTCCTTCCTTATCTATTTTAATTAGATCTTTTTTTGCCTTTGCTTTGTCTGAGAAAAGAATTGCTACCCCTGCTTTTTTTTTTTTTTTTGGCGGGGCAATGGGGGTTAAGTGACTTGCTCAGGGTCACACAGCTAGTAACTGTCAAGTGTCCGAGGCCGGCTTTGAACTCAGGTACTCCTGAATCCAGGGCCAGTGCTTTAACCACTGTGCCATCTAGCTGCCCCCTACCCCTGCTTTTTTAACGTCAGCAGAAGCATAAAATGTTCTGCTCCAAACTTTTACCTTTACCCTGTGTGTATCTCTCTGCTTCAAATGTGTTTCTTATAAACAGAATATTGTAGGATTCTGGTTTTTAATTTACTCTGCTATTTCGCTCCCTTTTATGGTAGAGTTCATCCCATTCCCATTCAAAGTTATTATTATTTTTTTTCTATTTAAGTTGTTCTTTATTTCTTTTTTTTTTTTTTTACATATAAGGTATTTTATTTTTTCTGTTACATGTAAAGATAGTTCTCAACTTTTGTTTATACAAGCTTTACAATTTCAGATTTTTCTCCCTCCCTCCCCTCCCTCCCCCCTCCCCTAGACAGCAGGTAATCTGATATAGGTTATATCTATATATCTATATAGATATAGATATAGATATATACACACATATATATATATACATAATAACATTAATCCTATTTCTGCATTAATCCTGTTACAAGAGAAAAAATCAGAGCAGTGATGCAAAACCTCAAAATAGAAAAAAAAACAAAACAACAGCACCCAAAACAAAAGAAATAGTATGGTTCAATCAGCATCTATACTCCACAGTTCTTTTTTTTTTTCTTGGATTTGGAGATCCTCTTCTATCATGAGTTCCCTGGAACTCTTCTGTGCCATTGCATTGGTGAGAAGAATATAGTCCATCACAGTAGGTCAACACTCAATGTTGATGATACTGTGTACAATGTTCTTCTGGTTCTGCTCATCTCACTCATCATCAGCTCATGTAAGACCCTCCAGGTTTCTCTGAACTCCTCCTGCTCATCATTTCTTACAGAACAATAGTATTCCATTGTATTCATATACCACAACTTGTCCAGCCATTCCCCAATTGATGGGCACCCCCTCAACTTCCAATTCCTTGCTACCACATAAAGAGCAGCTATAAATATTTTTGTACATGTGGGTCCCTTTCCCCCTTCCATGATTTCTTTGGGAAAAAGACTTAAAGTGGAATTGCTGGGTCAAAGGGTATGCATAGCTTTATCGCCCTTTGGGCATAATTCCAAATTGCTCTCCAGAATGGTTGGATCAGTTCACAGCTCCACCAACAATGCATTAGTGTTCCAATTTTCCCACAGCTTCTCCAACATTTATTATCTTCCTTTTTTGTCATTTTAGCCAATCTGATAGGTATCAGGTGGTACCTCAGAGTTGTTTTAATTTGCATCTCTCTAATCATTAGAAATTTAGAGCATTTTCAAAGTTATTATTAATGTCTATTTACCTCCATTCTATTTACCCCCTTTGTACTTTCCCCCCTTCTTTCAACCTATTCCTCCTCACCAATGTTTTGCTTCTTACCCCTGCATATCCCAATCTGCCCTCCCTTTTATCAGCCCCCTCCCTTTTCTTTACCCTTTTCTCCCCTGCTTCTGCCCTCACTTCTATGTGCCCCCTTTTCCCCTTACCCTTTTACTTCCCTAAAGAATAAGCTCAATTTCTTTATCCAAATGAATATATATGTTATTCCCTCTTTGAACCAAATCTGATGAGAGTAAGGTTGAAATAATGCACACCCTTCCCTTCTTTCTGTACATTGTAAGAGGTTTTTTGCACCTCTTCATATGATTTCATTAAACCCATTCGAACTCCCCTTTCCTCTTCTCCCCATAAACTCCTTTTCCCCCCCTTAATGTTCGGTACATCATCATATGAAAGACAATGTATACATATGCCCTCTATGTATACTTCTTCTGTCTGTCCAAATAGAGATACAGTTTTCAAGACCTATAAGTTTTATCTTCCCATGTAGGAATATAAACAGTTTAACCATATTGAATAACTATTTTACCCCCATTTACCTTTTTAAACTTTTCTTGAGTCTTGTATATTAAGATCAAATTTTCTATTCAGTTCTGGTCTTTTCAAGAGGAAACCTTGAAAGTCCCCCATTTCATGGAATGTCCATCTTTTCCCCTGAAAGAGAATGCCAGTTTTGCTGGGTAGTTCATCCTTGGTTGCAATCCAAGCTCCTTTGCCTTCCGGAATATCATATTCCAAGCCTTGCGATCCTTTATTGTTGAAGCTGACAGGTCCTGTGCAATCCTGACTCTGGCTCCATGATATTTAAATTGCATCTTTCTGGCTGCTTGGAGTATTTTCTCCTTCATCTGATAATTCTGGAATTTGGCTACAATATTTCTTGGAGTTTTCCTTTTGAGGTCTCTTTCAGGAGGTGATTGGAGGATTCCTTCAATGACAATTTTATCCTCTGCTTCTATAATATCAGGGCAGTTGTCCCTGATAATTTCCTGGAATATGGTATCTAGACTCTTTTTCTGATCATGGCTTTCAGGTAGTCTAAAAATTCTCAGATTGTTTCTCCTGGTTCTATTTTCCAGGTCAGTTGTCTTTCCAATGAGGTATTTCACATTTTCTTCTATTTTTTCATTCTTTTGATTCTGTTGGATTGATTCCTGGTGAATCATGGAGTCATTAGGTTCCATCTGTCCAGTTCGAATTCTTAAGGCATTGTTTTCTTCAGTAAGCTTTTGCACTTCCTTTTCCATTTGGCCAAATGAATTTTTCAAGGAATGTGCTTCCTTTTCCATGCTGCTGATTCTTTTTTCATAATTTTCTTGTGTTGCTTTCATTTCTCTCCCCAGTTTTTCTTCTAGCTCTCTCAATTGATTTTTAAAATCCTCTTTGAGCTCTTCCAAGAAGGCTTTTTGGTCTTCAGACCAAGTCATTGTCCCCCTTGAGGCTTCACATACAGACAATTTGAGAGTATTGTCCTCATCTGAGTTTCTGTTTTGCTCTTCCCTAGGCACACAGTCGCTCTCAATGGTAAGAGCCTTCTTCTGTTTCTTACTCATATTGCAGCTTAATTTTTTTAAAGTTGAGGTCTGCTCCTGGGCACATTGGTGACTATTTCAAGCTCCTTGTGCTGGGTTGTAGGGGCCATGTCACCGGCTTTCTACTCTGCGGGCTCTATGGCTTGTGGATTTCTCACGGTCCTAGGCTTAGTCCCTGTGCTTGCTTCTGGCGAGCTGGGATAGCCAGGCCTGGTCAGGCCTGTCCTGTGGGTGGCCCTCCAGCTGGCTGCCTGCCCTCTCAGCTGGTGCTGGTGGATCTCACCACTGGCCTGCTGCACCACCAGCTTGCTGAGCCAGGATCAAGTGGCCTCAGTTCCTCCACAGTGGCCAAGAGCTTCCTGCTGACTTGCCCAGACTCGCTCAGTGCAGTACTGTGCTGTGAGCTGCTCTGCGCTCCCCTCTTGCCCCAGTGAGACCGACCTTTCCTGAAGTCTTCCAAATTATCTCAAGTTGGAAGATTGTGTCTCTCTGCTTTTTGTAGCTTCTGTAGTTTCAGAATCCATTTAGAGGCTTGATTAAATGTGGTTTTTGAGGGAAACTTGGGAGAGCTCAGGAAACATCCTGGCTTTGCTCCGCCATCTTGGCTCCACCTCAAAATACTTTTAAAAATGAGCTTTATAAATCGTAGGATGTCCTTTCACTGGAACCAAAAAAGTAATTTCTTGGCATGTCTTTCGCATACTGAATGCTTGGTCTTTCAGTTCCCATTTAAGGGTAATTGAGAGCTGGGATAACAAATTATCTAGCTGGACCTAACATCACAACACAGGATGTCCCACTTTGAAGTGGAGATATGAGAACAAAGCAAAAACTCTAGGACAACAAGTTCAGTCTTTTAAATGGGCCTCAAACACACCATATGATTGATGCAAGCTCTCTAAGAACATGAATCAGAATTTGCTCTGGCAGGTCCCTTAAAATGGAACATATCAGTTTTAGGAATTTCCCAAAACCAGAAGACAGGGATCATCCCATGGATTATCATGGTTTGCAACAATTTACTTTCCATTGCACCATAGGGATTCTTTGAACCAAATTGAGCATCGACAAGTACACAGCTGGGTGAGTCTGTCAGAATTACAATATATGTTTTGGCAAGCCAAAGAAACTGCCCCAAACTGAAAAGGCTTTCACACCAAAGCAAATCTAATTCACTGTCTGTGCTACTTTGTTCAAGATTGCTTTGGATAGGGCAGCTAGGTGGTACAGTGAGTGGATAAAGCACTGGCCTTGGATTCAGGAAGACCCGAGTTAAAATCCAGCTTTAGATACTTGACACTTACTAGCTGTGTGACCCTGGGCAAGTCACTTAAGCCTCCTTGCCATAGGAAAAAAGAATGCTTTGGATATTGCTACTAAAGAAAATGGATATTGAGTATGTTTGAGCAACCCAATGAAGGTGCAGCATGCTAAGGCCTTAGAAGAGCCAAGGGTTAGTCTTGTTACATTATATATATATATATATATATATATATATATATATATATATATATATATATATATATATATATATATAGGTGAGCATCAAGTGCATTGTGATAAAGATCCAGTCAAAATAAACTTCAAAATGCTTATGGATAATAAGAGCCTTCTAATCCAAAATATCAGTTCTTGGTAGCCCCTTGGAACAAGGAATATTTTGTCTGATCCAGGGATGGTTCAAGGACATATGTGGGAAAGGTCCTGGATGTTAGCACATAAGATTTCCTAGCTAGGGGGTAAATCCTGCTTCTGCACATCAATAGTTTGTATCAAAAGCTTAGTGGGCGTATTAGATAAGGGATGGGTGATGGAATATAGAAGGTATGAACTTGAAGGAAATGTGGAATTCAGGCCCTTGAGCTGGATGAGACAGCAGAATCTGCAAGGCCAGAATGGTGAGGGCCTAGAGAAGAGACAGGGGGAGTTGTACAGGAGCTGGCAAGGGACATTTTCAGAAACAGGAGGATGGGAGCACACACTGTCTCAGGTCTGCCAGTTACCATGGAGATGAAAATGGGAGAGCTCACAGCATCCATAGAAGAAAGGATATGAGAACAGGACAGCCCTTAGGGGAGCACAGGTCAGATCTTCAGCGTCCTGCAAAACAGGACATGCTACAGGTGGGAATGTTCAGAGAAAAGAAACCATGGGCTGGACAAGGGGCCTCCCAGAGGAACACCTCACAACTCACAAGGGGTTATTTTCACTTCTATGTAGTGTGTGCCCCAATAATAACTAGTATAAGTTAAAATATGTTTAAGAGAGTAGATTTTGTGTAGAATTTCATTTCTTTATACCAGTAATATTTTTATTAGGCATTGGGATGTATATAAAAATTAACAAGGAAACCAAAGCAAAGCCAAGGATCCAAAAAACTCTCCTCTGTCTTCAAACCCTCTTTTCATAGGATTTACTGAAATTCCTGTCAAATTTTGGCTAATCAAAACACTCCCTCAAAACCACAACCCTGTCCACCTAAACACATGAGATTCCTCATATTTCTATTTAGAAAGGGCTGCTATTCCTATTGCTATTTAAAAATGCATATCAGTAACTTTCTGGAAAGGAAACAAGATCTTAATTGTAGAGAACATAATAGGAAGAAAAGAATTTTGAAATCATCTTATCAGGAAGACCCAGGTACATTGTGATCATAATCCAATGAAGAAAAAATAAAAATAATAACACGAACAAAAAGACAACGAAGGATTTAATAATTGAAGCGTCATAAGTAACAGAACTAATGTTTCCAGATCATGTTATTTGTAATTCATTATCATTGGGTTCGCTGGCACTTCAAAGAGCTTTTTTCCAAGACCAAACTTCTGAGAGTTTCAAAGTAGGGCCCGGCATGTCCTGTGTACTTCATGCCTCATGACTGCACTCTTCATGACCCAGGACTGATCACAGCCTGTGCTGCCCCCAGGTTCTCACTGGTCACAGCAAGCTGTGGTTCCTTCAGGAATCCATGCAGGTCGAGGGGGTATGTGGCCTCTGGTGGCTCACTTCTCTGTGGAAAGCAGAGAGAAAAGTGAAAGGCGTGAGCTTTGTCTCATGTACATGGGTCTTACAGGTGAGGCACAGACCCCGAGGTCAGAACTTGCCTTGTCTCCAAGCAGGGGCTTCCAGGTTGTCTTGGGTCTTTTCCTGATTCTGGGAGCTCTGGGGCATGAATAGCTTTGAGTTATCCCCCTAAAGTCCTTTTCTCTTCTTCCAAAGCTCTGTTCCCTTGCCGTCCTGATGACAGTTACACACTGCTGACCCCTCAGCGTGGTGGATAGACCTCATGGTCATGAAGAGAGAAAGACATGGATTGGAGTCTGGTCACTGTGTGACCCTGGGAAGTCACTAGTCCACAGTGTACCCTGGGACACCTCTCTAAGACCAGCAGTGCTGGCCAAAGTTCACTGAAGGTCCAGGGCCAGTTGAGCACCCCATTATTCCCTTGGCCACTACTGGCAGCCATGCAGAAACTCTAGTAGCTACACTCTGCCGCCATTACTCCATTGCCCTAACCTGCCTCTCCTCTTTGCCTGGTATTTCTGAACTTGGCATCCACATCCAGACAAAGAACTATGGTCTCTGAATGCACATTGGAGCAGACCATTTTCACTGTTATTGTTCTTTCTTCTTTCTTGTCATTTTTACTTTTATTCTGATTCTTTTGTCACAATATGACTAATGTGCAAATATGATTAACGGGACTGCAATGTATAACTTATATCAGATTGCTTTATGTCTTGGGGAGGGGAGAGGGAAGGGAGGAAGGAAGAAATAATTGGAAACTCAAAATCTTCCAAAAGTGAATGTTGAAAACGACCTTTACACGTAATCAGAAAAATAAAATACTATTTTTTTATAAAGAGGAATAGAGGGAGAGAATGGCAGATTCCTCCCTTATATGAATATACAGAGGAAATATCGGAGCATTAATGGATAAGTGAACAGAAAGCCTAGTGGTTTTGAAGAGGGGGACAGAGGGTCGTCTGAACATACTGGAGGGGGTCACGCGCATCAGTTCTGAACCCTGGGGTCCCCTCCCTCTGTCCCGGCTTACGGAATGGCCACAGTCAGGATCCCCCGCTCGCAGCTCCATCCACCTGTAAAGGCGATGGGGAAGTGGAGAATGAGCCAGAGAGTCCATGGGAGAGGGATGCTGACTGCAGGGAGAAGAGTGAGTGAGATGGCTAGTGGGGACCAGCGGAGGGAGGGGCTGCGGTGGGAGTTGGGAGACTCCTTTCTCCCCAACGTCTGAGTCGACGTCACCGGCCACGGGCACTTAGCGGGGTGTCCACCTGGACAAGGCTCAGCCCTCTTTCAGTGGTGCCTCCCTGAGTACCCTGAAGCTTTTGAGAAAGAAGAGTACTAGGCAAAAAACCTTAGAACCTGGCCTATTCCACCTGATATTAATGACTGAAAAGTGGGTGTGCATTAAATAAAGGAAACGCAATTGTCTCGCTCTGTCTCTATGTCCGTCTATCTCTCTCTGTCTCTGTCTCTCTGTCTCTGTCTCTCTGTCTCGTTCTGTCTCTCTGTCTCTCTCACACACACACTCCTAATAAATACAATCCTTCCATGTACCATTTTCCTTTTGGATTTAGGTTGTTCCGGTCAGCTGCATGAGGTGTTACTACTTTAGCTCATATTACTCTGCATTCATTTCTGTAAGTCTCCCCAAGTTTCCTCAAAATCTGCATATTCGTCATTTCTTATAGGCCAGTCATATTCGATTACAGTCTGGTACTATAGGCAGTCAGGTAGCACTCAGCCTGAAGTCATAAAGCCTAGAGTTCAAATCCAGTCTCACACATTTACTGGGTCTGTGAGATCCTGGGCAAGTCACTTCCCCTCTGACAGCCTCAGTTACCTTAACTGAAAAATGGGGGTTATTATAGCACCACAGAGTGCCATTGTGTAAAGTACAGGAGATCACATTTGTAGAGCAAGTAGCACAGTAGGTGGCTCGTAGTGATCAATGATCACCATTCATTAAGCACCTACTATGTGCCAGGCCACAGGTGAAGCTTAATACCTGCTTTTTCTCTCCCTCAGAACAATTCCTTTATTGCTTTCTGAAACCAAGAGGGCTCTATTTTCTTCCAGGTTCTTTGGGACCACATTTGATATATACCTCAAACTTTAAACTCTTAAAGGTGTAAGAACTTAAAGCTGCACTGAGATTTTTGGGACATGCAGCATATGGACCTGTTTTTGGGGGGAGCAGAAAAGTAGCCTGTGAGGGAATGTGAGGGAAGGATGCTGACAGCAGGGATAGGAGTGAGTGGGATCCCTGGGCAGGCAGGGGACCACTGGGGGTAGTGAGACTCCTGCCTCACCCAGATGGGTGCTTATATCAGTGGACAAAGGTGCTCAGTGGGGAGTCCACCTTGCCCAGTCTCAGCTCTCTTTGCCTGGTGGCTCCCTGAGCACCCTGAGGGATGGGATTGGATATCTCAGGGGGCAAGAACCCAGGAAACCAACTCATGTCCCCTCAGGCCCCGGCTGTCTCAGCATGGGAGACAAGGGTCCAGGGAACATGGGGTCCAGGCCCCAGGCCTCCTGCCCATGATATGAATTGGTCCCCAGCTGGCCCCCACAGGACCTTGTTCTTGGCCCCCCATCTCTGAGGTCTGACAATCTCTGTGGGACAGGGAGTTGTCCCTCTGGTTCAAGAGTCAGGTCCATCCAGAGCCATGGGCTGGATCCCAGTCTTTAGGGTTACAAAAAGGACAGAACTGGCCGACCGGGGGGGGGGGGGGGTGCTGCTCCAAGGGAAAGCCTTAGACCAGCAGGTAATTCTCAGCTGGGGTGGGTGACTAGTTTGCTAACATTGGGAGGTAGGTGATGAATGGGGACGTGGAGTCTGAGCCTCTTTTCAATCAATAAGAATAACTTGGCAGAGCTAAGGTTAAAACGGGTTTATCACAAAACATCTTACAATCTGGTACTTTTCTTAGATTTGCATTAACTGCAGTGGCCACAAGGTGGCACAGTGGATATAGAACTGTCCATGAAGTTGGGAGGATCTTTGGTCAAAGGATATCAGCCTCACTTTTTCTCATATACAGGAGGAGAACTGAAGATGAATCTGGGGTTTTAAGGAAATTGGGGTGAAGTGACTTGCACAGGGGCAAACAGGTAGGAAGCGTCTGAGGGGATATTTGAACTCAGGTCCTCTTGACTCCATGGCCAGTGCTCTATCCACTGAACCACCTAGCTGCTCCTCTTTTTCTTTTTTTTTTTCATTATTTTTTAAAGTAGTAAACAATTTTATTCATAGTTTGGGGTTCGAATTTTTATTCCTCGTTCCTTCCCTTCCCTTTTCCTTCCATGAGGCAGTAAGAAATAAGATATAAGTTATACATTTACATTTATGTAAAACGTTACCATATTAGTCATTTTGTATAAGAAAACTTGAATAAAAGAAACAATGGAAGAAAGTGAAAACTAGCATGCTTCAGTCTGTGTTTCATCAATATCAGTTCTTTCTTTGGAGGTGGATAGCATGTTTCACCAATAGTCTTTTGGATTGTCTTGGATTATTGTACTGTTGAAAATAGTTAAAACTTTCATAGCTCTTTATCAAACAATATTGCTGTCTCTGTGCACAACGTTCTCTTGGTTCTGCTCACTTCATTATACATCAGTTCATACAAGTCTTTCCAGGACTTTCTGAAATCATCCTGCTTGTCATTTCTTATAGCACAATAATATGCCATCAGCATCATATACCACAGCTTGTTTATCCATTCCCCAATTGATGGGCATTCCCTTGATTTCCAATTCTTAGCCACCACGAAAAGAGTGGCTCTAATTACTTGTAAACAAAGTGGTTTCTTTCTCTTTTGGGGGATAATAGTGACCATTTCTAAAGTCTTCTGAAGTTTGCAAAGCACTTTACAAATATGAGCTCATTGGATCCTCACAGACCCTTTGGGATGTAGAAGCTTTTCTCCTCCCAACTGTATACTTAAGGAAACTGAGGCAGACTGAGGCTCAGACTTCTCAGGTTCACGCAGCTAGGAAGCACGTGTCTGAGGATCTGTTTGACCTCCAGTCTTTTTTACTCCAGGCTGAGTGCTCTATCCACCTGACTGCATCTTAGAAAACCAACCCACCATAAAGGCAGGGGCAAATACGCCCAGGACAAACTGGCCAGCTGGCTGGAGCATGGAGTGTGTGCAGGCAGGATGGGGCATTCAGCCTGGGAACAGAGGCTGCATCAAGTATGGGAAGGGCTCTAAAAGCCCAACAGAACTATTTATATTTTATCTTGGATGGTGAAACTCATCAGGAAGGAGAGTGAGAGGGTCAAAGCTATGGTTTAGGGATTTGGGAAATGGGTGAGGGTGGCTTGGTGAGGGCAGAGAATAGATGTGAGAAGACTCCCCTCTCCTCTATCACCAATACCACCATCAAGAGTTCATGGCTATTGGCTCCAGCCTGTACTAGAGGTGTCATGTTGTGAGTGGGGAGAAGGGGTATGTGAGAGATGTGAAGGAAGTAGCATCTAGAAGACTTGGCTAATCCATACTTTGGGGACCAGTCTGAGGCTGAGAGATCAGGCAGAGCCCCAAGATAACAGATCTAATCAGAAAACTGTACCCATAGAAGCTGAGAACAAAGAATGAGGAAGCACCAAGAAGCAAAAGGCAGATCTCTGGATCTCTATGAGAAAGTGAAGAATTTGAAAAACCTTCTGGAAATACGGGATGAAATATCAACTCTAAGTCACTTATCAGACACATGGAAACACTCTTTACACTGAACGTTGTACTGTTTTTTTGTTGGTTTGCTTTTTTTTTTTTTAGTGAGGCAATTGGGGTTAAGTGACTTGCCCAGGGTCACACAGCTAGTAAGTGTTAAGTGTCTGAGGCCAGATTTGAACTCAGGTACTCCTGACTCCAGGGCCGGTGCTCTACCCACTGTGCCACCTAGCTGCCCCTGAACGTTGTACTTTTACAGCTCCCTTTCACAGTGGTCATGGAAGAAATGCCCTTAGAACACAAGAATGAGATCCTCATTCTGCAGAGGATCATTTGGGGGACAGCTGAGTCCTATCAGGAGGGAGACACTATTTTATTGTCTTTTTCATGGTTATTTTAAGGTTTCCCCTTCAGATGCCTGGCTGTAGTTGATGTCTGCTTGGACAGGGACCAAAGAAAACTGCCATGGACAGAATCCTCAACATGGGACTTTCCCAAATTAATGCTAGTTCATGCTGCTGACTCCGCAATCCATGAGCCCTCTTCCTCCAATTCCAGCCATTGAAATAATCCCAATGTAATGTGCAGAAAGAGATGAGGCACCCTTGCTGGAAGAAGGAGTAGAAGAAAAAGAACAATAACAAAAACCAAAAGAAAAAGAAGAAGAAAAATGAGGAGGAGGAAGAATGGATGGACGGATGGATGGATGGATGGATGGATGGATGGATGGATGGATGGATGGATGGATGGATGGATGGATGGATGGATGGATGAAACAATAAAATGAAGTTTCCTTAGATTGGCAAAATTTCAGTATTTGCTTAAGGAAATCAAATGATTAGCTGTCGAGTCCAGCCACTAGTCTTCTTGAGGAAGTGTTTCTAGCTCTCCTGGTGAAGTTGTTCTCCTATATTTCTGGACTCATTGCGACAAACACTAGGATTCATCTCCTGCTTCTGGCCTCTTCAGCCTCTTTAGAACAGTGAGCCAATCCTATTGATACCTGTCCATGAAGCTAATCTCTAAAGGTTGGGGGAGAAGGACTCCTTCCCTGGGGGGGCAGAACCCCACTGACCTGCAGGGTGGCAAAGTAAGGGCACATGAGGTCTGCTCAAAGGGTTATGTGGGCTTCCTTTCCCACCCTGATTCCCAGAGCCCCCTTCTGCAGACCAAGCAGCCACCTTTACACAGCTGACACTTCTCACCTCTGTTCTGTTGATAATTTTCCTTCCCATTACTTAAAGGCCAAGTATCAGCCAGGCCACCTTGACCAAGCACTTCTGGATCCCTGCCTCTCCAGGGCCTGCCTCCTTTGGCCAATCTTTTTCACCACTGCCACACTGGGCATGTCCATGCAGACTTCTTCCCTCCCTGGGTCAAGTTCCCCCTGAAAGCCAGCAAATAGGGACCTTGCCTGGGATAACAATTCAAGCTGAAGGAAAATGTTCACCTAGTATTCTGAGTGAAGCACCTGTGTCTTTCCCCCTTATTTCACAAAGGAAGAATATCATCCAGGGAAGCAATGGGATTGGCTCAGGCTCACATTGCTAACTGTGTATTTCAGGCTTCTAAGAAGCTGGGGTGAGGGGCTCCAGGTTTGAGTTTTACTTGACGCAAAAGTCCTACGTGAAGACTCCCAGAACTCCCAGCCCTATGGGGAGCCTGCCTACATGCATCCGGGGTTTGCCTACCCAGGCATCTTTGCCCCATCGTGAAGTTTGGCTGTCAGATTAGGGAGAGGCCAAGGTGGAAGGCAGCTGGCCTGGGGAGAGGAGAGATCCAGGCTCTAGGTCTGTGTCTGCCCCCTCACTGGCTCTGGGACCTTGGCCAGGAAGCTGCCCTGCTTTGACCTCAGTTCCCCTTTTTCTCAAGTAAGGAGGGTGGACCAGATGACCTCTGAGGGCTCTTTCACCCTCCATCCTATCCACACCTACAGGTGCATTTAGACTCCACTCCCCCATCCATCACAAACATCCCAATGTTAGCAACCTCATCCACCTCCCTCCCCAGATGAAAATTCCCTGCTGGTCACCTCCTCCCTCCATGGGCAATTCTGTACAACCTGTGGACATAAGAACAGAATTGATGTGAATTCCTCACAGAAAAGAGGTGAAAACTCCAACCCCTCACGTAGGACAAAGCCTGTGTTAAATGGAAAGATTAAGAATCACAAGAAATATGGAAAACTCTAGACAGTGGAATAGAAGGAGTTTGAAGTCTGGCTCAAGTTGGCTTCAGTCAATATGAAGGAAGTCCTGTGTGACGCACAGTGTGCTAAGCACTGGGATACAAAGAGAGGCAAAAGGCAGTGACAGCCTCCCCTCCAGGAGCTGACAATCCAATGCTGGACACAGCCTGCCAACAATTGTATACAAAGTAATCTCTACACAGGATGAATTGTACATAATGAACTGAGGGAAGGCACTGGAATTCTTAGGGACTGCGAGGGACTTGAAGGAAGCCGGGGAGGTCAGCAGTTACAGCAGAGCAGGAGAACATTCCAGGCCTGGGGGCCAGGCAGAAAGGATGCCCAGAGCTGAGAGAAGGAAGTCTTGTTAGTGGAACAGCAGGAGGCCAGTGTCACTGCATGGAAGAGCCTGTGTCAGGGCATGAGGGGTTAGACTGGAGAGGTAGGAGGGGACTGGATGATGGAGGCTTTGAATGCCATCCAGGAGATCACAATGACCTGACAAATGCATCAGACAGCCCTAGGGTTGCAGGGACCCCATAACCAGAAATGTCCCCAAGTCCACCTTCACAAAGAACCTTGCATTCCCTCCCATCTCTGGAGCCTGAGGCCTTGGTCCTGGGAAGACAGAAGCGATTACCTTTCAGAACTCAGATGGGCCTTGGAGCCACCACATCTGCCTTCACTTTGAATGGCCAAGCTCAGAAATATCAGGGGAAGGGGAAGGGGGAGGTCAGGGCAGTGGGGTAATGGAGTAGCTACTAGAGCTTCTGCATTGCTTCCAGTAGTGGGCAAGGAAGAGTCAGGGAATAACGAGGTGCTCAGGAGGCCCTGCATCTTCAATGAAGAACTTCTCCCACCACTGCTGGCCTTAGAGAGGTGCCCCGGGGTACCCTTGGGAGTAGTGATTTCCCAGCATCACACACTGAGTGACCAGACTCCAACCCATGGCTTTCTGTCTTCATGGCCATGAGGTCTATCCACCACTCTGAGAGGTCAGTGGTATGGAACTGTCATAAGGCGGCAAGGGAACACAGAACTTTGGAAGAAGAAAAAAGGGCTTTTGGGGAGTAACTCAAAACTATTCATGCCCCAGAGCTCCCAGAATCAGGAAAAGATCCAAGACAACCTGGAAGTCACTGCTTGGAAACAAGCCATGTTGTGACCGCGATGTCTGTGCCTCACCTGTAAGACTCATGTACATGAGACAAAGATCACGCCTTTCACTTTTCTCTCTGCCTCAACAGAGAGCCACCAGAGGCCACATACCCCCTCGACCTGCATTGATTCCTGAAGGAGCCACAGCTTCCTGTGACCAGTGAGAACCTGGGGGATGAAGAGTGCAGAGTACATGAGGCATAAAGTACACAGGACATGCCGGGCGCTGCTTTGAAACCCTCTGAAAGTTTGAAAATGCTGTTACAAGAGGCAGCCAACCCAAGGCAAATAAAGGGGCAGCAACATCCTCTCAGCAACCCATTGCCCCGAGGCCCTGGGGTGGGGGTGGGGGGGCATAATGGCCATAGAAACTGAAAGTCTGGCTGGAAATGCTGCCTCTCACACTTTCACCTGCATCACCTGGGGCAAGTCATTGGCCTCCATTTTCTCATCTGCAAAATGAGAGGATCAGCCAGAGAGAATCAGACCTCGTCCTCTCCTGATGCCCATCTCTGAGCCAGCCATATTCCTTCACTTGTCTTCTCCATTCACTTCATTCTCAGCTGCCCAGAAAGTTCCTATCTGGATGTTCTATACAAAGAGCTCAGAGACACCTTGGCTTTCTCAGTGTCTGCTTACTTCTAAAATGCCTGTGTCCGAATCCAGGCGTCCATCCAATGCTTGAGGAAAGAAAATTTAGACCAGTGTCTCCCCATAGCAGAGAGTGTGTGAATGTGCAGACAGGCACCGTGTGGTCACACACTCTAGGGGTGAGCCCAGAGAAAGTAAAGTCCTTGTCAGTAAAATCCATCTGGAGCACCTGGCACTCCTTGGGAGTCTCATTTTTCCCAAGAACAACTTGCACTTTCCACCAATAATCCTTACAAGGAAATACTCTAATCAATTAATATAACAAGAGAATATAAGTACACACCCATATGAAAAGAGAGAATATATGGGTCCTGAAATATGAATAGAGAGTGAATATGTGAGTAGCGATATTCTTGAGAACAGAGATAATGATTCCTAATGTTTATGAGGAACTCTAAATCATAGAAGTGAATTTATTTTTATTTATTTTTTGCAGGGTAATTAGGGTTAAGTGATTTGCCTGTCATATTTAAAATGTAAATGTATTGTCTAAAACATGTAATGTGTGGTCGCCTTAAATTACAAGCTTTAGCACCAGTCTTTGGGCATTTAGCATTTATTAAAACATCCTAGGTATTGGAAAAAAGTGAACACGTGGAGTTAAGAAAAGGCCTATCTAGCCTGGAGTTCCAGCCTGGTCTGTCTGGTTCTTCCTCAAGTCTTCCATCACGAGCCTGCTTCAACCATAAACTCCTCTCAAGTGTGGAAGCTTTTTATAGGTCTGGAGCATAGGCGGTCCTTACACACAGCTTGAAGTTGATTGCTAGGCTCATCCAAATCCATTGGTTCACTGGACTTGAAGGTGGTCTCGAGTTGAGTTCCAAGTCCTTAGCTTCTGAGAACAATACCTCCTTAAGGGGCAGCCATCTGTGCTTACAATCTAATTAACTTGAAGTAGGCTAATCAGTAAAGTCAATCACTCTCACTTATTTTAATCAGTTTAGATTAATCTCCAGGTGAGCCTTTGAGTATCTGCCAAATCCCATTATTTTCCCACATGCCCAAGGTCACACAGCTAGTAAGTCTCAAGTGTCTGAGGCCAAATTTGAACTCAGGTCCTTCTGATTCCAGGGTTGGTGCTTTCTCCACTGAGCCACCTAGCTGCCCCTGAAATGAATGTATTTTTTGTATGAATGTATTTTCAAAAATGAGTAAATCTACATAGTAGTGAAGAGAAAAAACACTTTCCTTAGAAAATATTCCTTACAAAAGCTTACCAATGCTACCTCAGAGTGTCACACCCAGTAAGATGCACAGCCTTTTTAAACCTCAAGAAAGCCGAATCTAGGCAACCTGGATCGCACACTGAGCGCCTTTGGCCCCTGATATAAGCAGCCATCTTGGTGAGTCAGGATTCTCCCTACCCGCAGTGGTGCTGCTCCCTGCACTGGCCACAACCAGGGATCCAACTCACTCCTATCCCTGCAGCCAGCATCCCTCCCTAACATGCCCTCTCAGGCTCAATTTCTGCTTCCCCCAAAAATAAGTCCACAGAGCACATGTCCCCCAAATCTCACTGTAGCTATAAGTTCTCAACCCTTTAAGAGTTTAATGTTGGGGTATTAATCAAAATATTCACAGCAACACGATGAGGTCATAGACAACCTGGAACAAAACCTGTTGGTTTCAGAAATGGATGAAGACTTGATGTGGGATAGGGGGAAAGCAAGTATTAACTTTCAATTATGCTCAGGCAAATAGTGGGTGCTTAATGAATGGTGGTCATTGACCACTACAAGCCAGACAATGTGCTAAGTGCTCTACCTTGGTGATCTCATGTACTTCTCAGAATAGTCCATTTTTCATTTAAGGAAACTAAGGCTGGCAGAAGTGAAGTGACTTGCCTAGGATCTCACAGAGCTGGGAAATGTGAGAGGCTCGATTTGAACTCTGGACTTTCTGACTTCAGTCTCACTGCTCTGTCCACTGTGCTACCTGACTTACTAAGGGTATCCGGCTCTAACAGAATATTTCTGAGGTAAAAGAAATGCCAACTATGAAGATTTCCTGGGAAAACTTGGGATTTCCAGGAATCTTGGGAAGACTTACAGAAATGAATGCAGAGTAAACTGAGTAAAGCAATAACACCTCATGCCACCTGACTACAGAAACCTAAATGGAAAAGTGAAATGCTACATGAAATTAGGAGTGTGTGAATGTGGTTTTGTGTGTGCGAGAGAGAAAGAGAAAGACAGAAAGATAGACAAATATGGACAAAGACTGAGAGACAGAGACAGAAAAACAGAATGTGTGTCCTTTACTTTTTATTTATTTATTTTAGTGAAGCAATTGGGGTTAAGTGACTTGCCCAGGGTCACACAGCTAGTAAGTGTTCAGTGTCTGAGGCCGGATTTGAACTCAGGTACTCCTGACTCCAGGGCCAGTGCTCTATCCACTGCACCACCTAGCTGCCCCTGTCCTTTCCTTAATGCAGAACTTCCTTTCAATCATTAATAATGAGGTGGAATAGGGCAGGTTGGAAGGGTCTTTATCTAGGACTCATCTTTCTCCCAACCCTCGGGGTCCTCAGGGAGCCAGCAGTGAAGGGGGGCTGAGCCTGGCCAAGGTGCCCCCCCTCCCCGAGCCCCCGGGGCCGATGACGCCAACTCAGACGTTGGGGAGGCGGGAGTCTCCCAACCCCCACCGCCGCCCCTCCCTCTGCTGACCCCCACCAGATATTCTTATTCTTCCAACAGTCACCATCCCTCTCCCTTGGTCTCTCTCTGGTTCATTCACCTTTACCCTTCCCTCTCCTGCTCATTTGCCCTTCTCTTAAAGACTTTCTCAGGTTCATTTTCACTCGCCTGCCCCGCCCACACCCCAAACTCCCTGTCCCCACTCTCCCAGCTGCTAAAGGTACACGGAGCTGCCAGCGGGGCGTGGGATTGAGGAAGGGAGGGGACCCCAGGGAACAGGACTGATGCCCAGCGACCCCTGCTGTCTTTCCAGGCGGACAGCTGCCCCCACCCTTTCTTCACAACCCCTGGAGCTTTGCATATTCTTATGCATGAGTGTTCAAATAGTTCCTCTGTATATTCATGTAAGGGAGAAGTCTTCCTTTCTCTCTGTTTATAATCTTTATAATCTCTATATTTCCCCTGTCTATGAGTTGCATAACTCGCTTGACAATTATAATTATGCACACACACATATATATATACATTTATACTGTGAGATTTAAAATTTCTGACTGTTAAAAACTTTTTTACCACAATACATACACACACTTGTATATATGTGTGTATACATATATACATATATATGTATATATATTTTGCCAAGAGATGTCTCCTTTACCCAGTGGAAAAGAAAGGGAATGAATGAATGAATCTATGAATAAATAAATGAATCGATTTGGGGGTGGAGGGGGTTACTGGTTGACACCATTAGGATATCTGGCCCAAAGGGAAACAATGGGTCTTTAGGCCCACTCTGAGCCAACAGGAGGCCAAAGGATGGTCAAATGAAGCCTGGACTGGGAACTCTTGTTGGCCAACCAATGAGAGTCAGAGTTATTTAGGTTTTAGGAATGGTCCTTAGAGAAATTCTAGCAGGTAAACCCCAAGGTATCTTGTGGGGTTTGGGCAAACAGACATATTCCTTTGGGAGGAGAGCAGGAGGAGGAAATATGAAATGACTGTATTAAGAGTATGGTGTGTGTGTGTGTGTGTGTGTGTGTGTGTGTGTGTGTGTGTGTGTGTGTGTGTGTGTGTGAGAAAGAGACAGAGACAGAGAGACAGAGAGACAGAGAGAGACAGAGAGAGAGACAGAGAGACAGAGAGAGACAAAGAGGGAGTCACAGACACAGACACACAGACACGGACAAGGACACAGAGACATAGAGAAAGACAGAGAGAGAGAGAGAGAGAGAGAGAGAGAGAGAGAGAGAGAGAGAGAGCTAGAAAGAGACAGAGAAAGAGAGGAAGAGAGAGAGAGTCCTTTCCTCAATGCACAACCTCTTTTCAGTCATTAAGAATACCTTGGCAGGAGCAGCTAGGCGGTGCAGTGGATAGAGCACCAGCCCTGGAGTCAGGAGGACCTGAGTTCAAATCCACCCTCAGACACTTGACAATTACTAGCTGTGTGACCCTGGGCAAGTCGCTTAACCCCAATTGCCTCACAAAAACAAACAAACAAAAAGAATACCTTGGCAGAGTTAATAATGAAAAGGTTTTTATCATTAAAAAAAAACATCTTTCAATCCTGTACTTTCCATAGATTTGCCTCAACTTCAGGGGCATCTTGGTGGTGCAGTGGATAAAGCAATGGTTCTGAAGTTGGGAGGAACTGAGTTCTAATTTCCCCTTAGACACTCAGGAGCTGTGTGAACCTGAGCAAATCAATTAATTCCATTTGCCTTTAAGATCCAAGGTCCTGATGCACCTCTTGCCACTGGACCCAGATGGCTCTGGAGGAGAGAGTGAGGCTGGTGACTTTTCACATCCCTCTCTCTCTCTCAAATCCAGTTCAGTGCAAGTCATGACAGGATGTCAGGGTCCTCTTACAGGACAAAGGACAGACAACAATTAGCATCAACTTCAGTCTTTGCTTAAATAAACTGAGTCCCTGTGCAGACCCTGGGCCAATGGATGAAGTATATCCAGACCTCCAGGTGCAGTTGCTGCCCTTCACCCCCACAACTCTCTGCAGCTGAGAAATGCCTCTTGGTCTAATGCTTCCCCTTGGGACACTCCCACCCAGAAAGTTCTGCCCTTATTCTCAGCTTCGGGATTAGAATAAAACCCATGGTTCTTCCTGGACCTGCCTCCAGAACCAGAGATGGCCCCACCACAGCCCCTCACAGATCTCACAGAGATTGTTACATTACAGACCCCAGGCAGGGAGAAAGATAAAGTCCCAAAGAGGCCAGTTGGGCACCCATTCCCTAGCAGGGGCAGAAGTCCTGGGTCTGGGCTTGTGTATCCTGCCTCCTTGTCTCCCATGCTCAGGAGCCTGGGCCTCAGCTTAGCTTTGGGCTGGTCCCTGTGGGCTGGTCCCTCAGCATCTCTCACTTCTTAGATATCCACTCTCAACCCCTGAGGTCCTCAGGGACCAGCCAAGGGGAACTGAGTATAGGTAAGGTGGATCCCCCACTGAGTGCCAATGTCCCCTGATGTTGGCGCCCACTTCGTGGAGGCAACAGTTCCCTTACCATCAAAGCTGCCCCTCCCTCGAGTGTTCCTCAGCAGACATCCCTTAACATGCCCCCTTTCAGGATCATTCCCCCCTCCACTCCCCACACTCCTCCAACCACACTGCCCTGCAAATGGCTGGAGCTGCCAATGGGGTTATCTGACTGTGGTCATTTGGGGACCTAGAGGGAGGCAGGGGACCCCAGGCACCAGGACTTAAACCCAGAGTTCCCATGCTGTCTGTCAAGAGGGCCCTGTCTTCCCTCCCCTTGAAATGCCTCTGTGCATTGTATATTCCTATCCATGATTGTTCAAATGTGTCATCTATATATTCATTTAGGGGAGGAATCTCTATTCCTCTACATGAGCAATGAATGACTCTTCATAATGTCACATATGGGGTTTGTGTGTGTACATTCATACATTCATACATACACATGTATATTATGATGTAGTCTTATGTAGAACTATATTTCGATTTGTATATTCTTTATTCATCTGTGAGTATTCATATGCATGGCACTCAGTACTCAGAATGTCTTCATTCCCATATAGGTGTACTCATTTATTCTTTTATAAATTAATTTCTATGGCTTAGACCTCCTCATAAACATTAGAAATCATTCACTCTATTCTTAAGAATATCAGGACTCACATCTTCACTCTCTCCTCACCTCTCTGTATCCATATTCTTTCTTTTCATGTGGGTCTGTGCTTATATTCTCTTGCTATATTCACAGATGAGAATTCTCCTATATTCTCTCCATGTCACTAAAAGGATTCCACTGCTTCTTTCCCTGTGAGAGGATATAAAAACTATTCCTATCCATGTACACAGAGGGTATATCAGTGCTCATATAGAGGAATATGGACAGGGAAGAAGGTTACCTTTACTTTTGGTAATAGAGACCCAAAGAGTACGCATCAAGGTGGTACTCATATGGGAATATTGAAAGACTACAAGAGTGCTCATATATGCAAACATATAGAGAATAGATGAATAATGATAGAAGTAAGTCAAAAGAGACAATAAAGCATATTTATATTTTATGAATACATGATTGCAAATATATATTAATATAGAGAAATTCCAGGAGTTAATATATTAATTAATATATTAACAGAATATATTAATTCTGGAATATGAACAATGAAGGATGGGGGAGTATTCATACATATGAGTGCAAAAAAGAATATATCAGTACTCAAATGTTCATTTATATATGGACATGCTGAGAGAAGAGGTGAGTACTCATCATGTTGAGATCCACTGGGAAGAAATGAATGGTCCCCCAAGAGGAGATATATCCTTGATCATCCCACATTTTTCCCTTGAGATTTTCCTTAGCAGTTAAGGTTCTCAGCCTATTTACCTTTATCTGCCTGACCTCTCGACTGCCCAAGTCATTCAGATGGTTCTGAAGGCCCTCTGGAGATCCCCATCCATCTCTTCACCCTGATTCCTAATTGGAATTGATTATAATTTTTAATGAAATGATAGAACGGGGGTGGCATGAGTGAAATTTTGGGTAAGTCTAAGAGACTGTGTTTTTCTATATGACTGTATTTGTGGGTCTGTCTATGTCCTATAGTCTGTCCCACCCCCTGTTCCTTCATTGCGAACACTTAGGAATAGGTCAGTCTGGAGTGTGTTTAATGCAGGAGACATTTTCTGTGTTGGGCTTCCCTTTAGATTTCTATTAACTCCAGCTTTCTTCCCATCAGGTTGGGCCTGTTGATGAAGGACTTCTGGCGAAGACTATGTTTCTGGACTCATTTTGACAAAGATTTGGATTTAGTTCCTGCTTCTGGCCTCTTCAGGCAGTTTGTAGCAGGAAGACAATGTCAGGGACAGATGTCCATGAGGCTGATCTGTGCAGGTTGGTGGGTAGAACCCCACTGACCTGCCCAGGGTGGGAAAGGAAAGGGCACAGGAATACAGGTTAATGGGTTGCTTGGGTGTCTTTTCTCACCCTGATTTGAAGAGCCCCCATCTGCCTTCTTGGCACAGCTGAAAACTCCCCCCTTTTTCTGTTCATAATCTGCACATTCCTTCCCATCTAGGAAAGGCAGACTGCCACTCAGGCCACCTCTCCCATGTGATCCCTACATCTCCAGGGTTGGCCTCCTTTGACCAAGACTTTGCCATCACTACCCCCTTGGGCATGTCCAGGGCACATACTTCCCTCACTAGACTGGGAGTTCAATGAGGGCATTAATTAGGAATTTTGCCTCCACTAACACCCCCAAGCCCCAGGAAAATGATCTAGCAGGGCTCTGGGCCAAGCAGGTGGATGCTGTTCCCTTTATTTCACAAATGGAAGAAACTCATGCAGGGAAGGCAGGGGCTTGGCTCAGGCTCCCCCTGCTAACTGTGTATCCCAGGCTGGTCCAAATCTGGGGGCAGGGGGTTTGGGATTGCTTTGTACTTAACCCCACAGTCCTAACTGAAGACTCCCAGAACCCCTAGCTCTGTGGGGAACCTGCCCATCTGCATATGGGTTGAGTCCTCCCAGTGACCTTCAGCCCATGAAGTTTGGCTGTCAGAGGAGGGAGGAGCCAAGATGGAAGCCAGGTAATCTGGGACCATATTCAAGGACTGGGTCAGCCCCTAACTGGCTGTGACGTTGGCCTTGTGCCTCTTGGCCCCAGTCAACCTTTCTCAAATAAGGAGGTTGGACCACATGACCTGTGAGCTCCCTTGTAGCCCCCCAGTCTATCCAGACCTACAAGCCCATTCAGACCCTGCCATACCCCTCCCAAAGGTTAGCAAACAGGTCCTTACTCCCCAACTGAGGAATCCCTGGTGGTCTCATGCTTTCCCCTGGGGAACCTCCAAGCAGCAAGTTCTGCCCTCATTCTCACCCTCAAGACTGGAATCAAACCCATGGTTCTTCTTGGACCTCCCCATCTCACAGCAGCTCTCAGACCTCACACAATGGGATGTGGAAGGACACAGTCTCTTAGCGGGGACCCTACCAGGGGCAGGAGTCCTGGGGCCTGGGGCTTAGGTTTCCCAGACCCTTGTCTCCTGTGCTCAGGAACCTGAGCCTCAGGGGCCTCTGGAGGGGGGTCCCTGCACTTTCTCCCCCTTCAGACATTTTCTCCCAGCCCTGGGGATCCTCAGGGAGCCACCAGGCAAAGAGATCTGAGCCTGGGCCAGGTTGATGCCCACTGAGCACCTTTAGTCATTGATGTACACTGATACTGGTGAAGAAGGATACTCCCCATCCAATGATACCTTTCCCTGCACTGGGCCTGAACAGGGACCTTACTCACTCCTATCCCTGCAGGCAGCATCCCTTCCTCACATGCCCTCTCAGTATTCTTTTCTGCTCCCCCCAAAATAGGTCCACATAGCAAATGTACCTAAAATCTCAGGCTACCTTTCAGTTCTTACACCTTTACGAATTTAAAGTTTGAGATATAAATCCAATTATTCACAGTAACACGATGTGGTGACAAAGAGCAGGCAACAAAATAGACCCCAATTGGGCTCAGAAAGGGATGAACGAATTGTTCTGAGGGAGAGAAAAAACAAGTATTACCTTCCAAGAATGCCATGGCACATAGTAGGTGCTTAATGAGAGGTGATCATTAGCCACTACAAGCCACCCACTGTGCTAAGAGCTCTACCTAGGTGATCTCCTGTGCTTCACATAATGGCACTTCATGGTCCTATTATAATTCCCATTTTCAGTTAAGGAAACTGAGGCAGTGTCTTGCCTTGGAGCTCACAGAGGTAATAAATGTGTGAAACTAAATTTGAACTCTGGACTTTCTGACTTCAGGCTCATTGCTCTATCCTTTGTACTACCTGGATGCCTAATGGGACCTGAGTGTAATAGAATCTGCCTGGGCATATGACAAATATGAAGATTTCCAGGAAACTTAGGAACACTTGCAGAAATGAATACAGAGTAAACTGAGCAGAAGCAGTAACACCTCATGCAGGCTGATTCCAGAAACCTAAATGGAAAAGAAAAATGCTGTAAGAAATGATTGTATTAGGATTTTGTGTGCATCTGTGTGTGTGAGAGAGAGAGAGAGACAGAGAGAGAGAAAGAGAGAGACAGAGAGACAGAGAGACAGAGACAGAGAGAATGTGTGTCCTTTCCTAAATACACACCCTCTTTTCAATCATTAATCATAAGGGGGAATAAATCAGGTTCGAATGGTTTTTGTCTAGGACACATCTTTCTCCCAACCCTCGGGGTCCTCAGGGAGCCCCCACTGAAGGGGGTCTGAGCCTGGACAAGGTGGACCCCTCGCTGAGCGCCCGTGCCCGGTGACGTCAGCTCAGACGTTGGGGAAGCAGAAGTCTCCCAAGACCCACCGCCATCCCACTCTTTCTTCTTCCCGCTGTCACCATCCCTCTCCCATGGTCACTTTCGGCGTCATTGTCTCCTTCCCCCTCCCTCTCCTCTTCATGTCCCCTTCTCCAAAACACCTTCTCAAGCTCATTTCCCCTCCCCCACCCCACAGCTATAGGTGGATGGAGCTCCCAGCGGGGGGACCCCTACTGTGGCCATTGCGGGAGCCGGGACGGAGGGAGGGGACCCCAGGGATCAGAACTGATGCGCGTAACCCCCTCCAGTCTGTCCAGACGACCCCCTGTCCCCTCTTCAATACCACTAGGCTTTGTGTACATTAATGGTCTGATATTTCCTCTGTATATTCATATAAAGGAGGAATCTTCCATTCTCTCCCTCTATTCCTCCTTTAAAAAAAAACTAGTATTTTTTTTTCCGATTACATGTAAAGGTCGTTTTCAAGATCCACTTTTCTAAGATTTTGAGTTCTCAGTTTTTTCTCCCTCCCTCCCTTCCCTCTCCCTGCTCCAAGACAGCAAGCAATAGGTTATCATATGTTCAGTCCCGTTAATCATATTTCCACATTAGTCATGTTGTGACAGAATAATCAGAACAAAAGCAAGAAGACACAACAACAGTGAAAATGGTCTGCTCCAATCTGCATTCAGACATCATAGCTCTTTGTCTGGATGTAGAGATAACAATGACCTGACAAATGCATCAGACAGCCCTAGGGTTGTAGGACCCCATAAAAAGGGATGTCCCCAAGTCCACCATCAGAATGAACCTTGCATTCTCTCCCATCTCTGGAGCCTGAGGCCCTGGTCCTAGAAGACTTAAGCTATTCCTTTCAGAACTCAGATGGGCCTTGGAGCCACCACATCTGCCTTCACTTTGAATGGCCAAGCTCAGAAATACCAGGGGAAGGGGAAGGGGGAGGTCAGGGCAGTGGGGTAATGGAGTAGCTACTAGAGCTTCTGCATGGCTGCCAGTAGTGGGCAAGGAAGAGTCAGGGAATAAGGGGTGCTCAGCCGGTCCTGGATATTCAGTGAACTTTCCCCACCACTGCTGGCCTTAGAGAGGGGCCCCAGGGTACACTGGGGAGTAGTGATTTCCCCGGGTCACACAGAGACACACTCCAATCCATGGCATTCTGCCTCCATGGCCATGAGGTCTATCCACCACGCTGAGGGGTCAGCAGTGTGTAACTGTCATCAGGACGGCAAGGGAACAGAGCTTTGGAAGAAGAGAAAAGGACTTTAGGGGGATAACTCAAAGCTATTCATGCCCCAGAGCTCCCAGAATCAGGAAAAGACCCAAGACAACCTGGAAGCCCCTGCTTGGAGACAAGGCAAGTTCTGACCTTGGGGTCTGTGCCTCACCTGTAAGACCCGTGTACATGAGACAAAGCTCACGCCTTTCACTTTTCTCTCTGCTTTCCACAGAGAAGTGAGCCACCAGAGGCCACATACCCCCTCGACCTGCATGGATTCCTGAAGGAACCACAGCTTGCTGTGACCAGTGAGAACCTGGGGGCAGCACAGGCTGTGATCAGTCCTGGGTCATGAAGAGTGCAGTCATGAGGCATGAAGTACACAGGACATGCCGGGCCCTACTTTGAAACTCTCAGAAGTTTGGTCTTGGAAAAAAGCTCTTTGAAGTGCCAGCGAACCCAATGATAATGAATTACAAATAACATGATCTGGAAACATTAGTTCTGTTACTTATGACGCTTCAAGTATTAAATCCTTCGTTGTCTTTTTGTTCATGTTATTATTTTTATTTTTTCTTCATTGGATTATGATCACAATGTACCTGGGTCTTCCTGATAAGATGATTTCAAAATTCTTTTCTTCCTATTATGTTCTCTACAATTAAGATCTTGTTTCCTTTCCAGAAAGTTACTGATATGCATTTTTAAATAGCAATAGGAATAGCAGCCCTTTCTAAATAGAAATATGAGGAATCTCATGTGTTTAGGTGGACAGGGTTGTGGTTTTGAGGGAGTGTTTTGATTAGCCAAAATTTGACAAGAATTTCAGTAAATCCTATGAAAAGAGGGTTTGAAGACAGAGGAGAGTTTTTTGGATCCTTGGCTTTGCTTTGGTTTCCTTGTTAATTTTTATATACATCCCAATGCCTAATAAAAATATTACTGGTATAAAGAAATGAAATTCTACACAAAATCTACTCTCTTAAACATATTTTAACTTATACTAGTTATTATTGGGGCACACACTACATAGAAGTGAAAATAACCCCTTGTGAGTTGTGAGGTGTTCCTCTGGGAGGCCCCTTGTCCAGCCCATGGTTTCTTTTCTCTGAACATTCCCACCTGTAGCATGTCCTGTTTTGCAGGACGCTTAAGATCTGACCTGTGCTCCCCTAAGGGCTGTCCTGTTCTCATATCCTTTCTTCTATGGATGCTGTGAGCTCTCCCATTTTCATCTCCATGGTAACTGGCAGACCTGAGACAGTGTGTGCTCCCATCCTCCTGTTTCTGAAAATGTCCCTTCCCAGCCCCTGTACAACTCCCCCTGTCTCTTCTCTAGGCCCTCACCATTCTGGCCTTGCAGATTCTGCTGTCTCATCCAGCTCATGATCCTGAATTCCACATTTCCTTCAAGTTCATACCTTCTATGTTCCATCACCCATCCCTTATCTAATATGCCCACTAAGCTTTTGATACAAACTATTGATGTGCAGAAGCAGGATTTACCCCCTAGCTAGGAAATCTTATGTGCTAACATCCAGGACCTTTCCCACATATGTCCTTGAACCATCCCTGGATCAGACAAAATATTCCTTGTTCCAAGGGGCTACCAAGAACTGATATTTTGGATTAGAAGGCTCTTATTATCCATAAGCATTTTGAAGTTTATTTTGACTGGATCTTTATCACAATGCACTTGATGCTCACATATATATATATATATATATATATATATATATATATATATATATATATATATATATATATATATAATAATGTAACAAGACTAACCCTTGGCTCTTCTAAGGCCTTAGCATGCTGCACCTTCATTGGGTTGCTCAAACATACTCAATATCCATTTTCTTTGGTAGCAATATCCAAAGCATTCTTTTTTCCTATGGCAAGGAGGCTTAAGTGACTTGCCCAGGGTCACACAGCTAGTAAGTGTCAAGTATCTAAAGCTGGATTTTAACTCGGGTCTTCCTGAATCCAAGGCCAGTGCTTTATCCACTGTACCACCTAGCTGCCCTATCCAAAGCAATCTTGAACAAAGTAGCACAGGCAGTGAATTAGATTTGCTTTGGTGTGAAAGCCTTTTCAGTTTGGGGCAGTTTCTTTGGCTTGCCAAAACATATATTGTAATTCTGACAGACTCACCCAGCTGTGTACTTGTCGATGCTCAATTTGGTTCAAAGAATCCCTATGGTGCAATGGAAAGTAAATTGTTGCAAACCATGATAATCCATGGGATGATCCCTGTCTTCTGGTTTTGGGAAATTCCTAAAACTGATATGTTCCATTTTAAGGGACCTGCCAGAGCAAATTCTGATTCATGTTCTTAGAGAGCTTGCATCAATCATATGGTGTGTTTGAGGCCCATTTAAAGACTGAACTTGTTGTCCTAGAGTTTTTGCTTTGTTCTCATATCTCCACTTCAAAGTGGGACATCCTGTGTTGTGATGTTAGGTCCAGCTAGATAATTTGTTATCCCAGCTCTCAATTACCCTTAAATGGGAACTGAAAGACCAAGCATTCAGTATGCGAAAGACATGCCAAGAAATTACATTTTTGGTTCCAGTGAAAGGACATCCTACGATTTATAAAGCTCATTTTTAAAAGTATTTTGAGGTGGAGCCAAGATGGCGGAGCAAAGCCAGGATGTTTCCTGAGCTCTCCCAAGTTTCCCTCAAAAACCACATTTAATCAAGCCTCTAAATGGATTCTGAAACTACAGAAGCTACAAAAAGCAGAGAGACACAATCTTCCAACTTGAGATAATTTGGAAGACTTCAGGAAAGGTCGGTCTCACTGGGGCAAGAGGGGAGCGCAGAGCAGCTCACAGCACAGTACTGCACTGAGCGAGTCTGGGCAAGTCAGCAGGAAGCTCTTGGCCACTGTGGAGGAACTGAGGCCACTTGATCCTGGCTCAGCAAGCTGGTGGTGCAGCAGGCCAGTGGTGAGATCCACCAGCACCAGCTGAGAGGGCAGGCAGCCAGCTGGAGGGCCACCCACAGGACAGGCCTGACCAGGCCTGGCTATCCCAGCTCGCCAGAAGCAAGCACAGGGACTAAGCCTAGGACCGTGAGAAATCCACAAGCCATAGAGCCCGCAGAGTAGAAAGCCGGTGACACGGCCCCTACAACCCAGCACAAGGAGCTTGAAATAGTCACCAATGTGCCCAGGAGCAGACCTCAACTTTAAAAAAACTAAGCTGCAATATGAGTAAGAAACAGAAGAAGGCTCTTACCATTGAGAGCGACTGTGTGCCTAGGGAAGAGCAAAACAGAAACTCAGATGAGGACAATACTCTCAAATTGTCTGTATGTGAAGCCTCAAGGGGGACAATGACTTGGTCTGAAGACCAAAAAGCCTTCTTGGAAGAGCTCAAAGAGGATTTTAAAAATCAATTGAGAGAGCTAGAAGAAAAACTGGGGAGAGAAATGAAAGCAACACAAGAAAATTATGAAAAAAGAATCAGCAGCATGGAAAAGGAAGCACATTCCTTGAAAAATTCATTTGGCCAAATGGAAAAGGAAGTGCAAAAGCTTACTGAAGAAAACAATGCCTTAAGAATTCGAATTGGACAGATGGAACCTAATGACTCCATGATTCACCAGGAATCAATCCAACAGAATCAAAAGAATGAAAAAATAGAAGAAAATGTGAAATACCTCATTGGAAAGACAACTGACCTGGAAAATAGAACCAGGAGAAACAATCTGAGAATTTTCAGACTACCTGAAAGCCATGATCAGAAAAAGAGTCTAGATACCATATTCCAGGAAATTATCAGGGACAACTGCCCTGATATTATAGAAGCAGAGGATAAAATTGTCATTGAAGGAATCCTCCAATCACCTCCTGAAAGAGACCTCAAAAGGAAAACTCCAAGAAATATTGTAGCCAAATTCCAGAATTATCAGATGAAGGAGAAAATACTCCAAGCAGCCAGAAAGATGCAATTTAAATATCATGGAGCCAGAGTCAGGATTGCACAGGACCTGTCAGCTTCAACAATAAAGGATCGCAAGGCTTGGAATATGATATTCCGGAAGGCAAAGGAGCTTGGATTGCAACCAAGGACAAACTACCCAGCAAAACTGAGCATTCTCTTTCAGGGGAAAAGATGGACATTCCATGAAATGGGGGACTTTCAAGGTTTCCTCTTGAAAAGACCAGAACTGAATAGAAAATTTGATCTTAACATACAAGACTCAAGAGAAGTTTAAAAAGGTAAATGGGGGTAAAACAGTTATTCAATATGGTTAAACTGTTTATATTCCTACATGGGAAAATAATACTTAAAGCTCTTGAGAACTGTATAGAGGGCATAAGTATGCAATGTCTTTGATATGATAATGTACAGAACATTAAGGGGGGGAAAAGGAGTTTATGGGGAAAAGAGGAAAGGGGAGTTGGAATGGGTTTAATCACATCATATGAAGAGGTGCAAAAAACCTATTACAATGGACAGAAAGAAGGGAGGGGTGTGCGTTGTTTCAACCTTACTCTCATCAGATTTGGTTCAAAGAGGGAATAACATATATATTCATTTGGATAAAGAAATTGAGCTCATACTTTAGGGAGGAAAATGGGTAAGGGGAAAAGGGGGGCACATAGAAGGGAGGGCAGAAACTGTGGAGAAAAAGGTAAAGAAAAGGGAGGGGGCTGATAAAAGGGAGGGCAGATTGGGATATGCAGGGGTAAGAAGCAAAACATTGGTGAGGAGGAATAGGTTGAAAGAAGGGGGGAAAGTACAAAGGGGGTAAATAGAATGGAGGGAAATAGACAGTAATAATAACTGTGAATGTGAATGGGATGAACTCTGCCATAAAAGGGAACGAAATAGCAGAGTAGATTAAAAACCATAATTCTACAATATGCTGTTTACAAGAAACACATTTGAAGCAGAGACATACACACAGGGTAAAGGTAAAAGGTTGGAGCAGAAAATTTTATGCTTCAACTGAAGTAAAAAAAGCAGGTTGGAGTGGGTAACTATCCTTGTCTCAGACAAATCACAGGCAAAAATAGATCTAATTAAAAGACGTGGGGCAGCTAGGTGGTGCAGTGAATAGCACACCAGCCCTGGAGTCAGGAGAACCTGAGTTCAAATCTGGCCTCAGACACTTAACACTTACTACCTGTGTGCTGTGTGACCCTGGGCATGTCACTTAACCCGAATTGTCTCACTAGAAAAAAAAAAGAGGCAAGGAAGGAAACTACATCTTGCTGAAAAGTAGTATAGATAATGAAGTAATATCAATACTAAACATGTATGCGCCAAGTGGTATAGCACCCAAATTCTTAGAGGAGAACTTAAACAAGTTATAAAAGGAAATAGACAGCAAAACTATACTAGTGGGGTATCTGAATCTTCCCCTCTCAGAAATAGATAAATCTCACCACAAAATAAATAAGAAAGAAGTTAAAGAAGTGAATAGAATGTTAGAAAAGTTATATATGATAGATGTCTGGAGAAAATTGAATGGGGATGGAAAGGAATATACCTTTTTCTCAGCAGTACATGGCACATATTCAAAAATTGACCAGGTATTAGGGCACAAAAACCTCATAATTAAATGTAGAAAGGCAGAAATAGTAAATGCATCCTTCTCAGATCATGATGCAATACAATTTACACGTAATAAAGAGCCATGGAAAGGTAGACTGAAAAGTAATTGGAAACTAAATAATTTCATTCTAAAGAATGAGTGGGTCAAACAATCATAGAAATCACCAGTAAACTTCATACAAGAGAATGACAATAATGAGACAACATACCAAAATCTATGGGATGCAGCCAATCCAGTGCTTAGGGAAAATTTTATATCTCTAAATGCTTACATCAATAAAAAACTGAAAGAGGAGATCAATGAATTGGGCATGAAATGTAAAAAGCAAGAAAAAGAACAAATTAAAAATCCCCAATTAAATTAGAAATCCTGAAAATTAAAGGAGAAATTAATAAAATTGAAAGCAAGAAAACTATAGCATTAATCAACAAATCTAAGAGTTGGTTTTATGAAAAAACAATAAAATAAACCATTTGTTAATTTGATTTAAAAAAGAAAGAAGAAAATCAAATTGCCAGTATCAAAAATGAAAGGGGTGATTTCACCACCAATGAAATGGAAATTAAAGGAACTATTAAGAACTATTTTGCCCAACTGTATACCAATAAATTCGACAATCTAAATGAAATGGATAAATATTTACAAAAATACAAATTGCCCAGGTTAACTGAAGAGGAAATAACATCCTTAAATAAGCCCATATTAGAAAAAGAAATTAAACAATCCATTAAGGAACTCCCTAAAAAGTCTCCAGGGCCAGAATGGTTTACAAGTGAATTCTACCAAACATTTACAGAAAAATTAATTCCAATATTATACAAATTATTTGGAAAAATAGGTGAAGGAGTCCTACCAAATTCCTTTTATGGCAAAATATGGTGTTGATATGAAAACCAGGCAGAAACAAAACAGAGAAAGAAAATTATAGACCAATTTCCTAATGAATATTAATTCAGAAATTTTAAATAATATATTGGCAGGGAGAATACAACAAGTGATCAGCAGGATAATACAGTAGGACCAGGTGGGATTTATATCAGTAATGCAGGGCTGGCTCAACATCAGGAAAACTATCAACATAATCAACCACATCAATACGAAAATTAACCAGAATCACAGCATTATCTCAATAGATGCAGAGAAAGCTTTTGACAAAATACAGCACCCATTCCTAATAACACTAGAAAGCTTAGGAATAGGTGGGGCTTTCCTTAAAATAATAAGCAGTATCTACCTAAAACCATCAGCAAGCATTATATGTAATGGAAATAAGTTAGAGGCCTTCCCAATAAGATCAGGGGTGAAAGGGAATGTCCATTATCACCCCTATTATTTAATATTGTACTAGAAATGTTAGCTTTAGCAATCAGAGAAGAAAAAGAAATTAAAGTAATTAGGACAGGCAAGGAGGAAACAAAACTATCACTCTTTGTAGATGATATGATGGTATACTTAGAGAATCCTAGAGAATCAACTAAAAATACAAAAATTTCTTACAGCATTTTTCTTTTCCATTTAGGTTTCTGGAGTCAGCCTACATGAGGTGTTACTGATTTTGCTCAGTTTACTCTGTATTCAATTCTGCAATTGTTACCAAGGTTCCTGGAAGACTTCATATTTGGCATATTCCCAGGCATATTCTATGACATTCAGGTACCATTAGGCAGCCAGGTAGTACAGTGGATAGAGCACTGAGCCTGAAGTCAGAAAGCCCAGACTTCAAATCCAGTTTCACACATTACCTCTGCGAGCTCCTAGGTAAGACACTGCCTCAGTTTTCTTAACTGACAAATGGGAATTATAATAGCACCAAGCAGTTCCATTGTGTGAAGTTCAGGAGATCACCTTGATAGAGCTCTTAACACAGTAGGTAGCTCAGGCTCCTGAGCACAGGAGACATGGGTCTGGGAAACCTAAGCCCCAGGCCCCAGGACTCCTGCCCCTGGTAGGGTCCCCACTAAGAGACTGTGTCCTTCCACACCCAGGGGTCTGAGGTCTGAGAGCTGCTGGAAGATGGGGGGGGTCCAAGGAGATCCATAGGTTTGATGGTCTTGAGAGTAAGAATGAGGGCAGAATTTCCTGCTTGGAGGCTCCCCAAGAGAAAGCATGAGACCACCAGGGATTCCTCAGTTGGGGAGTGAGGACCTGTTTGCTAAACTCTGGGAGGGGTATGGGCAGGTCTGCATGGGCTTGTAGGTTTGTGTAAGATGGGGGAGGGGCTACAAGGGAGCTCATAGGTCATGTTGTCCAACCTCCTCATTTGAAAAGGATGACTGGGGCCAAGAGGAGGACAGGAACATGGCCACGGTCACAGCCAGTTAGGGGCTGACCAAACCTTGAGTCTGGTCCCAGGCTAGCTGGCTTCCATCTTGGCTCCTCCCTCCTCTGACAGCCAAACGTTCTGGGCTGAAAATCCCTGGGAGGACTCAACCGATAACAAAACAGTGGGGGGGATTTTTCAGCTGTGCCAAGAAGGCAGAAATGGGCTCTTCAAATCTTCAAATCCTGTGCCCTTTCCTTTCCCACCCTGGGCAGGTCAGTGGGGTTCTACCCACCAACCTGCACAGATCAGCCTCATGGACATCTGTCCCTGACATTGTCTTCCTTCTACAAACTGCCTGAAGAGGCCAGAAGCAGGAGCTAAATCCAAATCTTTGTCAAAATGAGTCCAGAAACATAGTCTTCACCAGAAGTCCTTCATCAACAGGTCCAACCTGATGGGAAGAAATGCTGGAGTTAATAGAAATCTAAAGGGAAGCCCAACACAGAAAATGTCTCCTGCATTAAATACACTCCAGACTGACCTATTCCTAAGTGTTCGCAATGAAGGAACAGGGGGAGGGATGGACTATAGGACATACACAGACCCACAAACACAGTCATATAGAAAAACACAGTCTCTTACACTTAACAAAAATTTCACTCGTGCCACCCCAGTTCTATCATTTCATTCAAAATTTTAATCAATTCCAATTAGGAATCAGGGTGAGGAGATGGATGGGGATCTCCAGAGGGCCTTCAGAACCATCTGAATGACTTGGGCAGTGGAGAGGTCAGGCAGATAAAGGTAAACAGGCTGAGAACCTTAACTCCTAAAGAAAATGTCATGGGAAAAATGTGGGATGATCAAGGATATATCTCCTCTTGGGGGACCATTCATTTCTTCCCAGTGGATCTCAACATGATGAGTACTCACCTCTTCTCTCAGCATTTCCATATGTAAATGAACATTTGAGTACTTATATATTCTTTTTTGCATTCATATGTATGAATACTCCCCCATCCTTCATTGTTCATATCCCAGAATTAACATATTCTGTTAATATATCAATTAATATAGATTAGCTCCCGAAATTTTCTCTATATTTATATATATTTGCAATCATGTATTAAGAAAATATAAATATACATAATTGTCTCTTTTGAATTACATCTACGATTATTCATCTATTCTCTATATGTTTGCATATATGAAAAATCATGTAGTCTTTCAATATACATGACTATATGAGTAATATATCAATCACCAAGGTAGAGCACTTAGCACATTGTCTGGCTTGTAGTGGTCAATGATAAGCATTCATGAAACACCTACTATGTGCCAGGGCATAATTGAAAGTTAATACTTGCCTTTTCCTTATCCCACATCAATTTTTTATCCATTTCTGAAACCAACAGGGCTCTATTTTGTTCCAGGTTCTTTGTGACCACATTGTGTTGCAGTGAATATTTTGATGTATTCCCCAACGTTAAACTCTTAAAGGTTTAAGAACTTAAACCTGCACTGAGATTTTGGGGACATGTGGTCTGTGTACTTATTTTGGGGGGAAGCAGAAAGTGAGCCTGAGAGGGCATGTAAGGGACAGATGCAGGCTGGAAGGATAGGAGTGAGTGGGATTCCTGATTGCGGCCAGTGCAGGGAGTGGCACCACTGGATGTAGGGAGACTTCTGCCTCACCACTATGGGTGCTTATATCAGGGGCCAAAGGAGCTCAGTGGAGGGTCCAGGTTGCCCAGACTCAGCTCTCTTGAGGTGTAAAAAGGGGTTTAACTTATTGGTTCTGAAACTCTGAGCTAGCACTGGTACCTTTTTGTAAGGAATGTTTTCTAAGGAAAGTGCTGTGTGTTTTTTCTCTTCACTCCTATGTAGATATACTCATTTATTGTCTTTATAAATTCATGTCAATGAATTACACCTTGATATAAACAATAGGAATCAGTCTCTCTGTTCACAAGAATATCAGTACTCACATATTTACTCTCTTCATATTTCAGAACTCATATTCTCTCTTTCCCTGTGGGTGTGTGCTTATATTTTCTTGTGGTATTCACTGATTAGAGCATTTCCTTGTAAGGACTATTGGTGGAAAGGGCAAGTTGTTCTTAGGAAAAATGAGACTCCCGAGGAGTGCCAGGTGCTCCAGATGTTTTTCACTTACAAGGACATTACTATCTCTGGGCTCACAACCAGAGTATGTAACTACACGGTGCATGTCTGCACCTTCACCCATTCTGTGCTATGGGGAGATGCTAGTTTAAAGTTTGGTTCTTTCCTCAAGCATCTGATCCACACCTGGATTTCGATGCAGACAAATGAGAAGTAAGCAGATGCTGAGAATGCTCTTTCTATAGAACAGCCAGGGAAGCAAAACACTTTTGAGGAGAAATTGGGTAAAAGGATAGAGAAAATAGAGTAAATATCAAGGGAAGCGCATAGGATTGAGGGAAATAGTTATGATGATTGACTACAATGGCAAAAAGTATGGTACCTATTCTGCTGGGCTATTGTGAAGAAAATTCTTTGTCAAGGTTAAGGTACTATTCAGGATGCTATGTGAAAAACCTGCAAAGACCCACATGAACTGAAGCAGAGAGAAATGTACTGTATACCAAATAACAGCAAAAGTGTAAGATGACCTTCTGGGAAGAACATATTCTTTTCGGCAAGGCAATGATCCAATGTAACTCTGAGGGACTTAGGAAGATTGGAATCCTTCTACAGAGAAATAACTGATGGTATCTGAAAACAGATTGAAACATGTTTTGTGGACAATTCCTTAATCTGAAGTTTTGGTTTTATCTGTTTTCTATCACAACCTAGCTAATGTAGAGATGCTTTCCATGACGACTCACGTATGACTTGTATTGAACTGCTTGAGTTCTTGGGGTGGGGGATAGGAAGGGGTGGAGGAAGAAAAGTTGGAACACAAAGTATTAAAAAATTGATGTCAAAATTGGTTTCTACATGTAATTTGGAAAATGAAATTCTAAACATAAAATAGGACTTTCTGGGCAGCTGAAAATGAAGTGAACGGAGAAGACAAGGGAAGAAACATGGCTGGCTCAGAGATGGACATCAGGAGAGGAGAAGGTGGGCTGCTCTCTGGCTGATCCTCTCATTTGGCAGATGAGAAAATGGAGGCCAATGACTGGACCCAGGTGATGCAGGTAGAAGTGTTGGAGGCAGCATTTCCAGCCAGGCTTTGTCTCTAGGGCCGTTATGTACCCCCCTACCCCCCAAAAGTCCCCCCACCCCGGCCCTTCACCCCAGGCCCTTGGAACAATGGGTTGCTGAAAAGCTCTTGCTGCTCCTTTGATTACCCTTGGGTTGGCTGGCACTTTTAAGAGCTTTTTTCCAAGATCAAACTTCAGAGGGTTTCAAAGCAGCGCCCGGGATGTCCTGTGTACTTCATGCCTCATGTACTCTGCCCTCTTCATGCCTCAGGACTGATCACAGCCTGTGCCTACCCTGGCTTTTCACTGGTCACAGGAAGCTGTGGCTCCTTCAGCAATCCATGAAGGTCGAGGGGGTATGTGGCCTCTGGTGGCTCACTTCTCTGTGGAAAGCAGAGAGAAAAGTGAAAGGCGTGAGCTTTGTCTCATGTACACGGGTCTTACAGGTGAGGCACAGACCCCGAGGTCAGAACTTGCCTTGTCTCCAAGGAGGGGCTTCCAGATCGTATTGGGGCTTTTCCTGATTCTGGGAGCTCCGGGGCATGAATAGCTTTGAGTTATCCCCCAAAAAGCCTTTTTCTCTTCTTCCAAAGCTATGTTCCCTTACTGTCCTGTTGATAGTTCCACACTGCCGACTTCTCAGGGTGGTGGATAGAGCTCATGGCCACAAAGAGAGAAAGACATGGATTGGAGTCCGGTCCCTCACTCTGTGATGCTGGGAAATCACTACTCCCCAGGGTACTGTGGGGCACCTCTCTAAGACCAGTAGTGGTAGGGAAAGTTCACTGAAGATCCAGGACCGGCTGAGCACCCCTTATTCCCTGACTCTTCCTTGCCCACTACTGGAAGCCATGCAGAAGCTCTAGTAGCTACACCATTACCCCACTGCCCTGACCTCCCCCTTCCCCTTCCCCTGGTATTTCTGAGCTTGGCCATTCAAAGTGAAGGCAGATGTGGTGGCTCCAAGGCCCATCTGAGTTCTGAAAGGGAATCGCTTCTGTCTTTCCTGGACCAGGGCCTCAGGCTCCAGAGATGGGAGGGAATGCAAGGTTCTTTGTGAAGGTGGACTTGGGGACATTCCTGGTTATGGGGCCCCTGTAACCCTAGGGCTGTCTGATGCATTTGTCAGGTCATTGTGATCTCCTGGATGGCATTCAAAGCCTCCATCATCCAGTCCCCTCCTACCTCTCCAGTCTAACCCCTCATGCCCTGACACAGGCTCTTCCATGCAGTGACACTGGCCTCCTGCTGTTCCACTAACAAGACTTCCTTCTCTCAGCTCTGGGCATCCTTTCTGCCTGGCCCCCAGGCCTGGAATGTTCTCCTGCTCTGCTGTAACTGCTGACCTCCCCGGCTTCCTTCAAGTCCCTCGCAGTCCCTAATAATTCCAGTGCCTTCCCTCAGTTCATTATGTACAATTCATCCTGTGTAGAGATTACTTTGTATACAATTGTTGGCAGGCTGTGTCCAGCATTGGATTGTCAGCTCCTGGAGGGGAGGCTGTCACTGCCTTTTGCCTCTCTTTGTATCCCAGTGTTTAGTACACTGTGTGGCACACAGGACTTCCTTGATATTGACTGAAGCCAACTTGAGCCAGACTTCAAACTCCTTCTATTCCACTGTCTAGAGCTTTCCACATTTCTTGTGCTTCTTAATCTTTCCATTTAACACAGGCTTTGTCCTACGTGAGGGGTTGGAGTTTTCACCTCTTTTCTATGAGGAATTCACATCAGTGCTGTTCTTAAAACTCTTTTTTTGTTTGTTTTTTAGTGAGGTAATTGGGGTTAAGTGACTTGCCCAGGGTCACACAGCTAGTAAGTGTCAAGTGTCTGAGGCCGGATTTGAACTCAGGTACTCCTGACTCCAGGGCTGGTGCTTTAACCACTGCGCCACCTAGCTACCCCAGTGCTATTCTTATGTCCACAGGTTGTACAGAATTGCCCGTGGAGGGAGGAGGTGACCAGCAGGGAATTCTCAGCTGGGGAGGGAGGTGGATGAGGTTGCTAACATTGGGATGTTTGTGATGGATAGGGGAGTAGAGTCTTAATGCACCTGTAGGTGTGGATAGCATGGAGGGTGAATGAGACCCCAGAGGTCATCTGGTCCACCGTCCTTATTTGAGAAAAAGGGGAACTGAGGTCAAGAGGCAGTCAGGGTCCTGGACAAGGTCACAGAGCCAGTAAGGGGCCGACACAGACCTAGAGCTTGGATCTCTCCTCTCCCCAGGCCAGCTGCCCTCCACCTTGGCCTCTCCCTTCTCTGACCAGCCAAACTTCATGATGGGCTGAAGGTGCCCGGGTAAGCACTCCCCAGATGCAGGTGGGCAGGTTCCCCATAGAGCTGGGAGTTCTGGGAGTCTTCACTTAGGACTTTTGGGTCAAGTAAAATGCAAATCTGGAGCCCCTCACCCCAGCTTCTTAGAAGCCTGAAATACACAGTTAGCAATGTGAGCCTGAGCCAATCCCATTGCTTCCCTGGATGATATTCTTCCTTTGTGAAATAAGGGGGAAAGACCCACCTGCTTCACTCAGAATACAAGGTGAACATTTTCCTTCAGCTTGAATTGTTATCCCAGGCAAGGTCTCTATTTGCTGGCCTTCAGGAGGAACTTGACCCAGGGAGGGAAGAAGTCTGCAAGGACATGCCCAGTGTGGCAGTGGTGAAAAAGATTGGCCAAAGGAGGCAGGCCCTGGAGAGGCAGGGATCCAGAAGTGCTTGGTCAAGGTGGCCTGGCTGATACTTGGCCTTTAAGTAATGGGAAGGAAAATTATCAACAGAACAGAGGTGAGAAGTGTCAGCTGTGTAAAGGCGGCTGCTTGGTCTGCAGAAGGGGGCTCTGGGAATTAGGGCGGTAAGGGAAGCCCAAGTAACCCCTTGAGCAGAGCTCATGTGCCCTTTTATTCCCACCCTGGGCAGGTCAGTGGGGTTCTGCCCCCCAGGGAAAGAGGGCTTCTCCCCCAACCCACAGAGATTAGCCTCATGGACATGTATCGATAGGATTGGCTCAATGTTCTAAACAGGCTGACAAGGCCAGAAGCAGGAAATGAATCGTAGGGTTTGTCACAATCAGTCCAAAAATATAGGGGAACGATGCAGCTAGGTGGCGCAGTGGATAGAGTACCGGCCCTGGAGTCAGGAGTACCTGAGTTCAAATCTGGCCTCAGACAGTTAACACTTACAAGTTGTGTGACCCTGGGCAAGTCACTTAACTCCAATCCCTCACTAAATATATATAGGAACAACTTCACCAGGAGAGCTAGAAACTCTTCCTCAAGAAGTCCAGTGGCTGGACTCGACAGCTAATGATTTGGTTTCCTTAAGAAAATACTGAAATTTTGCCAGTCTAAGGAAAGTACATTTTATTGATTCATCCATTCATCCATCCATTCATCCATCTATCCATCTATCTGTCCATCCATCCATTCATACATTCTTCCTCCTCCCCCTCCTCCTCTTCTTCTCTTCTTCCTCCTCCTCCTCCTCCTCCTCCTCCTCCTCCTCCTCCTTCTTCTTCTTCTTCTTCTTCTTCTTCTTCTTCTTCTTCTTCTTCTTCTTCTTCTTCTTCTTCTTCAGGCAAGGGTACCTCATCTCTTTCTGGACATTACATTGTGATTATTTCAATGGGTGGAGTTGGAAGAAGAGGTCACATGGATGGTAGAGTGAGCAGCATGAACTAGCATTGATTTAGGAAAATGCCATGCTGAGGATTCTGTCCATGGCAGTTTTCTATGGTCCCCGTCCAAGCAGACATCAACTACACCCAGGCATCCGAAGGGTATTTTGTGATAAACAATAAAATTGCAATGAATACAAATAATAAAAATAGTGTCTCCCTCCTGGTAGGACTCAGCTGTCCCCCAAAGGATCCTCTGCATAGTGAGCTGTGATAGAAAGGGTCTCATTCTTGGTGCTGCCTCTTTCTTGGTTCTCAGCTTCTGCGTGTGCAGTTTTCTGATTCGATCTGCTGTCTTGGGTCTCTGCCTGACCTCTCAGCCTCAGACTAGTCCCCAAAGCATGGACTAACCAAATCTTCCATTATTTTTTTTGGTGAGGCAATTGGGGTTAGGTGACTTGCCCAGGGTCACACAGCTAGTAAGTGTCAAGTATCTGAGGCCGGATTTAAACTCAGCTCCTCCTGAACCCAGGGCTGGTGCTCTTTCCACTGAGCCACCTAGCAGCCCCAACCAAATCTTCTATGTATCACTTCCTCCACATCTCTCACATCCCCCTTATCCCCACTCACAACATGACACCCCTAGTACAGGTTGGAGCCAATAGCCATGAACTCTTGATGGTGGTATTGGTGATAGAGGAGAGGGGAGTCTTCTCACATCCATTCTCTGCCCTCACCAAGCCACCCTCACCCATCTCCCAAAATGGTGTTCATCTCTAAACCATAGCTTTGACCCTCTCACTCTCCTTCCTGATGAGCTTCACCCTCCAAGAAAAAATAGAAATGGTTCTGTTGGGCTTTTAGAGCCCTTCCCATACTTGATGCAGCCTCCGTTCCCAGGCTGAATGCCCCATCCTGCCTGCACACACTCCATGCTCCAGCCAGCTGGCCAGTTTGTCCTGGGCGTATTTGCCCCTGCCTTTATGGTGGGTTGGTTTTCTAAGATACAGTCAGGTGGATAGAGCACTCAGCCTGGAGTAAAAAAGACTGGAGGTCAAACAGATCCTCAGACACGTGCTTCCTAGCTGCATGAACCTGAGAAGTCTGAGCCTCAGTCTGCCTCAGTTTCCTTAAGTATCCTTTCAGGAGGAGAAAAGCATCTACCTCCCAAAGGGTCTGTGAGGATCCTTTTGACATTTGTAAAGTGCTTTACAAACGTCAGAAGACTTTAGAAATGGTCACTATCTATCCCCCAAAAGAGAAAGAAACCTCTTTGTACGCAAGAATTTAGAGCCACTCTTTTCGTGGTGGCTAAGAATTGGAAATCAAGGGAATGCCCATCAATTGGGGAATGGATAAACAAGCTGTGGTATATGATGCTGATGGCATATTATTGTGCTATAAGAAATGGCAAGCAGGATGATTTCAGAAAGTCCTGGAAAGACTTGTATGAACTCACGTATAATGAAGTGAGCAGAACCAAGAGAACGTTGTGCACAGAGGCAGCAATATTGTTTGATAAAGAACTGTGAAAGGTTTAACTATTTTCACCAATACAATGATTCAAGACAATCCCAAAAGACTATTGATGAAACATGCTATCCACCACCAAAGAAAGAACTGATGTTGATGAAACACAGACTGAAGCATGCTATTTTTCACTTTCTTCCATTTTTGCTTTTATTCAAGTTTTCTTATACAAAATGACTAATATGGTAATGTTTTGCATAAATGTACATGTATAACCCATATCTGATTGCTTGCTGCCTCATGGAAGGAGGAGAGGAAAGAGGGAATGAGGAATAAAAATTCGAACCCAAAACTATAAATAAAAATGTGTATTACTTTAAAAAATAATTAAAAAGGAAAAAGAGGGGAATCTAGGTGGTGCAGTGGATAGAGAACTGGCCCTGGAGTGAAGAGCACCAGAGTTCAAATCTGACCTCAGACACTTGACACTTACTAGCTTTGTGACCCTGGACAAGTCACTTAACCCCAACTGCCTCACAAAAAAAAGGAAAGAAAGAAAAGAAAAAAAGAAAAAGAAAGAAATTCTCAGCTTTGGCTAATATTACATTCACCATAAATTTGATCAAGACTTCTTGGAAAGTAGCTATAAAACCAATACTGAGGCCCATATACCTTCAGAGGAGATGGGATAACTGTGCTCAGCAGGCTATGGAAGCAGCAAGTTTGATGCAAAGATTCAAGGTAAAACAATCAGGTTAAATAATTTCCAAACTTTTTGCTCATATTTCAATATTTATATGTCCTTTCAATAGAGGAATGTATTATTGGCTCCCCCATATTTTTTCTATAATCAGAAGTATGCGCTATCACGTGTTCAGTCTATGTAAATATGCTTTATTGTCTATTTTGACTCTTACCATATATTCTCTCTATATGTTCTCACATAATAAACACTCATGTAGTCTTTCAGTATTCATATATGAGTACTTCCTTAGGGCAGTTGAGTGGAGCATTGGATAGAGCCCTGACCCTGGAGTCAAGAGGTTCTGAGTTCAAATATCCCCTCAGACACTTCCTACCTGTGTGACCCTGAGCAAGTCACTTCACCCCAATTTCCTTAAACATCCAGGGTCATCTTCAGCCCTTCTGCTGTATATGAGAAAAAGTGAGGCCGATATCCCTTGAACTCACATCCTCCCAACATCAAAGCCAGTTCTCTATCCACTGAGCCACCTTGCGGCCACTGAAGTTAATGCAAATATAAGGAAAGTACCAGATTGAAAGATGTTTTGTGATAAACCCTTTTCAACCTTAGCTCTGCCAAGTTATTCTTATTGATTGAAAAGAGACTCAGACTCCACTCTCCCATCCATCGCCCACATCCCGATGTTAGCAAACTCGTCACCCACCCCAGCTGAGAATTCCCTGCTGGTCTAAGGCTTTCCCTTGGAGCAGCCCTCAGTCAGCCAGGTCTGTCCTTGTCATAACCCTAAAGTCTGGGATCCAGCCCATGGCTCTGGCTGGACCTGACTCTTGAACCAGAGGGATAACTCCCAGTCCCACAGAGACTGTCAGACCTCAGAGATGGGGGGCCAAGAACAAGGTCCTGTGGGGGCCAGCTGGGGACCAATTCATATCATGGGCAGGAGGCCTGGGGCCTGGACCCCATGTTCCCTGGACCCTTGTCTCCCATGCTGAGACAGCCGGGGCCTGAGGGGACATGAGTTGGTTTCCTGGGTTCTTGCCCCCTGAGATATCCAATCCCAGCCCTCAGGGTGCTCAGGGAGCCACCAGGCAAAGAGAGCTGAGACTGGGCAAGGTGGACCCCCCACTGGGCACCTTTGTCCACTGAGGTAAGCACCTATCTGGGTGAGGCAGGAGTCTCCCTACCCCCAGTGGTTCCCCTCCGTGCCCAGGGATCCCACTCACTCCTATCCCTGCTGTCAGCATCCTTCCCTCACATGCCCCCTCAGGCTACTTTTCTGCTCCCCCCCAAAAAAAGGTCCATATGCTGCATGTCCCAAAAATCTCAGTGCAGCTTTAAGTTCTTACACCTTTAAGAGTTTAAAGTTTGAGGTATATATCAAATGTGGTCCCAAAGAACCTGGAAGAAAATAGAGCCCTCTTGGTTTCAGAAAGCAATAAAGGAATTGTTCTGAGGGAGAGAAAAAAGCAGGTATTAAGCTTCACCTGTGGCCTGGCACATAGTAGGTGCTTAATGAATGGTGATCATTGACCACTACAAGCCACTCACTGTGCTAAGAGCTCTACCTACATGACCTCCCCTACTTCACACTATGGCACTGTGTTGTGCTATTATAACCCCCATTTTTCAGTTAAGGAAACTGAGGCTGGCAGAGGGGAAGTGAATTGCCCAGGATCTCACAGACCTAGTAAATGTGTGAGACTGGATTTGAACTCTGGGCTTTATGACTTCAGGCTGAGTGCTACCTGACTGCCTATAGTACCAGACTGTAATCGAATATGACTGGCCTATAAGAAATGACGAATATGCGGATTTTGAGGAAACTTGGGGAGACTTACAGAAATGAATGCAGAGTAATATGAGCTAAAGTAGTAACACCCATTGCAGCTGACCGGAACAACCTAAATACAAAAGGAAAATGGCATATGGAAGGATTGTATTAGGAGTGTGTGTGTGTGTGTGTGTGTGTGTGAGAGAGAGAGAGAGAGAGAGAGAGACAGAGACAGAGACAGAGACAGAGACAGAGAGAGACAGAGAGAGACAGGGAGAGACAGAGAGAGTGATAGAGAGAGACAGAAAGACAGAGCCAGACAATTGCGTGTCCTTTCTTTAATGCACACCCACTTTTCAATCATTAATAATGAGACGGAATAGGGCAGGTTCCAAGGGATTTATCTAGGACTCATCTTAATCCCAACCTTCAGGGTCCTCAGGGAGGCATTCCTGAAAGACGGCTGAGCCTTGGCCAGGTGGACCCCCGCATCAGCGCCCGTGACCGGTGACGTCGATTCAGACGTTGGGGAGAAAGGAGTCTCCCAGCCCCCACCGCAGCCCCTTCCCTCCGCTGGCCCCCACCAGCCATCTCACTCACTCTTCTCCCTGCAGTCAGCATCCCTCTCCCATGGACTCTCTGGCTCATTTCCCCTCCCCCATTGCCTCTACAGGTGGATGGAGCTGCGAGTCGGGGGTCCTGACTGTGGCCATTCCGGAAGCCCGGACGGAGGAAGGGGACCCCAGGAATCAGAACTGATTTGCAGGACCCCCTGCAGTCTGTCCAGACGACCTTCTGTCCCCCTCTTCAGAGTCCTTCTGCTTTGTATACACTTATCGATTAATGCTCAGATATTCCTTCTGTGTATATGTATATGTATGTATATGTATATATCAGGGCAATGAGGGTTAAGTGACTTTTCCAGGGTCACACAGCTAGTAAGTGTAATGTGTCTGAGGCCAGATTTGAACCCGGTCTGGACCTTTATCCACTGCATAACCAGCTGCATATAAGGGAGGAATCTTCCATTCTCTCCCTCTATTCCTCTTTATTTACAAAAATAGTATTTTTTCCCATTACTTGTAATGGTAGTGTATGGAATTAATTATGATTTGGGCCCTTACATTAGTTTTCAACATCCAATTTTCTAAGATTTTGAGTTCCCAATATTTTCTCCCTCCCTTCCTTCCCTCTCCCCTCTCCAAGACAGCAAGCAATAGGTTATCATATGTTCAGTCCCGTTAATCATATTTCCACATTAGTCATGATGTGACAGAAGAATCAGAACAAAAGCAAGAAGACAGAACAACAACAGTGAAAATGGTCTGCTCCAATCTGCATTCAAACACCATAGTTCTTAGTCTGAATGTGGAGATAACAATGACCTGACAAATGCATCAGACAGCCCTAGGGTTTTAGGACCCCATAAACAGGAATGTCCCCAAGTCCATCATCAGAATGAACCTTGCATTCCCTCCCATCTCTGGAACCTGAGGCCCTGGTCCTAGAAAGACAGAAGCGATTCCCTTTCAGAACTCAGATGGGCCTTGGAACCACTACATCTGCCTTCACTTTGAACTGCTAAGCTCAGAAATACCAGGGCAAGGGGGAGGTCAGGGCAGTGGGGTAATGGTGTAGCTACTAGAGCTTCTGCATGGTTTCCAGTAGTGGACAAGGAAGCATCAGGGAATAGGGGGTGCTCAGCCGGCCCTGGATCTTCAATGAAGGACTTCCCCCACCACTGTTGGTCTTAGAGAGGTGCCCCACGGTACCCTGGGGAGTAGTGATTTCCCAGAATCACACAGTGAGTGACCGGACTCCAATCCATGTCTTTCTCTCTTCCTGGCCATGAGGTCTATCCACCACCCTGAGAGGTCAGCAGTGTGGAACTGTCATCAGGACAGCAAGGGAACAGAGCTTTGGAAGAAGAGAAAAGGACTTTTGGGGGATAACTCAAAGCTATTCATGCCCCAGAGCTCCCAGAATCAGGAAAAGCCCCAAGACGACCTGGGAGCCCCTGCTTAGAGACAAGCCAAGTTCTGACCTCGGGGTCTGTGCCTCACCTGTAAGACCCGTGTACATGAGACAAAGCTCACGCCTTTCACTTTTCTCTCTGCTTTCCACAGAGAAGTGAGCCACCAGAGGCCACATACCCCCTCGACCTGCATGGATTCCTGTAGGAACCACAGCTTGCTGTGACCAGTGAAAACCTGGGGGAAGCACAGGCTGTGATCAGTCCTGAGGCATGAAGAGGGCAGAGTACATGAGGCATGAAGTACACAGGACATGCCGGGCACTGCTTTGAAACCCTCTGAAGTTTGATCTTGGAAAAAAGCTCTTAAAAGTGCCAGCCAACCCAAGGGTAATCAAAGGAGTAGCAAGAGCCTCTCAGCAGCCCATTTCCGGGAGACCCTGGGGTGCAGGGGGCGTCATAATGGCCCTAGAGGCTGAAAGTCTGGCTGGACATGCTGCCTCTCGCACTTTCACCTGCATCACCTGGGGCAAGTCATTGGCCTCCATTTTCTCATCTGCAAAATGAGAGGATCAGTCAGAGAGCCTCAGACTTTGTCCTCTCCTGATGTCTGTCTCTGAACCCGCCATGTTCCTTCCCTTGTCTTCTCCATTCACTTCATTCTCAGCTGCCCAGGAAATTCTTTTTTTATGTTTAGAATTTCATTTTCCAAATTACATGTAGAAACCAATTTTGACATCAATTTTTAAAAACTTGGTGTTCCAACTTCTCTTCCTCCATCCCTCCCTATTCCCCACCCCAAGAACTCAAGCAAAATTCAATATAAGTCATACGTGAGTTGTAATGAAAAACATCTCTACATTAGCTAGGTTGTGATAGAAAACAGATAAAAGCAAAACTTCAGATTAAGGAATTGGCCAAAAAAATATCTTTCAATCTGTTCTCAGATACCATCAGTTATTTCTCTGTAGAAGGATTCCAATCTTCCTAAGTCCCTCAGAGTTACATTGGATCATTGCCTTGCTGAAAAGCATATGTTCTTCCCAGCAGGTCACCTTACACTATAGCTGTTATTTGGCATACAGCACATTACTCTCTGCTTCAGTTCATGTGGGTCTTTGCAGGTTTTCTCATGGCATCCTGTTCATCATAACTTGTATTTGGTACCTTAAACTTGACAAAGAATTTTCTTCACAATAGCCCAGCAGAGTAGGTACCATACTTTTTGCCATTGTAGTCAATCATCATAACTATTTCCCTCAATCCTATGCGCTTCCCTTGATATTTACTCTATTTTCTCTATCCTTTTACCCAATTTCTCCTCAAAAGTGTTTTGCTTCCCTGGCTGTTCTATAGAAAGAGCATTCTCAGCATCTGCTTACTTCTCATTTGTCTGCATCGAAATCCAGGTGTGGATCAGATGCTTGAGGAAAGAACCAAACTTTAAACTAGCATCTCCCCATAGCACAGAATGCGTGAAGGTGCAGACATGCACCGTGTAGTTACATACTCTGGTTGTGAGCCCAGAGATAGTAATGTCCTTGTAAGTGAAAAACATCTGGAGCACCTGGCACTCCTTGGGAGTCTCATTTTTCCTAAGAACAACTTGCCCTTTCCACCAATAGTCCTTACAAGAAAATGCTCTAATCAGTGAATACCACAAGAAAATATAAGCACACACCCACAGGGAAAGAGAGAATATGAGTTCTGAAATATGAAGAGAGTAAATATGTGAGTACTGATATTCTTGTGAACAGAGAGACTGATTCCTATTGTTTATATCAAGGTGTAATTCATTGACATGAATTTATAAAGACAATAAATGAGTATATCTACATAGGAGTGAAGAGAAAAAACACACAGCACTTTCCTTAGAAAACATTCCTTACAAAAAGGTACCAGTGCTAGCTCAGAGTTTCAGAACCAATAAGTTAAACCCCTTTTTACACCTCAAGAGAGCTGAGTCTGGGCAACCTGGACCCTCCATTGAGCTCCTTTGGCCCCTGATATAAGCACCCATAGTGGTGAGGCAGAAGTCTCCCTACATCCAGTGGTGCCCCTCCCTACACTGGCCCGAACAGGGATCCCAGTCACTCCTATCCTTCCAGCCTGCATCCCTCCCTCACATGCTCTCTCAGGCTCACTTTCTGCTTCCCCCCAAAATAAGTACACAGACCACATGTCTCCAAAATCTCAGTGCAGGTTTAAGTTCTTAAACCTTTAAGAGTTTAACATTGGGGTGTACATCAAAATATTCACTGCAACACAATGTGGTCACAAAGAACCTGGAACAAAATTGATCCCTGTTGGTTTCAGAAATGGATGAAGAATTGATGTGGGATAGGGAAAAGGCAAGTATTAACTTTCAGTTATGTCCTGGAACATAGTAAGTGTTTCATGAATGGCGATCATTGACCACTACAAGCCAGACAATGTGCTAAGTACTCTCTACCTTGGTGATTTCAAGTACTTCACACAATAGCCCATTTTTCATTTAAGGAAAGTGAGGCTGGCAGAAGTGAAGTGACTTGCCTAGGATCTCACAGAGCTGGGAAATGTGTGAGACTGGATTTGAACTCCGGGCTTTCTGACTTCAGGCTCACTGCTCTATCCACTCTGCTACCTGGCTTACTAAGGGTACCTGGCTCTAATCAAATATATCTGAGGTAAAAGAAATGCCGACTATGAAGATTTCCTGGGAAAACATGGGATTTCCGGGATGCTTGGGAAGACTTACAGAAATGAATGCAGAGTAAACTGAGCAAAAGCAGTAACACATCATGTTGGCTGATTGCAACCACCTAAATGGAAAAGGAAAATGCTACATGACATGATGGTATTAGGAGTGTGTGGTGTGTGTGTGTGTGTGTGTGTGTGTGAGAGAGAGAGAGAGAGAGAGAGAGAGAGAGAGAGAGAGAGAGAGTGGCAGACACACACAAACATAGAGGCAGATAGAGGCCATGACACAGAGAGACAGAGGAAGAGAGAGAGAAAGGTGGAGAAATACAGCGGGAGACACTGAGAGAGACAGAGAGAAACCGAGAGACAGAACCAGAGACAGAGCCAGAGACAGAGAGAATGTGTGTCCTTTCCTCAATGCACTACTTCTTTTCAGTTATTAATGATGAGGTGGCACAGGGCAGTTTGGAAGTGTTTTTATATAGGACTCATCTTTTCCCCAACCTCAGGGTCCTCTGGAAGCCAGCAGTGAAGGGTGACTGAAGTTGGGCCAGGTGGAGCCCGCGCTGAGCACTCGTGGACAGTGACGTCAGCTCCGACTGTTGGGGAGACAGGAGTCTCCCAACCCCCACTGCCGCCCCTGCCTCCGCTGACCCCCACCAGACATTCTCATTCTTCTGGCAGTCACCATCCCTCTCCCACGGCCTCTCTCTGGTTAATTATCTCCTCCTCTTCCCTTTCCTACTCATTTCCCTTCTCTCAATGACTTTCTCAAGTTCATTTCCCCTTCCATCGTTCCCCCCCATCCTCCCCCAAACCACCCCCTCCCCGCCGTTACAGGTGTATGAAGCTGCCAGCGGGCGGTCCTGACTGTGGCCATTCCCGGAGCCATGATGGAGGGAGGGAGGGGACCCCAGGGACCAGGACTGATGGCCAGCGACCCCCTTCGCTTTATCCAGACGGCCTGCTGCCCCTGCTTTTTTCAAAAGCCCTGGGCTTTGTATATTCTTATCCATAAGTGTTGAAATATTTCGTAGGTATATTCATATAAGGGACGAATCTTCCTCCCTATTATCTTTATATTCTCTACATTTCCCCTTTCTGGTGAATTGAATGACTCCATATGTGTGTGTGTGTGTGTGTGTGTGTGTATATGTGTGTGTGAGTGTGTGAAAGAGAGTAAGACAGAGACAAATACAGAAACTGAGACAGAGAGACACAGAAATACACAGAGAGAGAGAGAGAGAGAGAGAGAGAGAGAGAGAGAGAGAGAGAGAGAGAGAGAGAGAGAGATACAGAGAGAAAGAGACAGAGAGGAATAGGGAGAATGAGAAAGAGAGTACTTTCCTCAATGCACAACCTCTTTTCAATCATTAGGAATAACCTGGCAGAGTTAATGTTGAAAAGGCTTTTAATCAAAAAAATGTCTTTCAGTCTCGTACTTTCCTTAGATTTGCCTTAACTTCAGTGCCAGCTAGGTGTCCCAGTGGATAGAGCCCTGGCTCTGAAGTTGGGAGGACCTGAGTTCAATTTTCTCCTTAGACACTTGGGAGCTGTGTGACCCTGGGCAATTCAATGAACTCCAATTGTCTTAATCATCCAGGCTCCTGATGCATGTCTTCCACTGGACCCAGATGGCTCTGGAGGAGAGAGGCTGGTGACTTTTCATAGTCCTCTCTCTCTCTCAAATCCAGTTCAGTGCAAGTCATGACAGGATGTCAGGGTCCTCTTACAGGACAAAGGACAGACAACAATTAGCATCAACTTCAGTCTTTGCTTAAATAAACTGAGTCCCTGTGCAGACCCTGGGCCAATGGATGAAGTGTATCCAGACCTCTCCAGGTGCAGTTGCTGCCCTTCACCCCCACAACCGTCTGCAGCTGAGAAATGCCTGCTGGTCTAATGCTTCCCCTTGGGGCAGCCCCACCCAGAAAGTTCTGCCCTTATTTTCACCTTCAGAATTAAAATAAAACCTAAAGTTCTTCCTGGACCTGCCTCTAGAACCAGAGCTGGCCCACCCTCACCTGCTCCCCAGTCCCACAGAGACTGTCACATTACAGTCCCCAGGCAGGTAGAAAGATAAAGTCCCAGAGCGATAAGTAGAGCACCCATTCCCTACCAGAGGCAGAAGCCCTGGGTCTGGGCTTGAGTATTCTGGCTGCTTGTCTCCCATGCTAAGGGGCCTGGGCCTCAGGTTAGCTTTGGGCTGGTCCCCCAGCATCTCTCACCTCTTAGATATCCACCTCCAACCCCTGAGGTCCTAAGGGACCAGGGAAGGGGAGCTGAGAATGGGTAAGGTGGATCCCCCATTGAGCACCAATGTCTCCTGATGGTGGCATCCACTTTGGGGAGGCAGCAGTTCTCCTACCCTCAATGCTGCCCCTCCTTCTACTGGTCCTCACCAGACATCCCTTCCCATGACCCCTTTCAGGCTCATCCCCACCCCACCCCCGGCCCGGACTGCCCTTTAAATGGCATGAGCTGTTTTGGGGATTACCTGACTGTGGTCATTCTGGGACCTAGAGGGAGGCAGGGGACACCAGGGACCAGGACTGATTTCCAGAGACTCCCTGCTGTCTGTCAAAAAGGCCCTCTCTTCCCACTCCCGGGCTTTTTATCTAGGACTCAGTTTTCTCCCAACCCTCCGGGTCCCCTGGGAGCCAGCAGTGACAGAGGGGGTGGGCAGAGCTTGGGCAAGGAGAACCCCCGGTGAGAGCCCATGGCCAGTAAGGTCAGCTCAGACCTTGGGGAGGCAGGAGGAAGGACCTTCCCCTCTGCTGTCCCCAGCAGCCATTCCACTCACTCAGCTTCCCTCAGTCACCATCCCTCTCCCACTGTCTCTCTCTGCCTCATGCCCTCTTCCCCCACTCCCTCTCTGCCCATTTTTCCTTCCCTAAAACACTTTCTCAGGTTCATCTCCCCTCCCCCCCATCCCTACAGGTGGACAGAACTGCCAGCAGGGGTCCTGGCTGTGGCCATTCCGGGAGATGGGATGGAGGAAGGTGACCCCAGGGACAAGGACTGATGCCCAGAGACCTTCTGTTGTCTGTCCAGAAGGCTCTCTGTGCCCCCTCTTCAAAACCCCTGGGTTTTGTGTATGTTAATCCCTTAGAGCTCAAATATTTCCCCTATATATTCATGTAAGAAAGAAATCTTCCATTCTTTCTCTAATCCTCTTTATAATTGTTGAATGACTCTTTATAATGCCAAAATATAGGATTTTACTCATATATACATAAACATACACCTAGTACTACATCATCCTTTATAGAACAAAACTCTTATATATCATTTCTATATTTATATTCTGTATATTCAGCTCTCAGTACCTATATGTATATAGATAGATTGATAGCTACAGAGTTTCTCCTGTAAAGTATAGAGAAGTCATATTTGTGAAAGTCCACATATAGAGAATATGTGACATCTCCAACATAGGAAAACAGAGAATGTACCTATATTATATAAACATATATAAGTACTCAGATTCTCCCTCTCCTTTTGTATATGCAAGTACTCATTGAAGCTTTCTATGAAGTCATTTATAGGATTCACATTTGTATCTCCTCATAAAGGTGGAAAGAGAACTTGGATCACAGAGAAACTCTTCTCTGCTTAAGGACATCACCCCCTGAAGGGCTTGACCTATTGGCCTGCTCTTCTTACTACAAAAGGTTTCCCAGAACCATGTGCACAAGGACTACATTGGGGGAGGTAGGTTGCCCAGAATTTTTCTCGTTGGTTCATTTAAAACACAAATGGGGCTTAAATGAAATGAAACCTCAGTAAAAGTCAACAGGGTGACATCACCCCTTGGCATACAGACAACCACACACACACACACACACACACACATACACAGAGAATGAAACCGAGACAGAGAGGTAAAGACACACAGAGAGAGACAGACTCAGAGAGAGAGAGAGAGAGAGAGAGAGAGAGAGAGAGAGAGAGAGAGAGAGAGAGAGAGAGAGAGAGAGAGAGAGAGAGGAAATGGATGCCATACCCTAAAGTTTGGCCTGTCTTAATAGATGTATTGCCTAACAGTGAGAAGATGAACCTGCCACTGTAGCTGCCCTGCTCAGACCCCATCTGTGAGAACCTGGTCCATTCCTGTTGCTCCATTACCAGGACAAACAATAGAGTCTAGAGCAGCAGCACCTGGATGATCAGGAGACTCCAGTTCCTGCCCCTTGAGGGCCCTGGAAGGACCTGGTGATGGTGACGCTGGTGACAAAACTCCAGGAGGGTCATTCCATCAGTCTGCCAGGGCCTGACAAGGTCTCCTGGGGAAGAGGGCTGAGTGCTGGGCCACAGCCTGCCTCCAAACCACCCCTCAGGCTTCTGACCCATCAGTCTGTTCTTTGTCTTAATAAGGAGAAGCCTCTGCTTCTACCTGCACCCTGAGTGCCTCAGCTCTCACTCGGGAGCTTACCTCTTCATCTGCACACATGCTGGGGTCCAGCCAGAGGGGCTTCTTGCTTGTCCCTCCTAGCATTTCCTCTCTGGTCCCATCTATCCCCAGGGTGGGAAGAGACTCCTGCCCTTCAATGGTGAACTCCTCTATGAGGCCTTTCCTGCCCCCTCCTCCAGTGACCCTGCACTCACTTGGTCACTACACATATGGCCTTGATGTCTCCTCCAGTCTCCCCCCAACTTAGACTGTAAGCTCCTTGAGGTCAGGGACATTTCAATCCTGTCTTTGCACCCTGCAAGTCACAGTAGGATCTTCAGAAATCACTTCTGATCGATTGGTCCCAACAAGGACATCACTGGTCCCTTGTGCCCACATTCAGTCCTTTAAAAATCAGAGGACACACTACAAGAAGGTGACACAACACTGCACTGACTTGGGAATCTGGATCCCCCCCAATCCCATGATCACCTCCTCCCTCCACAGGCAAATAAATGTGTGCAAACTTTGGACTTAGGAAGAGAATTGATGTGCATTTTGCACTGAAAGCAGGCTGCTCCTGGAGCCCCTCACATAGGATGAAGCCTGGTCACAAACAGTTAAATGGAAAGATTAAGAAGAACAAGAAATGTGGAAAGCTCTAGACAGTGGAATAGAAGGAGTTTGAAGTCTGGCTCAAGTTGGCTTCAGTCAATATGAAGGAAGTCCTGTGTGACGCACAGTGTGCTAAACACTGGGGATACAAAGAGAGGCAAAAGGCAGTGACAGCCTCCCCTCCAGGAGCTGACAATCCAATGCTGGACACAGCCTGCCAACAATTGTATACAAAGTAATCTATACACAGGACGAATAGTACATAATGAACTGAGGGAAGGCACTGGAATTCTTAGGGACTGCGAGGGACTTGAAGGAAGCCGGGGAGGTTAGTGGTTACAGCAGAGGAGGAGAACATTCCAGGCCTGGGAGCCAGGCAGAAAGGATGCCCAGAGCTGAGAGAAGGAAGTCTTGTTAGTGGAACAGCAGGAGGCCAGTGTCACTGCATGGAAGAGCCTGTGTCAGGGCATGAGGGGTTAGACTGGAGAGGTAGGAGGGGACTGGATGATGGAGGCTTTGAATGCCATCCAGGAGATCACAATGACCTGACAAATGCATCAGACAGCCATAGGGTTACAGGGGCCCCATAACGAGAAATGTCCCCAATTCCACTTTCACAAAGAACCTTGCATTCCCTCCCCTCTCTGGAGCTTGAGGCCCTGGTCCTGGGAAGACAGAAGCGATTCCCTTTCAGAACTCAGATGGGCCTTGGAGCCACCACATCTGCCTTCACGTTGAACTGCTAAGCTCAGAAATACCAGGGGAAGGGGAAGGGGGAGAATGGCTTTTTGGGGGCAACTCAAAGCTATTCATGCTGCAGAGTTCCCAGAAACTGGAAAAGCCCCAAACAACCTGGAAGCCACTGCTTAGAGCCAAGCCTCTCATGCGTACATCAGGATCACCTGGGGCAAGCCACTTAGGCTCCATTTTCTCATCTGCAAAATGAGACGACTGGCTAGAAAGCAGCAGGTATTTTCCCCTCCTGATGCCCATCTCTGAGCCAGCCATCTTCCTTACCTTGTCTTCTCCATTCACCTCGTTCTCAGCTGCCCAGAAAGGTCTTACCTGCCTGTTCTATACACAGAGCTGAGAGACACCCTGGGTTTCTCCGCGCCTGTTGTGTTCTAAAATGCCTGTGTTTAAATCCAGGTGTGCATCCGATGCTTATGGAAAGAAATGAAATTTAGACTAGAATTTCCCCATAGCACAATATGGGTGAAGGTGCAGACAAGCCCTGTGTAGTCACACACTCTGGGGGTGAGCCCAGAGAAAGGAATGGCCTTGTAAGTGAAAACCATCTGGAGCACCCAGCACTCCTTGGGAGTCTCATTTTTTCCTAAAACAACTTGCACTTTCCCCCAATAATCTTTACAAGGAAAAACACCTTCCTGACCCCAGCAAGCTATGTCCCACGGGAGAGACAGGGCAGCATGTACCAGATGGTTGAGATCATCAGCATCACCTTGACCACCACCTCCCTTCAAAACCAGGTGGAGGTAGCCCAGGACTCCTCACCTAATTCCCCCCAAATAGAAGTGCCTCCCATAGCACACCACTGGTCCTGCATCCATCCTGACCCTGCAGCCACCACCAAGTGATCCCCTTCTTACAGAGAAGGGCTCACCCTCCCTGCCTGCCCGCCTCCACCCACACTGACTTCCAACCATGGGCAAGGAACCCCAAGAGTCCCAGGAGTAGAAATGTCCCCCACACTACTAGCCCCTGACCCAATGCCACTGTAGGTGCTTCCAACCCAGGTGGTGAGAAATGAAACTTCTTACCAACAAATCCCTGTCCCTATGAATTGACTCAACATCAGGAGTGAATAAGGATTCCCTCAAGGAAATAGCAGCTCCTGGGATTTTCAGCATCATCTCTATGCAGAGGAACCTCAGATGTGTTTTCCAGCCCTGCACTCTCCCCTGACCTTCAGTCTTGAATCTCCAGCTCCCTATCGGACGTCCCCAAGAGGATGTCCCTTAGACATCTGAAACTCAACATGTGCCCAACACTGCACTCCTGATCTCCCCCCAGCCCTCCCCTCTGCTGACATTGCCTATGACGGCTGAGGGTGCCACCATCCTACCAGTCACCCAGGCTTCCGACCTAGGTGTCGTCCTGCACCCCTCATTCTCTCCCTCCTGCGCCCCATATCTGATCCCTACCTGGACCTTTCAGGTCTACCTTCCCCCATCTCTCTCCTCTGATACTGCTGTGACCTTGGTGCCACATCCTCCACTCCTCATGCCTCAGCTATTGCAATGGCTGATCTCACAGCCTCCACTTTCTCCTCACTCCAGTCTCTCCTCCACTCAGTTATGAGAGTGATCTTCCTAAAGGGCCGGTCTCACCAAGTCACCCCAGCTCCACCTCAGTCAGCCAGCACCCCTGGCTCTCTATTGTTACCAGGACCTAATATCAGATCCCCAGATGTAAGAAGATAGAGAGGAGAGGTTGGGGGCAGGTGAATCTGCCTGATTTGTCAGAGCAGGACCAGGACTCTCATTCCTTCATCTCTCCAGTGGTTTTTTACACTTTCTCTCCTCCTAAACCCCTTTTGTTGTGTTCTCACTGGTGACAAGCTGAGGAAATGTTAGAGTCCTAGTCAGTTCCAAGCAAAGAGGCAACTGAGCCTGTGGTTTAGATCCCTGCTAGAGTTACTAAGTAGACCCTCCAGGACACCCAGTAGTGAGATATCTGAGGAAGAGGTGGGACAGGCCTGGGGCACAGAGGGCCATCCAAGGCAATGTCAACTTTCTGTGCTTCCTGGACCCAATGGAGGGGCAGAGACCTGCCCAGTTTCAGGCCCCTCTTCAATTCTCTGTCAATCAAAGGAGAAAAGGGGGGGGGTCCTTCATGTTCTGTTTTGGTTGAGGGTTGGGGTCACTTGTGAGATTTGAATGGGAATGAATAGTTTCCTCTCTGCTGTGCAGGTGCCCATGAGCCTTCTCTGGTGGACTGAACCCCACTGACCTGACCAGGGTGGGACAGGAAAGGTCACATGAGCTCAGGTCAAGGGGACATTCCAGCTTCTTTTTCCATCCTGATTCCAAGAGCACTTTGATGCAGCCCTTTACCATGGCAAGCAAAAGAATTCCAGGGTCAAGGCCTGGGTCTGCCCCTCACTGGCTCTGTGACCTTGGCCATGTTCCTGCCCTTGTCTTGACCTCAGTTACGCTTTGTCTCAAATGAGGAGGGTGGATAAAATGACCTCTGAGGTCTCATGTAGCTCCCCCATCCTATCCAAACCTACAAGGACATTCAGAATTGAACATCCCCACACACACACACACACACACAATCCTCTAAATACTAGAAAACTGGCCCCCAACCCCAGCTGAGTTATCTCTGCTGCTCTAATACTTTCCCTTGGGGTAGCCCCCAGTCAGCAGGTTCTGCCCTTATACTAACCTGAAAGATTGGAATAAGACCCATGGTTCTTGCTGAACGTGCCTCCTGAGGCCCCTGCATCTCACAGGGGCTGCCACATCTCAGAGGTCATCGAGGTAGAAAAGCAAAGTGGTGTGGGAGACCAGCTGGGGATCTTTTCCCCCCAAGGGGGTGGACTCTAGGTGTCTGCAACTCACCTTTCTGGGCCCCTTGTCCCCCATGCTCAGGAGCCTGGGCCTCAGGGGAGCTTTGGGCAGGTTCACTAGCATACCTTCCCACTCAGACATCCAAACCCAGCCATGGAGGCCTCAGGGAGCCACTAGCCCAGTGAAGCCGACTCTAGGCAGGGTGGACCCCCAGCTGAGTGCGCATGCACAGTGAAATCGGTGCTCAACTGGCTGGGGTGCAAGTCTCTGAACCCCCAATGCCGACTGATCACCATTGGCCCCCTGGAGACATCTCACTCCCTCCTCTGCCTGCAGTCACCATCCCTCTCCCTATGAGGAAAAGGAGGCCCCTGCCATCCCTGTCCTCCATGGCCACAAATAGCAGAAATAGGTGGTCTTAGGTTACCCAGTGGATGCATTTCAGGTTTAGTCATTGGTTTTCTCCTGGCTGTTTTATCCTCAATCTTTGCATCCAACCTTATGGTTCCAAAGCCAACTGAACGAAGCTAGCCCGACTGCTCTGTAGGTATATGGGCCTTAATATTGATTTGTAGCTATTTTGCTCTAGGTCTTGAGCAAGTTTCTGATGAATGTCATGGTAGCTAATGGCCAACATTTATAGAGTCTTTTGAGGTTTGCAGGGCACATCACAAATATGAGCTCATCTGATCCTCACAGACCCTTTCGCAGATAGGTGCTCTTCTCCTCCAGACTTTACAGTTGAGGAAACTGAGGCAGACTGAGGCTCAGACTGGCTCAGGTTCACCCAGTTGGGAAGCAAGTGTCTGAGGCCATGTTTGACCTACAATCTTTCTGACTGCTCTATCCACATGGCTGCATCTTAGAAAAGCAGCCTACTACAATGGCAAGGGGGAATACACCCAGGACAAACTGGCCAGCTGGCTGGGGCATGGAGTGTGTGCAGGGAGGATGGGGTAGTCAGTCTGGGAAGGGAGTCAGCATCAGGAATGGGAAGGACTCTACAAGCCCATTTCCATTTTTCTTGGAGGCTGAAACTCCTCAGGCAGGAGAGTGAAAGGGTCAGAGCTGTGCTTTAGGGATGAACAGCATTTGGGGAGTTGTGTGAGGGTGGGTTGGTGAGGGCAGAGAATGGATGCAGGGAGAAACCCCTCCTTGGTCTCCAGTATTATAATCACCTCTACTCTCTGGAGGACATGGCTATTGGCCCCAGTCTGTACTGCGGGGCGGTCATTGTGCGAGTGGGGAGAAGGGGGATATGAGAGATGTGGAGGAGGTGGCATACAGAAGACTTGGCTACTCTGGTTTGGGGGTCAGTCTGAGGCTGAGAGCTCAAGGAGAGCCCCAAGAGAGCAGATACAATCAGAAAACTGCACCTACAGAAGCTGAGAAGAAGGAATGAGGCAGCACCAAGAGGCAAAAGGCAGATCTCTGGATCTCGATGGGAACGTGGAGAATTTGAGAAACCCTGTGGAAATATGGGATGAAATATCAACTGGAGGTCACCTATCAGACACATGGAAGGAGTCTTTCTTTACACTGCAGGTTGTGCTTTCACAGCTCCCTATCTCAGTGGTCCTTCTGGGGAAAATGCCCTCAGGCCACAAGAATGAGACCGTTTCTATGCCAGCTCTGTCCGCAGAGGCTCCTTTGGGGGACAGGCGAGTCCTATCCGGAGGGAGACACTCTTTTTAGTATCTTTATGCATTGTTACTTGATGCTCCATAACAGAATCTCCCTTCAGATACTGGGCATAGTTGACATCTGCTTGGATGGGCATCATAGAAAACTGCCTTGGACCGAATGCTCAGGATGGCCCATTCCTAGCAACACTGCCAGTCATGGTGCTCACTCCACAATCCATGAGCCCTCTTCCTCCAAGTCCACTCATGAAATACTCCAAAGGCCAGACCTGGAAAAAGGGGTGATGTGCTCTTGGCCTAAGAAGTAACAGGAGGAGGAGGAGAAGGAGGACGAATGCCTGGAAGAATGGATGAGGCAATGAATTGTACTTTCTTGAACTTAGAATTAATTTCCCCATTGACTTAAAGAAATCCAGTGACTAACTGTGAGCGGAGCCTCCGGGCCAGCTGAGGAAGTGTCTGTTTATAGCTTTCCTAGTAACTTTCACCTCTCTGTTTCTTGGGTTTGTCTCCTGCTTCTGGCCTCTTCAGGCTCTTTTCAGCAGGAGACAATCTGAGAGACAGATGCCCATGAGATTGGATGGGGGAGAAGCCATCTTTCCCTGACGGGCAGAGCCCCACTGACCTGCACATGATGGGAAAGGGAGCACAGGAGCTCTAGGAAACGGCTTATTTGGCCTTCTTTCCCCACACTGATACCCAGAGCCCCCTCCTGTAGCCCAAGCAGGAACTTTTGCACGACTGAAAATTCCCCCCTCTGTTCTGTTTACAATTTTGCTTCCCATCTACTCCCACCCAACTGCACCAAGCAATTCTGGATCCCAGCCTCTCCAGAGCTTGCCTCCTTTGGCCAAGGCTTTGCCACAACTGCCACACTGGGCATGGCCCAGGCTGACTTTTCTCCCGAGGTCAGGATATAAGTGAGGGTGGGAAACAGGGAGCTTGTCTAAACTGACTCCTCCAAGCTCCAGAAAAATGTTGGTGTAGGGTTCTGGGTGAAGGAGCTGGGGCTTTTTCCCCTGATCTCACAAAAGGAAGAAGCTCTTTTAGGGAAGGAAAGGGATTGGCTCAGGTTCACCTTGCTAACTGTGGATCCCAGGCAGGTCCAGAGATGGGGTGAGGGGGGTCTTGGTTTGAGTCTAGACAGATAGCATGGTGTTCGGGGCATCAGTCCAGGTCGCTGGAGTCCCCTCCCTCCTTCCATCCTGGCTCCCGGAATGGCCTCAGTCGGGACCCCCCACTGAGAGCTTCGTCCACCTGTAGCTTCGGGGTTGGGGAGGGGTAATGAGCCTGAGAAGGTGTTTGGGAGAAGGGGAAATGAGGAGGAGAGGGCGGGGGAAGGGGACAATGGGGCAGAAAGTCACCATGGGACAGGGATGGTGACAGCGGGAAGAAGAAAGAGTGGGATGGCGGTGGGGCTTGGGAGAATTCTGCCTCCCCAACGGCCGAGATGACGACACCGCGCAGGGCGCTCAGCGGGGGGTCCACCTTGTCCAGGCTCAGCCCCCCTTCAGTGGGGGCTCCCTGAGGACCCCGAGGGTTGGGAGAAAGATGTGTCCTAGACAAAAACCATTCGAACCTGATTTATTCCCCCTTATGATTAATGATCGAAAAGAGGGTGTGTATTTAGGAAAGGACACACATTGTCTCTGTCTCGGTCTCTGTCTGTAATCTTGTCCCTTTCCCTGTAAATGTATCTCTGTCTTACTCTTTTTCTTTCTCTGTCTCTGTCTCTCTGTCTCTGTCTCTCTCCCCCCCCCCCTCTCTCTCACACACACACACAGAATCCTAATGCAATCATTTCTTACAGCATTTTTCTTTTCCAGTTAGGTTTCTGGAATCAGCCTGCATGAGGTGTTGCTGCTTTTGCTCAGTTTACTCTGTATTCATTTCTGCAAGTGTTCCCAAGGTTCCTGGAAATCTTCATATTTGTCATATGCACAGGCATATTCTATGGGGTCCCATTAGGCATCCAGGTAGTTAAAAGGATAGAGCAATGAGCCAGAAGTCAGAAAGCCCAGAGTTCAAATTTAGTTTCACACATTTATTACCTCTGTGAGCTCCAAGGCAAGACACTGCCTCAGTTTCCTTAACTGAAAAATGGGAATTATAATAGCACCACACAGTGCCATTATATGAAGTACAGGAGATCACCTTGGTAGAGCTCTTAGCACAGTGGGTGACTTGTAGTGGCCAATGATCACCCCTCATTAAGCACCTACTATGTGCCATGGCATTTTTGGAAGATAATACTTTTTCTTCCCTCCCTCAGAATAATTTGTTTATCCCCTTCTGAACCCAAGTGGGGTCTATTTTGTTGCCTGCTCTTTGGGACCACATCGTGTTGCTGTGAATAATTTGATTTATACCTCAAACATTAAACTCTTAAATGTGTAAGAACTGAAAGCTGCCATGACATTTTAGGGACATGTGGTATATTGACCTATTTTTGGTGGGAGTAGAAAATTATCTTGAGAGGACATGGGAGGGACAGATGCTTCCTGCAGGGATAGGAGTGTGTGAGATCCCTTTTCAGGCCCAGTGCAGGGAAGGGAATCATTGGGTAGAGAGTGTCCTGCCTCACTTAGATGGGTGTTTACATCAGTGACTAAAGGTGCTCAGTGGGGTTCCACTTGGCCCAGGCTCAGATCTCTTTGCCTGGTGGCTCCCTGAGGATCCCCAGGGCTGGGAGAGAATGTCTGAGGGGGGAGAAAGTAAAGGGACCCCCCTCCAGAGGCCCCTGAGGCTCAGGTTCCTGAGCACAGGAGACAAGGGTCTGGGAAAACTAAGCCCCAGGCCCCAGGACTCCTGCCCCTGGTAGGGTCCCCACTAAGAGACTGTGTCCTTCCACACCCAGGGATCTGAGGTCTGAGAGCTGCTGTGAGATGGGGGGGTCCAAGGAGAACCATGGGTTTGATTCCAGTCTTGAGGGTGAGAATGAGGACAGAACTTGCTGGTTGGAGGCTCCCCAAGAGAAAGCATGAGACCACCAGGGATTCCTCTGTTGGGTAGTGAGGACCTGTTTGCTAACCTTTGGGAGGGGTATGGCAGGGTCTGCATGGGCTTGTAGGTCTGGATAGGCTGGGGGGCTACAAGGGAACTCACGGGTCATCTGGTCCAACCTCCTCATTTGGAAAAGGGTGACTGGGGCCAAGAGGAGGACAGGAACATGGCCAAGGTCACAGCCAGTAAGGGGCTGATCCAGACCTTGAGTCTGGTCCCAGATTACCTGGCTTCCATCTTGGCTCCTCCCTCCTCTTACAGCCAAACTTCATGGGCTGAAGGTCACTGGGAGGACTCAACCCATATGCAGATGGGCAGGTTCCCCACAGAGCTAGGGGTTCTGGGAGTCTTCAGTTAGGACTGTGGGGTTAAGTACAAAGCAACCCCAAACCCCCTGCCCCCAGATTTGGACCAGCCTGGGATACACAGTTAGCAGGGGGAGCCTGAGCCAAGCCCCTGCCTTCCCTGCATGAGTTTCTTCCATTTGTGAAATAAAGGGAACAGCATCCACCTGCTTGGCCCAGAGCCCTGCTAGATCATTTTCCTGGGGCTTGGGGGTGTTAGTGGAGGCAAAATTCCTAATTAATGCCCTCATTGAACTCCCAGTCTAGTGAGGGAAGTATGTGCCCTGGACATGCCCAAGGGGGTAGTGATGGCAAAGCCTTGGTCAAAGGAGGCCAACCCTGGAGATGTAGGGATCACATGGGAGAGGTGGCCTGAGTGGCAGTCTGCCTTTCCTAGATGGGAAGGAATGTGCAGATTATCAACAGAAAAAGGGGGGAGTTTTCAGCTGTACCAAGAAGGCAGATGGGGGCTCTTCACATCAGGGTCGGGAAAGAAGCCCAAGCAACCCATTAACCTGTATTCCTGTGCCCTTTCCTTTCCCACCCTGGGCAGGTCAGTGGGGTTCTACCCACCAACCTGCACAGATCAGCCTCATGGACATCTGTCCCTGACATTGTCTTCCTGCTACAAACTGCCTGAAGAGGCCAGAAGCAGGAGCTAAATCCAAATCTTTGTCAAAATGAGTCCAGAAACACAGTCTTCACCAGAAGTCCTTCATCAACAGGCCCAATCTGATGGGAAGAAATGCTGGAGTTAAAAGAAATCTAAAGGGAAGCCCAACACAGAAAATGTCTCCTGCATTAAACACACTCCAGACTGACCTATTCCTAAGTGTTTGCAATGAAGGAACAGGAGGTGGGACGGACGTTAGGCCATACACACACCCACAAATACAGTCATATAGAAAAACACTGTCTCTTACAGTTACACAAAATTCCACTTGTGCCACTCCAGTTCTATCATTTCATTAAAAATTGTGATCAATTCCAATTAGGAATCAGGGTGAAGAGATGGATGGGGATCTCCAGAGGGCCTTCAGAACCATCTGAATGACTTGGGCAGTGGAGAGGTCAGGCAGATAAAGGTAAATAGTCTGGGAACCTTAACTGCTAAGGAAAATCTCAAGGGAAAAATGGGGGACGATCAAGGATATATCTCCTCTTGTGGGAGCATTCTTTTATTCTCTGTGGATCTGAACATGATGAGTTTTCACCTCTTCTCTCAGCATGTCCATATATAAATGAACATTTAAGTACTGATATATTATTTTTTGCATTCATATGTATGAATACTTCCCCATCCTTCCTTGTTCATATCCCAGAATTAATATATTCTGTTAATATATTTATTAATATATATTTGCAATCATGCATTCATAACATAAATATGCTTTCTTGTCTCTTTTGACTTACTTCTATCATTATTCATCTATTTTCTATATGTTTGCATATATGAACACTCATGTAGTCTTTCACTATTCCCATATGAGTACTTCCTTGATGTGTACTCATTGGGGCCACATTTCCAAATGTAAAGGTACCCTTTCTTCTCTGTCTATATTCCTATATATAGCACTGATATACCCTCTGTGTACATGGATAGGAATAGTTTTTATATCCTCTCACAGGGAAAGAAGCAGTGGAATACTTTTAGTGACACGGAGAGAATATAGGAGAATTCTCATCTGTGAATATAGCAAGAGAATATAAGCACAGACCCACATGAAAAGAGAGAATATGGATACAGATAGATGAGGAGAGAGTGAAGATGTGAGTCCTGATATTCTTAAGAATAGAGAGAATGATTTCTAATGTTTATGAGGAGGTCTAAGCCATAGAAATTAATTTATAAAGAATAAATAAGTACATCTATATGGGTATGAAGACATTGAGTACTGAGAGTCATAAATATGAATTCTCACAGATGAATATAGAGAATATACATATTGAAATATAGTTCTACATAAGACTACATCATAATATATGTGTGTATGTATGAATATATGTATGTACACACACAAACCCCATATGTGAAACTCTAATGGGAGTCATTTAGTGCTCACGTAGAGGAATAGAGAATGGTAGATTCCTCCCCTACATGAATATATAGATGGCACATTTGAGCAATCATGGATAGGAAAATATAATGGTCAGACGCATTTGAAGGGGGGAGGGAAGACAGGTCCCCCTTGACAGACAGAAAGGGGTATCGGGGCATCAGTCCTGGTGCCTGGGGTCCCCTGCCTCTCTCTAGGTCCCAGAATGGTCACAGTCAGGTAACCCCATTGGCAGCTCCAGCCATTTGCAGGGCAGTGTGGTTGGAGGAGTGTGTGGGGGGTGGGGAATGATCCTGAAAGGGGGCATGTTAAGGGATGTCTGCTGAGGGTCACTAGAGGGAGGGGCAGCTTTGAGGGTAGGGGAACTGTTGTCTCCACGAAGTGGGCGCCAACGTCAGGGGACATTGGCACTCAGTGGGGATCCACCTTACCCATACTCAGCTCCCCTTGGCGGGTACCTGAGGACCATAGGGGTTGGGAGTGAATATCCAAGAGGTGAGAGATGCTGAGGGACCAGCCCAAAGAGACCAGCCCAAAGCTAAGTTGAGGCCCAGGCTCCTGAGCATGGGAGACAAGGAGGCAGGATACACAAACCCAGACCCAGGACATCTGCCCCTGGTAGGGAATGGGTGCCCAACTGGTCTCTTTGGGACTTTATCTTTCTATCTGCCTGGGGTCTGTAATGTGACAGTCCCTGTGAGATCGGGGAGCGGGTGTGGGTGGACCAGCTCTGGTTCTGGAGGCAGGTCCAGGAAGAACTTTGGGTTTTATTCTAATCCTGAAGGTGAGAATAAAGGCAGAACTTTCTGGGTGGGGCTGCCCCAAGGGGAAGCGTTAGACCAGCAGGCATTTCTCAGCTGCAGAGGGTTGTGGGGGTGAAGGGCAGCAACTGCACCTGGAGGTCTGGATACACTTCATCCATTGGCCCAGGGTCTGCACAGGGACTCAGTTTATTTAAGCAAAGACTGAAGTTGATGCTAATTGTTGTCTGTCCTTTGTCCTGGAAGAGGACCCTGACATCCTGTCATGACTTGCACTGAACTGGATTTGAGAGAGAGAGGGCTGTGAAAAGTCACCAGTCTCACTCTCTTCTCCAGAGCCATCTGGGTCCAGTGGCAAGACATGCATCAGGACCCTGGGTGTTAAAAGCAATTGGAGTTAATTGACTTGCCCAGGGTCACACAGCTCCTAAGTGTTTAAGGAAACAATTGAAGTCAGGTCCTCCCAACTTCAGAACCATTGCTCTATCCACTGGGACACCTAGCTGCCCCTGAAGTTAGGGCAAATCTATGGAAAGTACAAGATTGAAACATGTTTTTTATGATAAAAACCTTTTCAACATTAACTCTGTCAGGTTATTCTTAATGACTGAAAAGAGGTTGTGCATTGAGGAAAGGATTCTCTCCCTCTTCCCCTCCTCTGTCTCTTTCTACCTGTCTCTCTTTGTCTCTGTCTCCCTCCCCCCACTCTGTGTCTCTGTGTCTCTATCTCTGTGTCTCTTTCTCTCTCACACACACATACACACACACACACACACACACACACACACACACAAACTCCTAATACAATCATTTCATATTTCCTTCTCCTGCTCTCCTCCTAAATGAGTACGTCTGTTTGCCCAAACTCCACAAGATACCTTGAGGTTTACCTGCTAGATTTTTTCTAAGGACCACTCCTCAAACCCAAATAACTCTGGCTCCCATTGGTTGGCCTCCTGTTGGCTCAGAATGGGCAACTGTTTCTATTTTTGCCAGAAATCCTAAGGGTGTACACCAACAGCCCCCTCCACCCCCAAATAGATTCATTCATTTATATATTCATGGATTCATGGATTCATTCGCTTTCTTTTCCACTGAATAAAAGAGACATCTATTGGCCATATATATATGTGTGTGTGTGTATGTGTGCGTGTATGTATGTATACACACATATACACAAGTGTGTGTATGTATATATGCATGTATATATAATTATAATTATTAAGCGAGTTATTCAATCCATCGAAAGGGGAAATATAGAGAATATAAAGATTATAAATAGAGAGAATGGAAGATTTCTCCCTTACATGAATATACAGAGGAACTATTTGAGCACTCATGCATAAGAATGTACAAAGCCCAGGAGTTGTGAAGAGGGGGTGGGGGCAGCTGTCCGTCTGGAAAGACAGCCGGGGGTCGCTGGGTCCCCTCCCTTACTCAGTCCCTGCTCCCTGAATGGCCACGCCCCGCTGGCAGCTACTTGTACCTGTAGCTGCGGGGGGTGGGGGTGGAGTGGGGGGCAGGGGGGAGGGGTCGGGGATGCAAGTGAAAATGAACCTGAGATAGTCTTTAAGAGAAGGGCAAATGAGCAGGAGAGGGAGGGGGAAATGAACCAGAGAGAGAGAGATGTGGGAGTTGGATGGTGACTGTTGGAAGAAAAAGAATGTCTGGTGGGGTCAGCGAGGGAGGGGCGGCGGTGGTGGTTGGGAGACTTCTGCCTCCCCAACGTCTGTGCTGACGTCGTCGGCCCCGGGCGCTCAGCTGGGGGTCCACCTTGGCCTGCCTCAGTCCCCCTTCACTGCTGGCTCCCTGAAGACCGCGAGAATTGGGAGAAAGATGAGTTCTAGATAAAGACCCTTCAAACGTGCCCTATTCCACCTCATTATTAATGATTGAAAGGAAGCTGTGCGTTAAGGAAAGGACACACATTCTCTGTTTCTGTCTCTCTCAGTGTCTCAGTCTTTGTCCATATTTGTCTCTTTCTTCCTCTGTCTCTCACACACACAAACCCACACCACACACTCCTAATACCATCATTTCATGTAGCATTTCCCTTTTCCATTTCGGTTTCTGCAGTCAGCCTGTATGTTACTGCTGCTGTTCAGTTTACTCTGCATTCATTTCTGTAAGTCTTCCCAAACTTCCCGGAAATCCTAAGTTTTCCCAGGAAATCTTCATAGTCGGCATTTCTTTTACCTCAGAAATATTCTGTTAGAGTCAGGTACCCTTAGGCAGCCAGGTAATACAGTGGATAGAGCAGTGAGCCTGAAGTCAGAAAGTCCAGAGTTCAAATCCAGCCACTCACATTTCCCAGCTCTGTGAGATCCTAGGCAAGTCACTTCACTTCTGCCTGCCTCAGGTTCCTTAAATGAAAAATGGGCTATTCTGAGAAGTGCATGAGATCACCAAGGTAGAGCACTTAGCACATTGTCTGGCTGGTAGTGATCAATGACCACCATTCATTAAGAACCCAGTATGTGTTAGAGCATAATTGAAAGTTAATATTTGCTTTCCCCCTATCCCACATCAAGTCTTCATCCATTTCTGAAACCAACAGGTTTTGTTCCAGCTTCTTTGTGACCACATTATGTTGCTGTGAATATTTTGATTAATACCCCAACATTAAACTCTTAAAGGGTTGAGAACTTAAATCTACAGTGAGATTTGGGGGACATGTGCTCTGTGGACTTATTTTTTGGGGGAGCAGAAAGTGAGCCTGAGAGGGCATGTTAGGGAGGGATGCTAGCTGCAGGGATAGGAGTGAGTTGGATCCCTGGTTGTGGCCAGTGCAGGGAGCAGCACCACTGCGGGTAGGGAGAATCCTGACTCACCAAGATGGCTGCTTATATCAGGGGCCAAAGGCGCTCAGTGTGCGATCCAGGTTGCCCAGATTCGGCTTTCTTGAGGTTTAAAAAGGCTGTGCATCTTACTGGGTGTGACACTCTGAGGTAGCATTGGTAAGCTTTTGTAAGGAATATTTTCTAAGGAAAGTGTTTTTTCTCTTCACTACTATGTAGATTTACTCATTTTTGAAAATACATTCATACAAAAAATACATTCATTTCAGGGGCAGCTAGGTGGCTCAGTGGAGAAAGCACCAACCCTGGAATCAGAAGGACCTGAGTTCAAATTTGGCCTCAGACACTTGAGACTTACTAGCTGTGTGACCTTGGGCATGTGGGAAAATAATGGGATTTGGCAGATACTCAAAGGCTCACCTGGAGATTAATCTAAACTGATTAAAATAAGTGAGAGTGATTGACTTTACTGATTAGCCTACTTCAAGTTAATTAGATTGTAAACACAGATGGCTGCCCCTTAAGGAGGTATTGTTCTCAGAAGCTAAGGACTTGGAACTCAACTCGAGACCACCTTCAAGTCCAGTGAACCAATGGATTTGGATGAGCCTAGCAATCAACTTCAAGCTGTGTGTAAGGACCGCCTATGCTCCAGACCTATAAAAAGCTTCCACACTTGAGAGGAGTTTATGGTTGAAGCAGGCTCGTGATGGAAGACTTGAGGAAGAACCAGACAGACCAGGCTGGAACTCCAGGCTAGATAGGCCTTTTCTTAACTCCACGTGTTCTCTTTTTTCCAATACCTAGGATGTTTTAATAAATGCTAAATGCCCAAAGACTGGTGCTAAAGCTTGTAATTTAAGGCGACAATATGTTTTAGACAATACATTCAGATTTTGAACATCACAGGCAAGTCACTTAACCCTCACTGCCCTGCAAAATATAAATGAATAAATAAAAATGAATTCATTTCTATGATTTAGATCTCCTCATAAACATAAGGAAACATTATCTCTGTTCTCAAGAATATCACTACTCACATATTCACTCTCTATTCATATTTCAGGATCCATATATTCTCTCTTTTCATATGGGTGTGTACTTATATTCTCTTGTTATATTCATTGATTAGAGTATTTCCTTGTAAGGATAATTGGTGGAAAGTGCAAGTCGTTCTTGGGAAAAATGAGACTCCCAAGGAGTGCCAGGTGCTCCAGATGGATTTTACTGACAAGGACTTTACTTTCTCTGGGCTCAACCCCAGAGTGTGTGACCACACGGTGCCTGTCTGCACATTCACACATTCTCTGCTATGGGGAGACACTGGTCTAAATTTTCTTTCCTCAAGCATTGGATGGACGCCTGGATTCGGACACAGGCATTTTAGAAGTAAGCAGACACTGAGAAAGCCAAGGTGTATTTGAGCTCTTTGGCAGGTAAGAACTTTCTGGGCAGCCGAGAATGAAGTGAATGGAGAAGACAAGGGAAGGAACATGACTGGCTCAGAGATGGGCATCAAGAGAGAACAAGGTCTGATTCTCTCTGGCTGATCCTCTCATTTTGCAGATGAGAAAATGGAGGCCAATGACTTGCCCCAGGGGATTCAGGTGAAAGCGTTAGAAGCCGCTTTTCCAGTCAGAAATTAAGTCCCTAGGGCCAATATGCACCCCCTCCTGCACCCCAAGGCCTCAGGCAATGGGCTGTTGAGAGGCTGTTGTTCCTTCATTGGGCTTGGGTTGACTGGCACTTCTAACAGCATTTCCGAGACCAAACTTCCGAGGGTTTCAAAGCAGCGCCCGGCATGTCCTGTGTACTTCATGCCTCATGTACTCTGCGCTCTTCATGCCCCAGGACTGATCACAGCCTGTGCTTCCCCCAGGTTCTCACTGGTCACAGCAAGCTGTGGCTCCTTCAGGAATCCATGCAGGCAGAGGGGGTATGTGGCCTCTGGTGGCTCACTTCTCTGTGGAAAGCGGAGACAAAAGTGAAAGTCTTGAGCTTTGTCTCATGTACACTATTCTTACAGGTGAGGCACAGACACTGAGGTCAGAACTGGGCTTGTCTCCAAGCAGGGGCTTCCAGGTTGTCTTGGGGCTTTTCCTGATTCTGGGAGCTCTGGGTCATGAATAGCTTTGAGTTACCCCCAAAAAGTCCTTTTCTCTTCTTCCAAAGCTCTGTTCCCTTGCTGTCCTGATGACAGGTCCACACTGCTGACCTCTCAGGGTGGTGGATAGACCTCATGGCCAGGAAGTAAGAAAGACATGGATTGGAGTCCGGTCACTCAGTGTGTGATGCTGGAAAATCACTACTCCCCAGGGTATCCTGGGGCACCTCTCTAAGACCAGCAGTGGTGGGGGAAGTTCTTCCCTGAAGATCCAGGGCCGGCTGAGCACCCCCTTATTCCCTGACTCTTCCTTGTCCACTACTGGAAGCCATGCAGAAGCTCTAGTAGCTACACCATTACCCCACTGCCCTGACCTCCCCCTTCCCCTTCCCCTGGTATTTCTGAGCTTGGCCATTCAAAGTGAAGGCAGATGTGGTGGCTCCAAGGCCCATCTGAGTTCTGAAAGGGAATCGTTTCTGTCTTCCCAGGACCAGGGCCTCAGACTCCAGAGAGGGGAGGGAATGCAAGGTTCTTTCTGAAGGTAGACTTGGGGACATTTCTGGGTATGGGGCCCCTGTAACCCTAGGGCTGTCTGATGCATTTGTCAGGTCATTGTGATCTCCTGGATGGCATTCAAAGCCTCCATCATCCAGTCCCCTCCTACCTCTCCAGTCTAACCCCTCATGCCCTGACACAGGCTCTTCCATGCAGTGACACTGGCCTCCTGCTGTTCCACTAACAAGACTTCCTTCTCTCAGCTCTGGGCATCCTTTCTGCCTGGCCCCCAGGCCTGGAATGTTCTCCTGCTCTGCTGTAACTGCTGACCTCCCCGGCTTCCTTCAAGTCCCTCGCAGTCCCTAAGAATTCCAGTGCCCTCCCTCAGTTCATTATGTACTATTCATCCTGCATATAGATTACTTTGTATACAATTGTTGGCAGGCTGTGTCCAGCATTGGATTGTCAGCTCCTGGAGGGGAGGCTGTCACTGCCTTTTGCCTCTCTTTGTATCCCAGTGTTTAGCACACTGTGCGTCACACAGGACTTCCTTCATATTGACTGAAGCCAACTTGAGCCAGACTTCAAACTCCTTCTATTCCACTGTCTAGAGCTTTCCATATTTCTTGTGCTTCTTAATCTTTCCATTTAACTGTTTGTGACCAGGCTTCATCCTATGTGAGGGGCTAGAGGAGCAGCCTGCTTTCAGTGCAAAATGCACATCAATTCTCTTCCTAAGTCCAAAGTTTGCACACATTTATTTGCCTGTGGAGGGAGGAGGTGAGCACTGGATGGGGGGGGGATCCAGATTCCCAAGTCAGTGCAGTGTTGTGTCACCTTCTTGTAGTGTGTCCTCTGATTTTTAAAGGACTGAATGTGGGCACAAGGGACCAGTGATGTCCCTGTTGGGACCAATCGATCAGAAGTGATTTCTGAAGATCCTACTGTGACTTGCAGGGTGCAAAGACAAGATTGAAATGTCCCTGACCTCAAGGAGCTTACAGTCTAAGTTGGGGGGAGACTGGAGGAGACATCAAGGCCATATGGGTAGTGACCAAGTGAGTGCAGGGTCACTGGAGGAAGGGGCAGGAAAGGCCTCATAGAGGAGTTCACCATTGAAGGGCAGGAGTCTCTTCCCACCCTGGGGATAGATGGGACCAGAGAGGAAATGCTAGGAGGGACAAGCAAGAAGCCCCTCTGGCTGGACCCCAGCATGTGTGCAGATGAAGAGGTAAGCTCCCGAGTGAGAGCTGAGGCACTCAGGGTGCAGGTAGAAGCAGAGGCTTCTCCTTATTAAGACAAAGAACAGACTGATGGGTCAGAAGCCTGAGGGGTGGTTTGGAGGCAGGCTGTGGCCCAGCACTCAGCCCTCTTCCCCAGGAGACCTTGTCAGGCCCTGGCAGACTGATGGAATGACCCTCCTGGAGTTTTGTCACCAGCGTCACCATCACCAGGTCCTTCCAGGGCCCTCAAGGGGCAGGAACTGGAGTCTCCTGATCATCCAGGTGCTGCTGCTCTAGACTCTATTGTTTGTCCTGGTAAAGGAGCAACAGGAATGGACCAGGTTCTCACAGATGGGGTCTGAGCAGGGCAGCTACAGTGGCAGGTTCATCTTCTCACTGTTAGGCAATACATCTATTAAGACAGGCCAAACTTTAAGGTATGGCATCCATTTCCTCTTTCTCTCTCTCTCTCTCTCTCTCTCTCTCTCTCTCTCTCTCTCTCTCTCTCTCTCTCTCTCTCTCTCTCTCTCTGAGTCTGTCTCTCTCTGTGTGTCTTTACCTCTCTGTCTTGGTTCCATTCTGTGTGTGTGTGTGGGGGGGTGTCTGTATGCAAAGGGATGATGTCACCCTGTTGACTTTTACTGAGGTTTCATTTCATTTAAGCCCCATTTGTGTTTTAAATGAACCAACGAGAAACATTCTGGGCAACCTACCTCCCCCAATGTAGTCCTTGTGCACATGGTTCTGGGAAACCTTTTGTAGTAAGAAGAGCAGGCCAATAGGTCAAGCCCTTCGGGGGGTGATGTCCTTAAGCAGAGAAGAGTTTCTCTGTGATCCAAGTTCTCTTTCCACCTTTATGAGGAGATACAAATGTGAATCCTATAAATGACTTCATAGAAAGCTTCAATGAGTACTTGCATATACAAAAGGAGAGGGAGAATCTGAGTACTTATATATGTTTATATAATATAGGTACATTCTCTGTTTTCCTATGTTGGAGATGTCACATATTCTCTATATGTGGACTTTCACAAATATGACTTCTCTATACTTTATAGGAGAAACTCTGTAGCTTTCTATCTATCTATATACATTTAGGTACTGAGAGCTGAATATACAGGATATAAATATAGAAATGATATATAAGAGTTTTGTTCTATAAAGGATGATGTAGTACTAGGTGTATGTTTATGTATATATGAGTATAATCCTATATTTTGGCATTATAAAGAGTCATTCAACACTTATAAAAAGGATTAGAGAGAGAATGGAAGATTTCTTTCTTACATGAATATATAGGGGAAATATTTGAGCTCTAAGGTATTAACATACACAAAGCACGGAGGTTTTGAAGAGGGGGCACACAGAGCCTTCTGGACAGACAACAGAAGGTCTCTGGGCATCAGTCCTTGTCCCTGGGGTCACCTTCCTCCATCCCATCTCCCGGAATAGCCTCAGCCAGGATCCCTGCTGGCAGCTCTGTCCACCTGTAGGGATGGGGGGGAGGGGAGATGAACCTGGGAAAGTATTTCAGAGAAAGAAAAATGGGCAGAAAGGGAGTGGGGGAAGAGGGCATGAGGCAAAGAGAGACAGTGGGAGAGGGATGGTGACTGGGGGAAGCTGAGTGAGTGGGATGGCTGCTGGGGGCAGCGGAGGGAGAAGGTCCTCCTTCCTGTCTCCCCAAGGTCTGAGCTGACCTTACTGGCCATGGGAGCTCACCAGGGGTTCTATTTGCCCAAGCTCGGTCCCCGCCTCCCCTCCATCACTGCTGGCTCCCAGGGGACCCCGAGGGTTGGGAGAAAAATGAGTCCTAGATAAAAAGCCCAGGAATGGGAAGAGAGGGCCCTCTTGACAGACAGCAGGGAGTCTCTGGAAATCAGTCCTGGTCCCTGGTGTCCCCTGCCTCCCTCTAGGTCCCAGAATGACCATAGTCAGGTAATCCCAAAAACAGTTCATGCCATTTAAAGGGCAGTCGGGGCCGGGGTGAGCCTGAAAGGGGTCATGGGAAGGGATGTCTGGTGAGGACCTATAGAGGGAGGGGCAGCATTGAGGGTAGGGGAACTGCTGCCTCCCCAAAGTGGGCGCCGACATCAGGGGACATTGGCGCTCAATGGGGGATCCATCTTACCCATTCTCAGCTCCCCTTCCCTGGTCCCTTAGGACCTCAGGGGTTGGAAGTGGATATCTAAGAGGTGAGAGATGCTGGGGGACCAGCCCAAAGCTAACCTGAGGCCCAGGCCCCTTAGCATGGGAGACAAGGAGCCAGAATACTCAAGCCCAAACCCAGGGCTTCTGCCTCTGGTAGGTAGTGAGTGCCCTACTGATCGCTCTGGGACTTTATCTTTCTACCTGCCTGGGGACTGTAATGTGACAGTCTCTGTGGGACTGGGGAACGGGTGAGGGTGGGCCATCTCTGGTTCTAGAGGCAGGTCCAGGAAGAACTTTGGGTTTTATTTTAATTCTGAAGGTGAAAATAAGGGCAGAACTTTCTGGGTGGGGCTGCCCCAAGGGGAAGCATTAGACCAACAGGCATTTCTCAGCTGCAGAGGGTTGTGGGGGTATAGGGCAGCAACTGCACCTGGAGGTCTGGATACACTTCATCCATTGGCCCAGGGTCTGCACAGGGACTCAGTTTATTTAAGCAAAGACTGAAGTTGATGCTAATTGTTGTCTGTCCTTTGTCCTGGAAGAGGACCCTGACATCCTGTCATGACTTGCACTGAACTGGATTTGAGAGAGAGAGAGGACTATGAAAAGTCACCAGCCTCTCTCTTCCAGAGCCATCTGGGTCCAGTGGAAGACATGCATCAGGAGCCTGGATGATTAAGACAATTGGAGTTCATTGAATTGCCCAGGGTCACACACCTCCCAAGTGTCTAAGGAGAAAATTGAACTCAGGATCTCCCAACTTCAGAGCCAGGGCTCTATCCACTGGGACACCTAGCTGCCACTGAAGTTAAGGCAAATCTAAGGAAAGTACCAGACTTAAAGAGTTTTTTTGATTAAAAGCCTTTTCAACATTAACTCTGCCAGGTTATTCTTAATGATTGAAATTAGGCTGTTCACTGAGGAAAGTACTCTTTTTCTCATTTTCCCTCTTCCTCTATGGCTCTTTCTCTCAGTCTCTCTATATCTGTATTTCTCTCTCACTCTCTCTCTCTCTCTCTTTCTCTCTCTCTCTCTCTCTCTCTCTCTCTCTCTCTCTCTCTGTTTCTATGTCTTTCTGTCTCTGTTTCTTTGTCTCTGTCTCTCTCTTACTCTCTTTCACACAAACACACACATACATATACATATATTGTATACATATATATACACATACAGACACACACACCCACCCACACACACACACACACACACACACACTAACAGGAAGGAAGATTCTTCCCTTATATGAATATACCGACGAAACATTTGAACACTTATGGATAAGAATATACAAAGCCCAGGGCTTTTGAAAAAAGCAGGGGCAGCAGGTCGTCTGGATAAAGCGAAGGGGGTCGCTGGCCATCAGTCCTGGTCCCTGGGGTCCCCTCCCTCCCTCCATCATGGCTCCGGGAATGGCCACAGTCAGGACCGCCCGCTAGCAGCTTCATACACCTGTAACGGCGGGGAGGGGGTGGTTTGGGGGAGGATGGGGGGAACGATGGAAGGGGAAATGAACTTGAGAAAGTCTTTGAGAGAAGGGAAATAAGTAGGAAAGGGAAGGGGAGGAGATAATTAACCAGAGAGAGGCCGTGGGAGAGGGATGGTGACTGCCAGAAGAATAAGAATGTCTGGTGGGGGTCAGCGGAGGCAGGGGCGGCAGTGGGGGTTGGGAGACTCCTGCCTCCCCAACAGTCGGAGCTGACGTCACTGTCCACGAGTGCTCAGCGCGGGCTCCACCTGGCCCAACTTCAGTCACCCTTCACTGCTGGCTTCCAGAGGACCCTGAGGTTGGGGAAAAGATGAGTCCTATATAAAAACACTTCCAAACTGCCCTGTGCCACCTCATCATTAATAACTGAAAAGAAGTAGTGCATTGAGGAAAGGACACACATTCTCTCTGTCTGTGGCTCTGGCTCTGGCTCTGTCTCTCGGTTTCTCTCTGTCTCTCTCAGTGTCTCCCGCTGTATTTGTCCACCTTTCTCTCTCTCTTCCTCTGTCTCTCTGTGTCATGGCCTCTATCTCCCTCTGTGTTTGTGTGTGTCTGTCTTTCTCTCTCTCTCTCTCTCTCTCTCTCTCTCTCTCTCTCTCTCTCTCTCTCTCACACACACACACACACACACACACACTCACACTCACACTACTAATACCATCATTTCTTGTAGCATTTTCCATCAGCCTACATGAAGTGTTACTGCTTTTGCTCAGTTTACTATGCATTTGTTTCTGCAAGTCTTCCCAAGCATCCCGGAAATCCCATGTTTTCCCAGGAAATCTTCATAGTTGGCATTTCTTTTAGCTCAGAAATATTTGATTAGAGCCAGGTACCCTTAGTAAGCCAGGTAGCAGAGTGGATAGAGCAGTGAGCCTGAAGTCAGAAAGCCCGGAGTTCAAATCCAGTCTCACACATTTCCCAGCTCTGTGAAATCCTAGGCAAGTCACTTCACTTCTGCCAGCCTCACTTTCCTTAAATGAAAAATGGGCTATTGTGTGAAGTACATGAAATCACCAAGGTAGAGCACTTAGCACATTGTCTGGCTTGTAGTGGTCAATGACCACCATTAATTAAACATCTACTATGTGCCAGTGCATAATTGAAAGTTAATACTTGCCTTTTCCCTATCCCACATCAATTCTTCATCCATTTCTGAAACCAACAGGGATCAATTTTTTTCCCGGTCCTTTGTGACCACATTGTGTTGCGGTGAATATTTTGATGTATACCCCAACGTTAAACTCTTAAAGGTTTAAGAACTTAAATCTGCACTGAGATTTTGGGGACATGTAGTGTGTTCTTATTTTGGGGGGAAGCAGAAAGTGAGCCTGAGAGGGCATGTGAGGGGGGGATGCTGGGCTGCAAGGATAGGAGTGAGTGGGATCCCTGATTGGGGCCAGTGAAGGGAGGGGCACCACTGGGGTTAGGGAGACTCCTGCCTCACCAAGATGGGTGCTTATATCAGGGGCCAAAGGAGCTCAGTGGAGGGTCCAGGTTGCCCAGACTCAGCTCTCTTGAAGTGTAAAAAGGGGTTTAACTTATTGGTTCTGATACTCTGAGCTAGCACTGGTACCTTTTTGTAAGGAATGTTTTCTAAGAAAGTGTTGTGTATTTTTTTCTCTTCACTATGTAGATATCCTCATTTATTCTTTTTATAAATTCATGTCAATGAATTAGACCTTGACATAAACCATAGGAATCTGTCTCTCTGTTCACAAGAATATTAGTACTCACATATTTACTCTCTTCATATTTCAGAACTCATATTCTCTCTTTCCCTGTGGGTGTGTGCTTATATTTTCTTGTGGTATTCACTGATTAGAGCATTTTCTTGTAAGGACTATTGGTGGAAAGGGCAAGTTGTTCTTAGGAAAAATGAGACTCCCAAGGAGTGCCAGGTGCTCCAGATGTTTTTCACTTACAAGGACATTACTATCTCTGGGCTCACAACCAGAGTATGTAACTACACGGTGCATGTCTGCACCTTCACCCATTCTGTGCTATGGGGAGATGCTAGTTTAAAGTTTGTTTCTTTCCTCAAGCATCTGATTCACACCTGGATTTCGATGCAGACAAATGAGAAGTAAGCAGATGCTGAGAATGCTCTTTCTATAGAACAGCCAGGGAAGCAAAACACTTTTGAGGAGAAACTGGGTAAAAGGAAAGAGAAAATAGAGTAAATATAAAGGGAAGCATATAGGATGGAGGGAAATAGTTATGATGATTGACTATAATGGCAAAAAGTATGGTACCTACTCTGCTGAGCTATTGTGAAGAAAATTCTTTGTCAAGTTTAAGGTACCATATACAAGTTATGATGAACAGGATGCCATGAGAAAACCTTCAAAGACCCACATGAACTGAAGCAGAGAGAAATGTACTGTATAGCAAATAACAGCTATAGTGTAAGGTGACCTGCTGGGAAGAACATGGTTCTTTTCAGCAAGGCAATGATCCAAGGTAACTCTGAGGGACTTGGGAAGATTGGAATTCTTCTACAGAGAAATAACTGATGGTATCTGAGAACAGATTGAAAGATATTTTTTTGGCCAATTCCTTAATCTGAAGTTTTGCTTTTATCTGTTTTCTATCACAACCTAGCTAATGTAGAGATGTTTTCCATGATGACTCACGTATGACTTATATTGAATTGCTTGAGTTCTTGGGGTGGGGGATAGGAAGGGATGGAGGAAGAGGAGTTGGAACACCAAGTTTTTAAAAATTGATGTCGAAATTGGTTTCTACATGTAATTTGGAAAATGAAATTCTAAACATAAAAAAAGAATTTTCTGGGCAGCTGAGAATGAAGTGAATGCAGAAGACAAGGGAAGGGACATGGTGGGCTCAGAGATGGACATCAGGAGAGGACAAGGTCTGAGGCTGAGAGGCCGATCCTCTCATTTTGTAGATGAGAAAATGGAGGCCAATGACTTGCCCAAGGTGATACAGGTGTGAGAGGCAGCATGTCCAGCCAGACTTTCAGCCTCTAGGGCCATTATTTGCCCCCCTGCACCCCAGGGCCTCAGGGCAATGGGCTGCTGAGACCCTCTTGCTGCTCCTTTGATTTGGCTTGGGTTGGCTGGCACTTTTAAGAGCTTTTTTCCAAGATCAAACATCTGAGGGTTTCAAAGTAGCTCCCGGCATGTCCTGTGTACTTCATGCCTCATGTACTCTGCGCTCTTCATGCCTCAGGACTGATCACAGCCTGTGCTTCCCCCAGGTTCTCACTAGTCACAGCAAACTGTGGCTCCTTCAGGAATCCATGCAGGTCGAGGGGGTATGTGGCCTCTGGTGGCTCACTTCTCTGTGGAAAGCAGAGAGAAAAGTGAAAGGCGTGAGCTTTGTCTCATGTACACGGGTCTTACTGGTGAGACACAGACCCCGAGGTCAGAACTTGGCTTGTCTCTAAGCAGTGGCTTCCAGGTCGTCTTGGGGCTTTTCCTGATTCTGGGAGCTCTGGGGCATGAATAGCTTTGAAGATCCAGGGCCGGCTGAGCACCCCGTTATTCCCTGTCACTTCCTTGCCCACTACTGAAAGGCGTACAGAAGCTCTAGTAGCTACACCATTACCGCACTGCCCTGACCTCCCCCTACCCCTTCCCCTGGTATTTCTGAGCTTAGCAGTTCAAAGTGAAGGCAGATGTGGTGGCTCCAAGGCCCATCTGAGTTCTGAAAGGGAATCGCTTCTGTCTTTCTAGGACCAGGGCCTCAAGCTCCAGAGATGGGAGGGAATACAAGGTTCATTCTGATGGTGGACTTGGGGACATTCCTGTTTATGGGGTCCTACAACCCTAGGGCTGTCTGATGCATTTGTCAGGTCATTGTGATCTCCACATCCAAAGAACTATGGTGTTTGAATGCAGATTGGAGCAGACCATTTTCACTGTTGTTGTGTCTTCTTTCTTTTGCTCTGATTATTCTGTCACATCATGACTAATGTAGAAATATGATTAACGGGACTGAAAATATGATAACCTATTGCTTGCCGTCTTGGAGAGGGGAGAGGGAAGGGAGGGAGGGAGAAAAAATTGGGAACTCCAAATCTTAGAAAAGTGGATCTTGAAAACTACTGTAAGGGCCCAAATCATAATTAATTCCATACACTACCAAGATGAAGGAAAATGTTCACCTAGTATTCTGACTGATGCAGGTGGGTCTTTCCCCCTTATTTCACAAAGGAAGAAGATCATCCAGGGAAGCAATGGGATTGGCTCAGACTCACAATGCTAACTGTGTATTTCAGGCTTCTAAGAAGCTGAGGTGAGGGGATCCAGGTTTTCGTTTTACTTGACCCAAAAGTCCTAAGTGAAGACTCCCAGAACTCCCAGCTCTATGGGGGACCTGCCCACCTGCATCTGGGGAGTGCCTCCCCAGGCACCTTCAGCCCATCATGAAGTTTGGCTGTCAGATTAGGGAGAGGCCAAGGTGGAAGGCAGCTGGCCTGGGGAGAGGGGAGATCCAGGCTCAAGGTCTGTGTCTGCCCCTTACTGGCTCTGTGACTTTGGCCAGGACCCTGCCTGCCCCTTGACCTCAGTTCCCCTTTTTCTCAAGTAAGGAGGGTGGACCAGATGACCTCTGAGGGCTCTTTCACCCTCCATGCTATCCACACCTACAGGTGCATTCAGACTCCAATCCCCCATCCATCACAAACATCCCAATGTTAGCAACCTCATCCACCTCCCTCCCCAGCTGAGAATTCCCTGCTGGTCACCTCCTCCCTCCAGGGGCAATTCTGTGCAACCTGTGGACATAAGAACAGCATTGATTTGAATTCCTCACAGAAAACAGGCTGCTCCTCTAACCCCTCACATAGGACAAAGCCTGGTCACAAACAGTTAAATGGAAAGATTAAGAAGAACAAGAAATGTGGAAAGCTCTAGACAGTGGAATAGAAGGAGTTTGAAGTCTGGCTCAAGTTGGCTTCAGTCAATATGAAGGAAGTCCTGTGTGACGCACAGTGTGCTAAACACTGGGGATAAAAAGAGAGGCAAAAGGCAGTGACAGGGGCAGCTAGGTGGCACAGTGGATGGAGCACCAGCCCTGGAGTCAGGAGTACCTGAGTTCAAATCTGTCCTCAGACACTTAACACTTACTAGCTGTGTGACCCTGGGCAAGTCACTTAACCCTAATTGCCTCACTAAAAACAAACAAAAAACAAAACAAAACAAAAAAAACAACAAAAAAAAGGCAGTGACAGCCTCCCCTCCAGGAGCTGACAATCCAATGCTGGACACAGCCTGCCAACAATTGTATACAAAGTAATCTATACACAGGATGAATTGTACATAATGAACTGAGGGAAGGCACTGGAATTCTTAGGGACTTGGAGAAATCCGGGGAGGTCAGCAGTTACAGCAGAGCAGGAGAACATTCCAGGCCTGGGGGCCAGGCAGAAAGGATGCCCAGAGCTGAGAGAAGGAAGTCTTGTTAGTGGAACAGCAGGAGGCCAGTGTCACTGCATGGAAGAGCCTGTGTCAGGGCATGAGGGGTTAGACTGGAGAGGTAGGAGGGGACTGGATGATGGAGGCTTTGAATGCCATCCAGGAGATCACAATGACCTGACAAATGCATCAGACAGCCATAGGGTTACAGGGGCCCCATACCCAGAAATGTCCCCAAGTCTACCTTCAGAAAGAACCTTGCATTCCCTCCCATCTCTGGAGCCTGAGACCCTGGTCCTGGGAAGACAGAAGAAATTCCCTTTTAGAACTCAGATGGGCCTTGGAGCCACCACATCTGCCTTCACTTTGAATGGCCAAGCTCAGAAATACCAGGGGAAGGGGAAGGGGGAGGTCAGGGCAGTGGGGTAATGGAGTAGCTGCTAGAGCTTCTGCATGGCTTCCAGAAGAGGGCAAGGAAGAGTCTGGGAATTACGGGGTGCTCAGCCGGCCCTGGATCTTCAATGAAGACCTTCCCCCACCACTGCTGTTCTTAGAGAGGTGCCCCGGGGTACACTGGGGAGTAGTGATTTCCCAGCATCACACACTGAGTGACCAGACTCCAAACCGTGACTTTCTGTCTTCATGGCCATGAGGTCTATCCACCCCTCTGAGTGGTCAGTGGTATGGAACTGTCATAAGGCGGCAAGGGAACACAGAGCTTTGGAAGAAGAAAAAAGGGCTTTTGGGGGGTAACTCAAAGCTATTCATGCCCCAGAGCTCCCAGAATCAGGAAAAGCCCCAAGACAACCTGGAAGCCCCTGATTAGAGACAAGCCCAGTTCTGACCTCGGGGTCTGTGCCTCACCTGTAAGACCCGTGTACATGAGACAAAGTTCATGCCTTTCACTTTTCTCTCTGCTTTCCACAGAGAAGTGAGCCACCAGAGGCCACATACCCCCTCGACCTGCATGGATTCCTGAAGGAACCACAGCTTGCTGTGACCAGTGAGAACCTGGGGGCAGCACAGGCTGTGATCAGTCCTGAGGCATGAAGAGCGCGGTCATGAGGCATGAAGTACACAGGACATGCCGTTTGCTACTTTGAAAGCCTCTGAAAGTTTGGTCTCGGAAATGCTGTTACAATTGCCAGCCAACCCAAGCCAAACAAATGGGCAGCAAAAGCATCTCTGCAGCCCAGGGCCTCGGGGCCCTGGGGTTCAAGGGCTGGGGGCATAATGTCCCTAAAGACTGAAAGTCTGGCTGGACATGCTGCCTCTCACACTTTCACCTGCATCACCTGGGGCGAGTCATTGGCCGCCATTTTCTCATCTGCAAAATGAGAGGATCGAACAGAGAGCCTCAGACCTTGTCCTCTCCTGATGTCCATCTCTGAGCCTGCCATGTTCCTTCCCTTGTCTTCTCCATTCACTTCATTCTCAGCTGCCCAGAAAGTTCTTACCTGACAAAGAGCTCAGAGACACCTTGGCTTTCTCAGTGTCTGCTTATTTCTCAAATGCCTGTGTCCGAATCCAGATGTGGATCCAATGCTTGTGGAAAGAAATGAAGTTTAGCCTAGGATCTCCCCAAAGCAGACAATGGATGAAGGTGCATACAGGCACCTCATAGTCACACACTCTGGGAGTGAGCCCAGAGAAAGGAATGTCCTTGTAAGTGAAAACCATCTGGAGCACCCAGCACTCCTTGGGAGTCTCATTTATCCCAAGAACAACTTTCACTTTCCATCAATAGTCCTTACAAGGAAATACTCTGATCAGTGAATATAACAAGAGAATAGAGACAATGATTCCTTAATGTTCATGAGGAGATCTAAATCATAGAGCTGAATTTATAAAAAAGAATAAATGAGTACATCTACATAGTAGTGAAGAGAAAAAAAACACTTTCCATAGAAAACATTCCTTCCAAAAATACCAGTGCTAGCTCAGAGGGTCTCACCCTTTAAGTTAAACCAATTTTTAAACCTGAAGAGAACCGAGTCCCACAATCTAGACCCACCACTGAGTGCGTTTGGCCCCTGATATAAGCACCCATGGTGGTGAGGCAGGAGTCTCCCTACCCCCAGTGGTGCCCCTCCCTGCACTGGCCCCAATCAGGGATCCAACTCACTCCTATCCCTGCAGCCAGCATCCCTCCCTCACATGCCCTCTCAGGCTCACTTTCTGCTTCCCCAAAAAATAAGTCCACGGACCACATGTCCCAAAATCTCAATGTCCCTTTAAGTTCTTAAACCTTTGGGAGTTTAACATTGGGGTATATATCAAAATATTCACGGCAACATGATATGGTCTCAAAGAACCTGGAACAGAACAGAACCCTGTTGCTTTCAGAAATGGATGAAGAATTGCTGTGGTATAGGGAAAAAGCAAGTATTAACTTTCAATTATGCCCTGGCACATAGTAGGTACTTAATGATTGGTGATCATTGACCACTCCATGCCACCTACTGTGCCATGTGCTCTACCTTGGTGGTCTCATGTACTTCATCCAATAGCCCATTTTTCATTTAAGGAACCTAAGGCTGGCAGAAGTGAAGTGACTTGCCTAGGATCTCACAGAGTTGGGAAATGTGTGAGACTGGATTTGAACTCCGGTCTTTCTGACTTCAGGCTCACTGCTCTATCCACTCTGCTACCTGGCTTACTAAGGGTACCTGACTCTAACAGAATATTTCTGAGGTGAAAGAAATGCCGACTATGGAGATTTTCTGGGAAAACTTGGGATTTCCGGGAAGTTTAGGAAGACTTACAGAAATGAATGCTGAGTAAACTGAGCAGAAGCATGCTCATGGAGTCAGCCTCATGCAGGCTGACTCCAACAACCTAAAAGGAAAAGGGAAACGCTACATGAAATGATGCTATTCGGAGTGTCTGAATGTGGGTTCGTGTGTGTGTGTGTGTGTGTGTGTGTGTGTGTGTGTGAGAGAGAGAGAGAGAGACAGAGACAGAGACAGAGACAGAGAGACAGAGAGACAAAGAGACAGAGAGACAGAGGAAGAAAGAGACAAATATGGACAAAGACTGAGACAATGAGAGAGACAGAAACAGAGAATTTGTGTACTTTGTTTAATGCACAACTTCCTTTCAATCATTAATAATGAGGTGGAATAGGGCAGGTTGGAAGGGTCTTTATCTAGGACTCATCTTTCTCCCAACCCGAGAGTTGCTCAGGCAGGCAGCAGTGAAGGGGGGCCGAGCCTGGCCAAGGTGGACCCCCCTCTGAGCGCCTGTGGCCGGTGACGTCAGCTCAGACGTTAGGTAGGCAGGAGTCTCCGAACCCCCACCGCCGCCCCACCCTCGCTGACCCCTCCAGACATTCTTTTTCTTCCATCAGTCACCATCCCTCTCCTGCTCATTTGCCCTTGTCTTGAAGACTTTTTCAGGTTCATTTTCACTCGCATCGTCATCCCCACCCCACCCCCACCCCGCCGCCACTACAAGTACAGGGAGCTGCCTGCAGGGCGTGGCCATTCGGAGAGCAGGGACTGAGGGAGGACCCCAGGGACCAGGGACTGACACCAAGCGACCCCCTGCTGTCTTTCCAGACGGACAGCTGCCCCCACCCCCTCTTCACAACCTCTGGGCTTTGTATATTCTTATGCATGAGTGCTCAAATAGTTCCTCTGTATAATCATATAAGGGAGAAGTCTTCCATTCTCCCTATATATAATCTTTATAATCTCTACATTTCCCCTTTGTATGCATTGAATGACTCTTTTTATAATTATAATTATAGGTGCATATATACACACACACACACACACACACACACACACACACACACACACACACACACATATATATATATAAATTTGGCCAAATGGATTTCCTTTACCCACTGGTAAAGAAAGTGAATGAATGAATGAATACATGGATAAATAAATGATTAAATAGATTTGGGGGTGGAGGGGCTTACTGGTTGACACCATTAGGATATCTGGCCAAGGGGCAGCTAGGTGGTGCAGTGCATAGAGCACAGGTCCTGGAGTCAGGAGTACCTGAGTTCGAATCCGGCCTCAGATACTTAACACTTACTAGCTGTGTGACCCTGGGCAAGTCACTTAACCCCAATTGCCTCACTAAAAATAATAATAATAATAATAAGGATATCTGGCCAAAAGGGAAACAATGGGTCTTTAGGCCCACTCTGAGCCAACAGGACAACAAAGGATGGTCAAATGACACCTGGGCTAGGAAGTCTTGTTGGCCAATCAATAAGAGCCAGAGTTATTTGGGTTTGAGGAGTGGTCCTTAGAAAAAATCTAGCTGGTAATCCCCAAGACATCTTGTGGCGTTTAGGCAAACAGACATACTCATTTAGGAGGAGAGCAGGATGAGGAAATATGAAATGATTGTATTAGGAGTTTTGTGTGTGTGTGTGTGTGTGTGAGAGAGAGAGAGAGAGAGAGACAGAGACAGAGACAGAGACAGAGACAGAGAGAGGCAGAGAAAGTGAGAGACAGGGACAGAGACAGAGACAGACAGAGACACAGAGAGAGACAGAGTGGGAGAGAGACACAGGCAGAGAAGAAAGGAAAATGGAGAGAACTTCCTTTCCTCAATGCACAACCTCTCTTCAATAATTAAGAATAACTTGGCAGAATTAATGTTGAAAAGGTTTCTATCACAAAAAACATCTTTCAATCTTGTACTTTCCCTAAAATTGCCTTAACTTCAGTGGCAGCTAGGTGGCATAAAGGATAGAGCACTGGCTCTGAAGTTGGGAGGACCTGAGTTCAAATTTCCCTTTAGACTCTTAGGAGCTGTGTGACCCTGGGCAAATCAATTAACTCCAATTGCCTTAAACACCCAGGGTCCTGATGCATGTCTTGCCACTGGACCGAGATGGCTCTGGAGGAGAGAGAGAGAGGCTGGTGACTTTTCACAGCCCTCTCTCTCTCAAGTCCAATTCAGTGTTAGTCATGACATGATGTCATGGTCCTCTTCCAGGACTAAAGACAGACAACAATTAGCATTAACTTCAATATTTGCTTAAATAAACTGATTACCTGGGCAGACCCTGGGCCAATCGATGAAGTGTATCCAGACCTCCAGGTGCAGTTGTAGCTGAGAAATACCTTCTGGTCGAAAGCTTCCCCTTGGGGCACCCCCACCCAGAAAGTTCTGCCCTTATTCTCACCTTCAGGATTAGAATAAAACCCATGGTTCTTCCTGGACGTGCCTCCAGAACCAGAGATGGCCCCACCACAGCCCCTCACAGATCTCACAGGGACTGTGTCACATTACAGACCCCAGGCAGGGAGAAAGATAAAGTCCCAAAGAGGCCAGTTGGGCACCCATTCCCTACCAGGGGCAGAAGTCCTGGGTCTGGGCTTGTGTATCCTGCCTCCTTGTCTCCCATGCTCAGGAGCCTGGGCCTCAGCTTAGCTTTGGGCTGGTCCCTTTGGGCTGGTCCCTCAGCATCTCTCACTTCTTAGATATCTACTCTCAACCCCTGAGGTCCTCAGGGACCAGCCAAGGGGAACTGAGTATAGGTAAGGTGGATCCCCCACTGAGTGCCAATGGTGCCCACTTTGGGGAGGCAGCAGCTCCCCTACCCTCAATGCTGCCCCTCCCTCAAGTGGTCCTCAGTAGACATTCCTTCCCATGCCCACTTTCAGGCTCAGTCCTCCCCCCATTCCCCCACCCACACTGCCCTGCAAATGTCTGGATCTGCCAGTGGGGTTACCTGACTGTGGTCATTCCGGGACCCAGAGGGAGGCAGAGGATGCCAGGGACCAGGACTGATACCCAGAGATCCCCTGCTGTCTGCCAAGGGGGCCTTGGCTTCCCCCCTTCAAAGGCTTCTGGGCATTGTATATTTCAATCCATGATTGCTAAAATGTGTCCTTTGTATGTTCATGTAGGGGAGGAATCTGCCATTCACTATTCCTCTGCGTGAGCACTGAATGACGCCCTTTATAGTGGCACATATGGGGTTGTGTGTGTACATACATAAATACAAGCATACACACACATATACATTATGATGTAGTCTTATATTGAACTATATTTCAATTTGTATATTCTCTATATTCAACTGTGAGTATTCATATTTATGGCTCTCAGTACTCAGAATCTCCTCATTCCCATGTAGATGTACTCATTTATTCTTTTAGAAATTCATTTCTGGGGGCAGCTAGGTGGCGAAGTGGACAGAGCACCGGTCCTGGATTCAGGGGGACCTGAGTTCAAATCCAGCCTCAGACCTTTGACACTTATTAGCTGTGTGACCCTGGGCAAGTCACTTAGCCACAATTGCCTCACCAAAAAAAAAAAAAAAGAAAAAAGAAAAAAGAAATTCATTTCTATGACTTAGACCTCCTGATAAACATTAGAATTCATTCTCTCTCTTCTTAAGCTTATCAGGACTCACATCTTCACTCTCTCCTCACCTCTCTGTATCCATATTCTCTCTTTTCATGTGGGGCTGTGCTTATATTCTCTTGCTATATTCACAGATGAGAATTCTCCTGTATACTCTCCATGTCACTAAAAGGAGTCCACTGCTTCTTTCCCTGTGAGAGGATATAAAAACTATTCCTATCCATGTACACAGAGGGTATATCAGTGCTCATATAGAGGAATACAGACAGAGAAAAAAGGGTACCTTTACATTTGGGAATGTGGCCCCAATGCAAACGCATCAATGTAGTACTCATATGGGAACAGGGAAAGACTACATGAGTGCTCATATATGCAAACATATAGAGGATAGATGAGTAATCATAGATATAAGTCAAAAGAGACAATAAACATATTTATATTATTGATCGCAAATATATGAAAATATAGAGAGAATATGGAGAACCGATATATATTAATTGTTATTTTAAAAGGCTATATTAATCCAGGGATATGAACAAGAGAGAATGGGGGAGTATTCATACATACGAATGCACAAAACAATATATCAATACTCAAATATCCATTTATATATGGACATGCTGAGAGAAGAGGTGAGTACTCATGATGTTAAAATCCACGGAGAAGAAAGGAATGGTCCCCCAAGACGAGATATAGCCAGATGTTCCCCCATCTTGTCCCAGGAAACTTTCCTTAGTACTTAAGGTTCTCAGCCTATTTACCTGTATCTGCCTGACCTCTCCACTGCCCAAGTCATTCAGATGGCTTAATGAGCCATCATAAGATTCTCTTTCATCTGCTCAACCTGATTCCCAATTAGAATTTATTTAAAATTTTTAATGAAATGAGAGAACTGGGGTGGCACAAGTGGAATTTCGTGTAACTGTAAGAGAGTGTGTGTTTCTATATGACTGTATTTGTGGGTGTGTGTATGGCCTAACGTCCGTCCCACCCCCTGTTCCTTCATTGCAAACACTTAAGAATAGGTCAGTCTGGAGTGTGTTTAATGCAGGAGACATTTTCTGTGTTGGGCTTCCCTTTAGATTTCTATTAACTCCAGCATTTCTTCCCATCAGGTTGGGCCTGTTGATGAAGGACTTCTGGCGAAGACTATGTTTCTGGACTCATTTTGACAAAGATTTGGATTTAGTTCCTGCTTCTGGCCTCTTCAGGCAGTTTGTAGCAGGAAGACAATGTCAGGGACAGATGTCCATGAGGCTGATCTGTGCAGGTTGGTGGGTAGAACCCCACCGACCTGCCCAGGATGGGAAAGGAAAGGGCACAGGAATACAGGTTAATGGGTTGCTTGGGTGTCTTTTCTCACCCTGATTTGAAGAGCCCCCATCTGCCTTCTTGGTACAGCTGAAAACTCCCCCCTTTTTCTGTTGATAATCTGCACATTCCTTCCCATCTAGGAAAGGCAGACTGCCACTCAGCCCACCTCCCCCATGTGATCCCTACATCTCCAGGGTTGGCCTCCTTTGACCAAGGCTTTGCCATCACTACCCCCTTGGGCATGTCCAAGGCACATACTTCCCTCACTAGACTATGAGTTCTCTGAGGGCAGGAATTAGGAACTTTGCCTCCACTAACACCTCCAAGCCCCAGGAAAATGATCTAGCAGGGCTCTGGGCCAAGCAGGTGGATGCTGTTCCCTTTATTTCACAAATGGAAGAAACTCATGCAGGGAAGGCAGGGGCTTGGCTCAGGCTCCCCCTGCTAACTGTGTATCCCAGGCTGGTCCAAATCTGGGGGCAGGGGGTTTGGGGTTGCTTTGTACTTAACCCCACAGTCCTAACTGAAGACTCCCAGAACCCCTAGCTCTGTGGGGAACCTGCCCATCTGCATATGGGTTGAGTCCTCCCAGTAACCTTCAGCCCATGAAGTTTGGCTGTCAGAGGAGGGAGGAGCCAAGATGAAAGCCAGCTAGCCTGGGACCAGACTCAAGGTCTGGGTCAGCCCCTAACTGGCTGTGACGTTGGCCTTGTGCCTCTTGGCCCCAGTCAACCTTTCTCAAATGAGGAGGTTGGACCACATGACCTGTGAGCTCTCTTGTAGCCCCCCAGCCTATCCAGACCTACAAGCCCATTCAGACCCTGCCATACCCCTCCCAAAGGTTAGCAAACAGGTCCTTACTCCCCAACTGAGGAATTCCTGGTGGTCTCATGCTTTCTCTTGGGGAGCCTCCAAGCAGCAAGTTCTGCCCTCATTCTCACCCTCAAGACTGGAATCAAACCCATGGTTCTTCTTGGACCCACTTCCTAAACCAGAGCCTCACCCCCATCTCACGGCACATCTCAGACCTCAGACCCCTGGGTGTAGAAGGACACAGTCTCTTAGCGGGGACCCTACCAGGGGAGGAAGTCTTGGGGCCTGGGGCGTAGGTTTCCCAGACCCTTGTCTCCTGTGCTCAGGAGCCTGAGCCTCAGGGGCCTTTGGAGGGGGTCCCTGCACTTTCTTCCTCCTCAGACATTCTCTCCCAGCCCTGGGGATCCTCAGGGAGCCACCAGACCAAGAAATCTGAGCCTGGGCCAGGTTGACGCCCACTGAGCACCTTTAGTCATTGATGTACACTGATACTGGTGAGGAAGGATACTCCCTATCCAATGATGCCCTTCCCTGCACTGGGCCTGAACAGGGACCCCACTCACTCCTGTCCCTGCAGCCAGCATCCCTCCCTCACATGCCCTCTCAGGCTCATTTTCTGCTCCCCCCCCAAAATAGGTCCACATAGCAAATGTACCTAAAATCTCACACTACCTTTCAGTTCTTACACCTTTATGAGTTTAAAGTTTGAGGTATAAATCCAATTATTCACAGCAACACGATGTGGTGACAAAGAGCAGGCAACAAAATAGACCCCAGTTGGGCTCAGAAAGGGATGAACGAATTGTCCTGAGGGAGGGAAAACACAAGTTTTACCTTCCAAGAATGCCTGGCACATAGTAGGTGCTTAATGAGTGGTGATCATTGTCCACTACAAGCCACCCACTGTGCTCAGAGCTCTACCAAGATGATCTCCTGTGCTTCACACAATGGCACTGTGTGGTGCTATTATAATTCCCATTTTTCAGTTAAGGAAACTGAGGCAGTGTCTTACCTAGGAGCCCACAGAGGTAATAAATGTGCAAAACAGGATTTAAATTCTGGACTTACTGACTTCAGGCTGAGTGCTCTATCCTTTGTACTACCTGGATGCCTAATGGGACCTGAGTGTAATAGAATATGCCTGGGCATATGACAAACATGAAGATTTCCAGGAACCTTGGGAACACTTGCAGAAATGAATACAGAGTAAACTGAGCAAAAGCAGTAACACCTCATGCAGGCTGACTCCAGAAACCTAAATGGAAAAGAAAAATGCTGTAAGAAATGCTGTTATTAGAAGTGTGTATGTGTATGTGTGTGTGTTTGTGTGAGAGACAGACAGACAGACAGACAGAGAGAAACAGAGAAAGTGTTAGACAGAGAGATACAGAGACAGGGACAAGGGATAGAGATAGAGAGATGCAGAGAGACAGAGACGGAGAAAATGTGTGTCCTTTCCTAAATACACACCCTCTTTTCGATCATTAATCATAAGGGGGAATAAATCAGGTTCGAATGGTTTTTGTCTAGGACACATCTTTCTCCCAACCCTCGGGGTCCTCAGGAAGCCCCCACTGAAGGGAGGCTGAGCCTGGAAAAGGTGGACCCCCCGCTGAGCGCCCTGCGCGGTGACGTCAGCTCAGACGTTGGGGAGGCAGAATTCTCCCAAGCCCCACCGCCATCCCACTCTTTCTTCTTCCCGCTGTCACCATCCCTGTCCCATGGTGACTTTCTGCCCCATTGTCCCCTTCCCCCGCCCTCTCCTCCTCATTTCCCCTTCTCCCAAACACCTTCTCAGGCTCATTTACCCTCCCCCACCCCACAGCTACAGGTGGATGGAGCTCCCAGCGGTGGGACCCCTACTGTGGCCATTCCGGGAGCCGGGACTGAGGGAATGAGGGGACCCCAGCGACCTGGACTGAAGCCCCTGACCCCCTGCTGTCTATCTAGACGCCCCTCACTCTTACCCCTTTCAAAATCCCTTGGCTTCCTGTATTCTTATCTATGAGTGCCCAAATACTTCCTCTGTACTTCCATGTAGGGGAGGAATCTTCCATTCTCTCTAGTCCCCTATATGAGCACTTCATGGGCTCTACCCGGAAGCAGGGAAGCAGGCTCCCCACAAGCTAGGGGTTCTGACAGTCTTCAGTTAGGACTGTGGTTTCAAAGAAAAAGCAAACCAAGACCCCCTCACCCCATCGCTGGACCTGCCTGGGATCCACAGTTAGCAAGGTGAACCTGAGCCAATCCCCTTCCTTCCCTAAAGGAGCTTCTTCCTTTTGTGAGATCGGGGCAAAAGCCCCAGCTCCTTCACCCAGAACCCTACACCAACATTTTATTGGAGCTTGGAGGAGTCAGTTTAGACAAGCTCCCTGTTTCCCACCCTCACTTATATCCTGACCTCGGGAGAAAAGTCTGCCTGGGCCATGCCCAGTGTGGCAGTTGTGGCAAAGCCTTGGCCAAAGGAGGCAAGCTCTGGAGAGGCCGGGGTCCAGAATTGCTTGGTGCAGTTGGGTGGGAGTAGATGGGAAGCAAAATTGTAAACAGAACAGAGGGGGAAATTTTCAGCTGTGCAAAAGTTCCTGCTTGGGCTACAGAAGGGGGCTCTGGGTATCAGTGTGGGGAAAGAAGCCCAAATAAGCCCTTTCCTAGAGCTCCTGTGCCCCTCCCTTTCCCATCATGTGCAGGTCAGTGGGGCTCTGCCCTTCAAGGAAAGACAGCTTCTCCCCCATCCCGCAGAGCACAGTCTCATGGGCATCTGTCTCTCACATTGTCTCCTGCTGCAAACAGCCTGACGAGGCCAGAAGCAGGTGACAAACCCAAACCTTGTAAAAATGGGGCCAGAAAGAGAGGGAAGAAAGTTACCAGGAAAGCTTTATAGCTTATAACACTTCCTCAGCTGGCCCTGAGGCTGCACTCACAGTTAGTCACTGGATTTCTTTAAGCAAATGGGGAAATTAATGCCAAGTTAAAGAAAGAACGATTCATTGCTACATCCATTCCTCCAGGCATTCTTCCTCCTCCTCCTCCTCATCTTCTTCCTCCTCTTCCTCTTGTTCGTCCTCATCCTCTTCCCCTTCATCCACATCCTCATCGTGTCACTTCTTAGGCCAAGAGCACATCATCCCTTTTTGCAGGTCTGGCCTTTGGAGCATTTCATGAGTGGACATGGAGGAAGAGGGCTCATGGATTGTGGAGTGAGCACCATGCACTGGCAGTGTTGCTAGGAATGTGCCATCTGGAGGATTCTGTCCAAGGCAGTTTTCTATGATGCCCATCCAAGCAGATGTCAACTATGCCCAGGTATCTGAAGGGAGATTCTGTGATGGAACATAAAGTAACAATGCATAAAAATACTTTCTTGTTGTTTTTTTTTTTTTTGGTGGGACAATGAGGGTTAAGTGACTTGCCCAGGGTCACACAGCTGGTAAGTGTCAAATGTCTGAGGCCGGATTTGAACTCAGGTACTCCTGACTCCAGGGCCGGTGCTTTATCCACTGCGCCACCTAGCCGCCCCTCCATAAAAATACTTTAAAAAGTGTCTCCCTCCTGATAGGACTCACCTGTCCCCCAAAGAGCCTCTGCAGACATAACTGGTGTAGAAAGGGTCTCATTCTTGTGGTCTGAGGGCATTTTCCCCAGAAGGACCACTGAGATAGGAAGCTGTGAAAGCACAACCTGCAGTGTAAAGAAAGACTCCTTCCATGTGTCTGATAGGTGACCTCCAGTTGATATTTCATCCCATATTTCCACAGGGTTTCTCAAATTCTCCACTTTGCCATCGAGATCCAGAGATCTGCCTTTTGCCTCTTGGTGCTGCCTCATTCCTTTTTCTCAGCTTCTGTGGGTGCAGTTTTCTGATTGGATCTGCTCTTCTGGGGCTCTACTTGAGCTCTCAGCCTCAGACTGACCCCCAAACCAGAGTAGCCAAGTCTTCTGTATGCCACCTCCTCCACATCTCTCACATCCCCCTTCACAATGACATTCCCCCCACCCCCACCCCGCCCAGTACAGACTGGGGCCAATAGCCATGTCCTCCAGAGAGTAGAGGTGATTATAATACTGGAGACCAAGGAGGGGATTCTCCCTGCATCCATTCTCTGCCCTCACCAAGAACCCTCAAACAACACCCCAAATGCTGTTCATCCCTAAAGCACAGCTCTGACCCTTTCACTCTCCTGCCTGAGGAGTTTCAGCCTCCACAAAAAATAGAAATGGTTCTGTTGGGCTTGTAGAGCCCTTCCCATTCTTTTTTTTTAGTGAGGCAATTGGGGTTAAGTGACTTGCCCAGGGTCACACAGCTAGTAAGTGTTAAGTGTCTGAGGCCAGATTTGAACTCAGGTCTTCCTGACTCCAGGGCCAGTGCTCTATCCACTGCGCCACCTAGCTGCCCCAAGCCCTTCCCATTCTTGATGCAGCCTCTCTTCCCAGACTGACTACCCCATCCTCCCTGCACACACTCCATGCCCCAGCCAGCTGGCCAGTTTGTCCTGGGTGTATTCCCCCTTGCCATTGTGGTAGGCTGCTTTTCTAAGATGCAGCCATGTGGATAGAGCATTCAGCCTGGAGTCAGAAAGATTGTAGGTCAAACATGGCCTCAGACACTTGCTTCCCAACTGGGTGAACCTGAGCCAGTCTGAGCCTCAGTCTACCTCAGTTTCCTCAACTGTAAAGTCTGGAGGAGAAGAGCACCTATCTGCGAAAGGGTCTGTGAGGATCAGATGAGCTCATATTTGTGATGTGCCCTGCAAACCTCAAAAGACTCTATAAATGTTGGCCATTAGCTACCATGACATTCATCAGAAACTTGCTCAAGACCTAGAGCAATATAGCTACAAATCAATATTAAGGCCCATATACCTACAGAACAGTCGGGCTAGCTTCGTTCAGTTGGCTTTGGAACCATAAGGTTGGATGCAAAGATTGAGGATAAAACAGCCAGGAGAAAACCAATGACTAAACCTGAAATGCATCCACTGGGTAACCTAAGACCACCTATTTCTGCTATTTGTGGCCATGGAGGACAGGGATGGCAGGGGCCTCCTTTTCCTCATAGGGAGAGGGATGGTGACTGCAGGCAGAGGAGGGAGTGAGATGTCTCCAGGGGGCCAATGGTGATCAGTCGGCATTGGGGGTTCAGAGACTTGCACCCCAGCCAGTTGAGCACCGATTTCACTGTGCATGCGCACTCAGCTGGGGGTCCACCCTGCCTAGAGTCGGCTTCACTGGGCTAGTGGCTCCCTGAGGCCTCCATGGCTGGGTTTGGATGTCTGAGTGGGAAGGTATGCTAGTGAACCTGCCCAAAGCTCCCCTGAGGCCCAGGCTCCTGAGCATGGGGGACAAGGGGCCCAGAAAGGTGAGTTGCAGACACCTAGAGTCCACCCTCTTGGAGGGAAAAGATCCCCACCTGGTCTCCCACACCACTTTGCTTTTCTACCTCGATGACCTCTGAGATGTGGCAGCCCCTGTGAGATGCAGGGGCCTCAGGAGGCACGTTCAGCAAGAACCATGGGTCTTATTCCAATCTTTCAGGTTAGTATAAGGGCAGAACCTGCTGACTGGGGGCTACCCCAAGGGAAAGTATTAGAGCAGCAGAGATAACTCAGCTGGGGTTGGGGGCCAGTTTTCTAGTATTTAGAGGATTGTGTGTGTGTGTGTGTGTGTGGGGATGTTCAATTCTGAATGTCCTTGTAGGTTCAGATAGGATGGGGGAGCTACATGAGACCTCAGAGGTCATTTTATCCACCCTCCTCATTTGAGACAAAGCGTAACTGAGGTCAAGAGAAGGGCAGGGACATGGCCAAGGTCACAGAGCCAGTGAGGGCCTTGACCCTGGAATTCTTTTGCTTGCCATGGTAAAGGGCTGCATCAAGGTGCTCTGGGAATCAGGATGGAAAAAGAAGCTGGAATGTCCCCTTGACCTGAGCTCATGTGACCTTTCCTGTCCCACCCTGGTCAGGTCAGTGGGGTTCAGTCCACCAGAGAAGGCTCATGGGCACCTGCACAGCAGAGAGGAAACTATTCATTCCCATTCAAATCTTACAAGTGACCCCAACCCTCAACCAAAACAGAACATGAAGGACCCCCCCCTTTTCTCCTTTGATTGACAGAGAATTGAAGAGGGGCCTGAAACTGGGCAGGTCTCTGCCCCTCCATTGGGTCCAGGAGCCACTGAAGGAGCTGGCACCCACCTGCATGGTCCTGTAAGCCCCAGGCCTGTCTCTCCTCCTCCTCAGATCTCTCCCTGTTGGATGACCTGCTGGTGTAGTTCATAACTCTAGCAGGGATCTAAACCACAGGCTCATTTGTCCCTTTGCTTTGAACCTCCCGGAACATTTCCTCAGCTTGTCACCAGTGAGAACAGAACAAAGGGGTTTAGGAGGAGAGAAAGTATGAAAAGCCACTGGAGAGATGAAGGAATGAGAGTCCTGGTCCTGCTCTGACAAATCAGGCAGATTCACCTGCCCCCAACCTCTCCTCTCTATCTTCTTACATCTGGGGATCTGATATTAGGTCCTGGTAACAATAGAGAGCCAGGGGTGCTGGCTGAGTCAGGTGGAGCTGGGGTAACTTGGTGAGACCGGCCCTTTAGGAAGATCGCTCTCATAACTGAGTGGAGGAGAGACTGGAGTGAGGAGAAAGTGGAGGCTGTGAGATCAGCCATTGCAATAGCTGAGGCATGAGGAGTGGAGGATGTGGCACCAAGGTCACAGCAGTATCAGAGGAGAGAGATGGGGGAAGGTAGACCTGACAGGTCCAGGCAGGGATCAGATATGGGGGCAGGAGGGAGAGAATGAGGGGTGCAGGATGACACCTAGGTCGGAAGCCTGGGTGACTGGCAGGATGGTGGCACCCTCAGCCGTCATAGGGAGTGTCAGCAGAGGGGAGGGCTTGGGGGAGATCAGGAGTGCAGTGTTGGGCACATGTTGAGTTTCAGATGTCTAAGGGACATCCTCTTGGGGACGTCCGATAGGGAGCTGGAGATTCAAGACTGAAGGTCAGGGAGAAGTTAGGGCTGGGAAAACACATCTGAGGTTCCTCTGCATAGAGATGATGCTGAAAATCCCAGGAGCTGGTATTTCCTTGAGGAAATCCTTATTCACTTCTGATGTTGAGGCAAGGTCTTGTTGGCAAGAAGGTTTTTTTTCTCACTACCTTTATTCCCAAGGGCTGCTGGAGGGGAGGGTTTGGAAAAATCTACAATGGCATTGGGTCAGGGGCTGATAGTGTGGGAGACACTTCTAATCCTGGGACTCTTGGAAGTCCCATGGTTAGAAGTCAGTGTGGGTGGAGGCAGGCAGGCAGGGTGAGCCTTTCCTCTATAGGAGGGGAATTACTTGGTGGTGGCTGCAGGGTCAGGATGGATGCAGGACCAGTGGTGTGCTATGGGAGGCACTTCTATTTGGGGGGAATTAGGTGAGGAGTCCTGGGCTACCTCCACCTGGTTCTGAAGGGAGGTGGTGGTCAAGGTGATGCTGATGATCTCAACCATCTGGTACATGCTGCCCTGTCTCTCTCATGGGACATAGCTTGCTGGGGTCAGGCCACCAATAGGTGCTGGTGGTGGAGGGAGGGATGACAGACTCCTTGTCTATCAGTGTTTCTGCCCTCGATGGTGGCTGCCGGATCAGCCTGGAAGCAGAGCTATTATGCCTGGGGCTGAGACGGTGGTGCTACCCTTGGGGATCTTGGGAAAAAACAGGGCCTGTCTCCACCTGGTTCTGAGGGAAGCCCATAAGTGAGGCTGTGTCAGTGTCTGCCCCACCCGGCCCATGCTGCAGTGTGTCTCTCCGGGCTGCTGCTATATGATATGGATAGGCGTGTGCATATGGGTATGCAGGTGCATTCATATTATAGGTGTGTCCATATACCTGTATGCACAATAGATACATATAAATACTTTGTAAACATATAGATATGAAGAGCAACATGCCTTTAGTGCATCAGGATTGCCAAGAGGTGAATTGAGCGCTGTATTCTATTAGCTCAGGAGGACAATGAGCCCCCTACTCCATCTCTGTCCTGCATGAATGGTTCTGCAGCCAAAGTGGTGCAGATGGGAGCAGAGCTTGGGTCTGGCAGAGTTACCTGAGGCTTTGTCTCTTAAGTCTTTGCCACAGACTGTGGTGGTTTAAAAAGGGCATTTATTTAGAGGCTGGGACACTCTGAGCTCCCATTGCTAAGTGTTTGTAAGGATGGTTTTCTAAGGAAGGTGTTTTTCCTTGTAAGGATTATTGGTGGAAAGTGCAAGTTGTTCTTAGAAAAAATGAGACTCCCAAGGAGTGCTGGGTGCTCCAGTTGGTTTTCCCTTACAAGGACATTCCTTTCACTGGGCTCACCCCCAGAGTGTGTGACTATGAGGTGCCTGTCTGCACCTTCACCCATTCTCTGCTTTGGGGAGATCCTAGTCTAAATTTCATTTCTTTCCTGAAGCCATCGGACCCACAGCTGGATTCGGAGTCAGGCATTTGAGAAGTAAGCAGACGCTGAGAAAGCCAAGTTGTCTCTGAGCTCTTTGTATAGAACAGGCAGGTAAGACCTTTCTGGGCGGCTGAGAATGAAGTGAATGGAGAAGACAAGGGAAAGAACATGGCTGGCTCAGAGATGGACATCAGGAGAGGACAAGGTCTGAGGCTCTCTGGCCGATCCTCTCATGTTGCTGGTGAAAAAATGGCGGCCGATGACTTGCCCCAGGTGATGCAGGTGTAAGTGTTGGAGGCAGCATTTCCAGCCAGACTTTCAGTCTCTAGCGCCATTATGCCCCCCACCCCCCAACCCCAGGGCCTCCGGGCAATGGGTTGCTGAGAGGTTGTTTTCCCACTTTGTTTGGCTTGAGTTGGCTGGCACTTTTAAGAGCTTTTTTCCAAGACCAAACTTCAGAGGCTCTCAAAGCAGCGCCCGCGGGGGCGGCTAGGTGGCGCAGTGGATAAAGCACCGGCCTTGGATTCAGGAGTACCTGAGTTCAAATCCGGCCTCAGACACTTGACTTACTAGCTGTGTGACCCTGGGCAAGTCACTTAACCCCCATTGCCCAGCAAAAAAAAAAAAAGAAAAAAAAAAAAGCAGCGCCCGGCATGTCCTGTGTACTTGATGCCTCACGTATCCTGTCATCTTCATGCCTCAGGACTGATCACAGCCTGTGCTTCCCCCAGGTTCTCACTGGTCACAACAATCTGTGGCTCCTTCAAGAATCAATGCAGGTCCACATTGCTGGCCTCCCAGGGTCATGGCCACGGAGGCAGAAAGGACTGGATTCGAGTCTGGTTACTGTGTGACCCTTGGAATGGGGCAGCTCTCTAAGACCAGTGGTGGTAGGGAAAGTTCTTCCCTGAAGATCCAGGGCCGGCTGAGCACCCCGTTATTCCCTGATGCTTCATTGCCCACTATTTGAAGGCATGCAGAAGTTGTAGTAGCTACACCCTGCTGTCATTTCCCCACTGCCCTAACCTGCCCCTTCCACTTCCTCTGGTATTTCTGGGCACATTTCTAGTTTTGGGGTTCCTGTAACCCTAGGGCTGTCTGATGCATATGTCAGGTTATTGTGATCTCCACATACAAAGAACTATGGTGTCTGAATGCAGATTGGAGCAGACCATTTTCACTGTTGTTGTTTCTTCTTTCCTGTGTTTGTTTACCTTTTATTCTGATTCTTCTGTCACAACATGACTAATGTGGAAATATGATTAAAGGGATTGCAATGTATAACCTATATCAGATTGCTTTCTGTCTTGGGGAGGGGGGAGGGAAGGAAGGGAGGGAGAAAAATTGGGAACTCAAAATCTTACAAAAGTGAATGTTGAAAATGACGTTTACACGGAATGGGAAAAAAGAAAATAGCATTTTTTAATAAAGAGGAATAGAGGGAGAGAATGGAAGATTCCTTCCTTATATGAATATATAGAGGAAATATCGGAGCATTAATGGATAAGAATATATAAAGCCCAGTGATTTTGATGGGGGACAGAGTGTCGTCTGGACAGACAGCAGGGGGTCTAAGGCATCAGTCCTGGTCCTTGGGGTTCCCTCCCTCCGTCCCAGCTCCCAGAATGTGATCTACCTGTAGAGGCAGTGGGGGAGGGGAAATGAGCCTGAGAAGGTCTTTGGGAGAAGAGAAAATGAGCAGGAGAGGGAAGGGGAGGGGAGAATGAACCAGAGAGAGACTGTGGGGAGGGGTGGTGACTGCAGGGAGAGGAGTGAGTGGAATGGCTGGTGAGGGCATCTGAGGGAGGGGCTGCGGTGGGGGTTGGGAGACTCCTGTCTTCCCAATGTCTGAGCTGACGTCACCGGCTCCAGGCGCTCAGCGGGGGTCACCTTGACCAGGCTCAGCCCCCTTTCACTGGTGGTTCCCTGAGGACCCCAAGGGTTTGGAAAAAGATGAGTCCTAGATAAAATCCCTTCGAACCTGCCCTATTCCACCTCATTATTCATGATTGAAATGAGCGTGTGCATTAAAGAAGGGACACGCAATTGTCCGTCTCTCTCTGTCTCTGACTCTCTTTGTCTCTATCTTTGTCTCTCTGTCTCTGTCTGTCTCTATGTCTCTCTCTCTGTCTCAATGTCTCTCTGTCTCTGTCTCTGTCTCTCTCTGTCTCTCTGTCTCTCTGTCTCTCTCTCTCTCTCTCTCTCACACACACACACACACACACACACACACACACTCCCAGTACAGTCATTTCATGTAGCACTTTCCTTTTTTATTTAGGTTGTTGCAGTCATCTTCTTGAGGTTTTACATTTTTTGCCCAGTTTACTCCGCATTAATTTCTGCAAGTCTTCCCAAGTTTCTCTGAAATCTTTATATTTATTGTTCCTCATAGCCCAATCATATTCTATGACACTCAGGTACCATTAGGCAGCCTGGTAGTACAATGGATAGAGCACTGAACCTGAAGTCAGAAAGCCCAGACTTCAAATCCAGCCTCACCCATTCCTTAGCTCTGCGAGATCCTAGCCAAGTCACTTCCCCTCTGCCAGCCTCAGTTTCCTTAACTGAAAAGTGGGGATTATAATAGCACCACACAGTGCCATAGTGTGAAGTACAGGGGATCACATTTGTACAGCACTTCTCACAGTGAGTGGCTTGTAGCTGTCAATGATCACCATTCATTAAGCACCTACTATGTGCCAGGCCACAGGTGAAACTTAATACATGTTTTTCCCTCCCTTGAAACAATTAATTCATCCCTGTCTGAAACCAACAGGGTGCTGTTCTTTGTGACCACATCGTGTTGCTGTGAATAATTGGATTTATACCTCAAACTTTAAACTCTTAAAAGTGTAAGAACTTAAAGCTGCACTGAGATTTTTGGAACATGCAGCATATGGACCTGTTTTGGGCGGGAGCAGAAAAGTAGCCTGAGAGGGCATGTGAGGGAGGGATGCTGGCTGCAGGGATAGGAGTGAGTGGGATCCCTGGTTGGGGCCAGTGCAGGGAGGGGCATCACTGGGGGTAGGGAGACTCCTGCCTCACCCAGATGGGTGCTTACATCAGTGGCCAAAGGCACTCAGTGGGGGGCCATCTTGCCCAGACTCAGCTCTCTTTGCCTGGTGGATCTTTGACGATCCCCAGAGCTGGCAAAGGATGTCTGAGCGGGGAGAGAGGCCAGGGACCTGTCCAAAGACCCCCTGAGGATCAGACTCCTGAAAATGGTAGATAAGAGGCCAGGAAACCTAAGCCCCAGGCAGGACATTGGTCCTGGTCCCTGGGGTCCCCTCCCTCCCTCCAGACTCCTGAAATGGCCACAGTCAGGACACCACCCTGGCAGCTCCATCCACCTGTAGTGGTGGGATGGAGGGTGGGGAGGGTCGTGGTGGGGGGAGGGGAAATGAGCCTGAGAGGACATATGGGAGAAGGGATGTGACTGCAGGGAGAGGAGTGAATGGGATGGCTGGTGGGGGCATCAGAGGGAGGGGTGGCAGTGGGGGTTGGGAGACTCCTGCCTCCCCAAAGCCTGAGCTGACCTCACTGGCACAGGCGCTCAGTGGGGGGGTCTTCCTTACTCAGGCTCAGCCCCCTTCACTTGTGACTCCCTGGGGACCCCAGGGTCTTCGAGTGGATGTCTGAGAGGGGAGAGAAGTCAGGGGACCTGTCCAAAGACCCCCTGAGGGTCAGGCTCCTGAGCATGGGAGGCGAGGGGACAGGAAACCTAAGCCTCAGACCCCAGGACTCCTGTCCCTATTAGAGATACAGTCCCCAGCTGTTCCCTACCGGACCTTGCCCTCCCATGCTCAGGGGTCTGAGGTCTAACAGTTGCTTTGAGATGGGGGTGGGGCAGCTCTGGTTCAGGAAGCAGGTCCAAGAAGAACCATGGGTTTTATTCCAGTCTTTATCCCCCTCTTTAGGGTTAGAATAAAGGCAGAACTTGCTGCTTGGGGGCTGAACCAAGGAAAGTATTAGAGTAGTAAGGTTTTCTCAACTGGAGGTGGGGGCTGATTTGCTAACACTGGAAGCTGGTGTGTATGGATGTGGGGGTAGAGTCTGAATACGTTTATAGCTTTGGATAGGATGGCGGGTTAAAAGACCTCAAAGGTCATCTGGTCCAACCTTCACATTTAGAGAAGGGTAACTGAGGTAAAGAGGAGGACAGGGACTTGACCAAGGTCATAGTCAGTGAGGGGCAGACCCAGACCTTGAACCCTGGACTCTTTTGGCTTATGGTTTGGATAATAAGCTGAATACTGCGCAAAGACCCAATATTACACATTAAGTACATTGCAGTATTATAAACTCAAGAGCTGTATAAAATGAACTGTGGTGTTGTGCTTTGTTTGTTTTTGTCTTTTTACAATTCCTATTTTGTGGGAAGACTTGTTGGATAGGGGAAGTGGGAGGGATATATTCAGAAATGAATTCAGCAAAGATCCAACAGTGGATTGGATTTAATTTAGCACATACCCACAGACACACAGAAACATGGGCTCCCACACTTACACTCACCCCAGTGCAACAAATATCCCACAGGGGTTACCACCAAGAAAAAAAAAAAAGGAATGTTGGAAAGGAAGTTAGAACATACACAGACGAGCACAGAGACACACAGGAACACACATGCTTCTACACTTACACACATCTACAGTTGGGCACCCCCTCTACAATCATTTAATTAAACATTTCAATCAATACTGATTAGTGATCATGGAGAGGAGATAAAAGGGGATCTCCGGAGGTCCTTCAGAACCATCTGAATGACTTGGGCAGTGGAGAGGTCAGGCAGACAAAGGCAAACAGGCAGAGAACCTTAACTCCTATGGAAAATCTCATGGAAGAGGATGTTGGGAGATCTGTACATGATCTTCCATGTGTATTTTGACATGTACGAGTACTCATCGCTCCCTATAACCATACATCTGAGTACTGATAGGTTCCTTATGTAGTCCTATGTATGGATACTCCACCATACTTCCTTGTCATTTATATTTCAGTATTAATATACCCTTTGAATATATTAATATATATGGCTTCTGCCATATTTTCTCTCCAGTCACATACATGTGAGCAGTCATGTATTTAGTTAATATTACAGTATAGTGAATACTACATTGTCTCTTTTGACTCATATATATGATATATATATGTATATATGTACCTGTTCCTGTATTTGAGCACTTAGTCTCTCTATATTTCTACACTAGTACGTCATTTATATGCATTCATCCGCTTCATATCCCTATACATACGGTTCCCTTCATCCTTTGTCTATATTCCTATACGTGAGCATTGATAGACTCACTCTGTACAGCTGAAGAAATCTTCACATATTCTCTCACAGGGAGAGAAGCAGGAGAATCCTTGCAGGTCTATAGGGAGGGTATAGGAGCACTCTTATCAGTGAATATAGCCAGAGAATGTAAGCCTACACACACACACACAGATGAACAAAGAGAATATGAACAGTGAATATGTAGGTAGGAAGATAATGATTACTAATGTTTATGAGGAGATAGAATTTTTAAATCGTATAAATGAATTAACAGAAAGAATAAATGACTGTACACAGGAATGAAGAGAAAGACCACACACATATATGGATAAATTTTGTTTTCATATGTATGAGTGGCCATATGGTCTTATCATTTACACAAATATGAATTATTTATATTTATAGGAAGGAGAAGCTAGTCATATATATATATATGAGTACTCATGGATGAATATAGAGAATATAGATGAATGAATTATAGGAGTTCTTCCCTCTATGTAAAATTACATAATTATATATATATGTGTGTGTGTGTGTGTGTGTGTGTGTGTGTGTGTGTATGCCTATATATATAATACTATATATAGGCTTATAAAGAGAGTCATTCAGTTCTCATAAAGAGGAATAGAGAGAGAGAGAGAGAATGGAAGATTCTTCCCCTCCATGAATGTAAAGAGGAAATATTTGAGCACTCATGGTATAAGAATACACAAAGCCCAGGGGTTTTGAAGGGGAGGGGGCAGAGAGCAGTCTGGACAGATAGCAGGGGGTCTCTGGGAATCAGTTCTGATTCCCGGGGACCCCTCCCTCTGTCCCAGCTCCCAGAATGGCCACAATCAGGTAACTGCGATGGCAGCTCGAGGCACTTCTGGAAGGAGGTGGGGAGGGGAAAAATCAGCCTGAGAAAGTCTTCTGGAGAAGGAAAAATGAACAGGAGAGGGAGTGGAGGAGGGGAAAATGAACCTGAGCAGGCGTTGCGGGGAGGGATGCTCACTGCAGGGATAGGAGTCAGTGAAACGTCTAGTGGAGGCCAGTGAAGGGAGGGGAAGGTTGGGGTAAGGAGACTCCTGCCTCACCAAGGTGGGCACTGGCGCTCAGTGGGGCCGGGGGTGGGGGGAAGGGGGAACCTTGCCCAGACTCAGCTTCATTTGCCTGATGGCTCCCGGAGCACCCCGAGGGCTGGGAGTGGATGTCTGAGAGGGGACAGAGGCCAGGGGACCAGCCCAAAGCCCACCTGAGGCCCAGGTTCCTGAGCATGGGAGACAAGGGGGTCACATGACATAAGCCCAAGACTCAAGGCCTCCTGCCCATGCTAGTGAAACAATCCCCAATTGGTCCCTAAGAGACTTTGTCCTTCCATACCCCCCTCCCCGGACTCTGAGGTCTGACAGTCCCTATGAAATCCCCCCCCCACCCCCAGTGCATCTGGTTGAGGAGGCAGGTCCAGGCAGAAGCAGGGCTTTTATTCCATTCTTTGGGGCTAGAACAACGGAAGAACTTGCTGGTTTGGGGCTGCCCCAAGGGAAAGCTTAGAACAGTAGGGATTCCTCAGCTGGGGTTGGGGGCTAGTTTTCGAACATGAAGTGGGGAGAGAGGATTTAGAGGTAGACTCTGAATGGGCTTGTAGGTCTGGATAGGATGGAGTATTAAAAGAGACCTCAACCTCTCCTCATTGGAGATAAATCAGGCGACTCCACCTGCCCCCAACCTCTCCTCTCTATCTTCTTACTTATCTGATATTTGGTCCTAGTAACAATAGAGAGCCAGTGGTGCTGGCTGACTCAGGTAGAGCTGGGGTGACTTGGTGAGACCGGCCCTTTAGGAAGATCACTCTCATAACTGAGTGGAGGAGAGACTGGAGTGAGGAGAAAGTGGAGGCTGTGAGACCAGCTGGCCATTGCAATAGCTGAGGCATGAGGAGTGGAGGATGCAGCACCAAGGTCATAGCAGTATCAGAGGAGAGAGATGGGGGAAGGTAGACCTGACAGGTCCTGGCAGGGATCAGATATGGGGCGCAGGAGGGAGAGAATGAGGGGTGCAGGATGACACCTAGGTTGGAAGCCTGGGTGACTGGCAGGATGGTGGCACCCTCAGCCATCATAGGCAATGTCAGCAGAGGGGAGGGCTGGGGGGAGATCAGGAGTGCAGTGTTGGGCACATGTTGAGTCTCAGATGTCTAAGGGACATCCTCTTGGGGACGTCCGATAGGGAGCTGGAGATTCAGGACTGAAGGTCAGGGGAGAGTGCAGGGCTGGGAAAACACATCTGAGGTTCCTCTGCATAGAAATGATGCTGAAAATCCCAGGAGCTGGTATTTCCTTGAGGGAATCCTTATTCACTCCTGATGTTGAGCCAATTCATAGGGACAGGGATTTGTTGGTAAGAAGTTTCATTTCTCACCACCTTTAGTCCCAATGGCTGCTGGAGGGGAGGGGTGGGAAGCACCTACAGTGGCATTGGGTCAGGGGCTGGTAGAGAGGGGGACATTTCCACTCCTGAGACTCTTGGGCTTCCCTGCCCATGGTTGGAAGTCAGTGTGGGTGGAGGCAGAGGTTTCTTTTAACTAGAACCAACTTTGGACACCCTCTGGATGGTTCCTATTCTCACGTCTCTAGACTATAGGATGATACTCCCAGAATGGAAGGAAGCATCACTTCCTGTGAGACCCAGAGACAATGATAGTAAGCAACATGACTGTGATTCAAGTACAGATCCCTGCGCTCCCCCCCCCCCACCTCATACCCACTGGCTTCCTGACAAGGCCAAATCACTTAATCTGTGGAAACCCCAATGTCTCCAATCCACAAAATGTCAAGGCCAGTTTCAACACTGTTCTTCTGAGACAAGATCTCAACAAACTTTTATGTGTTCTAGAAATCAGCCCTCTGATTATGAGAGAAGGGATTGGCTGGATGAATTAGAGTTTGGGGACCTATGTAGGGGTCCAGTTATGATGTATTAATGTTATGTTTGCAAAAACAATAATCTAACTCACTGTGGGATGTATTTTTGTACATTAAATAGGTAGCAATGATTTTTGTATCATCAATATATAGTAATGGTAGTACACAAGAAGCACTATGATCTAGTGGAGAAAGAGAAACAGAGAGAGACAGAGAGACAGACAGACACAGAGACACACACAGAGACAGAGACAGAGAGAGGCAGAGAGACATACAGACAGACAGAGACACAGAGACACACAGAGACAGAGACAGAGAGAGACACACAGAGACAGAGACAGAGAGAGGCAGAGAGACATACAGACAGAGACACAAAAAAAGACAGAGAGACAGACAGAGACAGAGAGAAAGAGAGAGAGATGAGAGACAGAGACACAGAGAGAGGCAGAGAGACATACAGACAGACAGAGAGAGACATAGAGAGACAGAGATACACAGAGAGACAGAGACAAAGACAGAGACAAAGAGACAGAGGAAGAGGCAGAGAGACATACAGAGAGACACACAGAGACACACAGAGACAGAGACAGAGAGAGGCAGAGAGACATACAGAGACACAGAGAGACAGAGACAGAGAGAGGCAGAGAGACATACAGACAGAGACACAGAGAGACAGAGAAAGACAGAGAGACAGAGACAGGGACAGAGAGAAAGAGAGAGATGAGAGACAAAGACACAGAGAGAGGCAGAGAGACATACGGACAAAGACAGAGACAGAGGAAGAGACAGAGAGACATACAGACAGAGACAGAGACAGAGAGACACAGAGAGACAGAGACAGAGAGGCAGAGACAGAGAGAGAGGCAGAGACAGAGAGACACAGAGACACAGAGAGAGAACTGGTTTTGCAGGCAAGAAGGCCCGGGTTCAAGGCCTGCCCATGACACATCCTGGCTCTGTGACCCTGCTGCTTCTCAGTGCAATTGTCTGAAGACTTAATTTCAGAGAAGGCTCTGACCTGTATTGGTAGAGGGACTTTGCTTATCTATCCCTCAGCACAGGGCCTTGCACATAGTAGGCACTTCAGTGCAAACAGACTGACTGCCCTGTGCCTGTGCAATCAGAAGTCCTGCCCCATCCCTGTTCCTGCCCCCATGGCTAGAATACTTACCTTCCTTTTGTCTCCAGGAAACAATCCTTTGGGCCCTTTCAGGACTGGGCTCGTGTGGCCTCCTTCAAGAGCCCTTTCACTTACCTGTGTAAGCAGGCTCGAGTCATGGAACTTTTCTGACCCTCCTGCGGCTCCCCAGCCCCCTGAATGATCTCCCTTTGCTCTCCCTTGGGGAATCCAGCCCTGGTGACTCACAGCTCCCGAGCCTCAGTTTCCTCACCTGTCAAGTGGGGACAGTAATAACTAAGACCCACCTTACAGGGTGTTTGTGTGTATCAGATCAGACAACACATGGAAAGTGCTGTAGAAATCTTAGAGCACTAAATACCCACTAGCCACCACCATCATCAGTGTTAATTAGCATCATCATTGTGCCCCAGGCACAAGATCAAGTGATGATGAAGTGTCTATGTCCAATTTGTACATGATGCTCTTGGATCTTTGGGGCACTTTGTACGTGACTTCAGGCTCTCCTTTGCAATCTTATTTCCTGCTATAGTCCCTTCATGCTGGCCATGTATAAAGGCACTTCCTGGCCAGAGAGGGCTCATGGGGGGAGGTGGTCAGGGGCACCCAAACAAGATACCGATTTCACAGCCCCTGCAACCCCGTCACATGGGTGAACTCACCGTGCCTCCCACCCCATAGTCCAGCTCTGCCCTCTTTGGGCATGCGTTTTCTGAGTGTCCCCATACTTGTGCCGCTCAGGCCACCCCTCCAACATCAGTGGGATGTGAGTGACCAAGACTGGCAGACACACTACCTCTCCCTCAGGAATTCTCCCTGGGAAAACCTCACTCCCAAAGCCCCTTTTTTTGGTATCCTGCTAACTATGCCAGCTGTTAGGGGGCAGAACCTTTTCTGCCCTCATTATGCATATTGTATATTATATCATTAAGCTATTATGGCATAGCTTCTGAGAGAATACTGAGATACCACAGAAAGAGGGGCCCCCACCAGCTCGCTTATTCGTGGGTTTGATGAGGGTTGATTGGGGAGAGTTTATTTGCAAGGCCGGGTTGTCCTGGGAAGTAGTGCGGATCTATGGGCATTGCCAGGGATGGCCCCGGCTCCCATGGGAGAGTTGGAACTTCTTTGGCTGTTAACGTTGGCTCAAGGTATTCTCGATTCTTCTGTGGAGTCATGGGATGTGCTCCCACTCTGCCTAGCCCTGCCTGCACAAATTCCCTTTGACGTTTACCCATTTGGCCTTCCACTTGAACCCCAGATGTGTGGTGGATGAACTGCTACCTAGCCACATCCTGGCCCTTTCTCCCCTAATCTGGTTCTCTAGCAGATGGTTGTGGGAAACCAACTGTAATAAGAAGAGCAGGTCAATGGGTCACACACTCTCTTAGGCAGACAAGAGGTTCTGAGTGACCAAAGTTTTGTTTCCACCTTGATTTTAATTGCTTAGGAAGGCCTGTTTTCTTGATCTGCTACTTACCTTCTTAAGGGGACAGGGATGTAAAGGGTTTTTAGACTAGATAAACGCTTCTTAATTATTCTAGAGAAACTAAAAAGAATAAGCTGGGAGTGATCTGAAGAGAATGCAAAAGGTGGGGAAGAGGACTACATTTTGGGGCAGGGCAGGGAGAGGAAGGATGTAGAAAATTATCCCACCTAAATGGGAGAGAAGTCCATACAAAAGGGAGGAGGAAGTCAGGAGGGAATGGGTGACATTTGAACCTGACTCTCATCTGTACTGGTCACAGGAGGGAAGGATACACACACACACACACACACACACACACACACACACACAATTAGAATAAGGTCCTCAGGGGACAGTAGGCATCCTCTGGGTCCCCAGAGAACCTGCAGACTTTCAGTGCTCCCCAGGGGATGTGATCCAGGACAAAGTCTGCTCACTTACTTCCCTCCTGGTCTGAGCTCTGCAAGTTCCTGCCCCAGCTTGGGGATGACTGGCTTGTCCTTGGTTGAGGGTTTCAGGGGAATGCTGCTGGCCTCAGCTGCTGTTAGCTGCCTAGGAGGCTCTGCAGGTGCACAGTAACTGGCCCACAGGCTCCCCTTTGGTCTGGGACTCCTGCTCTGTTTATTCCCCTGCAGGCTTCCCCCCTGGGCTGGAGGCTAGAACCCAGTCCCTGATCTGCTCCTGATGTCAGAGGCACGGCTTTACTTTGTTCCTGAACTTGTTCCATGCTCAGTACACAGCTAAGCAGCCTGCTAGGGACCACTCCTCTCCACCACCACCCCTGTGAGATGTCCCTGCTCTGTGTGACCCAGAACAGGGGAGTGGGTGACAGAGCTCCCTGGTGGTACCTGCACCTTACAGGGGATTCCTGGAATGTCTTTCTGCCCCAGTGAAATGCACAGTGCAGGGGCACAACCAACTTACCATTACATATTGAGATAAAGTAATTTTAATGCTATATCATTTGATTATTTATAATAATTTTTAATGTTCTCTTCTCGGTCAAAAGACCAGCTTAGAAAGAAGCCCCTCCCCAGCTAAAGAATGTCTTAAGCAATCCAGCTCCTCAAGCATGTGTTCAAGGCATCTGGGCTGGACCCTACCCAACTAGGAACCTGATTAATATCTATCACATAAACAGGATCCAGTTTGAGTTAGATCCTTTAACAGGGGAAAGAACTTCTTCCCTTGCTCCCCTTCATTAGAGTTTTGGGTGACCCAGCTTATGAATAAGAAACCAAACTAGAGAGAACCTGATGCTGTGCTCTGAAGGGAGTTCATGTATCCTGGCCACAGGAGCTGACCTCACCTCCTCTACAATGAAATGATTGAGAGGGGCTGAGAGCTCTTAGCCCACCTTCTCACTAAGTGAAGAATGTCCACCAATCAGGGTTGAGTTTCAATTGTGAGTAGAGTTCCCTGTCAGAAGGAACATCCCTGATTTAAGATGTTTCAGAGTCTCTCTTGGCATCTTTGATTATCAAGAGAATCACTGACCATTAATTTATTGATGGGGGGGCCTAAAATTAATTTTTATTACCCAGAACTTTGTCTCTCAGAATTTTTACTCACAACAGTATGCTAACCAATGTGACAGAAACATGAGACTTTTGCTTTTCAATGCTAACAACCAAACTTTATTCATTAACAGCATGCATAGTTTATATCAATTATTTTTTACATTTTTCAATTTTAAATTTTTTTTCAAATTTTTCAGTTCCAAATTTTATCCCTCCCTCCCTCCTCCCCTCCATGCCCTCCCCCACCCACTGAGAGGAAACAAATAAAATACCCATTACACATACATGGTCAGGCAACACATTTTCAAGTAAGCCATATTGTGGGGGAGGGGAAGCAAGAATAATAAAGTAAGAAAAAACACTTCAATATCCTGACATTGTCCTCAGTTGATATGGGTAAGGGCAGGGTGGGATGCTCAAGTCTGGAGAACACAGGTAAGAAGGCTCAGTTTCAACCCAGGAGTAGGCTATGGGCTAAGAGCTCCAGCGGTTTTTTTATAATTCTAGCTGTAGAACTAGCTATAGCTAGTTACACCCAAATTCTGATTAGCAGCTGGTGACCTCATTTGTTTACTAATTAATTTGGCTGGTAGCTAATAACATAAGCTAACAGTGAAGTTGTTTACCCAATTTTCCCCTTGGTGGGCTGTCTTATATGGGGGTTACATATATTTATCAATTCATGAACACACATGTTGTTCCACAATATATTCCACAATATGCTTCTCTTAATGAAAGAGAAGCTATGAAAACAGACAAAAGAACACTTCATCACAAAATAGTGACCTTATAAATAATGGAGTCAGGTAAATATCAAAACAACAAAACACCACTACATTTCCCCCTCTGGCTGCTGGCTATCCCTACAGCCATCTAGGACAGACTATAAGCAGTATCACAATTAACATTAATACACTCCAAATAGCAATTGCCGAAAAATCAAACATCACTTAGGATTAGAATATAGGGTATACACAAGAATCATTATTACATTTATCATTAACACTTTAAAATGTCCTTAACACATTCTGATAGGTCTTTATATATGTTGCGTGTTCTATCTTGTCAAGTCCTTTGCAGACCAAGCCAGGAATTTTTATAAGAGAACTGTCTTTCAAGGTCTCTTGATCTCTTCCCACTCAAGCCAACACCCTGTGACTTTTTTTGTCTGATGATCACTATCATGTCCTTCCATCATTTGTCCTTCTTTAAGCTAGACGTGGCTACATAGTCTTTGACTACCTGTACCACCACCCGGTGAGACTTAAGCAATTACTGTTGCATCTTGGTAAGGTTTTCTTGTGTCTCTGACAAACCCAAAGGTTATATTTCCAATGGGGTGTCTAAGTAAGTGGCGTTCTCCACAGCCACATTGGTAATGTTTTGAATCCTTGTGCATCCTACTTGTCATGACTGCGATTTACAAGAACAACTGGATATCAACCAACCAAACAGATAATGAAGTCATTTTTGTTTGCAAGGGGCAGCAAGAAGGTCCTCTGAGATGATCCACAGGATGGGACGAGTGATGAGATAAGCAACGATGAGCAGCAGCAGAGTCATGAAGTCATCAGTGATGAAATCACAGCATTTGCACATCTGTTAAAAAGAAAAAAAGAACTTTGTACATAATCTGTCTTCAAGGGACCTGAGGCCTTTTACCAGATCCATCTTTTAACCCATATTGTATTCCACTTCTCCACCCCTATGATCTCCATTAGAACTAGCTGCTGGTTTGAGGGGGGGGGGAGGTGGGGAGAGGCTCTACTCTACCACATTCTAGCTCTTTCTGCAAGAATCTGTAGCTTCTTTTGCAAATCAACTGAAGGTAGAACAATAATTTTAAACTCATCCATCGACCTAGGATGAATTCTCCTTGGCCTATGTATTATTCAACTACCTCAGTGCTTTTTTAGTGGCTGATTTCTCAGTAGACCTTTGTATCCCTGAAGATTTTATTGACTTGAGTCTTAAGCATCTTTATATATTCCCTGCACCTCTAGATTCTAAGGTAGGTCAAAGTTCCACATATTGGTCTGGGCCTTCCCTGAATCCTTGACCTTGAGTTGCAAACTGTGATCTGTGATCACTCTTGATCATTGCTGCCTGCTTATATATAACAAATTAACAATGCTAAGCCCTTCAAGAGAGGAGTCTGTGTCTTTTCATGTACAGGGTAGAACAAAAGCTAATCCTGGGAGGGGGTAGCTAGGTGGTGTAGTGGATAAAGCCCTGGATTCAGGAGGACCTGAGTTCAAATCCGGCCTCAGACACTTGACACTTACTGTCTGTGTGACCCTGGACAAGTCACTTAACCCCAACTGCCTCAACAACAAAAAAAAAAGATTTCTAGTTTCAAATTTTTCTCCCTCCCTCCCCTCCTTCCCCCTCCCCAAGACAGCAAGTAATCTGATATAGGTTATGCATGTACAATCACATTAAACGTATTTCTGCATTAGTCATATTATGAGAGAAGAATCAGAGCAAAAAGGAAAAACCTCAAAAAAGAAAAACAACAACAACAAACAATAGACAACCACTGGTTTGTATTATCTTTTAGGCAAAACAAATATTAACCCCATTAGGGGGGAAAACCCACCAACCTGATTTCCTAGGGCTTGTCAGCAAGATGTCTCAAACTGGTACTCCATGTCTCGAACTGGTACTCGATGTCAAAGTTGCTTCTCTCTGCCCCGCTGGAAGTGGTCTGTCTCCCAACGAGATGGTTGGCTGCAAAGTCTGTAAATCGCTGTCAGTCAATCAAGGAATGTTTTCAAGGAAACATGATGTGGATGCTTGAGTCTCAAGCGTGGGGAACACAGGAGCCATGCTCAGTCTCAGCCAAAGAGCAGGGTGAAGATTGTGGGTTTCTCAGAGCCCTAGCTAGGAGCATTAGCTAGTTACACCCAAGTTCTGAGTGGTGGCTGGGAACTCATTTTTTAACCAATTAATTTCATTTGTACCCGATCACATAAGCTAACAGTGAGGTTGCTTAACAAATTTCCCATTGGTGGGCTATCATATATCCCATGTTTAGCAGAAGTTTATGAACACCCATGTTCTTTACAACATATACCATACATATATATAATATTGAAAAACAAGTTAGGAAAAACTGACATCAAGATGCTTAAATGCAAAAGGCGGCCTAATTAAACATGGAGTCACTTATGTCACAGGAAACAAACTCATTCTTTCCCACCCAAGTGCCCAGTCTTGGCTCTCATTCAGTCCCTGGGTGATATAATGCTCTTGGCCAAGTCCCTCCCATTCCCAATGTCCACAAATCTCTGTCTTTCTCTTTCGGCTGTTGGGTGCTGGCATTTTTTTTCATGGATTTCCTGGTCAGAATCTAGATCTTTGTGGAGGAGGCCTAGTGGTTCCTGCTCCTCTGCCATCTTGAATATGCCTATCTGAGATGCACTTAATCATTCATTTTTTTTCAAAGTCAGGACATTTTGCACATTTACACTGCAGATGCTTTGAGAAACAAAAATACAAAACAACACAACGCGCAGACAACACAATAGCATTAATTAAAAATTTAGGCTTCTTCTTCTTCTGGATTGGCTGCTTTGGAAGGCTGGGTTGCCTCATCAAGGTCTGGCATCTGGTGTATTTCGATTAGTGGATTTGGGGGAAGAGAGTACTGTGGAGTGAGCAGGATGTACTGGTGCCCTTGCTGGGAACACGCTATCCCGAGGATCATCTCCATGGCAATTTTTCTTCTCTCCCAGTCCATGTAGACATCAATCGCGTCTAGGCATCTGAAGGGTGATTTTGTGACGGCCCACAAAGTAAGAATTAATATAAAGTTTGAAAAAGACTGTCTACCTCCAGATATGTCCGGCAAGTCATTGTAGGGAGAATCTCTAGGCTGAACTGTTATAGAAAGAGTCTCATTCTTATGATCAAAGCGCATTTCCCCACAGAAGGACCACCGAGAAATTAAGTTGTTGAAGTACACCTTGCATTGTAAAGAAAGATTCTTTTTGCCTTTCTGGTAGGTTTCATATCTCTGTGTTGATACTTTATCCAGTGTTTTAATAAGCTTTTTCAAATTCTTTACTTTACTATCCAGATCCAGATATCTTTCTTTTGCTTCTTGGTACTGCTTCATCACATCTTCTCGCTTTCTGTGAGTATAGTTTTGTGAATCAATTCGCTCTCTTAAGGCATTGATTTCTCTGTTGAGGACAGAGGCACTTTTTCTAACTTCTTTCCGCTCAGGGCAGATGCATCTGGCCTGAGCCGTCTCCCTCTCAAGTTCTCTCTCTTTCATAGCCATCTCTTCTTTTTTCAATTGGAGGGAATCCAGATGTTCCTTAAGCCTACTGTCATAATGCATCATGGATTGGTGTTTGGTTTCCACTTCAAAAACAGTCTGGTTTTGTTCCTCCATGAGGGATTCCATTAATTCTGAAACCTGACTGCATCTCAGTTTCAATTCTTCATGTCTCTGTTCAGCTTCAATTTTGGGTTTCCTCAAATTCTCCATCTCTTCCTTTCGAGTTAGCAACTTTTCCCTCACCTCTTTCAACTCTTCTTCAATTTCCTGAGCTTCATCTTCCAGAACTGAGAGATTTATAGATCGGCTATCTTCTTCATCCTCAAGATTTCTTATTTGGGAAGTGATGTTTATTACATTAATCTTTATTTCTTTTAAATGTTGATAATGACTATCAATAGTTTCTCTGTTCTTTCTGATAGCCTTTTCAAGTGAACTCGCATGTTGCTTACATGCAGACAACCGTGCCTTTTTATTTTCCACATCTTTCTCCAAATTGCTTATTTGTATTTCTATGTCACCTAAGTAAGTAGGTCTCGATTCATCACATGAGTAATAGCGTCCCTGATATACTTCATCACCACAGGCAGTTAAAACTTTGGTACAGTTCTTGGGGGGCCCATGAGGAATTACCAATTTACGAGCCACAGCATTATTTTTAATAAGCAGCACTGACTCTATGCCTGTCATGTCAACCAAAGTATTGGCTACCACTGCGTCATCTATTTCTAAAACCGTGAGAGCTGTTGGAAATTCTGGGTGATAGGGGGCTCTGTCTGTTACATCATACAACTCACAGTCAAAGGGTGACACGATTATTTGTGGTCGTGGAGTGCCCAGTGGATAAAACCTTTTTATCAGCTCCCGAAGGATCTGTGAATCCTTGTGGTTGTCACAAAAAAAGGTAAGAAGCAGGCCCTTTAAGCAGCACTCGACAGCCAAAGCATAGGCAGGGTCTCTGAGACGGAGGTAAGCTCCCAGTGGACCTATAGGTTTGTAAGCAAAGTGCCCTTGTCTATGGGCATCTTCTATTGCTGCAACAAGGGGTGGAATCTGAGCTCCGTATAGTTTGAGTGGCTCAGACCTACAGTCTTTCCACCTCGCTAGCTGCTGTTGGTCATCATTCAGTATTTGCTGCACATATGACACATCATCCCTGACTCGAGAATGCTCTTTGTCATCTTTCTCTATAGCTTGATGAAGATGTTTTATTTCTTCAACAAGTGAATCTTCTTGATCCTTAAAGTTCCTAATCTTTTCCTTCAGCATGGAAATTTTGTTCTGTTTTTCCAACTCTGCTACTTCCAGAGTTGATTTCAGGATGTCGATTTTGTTCTGATGCTGTTCTGCAACTTTTTCTAATCTCACATATTCATTGTGGGAAGAATTATAGAAAGCCTTTGCTAGACTATAGGCCCTGAATGTTCTCATGGCATCTTCTTTGGCTTGAATGCATTTAGGCTCTAATGTAGTGGCTTCCTCACTTAACTTTTGCACATTCTCATGAATAGTGGTATACCTCTTAAAGGCTTCATTAAATATGATCTTTGAAGCCTCCAGTTCCTGATTTAAGATGATAGTACACTGGTCTCCAACATTGATGTTATTTATCATATCATCCAACTGTCTCTCAGTTTCACACACCACTGCCCAAGTCATCTCATTTTTCATGTCCTCTAACATGTTCCCCAAGGTAACCATAGTCTGAAAATGCTCCTCTATCTCTACCCCCTGCCGTTTCAGCTCCAGAAGCTGCTCTTCTCCTTGTTGTATCTGATGCTGGCTTCTGGCCTTTCTCTCCATAATTTCGGAGTACTCTTGTTTCATTTGTTCAAGCTCTGTAGCTTTCAGAAAGAATTTGTATTTTTCTCCCTCATTTCTGGTCCGCAATAACTGCCTGCCCATCTCTTGTGGTAAAATGGCCACGGGATTATCCACCCGTATTTTAAAATGGTCAAGAATGGCAGTAAGCTCAGCTTTCTTGGAAGAAACCAGGTTTCCTGCTTGGTCTTTGAGTTGGTAACTCGGACTCCCGTCTATACTGATGTGCTGGTGCACAGTTATGGAGTCCCCGTAAACCTCAGCTTTAAAAGCATTCCCTCCCCTGTTCCTTAATTTGATGGAGATGTTGGCTGAATCCTCTCCGTCTTTCACAAAGTCTTTGAAAGACGTCCCTAGCGATTTCCCACCCAGACCAATGATGAGAGCTGTTAACAGTGTGCTCTTCCCGCTGTAGCCCACCACAAAATTGACATTTGAGCCAAATTTCACAGGTCCCAGCATGGCATGGCACATAAAGTTCTCAAGCTGGATGCTCTCAATGATCCCAAATTCCCTCGGCACTTTCTGAGTGGGATTTTCAAGAAACAAGTCCTGGGGGAAGTCCTCCAGCTCCTCATCCGAATCACCATCCTCATCATCGTCCTCCTCACCATCACCATCCTCATCCTCATCCTCATCCTCATCCTCATCCTCACCCACATCCACATCCACACCATCTACATCGACGTCATCGACATCGAGATCACCGCCACCATCATCATCATCATCATCATCAACGTCCGACCCGGGCCTGGCTCTTTTCTGCTCTGTGGCCGGAGGGAAATCATCCTCCTTTCTCTTGGACATTCTGCCCGCGACAGAGGGACCGGCCCCGAGACGCTGCTAAGGGCTCCTTGTCCTCCTCCCCAAGGCTGCGGCCCGCGGCGCGCGCCCGATCCCTCGCTCGATCGCTCTATGCGGCCCTTGCCTCCTCCTCCTCCTCCTCCTCCTCTTAGACCCTCAGAGCCACGGCCACCCCAGCTTCCTTAAGTCTAGTCCAGCACAGACGGCCCGGTTCGGACCTACCTCGGAGCCTGACGGCGGCTCAGGAGGCACGGCGGCGGCGACGACGAGGGCACCCAGCAGCTCCGGGAATGCCGAGGTCCGGCAGAGACGGCGGCGCGATCGCCAAGCCTCGGCAGAGGCGGCGGCCCGGGGGGGGGGGAGCGATCGCCAAGCCTCGGCAGAGGCGGCGGCCCGGGGGGGGGGGGGAGCGATCGCCAAGCCCCCGCAGAGGCGGCGGGCCCCGGGGGGTAGCGGCGGCGCGAACGCCAAGGAGGGGGCGCGAACGCCGAGCCTCGGCAGAAGCGGCGGCCCGGGAGGGGGGGGGGGCGTTAACGCCAAGCCTCTGCAGAGGCGACGGCCGCCAGGCAGGGGGGAGGGAGGGGCGGGAGGGCTCGAACGCCAAGCCCCGGCAGGGGCGGCGGGCCCTGGGGGGGGGGAGCAGGGGCGCGAACGCCAAGGCCGGGCAGAGGCGGAGGCGGCGGTCGCGGCGGCGGAGGTAACGATCAGTGTCCAGGGGGTTCAGTCCCCCTCATGCACCGCCACGCAGATCCCCTCCCTTCCACAAACACGCGAACCCGGGGCCCTGACCCCACACCCGCTCCCGCGGCTAGGAACCCCTCACCACTCAGCCCAAGACCAACGCGAGCTCCCAACCCAGACAAGCGAGCTCTAAGAGCAACGCCAGCAAAGGCTCCGCCTGCGCCTGCGTAGGGTGCGGGCTAGAAGGGGGACGGGCTAGAAGGGGGACGGGCTAGTGTCCTACGGTGCGCCTGCGCGACAGTCTCCTCCTGGTGGGGAGGGGGCAAGGCGGGGAAGTGGGGGAAAGGGGAGGAGGGGCGGGGGGGGGAGAGGAGAAAAGAGAAGAGAGACAGAAACAGAGACACACAGACACAGAGACAGAGAGACAGAGACACAGAAAAGAGAGAGAGAGGGAGGGAGGGAGAGAGAGAAGAAACAGGCGGAGATAGAAAAGAGATAGAGACAGACACAGAGAGACCGAGAAAGAGACAAAGAGATTGTGTGTGTGTGGGGGGGGGGGGGGGTGTCTCTGCACTGCTGTGCACCTGCAAGGCAGCTTCTGTACCGGGTCTACACTTCTTTCAAGCAATGTGGCCTTGGGAGGGCCAAAAGGTTTCCAGTGGGCAGTAAGGAAATGATGCATCTGGTGGCTCTGTCTGTCCCTTGAGCCCCAGCTGCTGTCTCTCTGCCCCCTTGTCAGTTCCCATGAGTTCCCTGATCATTAATGGTTAGAAAACTCCCAGATTTCCTCCACCTCCAGACCTTCCTCACTCATCTAAGTCCCTCCAGTCCTCTCTCTGTGTGTCTGTCTCAGGTTGTTCACAGATTAAAAAGCAAACAAAAAAACTCTACTCAGCTAACGAATTGCAAGAGCTCAGGTGAGCAGGAAGGTCATTGTTCAGAGCAATGGCATTTTCAGTGGTCATGTGGAGAAGAAGATTGTAGGAAGAGTTCGATAATTCTTCACTGATTTAGAATTGATAATAATTTAATTTCAGCTGGACATTGATGAGCTCCTAAAGAATTTCCATTATAGGGTCCCAGGATAGAGAGGATATGATGAAGGGAAAGGGGCTTTTTTTTTTAGTGAGGCAATTGGGATTAAGTGACTTGCCCAGGGTCACACAGCCAGTAAGTGTCAAGTGTCTGAGGCCAGATTTGAAGTCAGGTACTCCTGACTCCAGGGCCGGTGCTCTATCCACTGCGCCACCTAGCTGCCCCAGGCTATTTCTTATTAAGAACAAACTGATGGCAAGGAAGCAAGTTCTGAGCCGAGCCTTCAAGTATCCTAGGATAAGTAATAGGGATAAGGAACAGGAAAGCAACTTTTGGCTGCATATCAAGAAGAGCTTCCTAGTCCTGGGAGTTTTACAGAAATGTAATGAACTCCCACGGTAGGAAATAAACTTCCATCCCTTCAAGACTGAAAGTCTCCAAGTCCATGCTGGATTAAATCCTTACTGGTGAGAATGTAGAGAGGATGCCTGGTGAGGCTGAACCATATGACCTCAGAAGTCTCTTCCAACTCTGAGCTTCTGACATTGAAGCAAAACTTTTGGAACATTCAAAAAGGGATGGCTACTCCAATAAATGATCTATTGGATGGTGGGACCTTTGATTGGGGCTTTGGGATCCCTCTAAAATGCAGCCATATCCAATCCTGCTAATAAATAAGGCAGGCATTAAGTGAGTGCTGGGAGAAGTATTCATTCTTGCTACCCATTCCAATGCATCTTTGAAAGGGAGGTTTTTCTCATGAAATATGCTAGGATGCAGACCTCACCTCCCCCACTTTTCTAGATCACTGTAATTGTATTCTTCTCTTGCTACAGTTGGAAAGGATCCCTTATATTTGAGGGGTGAGGATGGAGGAGGGGGATCAGAAACAGGCCAATAGAGGGGCAGCTAGGTGGCGCAGTGGATAGAGCACCAGCCCTGGAGTCAGGAGGACCCGAGTTCAAATTTGGCCTCAGACACTTGACACTTACTAGCTATGTGACCTTGGGCAAGTCACTTGACCCCAACTGCCTCACCCAAAAACAACAACAACAAAACAGGCTGATAGAAATGGCTTGGGCTTTTTTTGAAGGGTTTAGGGGAAAAGATGGCATTACTACCTGGAAATGACACTCTAGCTTATTGGCGCATTTTCTTCCCTTTCTGCTTGCCATGCACACAGATTACTTGGTCTTCGGTGGACTTGAAGGGGCAGATTTCTTCTCTGGGCTCCTCTTAACAGTAATCTTGTGGCCCTTGATATTAAGTGGCTGTCTTAACATCATTACTTTTGTTCACAGGCAGGTGCATGACCAGACTTCCTTACTGGCACTCCTTTTTGTGGTACAAAAGGAACCCATGCCCCAACGCACAGTGGCACAGTTGCAGTGGGCTGCAGCAGAAGGTCCTGACATTCCCATCCTTAGGAATTCCTTCTTGGGACAAGACACTACTATCCTGAGGGTCCTTGTTTACAGCACAGCCTGATTCCTGGGTGGGGAAATTATTGTTGCTGAAGTTTGTCCTTAATTCACTGACACTTTGGAGCAAATTTAGAAATAGAACATTAGCAAGGCACTCACTGAGGGAATAAGCCAGCATAGACCCATTTTACTGAGGGTGAGCAGGGAGTAATTGGGATGCAACCAAGGAAGCTGGCCTGTGAGAGAGATCACAATGAGGGGGAAAGAGGAGAAGGAAATCAAAATCTTCACTCTTCCTAATTACGCCTTGAACTGGTCCTACTGTCATGAATCCAAGACTAGTATATGGGTTTCTATCTCCTCCAGCTTGAACAATGAAATTGGTTTCCAGAATGGACTGGTGTTGATAAACACCTACCATTGATTGATTAAGCACCTACCATCTTCAGAAGAAACAGGGGCAGCTAGGTGGCGCAGTGGATAAAGCACCGGCCCTGGATTCAGGAGTTTCTGAGTTCAAATCCGGCCTCAGACACATGACACTTACTGGCTGTGTGACCCTGGGCAAGTCACTTAACCCCACTGCCCCGTTAAAAAAAATAATTAAAAAATAATTAAAAAAAAAAGAAGAAACATCCCAGGCCCTGAGAGAAATGCAACATTTAGAAAAGATATAGTCAGTTATGGTTTAACAGGTGGATAAGTTAAACACAACTCGAATACCCAGTATTAGTGAATAAGTACATCAGAGAGGTCCATAAGTAAGTGCTGTGTGAACAGAACAGAACTGAATTGCATTGGTTTTTCTTCTTCTGAAAAATCTTGTGGCAGCTAGGTGGCACAGTGGATAAAGCACTGGCCCTGGATTCAGGAGGACCTGAGTTCAAATCCAGCCTCAGACGCTTAACACTTACTAGCTGTGTGACCCTAGGCAAGTCACTTAATCCTCATTGCCCTGAAAAAAAAAATCTTTGTGACAGGTCATGGTTCATTGGGTAGAAGTGAGAGAAATATATTTAGAAATGAATGTCATGGGCAGCTAGGTGGTGCAGTGGATAAAGCACCGGCCCTGGAGTCAGGAGGACCTGAGTTCAAATCCAGCCTCAGACACTTGACACTTACTAGCTGTGTGACCCTGGGCAAGTCGCTTAACCCCCATTACCCGGCAAAAAAATAAAAGAAATTAATGTCATGAGAAAAAAAAGGGTCAATAAAAATATGATGAACTTAAAATGGTAGATGATTAGATAGATAGATAGATAGACAGACAGACAGACAGATGATAGAGAGATCCATCAATCAAATTTCCAGGCCGGGCATCATGGGTAATTCCTACTGAATGCATCCCTGGGTCACATATTTCCCTTCTCGTAGACAAGGCTTGGTGGAACTGGTGATCCACAATCACCTCTCTTTAACCAAAGAGGCACAGGGCCACAGGTGGTCCTTCCCCACCTCTCAGTTTCATGGGACTTGAGTCATTTCTTGGGGAAAGTTCACTGAATTCTACCTATTTCCGGAAGATGCTGATGAGGGGATCCTTGAATGAGGGGCCTCATGACCCCAGCCTATTTTCTCCAAGGAGTGCCTGGAGAGGGAGGGAGAAGAGGTTTGCTGTTCTGGGCAGCAAGTCTGGGGGTGAATGTCAGGTGTGGAATTTAAACTCCCTGGGGGCAGGGGCTGTATTTTTGTCTTTCTGCCCCCACCCTTAGCACAATGCCTGGCACATTGGAGGATCTGAGCCATTCTTTTTTCACCAGAAATAAAATGGAAGCAATGAGAGACCTGTCTCTGAGAGAGAGTCATGTCTCCAGTTAACAAGTGGGCCTCCTGGAGGTGCCCCTCCCCTCCCCCCTGAACCCTCCAGGGCTAATTTTAGCCTCTTCCTCGTCCCCTCCCTCCTCCTTCCCTCCTGGGCTCGGGCAGACAGCCCAACTATCTTACTGCTGGGATTCCTGAAGGAGGGAGAGACAGAGGGAGGGAGGAGGAGTGGAACAATGACAGCCCCCCCGTCCGACTGTCCCCCCATAAAACTTGGTGGACCATGGAGCCCAAGAGGGGAGAACAGCCTGGGATGGGCATCACGAGACCTCTCCCTCCCCTTCCTCTCCCAGCCCGAAGATCAGGTTCCTTCTTCACTTCAAAGATAACCCGGCTGCTGCCACACTTGGCCGCCCCTCCACCCCCTCCTCCTCCTCCAGCCGCACCCTGCTCCCCCCTCCCCACCTCTTCTGGAGAAGAAGGGAAGCAGAAAGGGGAGCCTGAGTACGGGCCAGTTTTGTACCAAGTGCGAGAACAGTTAAAGGCACAGCCTCTCATCCTATACACCCTGAGGAAGGGAAGGATCGAGCCCCCAAGGGGCCCCACTATCCCGTCCAGATGTTTGGTCACAGGGAAAGCATCTCCCTTTGCAGGCCCCTGACTTGCTCCCTCTGTCCCTCCCTCCGTCCCTCCTAAGGGGCAGCCTGGCTTGGCCCAGAATGTGTCTGCAGCTCAGAGAGGAAATGATTCTGTCCCATTCAACCCTCAGCCAAAACAGGACTAGAAGGACCCCCCCCCCTCCAATATCTCCTTTGGTTGACAGAGAAATGCACTGGGACTGAAAATTGCCCAGTTTCTGCCCCTCCACTGGGTCCAGGACCTACTGAAGGAGCTGGCACCACCCTGGATGGCCCTCTGTGTCCCAGGCCTGTCCCTCCTCCTCCTCCTCAGATCTCTCCCTGCTGGGTGACCTGGAGGGTCTAGTTCATAACTCAGGGATCTACACCACAGGCTCATTTGCCCCTTTGCGTGGAACCTCCCAGGACTCTACCATTTCCTCAGGTTGTCACCAGTGAGAACAGGACAAAGGGAGTGAGGGTATCTCCTGGAATCTCTCAACCTCCGACATTTCCACTCCTAGACGGGGGTGGAGGTGGAGGGGGGGGGGGCGGTGGTACGCAGGGAACCTGTAGCTGAGCAGAGCCGAGTGTGGGCAGGGCCAACTCCCAGTGAGAACCGAGGGTCGGTGACGTCAGCTACCACTGGAAACACAGCCCAATCCCCTCACGGGTCCAGCGCTTGGGCTCGGGCGCCCTACGCACCGCTGGGCCACCTGTCGTTTTCCTCTCCCTCCCCTCCCCTGCCCTCCCCCACGCGCCGTACTGGACTCCTTTTAGCCGCTAGTCACCCATCCCCCAATCGAACCTGACAATTCGCCTGTGCTATACCAGTGCAACCATTCCAGGTGCCCCCGCCCCAGGCAGGGAGGAGGACCCACAACTGGACAGATGCCGATGCCACAGTCCATCTGTTTGTCCATCCCTCCGTCCCCCAGTAAACCCGGATTTATTTTGTATGTTCATATCCCTAAGGCCTTGTATATTCCCTCATTATGGTCATATATTGGAGAATTTATATATTCTCTCTAAATATTCATATATAGGAGTACTCATGTATTCTCTCTACATATCCATATATAGGAATACTCATATATGTGACTATATAGAGAATAAATGGGTACTTGTATATAAAAATATAGAAAGGATGGGCATCCAAGTGGTGCAGTAGATAGAGCGCTGACCCTGGAGTCAGTAGGATCTGAACTCAAATCTGACCTCAGACACTCACTAGCTGTGTGACCCTGGGCAAGTCACTTAACTCCAATTGCCAAACCAAAAAAACAAACAAAATTAATTAATTAATTGCTGGGTATATACCTCCAATAGGTCAGAAAGTGGTCCACCAGAGGTCTTAATGCAATAAAGTTTGGGGTGTTTATGTATTCTTAGCCATATTTTGTGGTAGCAAAGAATTGGAAACAAAGAGTGTGGTTGATTAGGAAATGGATGAATGAACTATAGGTAATGAGGGAGTGGATAAGCATATACTACCTGTTTACTATGTACCAGGAAATCTGCTAAATGTTTTCTTGAATGTTATCTCATTGGGGTATCAAAGCACCTCTGTGATGTAGGTGGCTAATTCCCATTTTAGAGTTGTGGAAATTGGGGTAGCCAGAGCTGACCTGCCTTGCACTAGGTCTCACACACCTAGAGAATGTTTAAGGCCATATTTGAACTCTGGTCTTCCCATCTCCAGACCCAGAGCTCTATCCACTATGCCACCTAGCTGTGTTGTGGTACCTGTTTCATTTTTTTTCTTTTTTGGGGGGGGGGGTACCTGTTTCTAATAGAATATCATCACACTAGAAAAAAACAACATGAAGAATTCAAAGAAAATTGGGAATATTTGCAGAATTGAATGCAGAGTAAAATAAGCAAATCCAAGAATATGTTGTGCATCTGGATTGTGACACCATAAGTGGAAAAGAGAAGTAAACCCTAAATGCTGTGGAATGCTATAACCAAGCTTGGTCCTGGAGATAGAGGGGTGAAAATGAAGCTCCTATCAGAGATCTGAAGAACTATGGGTGTGGAACATTGCACTTATTAGCATAAATGCTATGGTGGTTTTTGCTTTATTTCTTTTTTTTCCATCTTTGTAAGGGTCTGGGAATGATCTTTTCTTCAATGGATCTAAAAATGAAGGGCTTCCATCAAAATAACATTTTTAAAGTGGGGAGAATACATCCAGAAATGAATGTGATGGAAAAGCCAACAATGACCAAAAAAATAAGATCAAATAAATGGATAAGGGGCAGCTAGGTGGCACAGTGGATAAAGCACGGGCCCTGGATTCAGTAGGACCTGAGTTCCAATCTAGCCTCAGACACTTGACACTTACTAGCTGTGTGACCCTGGCCAAGTCACTTAACCCCCATAGCCCCGGAAAAAAAAAAGGAAAAAAAGGGAATGACATTCATGTGAAAATAAAAGAATGCAAAACAGAAAAATGTGGTCTATAATAAAACCCCCTCCAACCTGATCTATTCCAACCTATTATTACTGATTGAAAAGGGGATGTGTGTTAAAGAAAGGACACATACACATACACCCATGACTCACATGACTATCATAACTATTGCATATAGAATTTTAACTGAAATCAATCATAGAGAGGGACAAAAGGGGGCCTCCAAAGTGCCTTAATCAACATTTCATTTACTTCCTAAGGGGAGAGATCTGGTAGCCAAGGGCGAAACAAAAATAGAATATAAATTTGTTTGTAAAATCTCATGGAAAGGGGCAGCTAGGTGGCGCAGTGGATAGAGCACCAGCCCTGGAGTCAGGAGGACCTGAGTTCAAATCTGGCCTCAGACACTTAACACTTACTAGCTGTGTGACCCTGGGCAAGTCACTTAACCCCAATTGCCTCACTAAAAAAACAACAACAACAACAACAAAAATCTCATGGAAAAGGATAGTGGAATATTTGGACATATCTCCCCTTGGATGAGTATTCCTATATTCTCTCTGCATATTGACAATCACATATTCTCTCTCTCTCTCTCTCTCTCTCTCTCTCTATATATATATATATATATATACATATTGATGCAGATATGATCTCTTTGTATTCGTGTATACGAAGAATCCTATATTTTCTCTTGTTTTTCATATATAAACGCTCATATCTTCTCTATATAGAAATAAATATATCAGTACTTGTATTATCTCTATTCAAATAAAAGAGCAATCATTTATTTACTATGTGTGCGTATGTGTATACAAACATATATTCCTAATTTCTCTCCGGCTAGTCACATATTCTGGCTATATATGCATGTATAAGAGAATTTATATATTTTATCTGTACTAATATACATAAGTACTCAAATATTTTCTCTCTATTGACATAAAAGAGTACTCATATATTCTCCATGCATCTTCACATAAAATAATACTCATATATTCCCTTTTATATATTCACATGAGTGCTCATATATGAATATATAGAGAATATATGAGGATACCTATGTAGGTATATATAAAGAGATTATATGCATACATATATAATGTAGAGAACATAGGAATATATTTATGAACAGAGAGAAATATACAAAGACTCATCGATATAGTACCACAAAGAATGGATGGGTTCTCATACATATAATGAATATGAATCCTGTATATGAAGAGAAAGAATATATGTTCTTAGGTATAGTAATGCATTCTCTAGAGTCATATGCATGAGTTGCCATATATTCTCCATAGATTCAGATATGTTTGTGTTCATGTATTCTCTATACTAATATAAACCACTGCATATATACATGAATATATTTGAATTCTCTCTATATGCGATTATAGAGAGAATAAATGAGTCCTGATAAATTCAAATATATAGAAAATGTATGAGTGCTCATGAATAAAAATATAAAAGTCAATCTGGTTGGATTCGGAGGAAAGGGGAATGGATGGCTGGATCTCTTCCCTCCCTCCATACCTGGCTCTTGGAATGGCAAAAATCACGTTAATGCAGCTGGCAGCTCGAGCCACTTGAGACAGGGGGGAGGGGAAATCAGCCCGAAAGACTGGGAGTGGGGGATGCTGGTGAAAATTGTCCTGAGGGGGCACGTGGAGAAGAGAAAAATGAGCCCAAAAAGTCGGGGGAGGGATGCTGACTGCAAGAAGACCGGTGAGAGATTTCTGGTGGGGGCCTCTGGAGGGAGGAACAAGGTTAGCAGGAGGGGTGAGCACTGATGTCACTGGCCACTGGTGCTCAGTGGGGGGGGGGGGTCCCCCTTGCTCAGCTTCTCTCAGCTAGTGGCTCCCTGAGAACCCCCGGGGCTGGGAATGGATATCTGAGGGGCAAGAGATACCAGGGGACCAGCTCATAGGAGACAAGGGACCAAGAAACATAAGCCCCAGACCCCAGGACTCCTGCCCATGATAGAGAAATAGTCCCCAACAGGTGCCCACTATACTTTGTCCTTCCACTTCCCTGAGCTCTGAGGGCTCTGTCCACCAGGAAAAGAGGGGTTTTCCCCCAACTTGCATAGATAGATGTCAGCCTCAAGAGGGCAGAAGCAGGAGCCAAATCCAACTGTTTGTCAAAATGAGTCCAGGAATAAAGGAGAACAAGTTAACCAGGAGAGCTAGCTAGAAACACTTGCTCAACAGGTCCTGGAGCTGGACATTTAAGCCCCTAACTTATTTCAGTAAATACAAAGGAAATATAGAGCTATAGAGAGAGAGAAAAAAAGATGTGGCCTACATGCAAACTCACTCCAACTTGACTTATTCCAGTGTGTTGTCAATGATTGATTGAACAGGAAATGTGAATCGAGCTGTGCATGCACACTGGAGGGCACACGCACACACTCGCGCTCGCGAGCACACACACACACACACACACACAAACACACACGCACGCAAACTTGTTTGTAAAATATCACCACAGTCTGGGTGAAGATTGGTACATATCTCCTCTGATACGAGTATGCCTACACTGTCATATCTTCTCTAGATGTTCTTAAATATTTTAGTACCTCTATATTCATATATGGAGAAAATAGGGGAACTGGTATGTGAATAGAGTGGACGTGCACAATCTGTGTACAAAGATGTGAAGATCTTGGGAGAATATTTGAATATTCATATATATGTATACATATATATGAATATATAGAGAGAATCAGTACTTATATATGAAGAGAAAATATTTGAGCCATCTAAAGAAATATGAGAGTACTTATATGTTAACATATATAGAGAACATATGAACCCATATATATGTATATGTGTGTATATATACACAAACGAATAGAGGTAGAGAATATTTCAGTACTTATGTTTAGGAACATAGGAAGAATATGAGTATTTTTATAGGTGAATATGTGATATTCTCTATACATAAAATCTATGTATTACCTATATGATTCATAGAAATGAAATACAGGAATTCTTGGTCTGTATGATTTTATAAACTGCATGATTTTTATATAACTGCATACTCAAGAACAGGTATATAAGAGAATGCTAGTGAACTCACGTGAATATAAAGAGAAAATATTTGAATATTCATGGATAAGAATATACAAAGACAATGGGTTTTATCAGGGTGACAGAGGGACAGAAGGTGAGATAGACTGGTAGAAGGGTGGACTGGGAGCATGGGCAGACTGGGGGGTCGGGAGGGCATATAAAGCCGCTGGCAGCTCGGGCCACTTGCAACTGCTGTTGTGGGGGAGGGGAAAATGAGCCAGAGAAGGTCTAAGGAGGAGGGGGCAATGAACCCCAGGAGTGTGCCCCCCCCCACTGCTGACTGCAGGGGATACGGGCGAGCGGAATGCCTGGTGGGGGGGTCAGTGGAGGGAGGGAGGGGCGGCGTAGGCAGGAGGGGAACGCCCACCTCGTCGAGGTGGGCGCTGACGTCACCAGAAACGGGCGCTCTGCCGGCGGGTCTAAGGTGGCCCCGACTCATGGTTCTATGAGGACCCCTAGGGCTGGGAGAGGATATCTGAGGGGCAAGAGATGTCAGGGGACCAGCCCATCCCTCCCCCCTCCCCGATTTCAGGTGCTTTGGGCCAGCCTGGGATACACACTTAGCAGGATGCCCTGAGCCAATCCCATGCCTTCCCTACAGGGGTTTCTTCTATTTTTGAAATAAGGAGGATGACCCCTAGTTGCTTCACCCAGAACCTACTTGAACATTTTCCTGGGGATTGGAGGTACCAGCCTAGGCTAGGGCCCTGTTTCCTGCCCTCAGACAACTCCATAGTTTAGCTGTAGAAAAGGTGTATAAGCCTTGGAGAGGCAGGGATCAAAAACTGCTTGGCCGGGGCAGCTAGGTGGCACAGTGGATAGAGCACCGGCCCTGGAGTCAGGAGGACCTGAGTTCAAATCCAGCCTCAGACACTTAACACTTACTAGCTGTGTGACCCTGGACAAGTCACTTAACCCCAATTGCCTCACTAAAAAAAAAATACAAAAAACAAAAAACTGCTTGGCAGAGTTGGGCTGGGGGGCAGTTGGACTTTCAGGGATGGGAAGGAAAGTACAGATTATTGACAAAACAGAGGCTGCAGAAGGGGACTCTGGGAATCAGGGTGGGAAAGGAAGCCCGAATAACCCAGCAACCTGAGGTCATGTCCCCTTTCCTTTCCAACTCTGGGCAGATCAGTAGGGCTCTGTCCACTAGGGAAGAGGGCTTCTCCCCTCAATCAGCAGAAATCAGCCTCATGGAAACCTATTACTAGGATTTTCTCCTGCTGCAAACGTCCTGAAGAGGCCAGAAGCAGGAGCCAAATCCACTTGTCTATCAAAATGAGGCCAGGAATATAGAAGAATAATTTCACCAGAAGAGGTATAAACACTTCCTCAGTAGGCCCAAACTGATGGGAGCCAATAGTGTAGTTAACAGAAATCCAAAAGAAAGCACAACACAGAAAGATGTGGCCTACAATAATGGACACGCCAATCTGACCCACTCCAAAGTGATGATGAAACGGATAATGGAACGGGGTGGGGTGGCAGTTACGACATACATATAAAGAGACACACAGAAACACACACTCCTGCCCCTCTACACAGTCTAACTCACAGATTGCCAGTACAATTATTTCATAAGGATTTTTAATAGACATCAATTAGTGATCATGATAAGGAAATTAAAGGGGATCTTAATATTGTCAGCAGAAATATCTGATTTTCTTGGGAAGAGGACAGGTGGGGCAGACAAAAGTAAAACAGGCTAAGTACCTTAACTCTTAAGGAAAATCTCATGAGAAAAGATGGAGGAATATTTGGCCATACCTCCTCACAAGTGAGCATTTCTATCTTCCCTGTGTATTTTGACACTTATGAGTACTCACCTCATCTCTCACTATATCTGTAAATCTGAGTATTGATATATTCTCTTTATGTATTCACATGAATGAATATTCCCCCAAACTTCTTGTTCACAGTTCAGTATTCATATATTCCTTCTTTTTTAGTAAGGAAACCGGGGTTAAGTGACTTGCCCAGGGTTACACAGCTAATAAGTGTCAAATGTCTGAGGCCGGATTTGAATTTAGGTCCTTCTGACTCCAGGGCCAGTGCTCTATCCACTGTGCTACCTAGCTGCCCCATTCATATATTCTTTTAAATATTACTCAATATAAATGGGTTCCCCCATAATTTCTCTATAGTTGCATATATGAGCAATCATGTATTCCATGTTTTTAAATATACTATATGTCTTTGACTCATATATATGATTATTCACATATTCTTTCTATAAGTTCACATTTAAGAGCACTTATATAGTCTTTCTATTTATGAGTACCCATTCAGTCCATATTCATATATATATTCTCTGTTGATATTCCTGTATGTGAATATTGATATACTCTCTGTGTACAGACACAGGAGTCTTCACATATTCTCTCACAGGGAGAAAAGCAGGAGAATACCTTCAGATATATAGGGAGGGTATAAGAAAATTCTTAGAGGTGAATGTAGTGAGAATGTAAGCTTACACACACACACACACACACACACACACTTGAGAAGAGAGAATATGGGTACTCCTATAGATGAAGAGAGAGTTAATAAGTGGGTGCTCATATTCATAGGAAAAGAGAATGCTTAACTAATGTTTGTGAGAAATTAGAATGTGTAAGTCATAGAAATGAATGTATAGAAAGAATAAATGACTTCCTGTGAATAGGAATGAAGAAAAAGGACCTGAGTACTGATGGATATGCCTATCTCCTCTGTCTTCATATATATGAGCTTTCTCAATCACTCCAAAAAAACCTCCAAATAATGCCATAGGACAATTCCTGGAGCAGCAAAAGCCACAAAAGTACAGGCTGAGATCATTTCCCAGTCAAAGACTGCTTAGAAGGTCGGCAGGAGGGAGCTGTTGTGCCAGGGCAGGAGTAGAGCCCAACCCCCAAGGTCACACTGACACAGATCTAGTCCCAGGAAGGCCTCACCAGAGAAATAGACCTGCAGAGCCTCTGAATCAGCTGCAGCATCAGTGTCATCTGGAACTAAGCTCACAGTCTGGTGAGAGGGTTGAGCCCTTGGGGGGGGAAGGGGGGGAGACTACAGGGGTCTCTGCTGGTGCTGAGGCAGAACTTGGGTTTTTCACCCCTGCTGGGAACCAGGAAGTAGACTTTGAGTGGTGGTGGCCCAGGTGGGGGAGGGGTGCAGGCTCTTCGGAGCTGACAACCACAGCACACAAAGTTTTGCTGTCTGGTTAATTAGCAAGTTGGCCTGGGGTTATCTACAGACCAGGGAACAGGCCAGGTGAGTGAAGAACCTGCCCCTCCTTAAATCATACAACCTGGAACCCCCTGAAGCTTGGGATACTGCAGCCTGGAAGCAGTGCCCCACTTTAAGGAGTTAAAAGTCAAGTAAAAGATAGGCAAGATGAGCAGACAAAGGTGAGGACCATAGAAAGGTTTTTTTAGTGACAAGAAAGCTCAAGGTACACCCTCAAAAGAGGATAGCAATGTCAGGGCTCCTACATCCAAAGCCTTCAAGAAAAATATGAATTGGTCTCAGGCCATAGAGGCGCACAAAAAGGACTTTGAGGGCAGCTAGTTGGGGCGTGAATAGAGCACCGGCCCTGGAGTCAGGAGTACCTGAGTTCAAATCCGGCCTCAGACACTTAACACACACTTACTAGCTGTGTGACCCTGGGCAAGTCACTTAACCCCAATTGCCTCACTTAAAAAAAAAAAAAGGACTTCGAAGATAAAGTAAGAGAGGTAGAGGAAAAAATGGAAAGAGAAATGAGAGTGATACAGGAGGGTCATGAAAAAAAAAAGTCGACAGCTTGAAAAGCCAAATTGGCCAAATGGAAAAGGAGGTACATATATATGAATTCTTATATATTCTCTATATGTTGATTTGCACAAACATGAATGATTTATGATTTATAAGACAAAGACTCTGTAGGCATATGTGTGAGTATTCATAGTTGAATATGGAGAGTGTATATAAACAAAATATGAGTTCTTTGCTTTTTATAGGATTATATGCATATGTATAAATATATTTGTATAGAATTCCATATATAAGATTATAAAGAGGATCATTCAATACTCATAAAAGAAATAGAGAGAATGGAAGATTCTTCCCTTATGTGAATCTACAGAGGACATATTTGAACACTCGTGGATAAGAATATACAAAGCCCAGGGTTTTGAAGCGGGGGACAGAGGGCCGTCTGGACAGACAGAAGGGGGTCTCGGGCATCAGTCTTGGTCCCTGGGGTCCCCTCCCTCTGCCCAGATTCCCTGAATGACCACAGGTAGGACCCCCATCCCCCCACTCCCACTAGTAGCTTGAGCCACTTGTGGGAGGTGGGGGAGAGGGGGAAAGAGCCTAAGTGGGAATGTGGGGGAGGGATGCTGACTCCAGGGAGATGAATGAGAGGGATATGTGCTGGCGGCCAGCTTAGGGAGCACAGAGGGACGGGGTTGACAGGAGAGGGACTCTTGCCCAAGGTGGGCACTGATGTGACTGGCTCTTGGCGCTCAGCAGGGGGTCCTCCTTGCCCAGGTTCAGCTCCAGTCGGCTACCTGAGGACCCCTAGAGCTGGGAGTGGATGTCTGAGAAGGGAGAGAGGCCAGGGGACCAGCCCAAAGCCCACCTGAGGCCCAGGCTCCTGAGCACGGGAGACAAGGGGACAGCAGACATAAGCCCCAGACGCAAGGACTCCTACCCATGCTAGGGAAATGGCCCCAATATTATCATAACAGAACTTTGTCTTTCAAACTCTGCCTCCACTCCCCCAATTCCAGCAGGTCTAACAGTCTCAGTGAGATTGAGGAAGGGGTGCCTCTGGTTTAGGAGGTTGTTGTTCATCCTTCATTCTCGAAGAGGATCATGACATCTGGGTGATGTCATGACTTGCAGTGAATTGGATTGAAGTGAGGCAGGGCTGTGCAAAGTCACCAGCTTCACAAAGCCATCTGGGTCCAGTGGCAAAATAGACATCAGGACAACTAGAGATGGCCCCCGATATTTAAGGCAATTGGGGTGAAGTGACTTGCCCAGGGTCACAAGGCTAGTTAAGTGTCTGAGGTGAGATTTGAACTCAAGTCCTCTTGACTCCAGGGTGAGTTCTCTTTGTACAGTTCAGCTAGCTGCCTCAGTTCAGGAGGCTGGTTGAAGAACCATGAGTTTTATTCCAATCTTTAGGATTAGAATAAGGGCAGAACTTGCTGGTTGTAGGCTGCCCCAGGGAGAGCATTAGACCAGCAGGGATTTCTCAGCTGGCAGGTGAGGGCTAGTTCAATAACATTGGCAGATGGGGTGGGGAGGTGGGGAGTGGGTTTTGGATGTAGGAGTAGAGTCTGGATGCCCTTGTAGGTTTAGGTAGGACAGGGGAGGGGGGGCGGATGGTAAAGAGCCCTCAAAGGTCATCTGGTCCAATCTCCTCATTTGAGAAAAAGGATAACGGAAGTCGAGTTTGGAAGGGACACGGCCAAGGTCACAGGGCTAGTAAGGGGCAGACCCAGGCCTTGAACCCGGGTCTCCCCTCCCTGCCAGGCCAGCTGGCTTCCACCTTGGCCTCTCCCTCCTCTGACAGCCAAGCTTCATGGGCTAAAGATCCCTGGGAAAGTGCTCCCCAGAAGTAGGTGAACAGGTTCCCCATAGAGTCAGGGGTTTGGGGAGTCTTCAGTAATGACTTTGGGTTTGAGTACAAAACAAACCAAGAGCCCCCTATCCCCCAGCTCTGGGCCAGCCTGGGATACACTGTTAGCAGGGTGAGCCTGAGCCAATCTCATGCCTTCCCAGAAGGGGTTTCTTCTATTTGTTAAATAAGAGGGATGACCCCTATCAGTTTCCCTCAGGGCCCTACTTGAACATTTTCCTAGGGCTTGGAGGAGTTAGCTCAAGCTAGGCCCCTGATTCCTGCCCTCAGAGACCTCCCAGTCTTGTGAGGGAAAAGGTGTGCTTTGAACATGCCCAGTGGGGTAGGGGTGGCAAAGCTTTGGCCAAAGGAGGCAGATCTAGGAAAGGCAGGGATTAAGAACTGCTTGGTGGAGGTGGGCTGGGTGGCAGTCAGCCTTTCAGTGATGGGAAGAAAGTTTCAAATTACCAATGGAACAGTTGTGCCAAGGGACCTACCTAGGCTGCAGAAGGAGGCTCTGGGAATCAGGCTGGGAAAGGAAGCCTGAATAACTACTTGCCCTTTCCTTTTCCCCTGGGCAGCTCAGTGGGGTTCTGCCCACCAGGTAAAGAGGGCTTCTCCCCCAACCTACAGAGATCAGCCTAATGGACATCTATCCCTCAGATTGGCTCCTTGCTACAAAGAGCCTGAAGAGGCCAGAGGCAGGAGCCAAACCTAATTGTTTGTCAAGATGATGCCAGGAATAGAGGAGAGCAAGTTCACCAGGAGAGCTAGAAACACTTCCTCAACAGGCCCAGTCTTTGCACATTTAACCACTTAATTTATTTAAGCAAATCCTGCAATTAATGCAAATCTCTGGAAAGTACAAGAAAACCACGTGGCCTATGATCAAAACTCAGCCAACCTGACCTTTCCACATTATTATGGGGGGGGGGATGAGGGTTAAGTGACTTGCCCAGGGTCACACAGCTAGTAAGTGTCAAGTGTCTGAGGCTGGATTTGAACTCAGGTCCTCCTGAATCCAGGGCCGGTGCTTTATCCACTGCGCCACCTAGCTGCCCCTCCACATTATTATTAATGATTGAACAAAGGATGTGGATTGAAGGAAGGACCCACACTCCGTTTCTGTCTCTGTGTGTCTCTCTCACACACAATCCTAATACAATCATTCATACAGCATCTTTCCTTTCCATTTCCATTTTTGCAGTCAGGCTGCATACTGTTTCCTGGTTTTATTCTGTATTCATTTCTGCAAGTCTTCCCAAGTTTCTCTGAAATCTTTATATTTATTGTTCTTCATAGCCTAGTCATATTCTATTACAGTCAGGTACCATTAGGCAGCCAGGTAGCACAGTGGATAGAGCACTGAGTCTGAAGTTAGAAAGTTCAAATCCAGGCTTGGACATTTACTAGGTGTGTGAGATCCTAGGCAAGTCACTTCACTTCTGCCTGCCTCTGTTTCCTTAACTGTCAAATGGGGATGATAATAGCGCCACACAGTGCCATTGTGTGAAGTACAGGAGATCATATAGGTAGAGCACTTAGTTCAGTCAGTGTCTGTCTTAGTCGATGATCAACATTTATTTAGCACCTACCATGTGCTAAGCCCTAGTGGAATGACTTTCCCCCTCCCTCTGAAAGATGCATTCATCCATTTCTGAAATCAACAGGGCTCTATTTTGTTCCAGGTTCTTTGGGATGCCTGGTGGTGGCCAGGAGAGGATGGAGTGGCATTGGGGGTTGGGCGACTCCTTGCCTCACCAAAGTGGGATCTGACATTACCAGCCACTGGCACTCAGCGAAGGGGTCTACCTTGTCCAGTCTCAGCATTTCCCCTGGTGGCTCCCTGAGGACCCCGAGGGCTGGGAGTGAATATAGCAAAGAGGGGAGAGATGACAGGGGACCAACCCAAAACCTACCTGAGGGTCATCCTCCTGAGCATAGGAGACAAGAGGACGGGAAACATAAGCCCTAGACCACAGGATTCCTGGCCATAGTAGGAACATAGTTCCCAAATGGTCCCTGTGAGACTTTGTCCTTCCACAGCTCCCCACCACTGGATCTGAGGTCTGACAGTCCCTGTGATATGGGGGGGGGGGACCTCTGGTTCAGGAGGCATGTCCAGCAGGAACCATGGGCTTTATTCCAATCTTCATGGCTAGGGGGCAGCTAGGTGGCACAGTTGATAAAGCACCGGCCCTGGATTCAGGAGGACCTGAGTTCAAATCCGGCCTCAGACACTTGATACTTACTAGCTGTGTGACCCTGGGCAAGTCACTTAACCCTCATTGCCCTGCAAAAAAATCTTCAGGGCTAGAATAAGGGCAGAACTTGTTGGTTGGGGGCTGCCTCAAGAGCTCAGAAGCAGGAGCCAAACCCAATAGTTTGTCAAATGAGCACAGAAATAAGGAGAGTAAGAGCAAGTTCATTAGGACACCTAGAAACACTTCCTCAACAGGGGTGCACTGATTGGATCAAATCCTCTAGTGAATTGAAAGCTAAAGGAAAGCACCACTCAGAAAGGTGGGACCTGCCCTAAACACACTCCAATCTGCCCTATTCCAAAAATATGAGCAATGATACAACAATGGGATGCAAGTTAAGACATAAACACACAGAAACACAAATGTTCCTACATTTATACAGACCCACACCGGTTCAGCCCCAGTACAATCATTTCATAAGTAATTTTAATCTCTATTAATTAGGAATCAGGGGGAGGAGATGAAAGAGGATCTTCCAGAGGGCCTTCAGAATCATCTGAATGACTAGGGAAGAGGAGAGGTCAGGCAGACAAAGGCAAAGAAGACTGAGTACCTTAACTCCTAAGAGAAATCTCATGGGAAAAGATGGTGGAAGATTTGGACAAATCTCCTCACAAGTGAGCATTCCTATCTTTCATGTATATTTTGATAGGTATGAGTACTCACCTCTTCTCTCACTAGATCCATACATCTGATAAGTTCTTTTTATGCATTCATATATATATATGAATATTCTTCCATGCCTCTTTGTTAATATTTCAGTATTCATATATCCTTTTTATATATCAATATGTGTGGGTTCCCTTATATTCTCTCTCGATAGATAGATAGATAGATAGATAGATAGATAGATAGATAGATAGATAGGTAGATAGATAGATAGATAGGTAGATAGATAGATAGATAGATAGATAGATAGATAGATAGATAGATAGATAGATAGATGATATAGATGCAATATGAGTTCTTTCCTCTATATAGGATTATATTATCATATATATAATTCCATATATACCATTATAAATCAAATCATTCAGTACTGAGAGGAATAGAGACAGGAAGAATATTCCCTTACACATACACATGTATAATATTATATATTACATATATATGTATGTGTATGTGTGTATACACACACACATATATAAATTTTTCCTGTGTGTGTATATACATCCATTCACAAAGGAAAAATCTGATCACTCCTGGATAAGAATATACAAAGCCCAAAGATTATGAAAGGGGGGAAGAAAGGGGGGCCTCTAGACAGACACAAGAAGGTGGTGGGCATCAGTGCTGGTCCCTGGGGTCCCCTCCCTCCGTTCCGTATCTCGGATTGGCCAAAGCCAGGTAACGCCACTGGCAACTTGAGCCACTGGTAGAGGCTAGGGGGAGGGGGGTGGTGGCGGGGAGGGGCCGGCGGAATGAGCTCTGGGAGATATTTGGGAGAAAAGAAAATCAGCAGGAGAGGAAGTGGGGGAAGGGGGAAGGAGCAAGAATGGGCGTGTGGGGGAGGGACGCTGCTGGAAGAGGAGTGAGAGGTATGGCTGGTGGGGGCCAGCGGAGAGAGGGGCGGCGTTGGTGGGAGGGGGACTCCTGCCTCACCAAGGTGAGCGCTGACGTCACCGGTCACTGGAGCTCGGCGGGGGGTCCAACTTGCCCAGACTCAGCTCCTCTTGGCTGGGGGCTCCCTGAGGACCCCCAGGGCTGGGAGTGGATTTCTGAGAGGGGAGAGAGGCCCCGGGACCAGCCCAAAGCCCACCTGAGGCTCCTGAGCATGGAGACAAGTGGCCAAGAAACATAAACCCCAGATCCCAGGACTTCTGCCCCATAGTAGGGAATAGGTCCCCAACTGGTGCCAAGCAGATATTATTCATCCACCCCTCTGGGGACTGTCAGACCTCTGGTTCAGGAGGAAGTGCCATTTTTTGGACAAGGGAGGCCCATATTCTCAGGAGGGACTGTAAGCAGGGAGTAGAAAGAGAATTGCAGCTCCTGAATGAAACTAGCTCAGGGAGCAAAAGTCTGGGGGCTAATGGTACATCAATCAATCAATCAACACTTATTAAAAGCTTGCAATGTGCCAGGCATTGTGCTGAGTGCTAGGGATACAAAAAGAGGCAAAAGATAGTCCTTGCCCTCAAGGAGCAGACACTTTAATGGGGAGACAACATGAAAACAAAACCAATATAGACAAAGCAAGCTGTGTACAGGATGAATAAAGGGAAGACCCTAGAATGAAGAGGGGTTGGGAAAGGCTTTGAGATTGAAGGGAAGCCAGGGAGGTCAGTGGTCAGAGAGGAGCAGATAAAGCATTCCAGGCATGGGGGGCAGCCAGAGAGAATGCCCAGAGCTGAAAGATGGAAGGACTTGTTTATATAACAACCTGAAGGTTAGTGTCCCTAGATGGAAAAGTGGATGGCAGGGGGCAGTTAGTTGGTGCAGTGGATAAAGCACCAGCCTTGGATTCAGGAGGGTCTGAGTTCAAATCTGGCCTCAGACACAACACTTACTAGCTGTGTGACCCTGGGCAAGTCACTTAACCCCAATTGCTCCAAAAAAAAAAAAAAGAAAAGAAAAATCCCTTTGGGTGGCTGAAGGGAGAATGGATTGGAGTGGAGAGAGATTTGAGGGAGGTGGACCCACCAGCTGCTGCTGCAGATAATCCAGATGTGTGGTGAAGAAGGGTTGCGCTAGATCGATGACAGCATCAGAGGGGAGAAGGGGCCATATGTAAGAGAAGTCATCAAGGTGACATTGCCAGGACTTGGCCACAGATTAGTTATTGGGAGTGAGAAATAGAGAGGAATCCGGTATGACTCCAAGGTTGTGAGTGTGAGGGACCATAAGGATGGTGTTGCCCTGTATACTACGAGGAAAGAATGAGTTCTGTTATAAACATGTTGAGTTTAAGATGTCTACTGAACATCTAGTTGGAGATGTCCAAAAGGCAGTTGGAGATGGGAGATTGGAGGTCAGCAGAGAAACTGGAGCAGGAAAGGTAGATTTGAGAATTGCCGAAATATAGACAGTCCATGGGGGCCAGTGAGATCACCAAATGAAGAGGTATAGGGGGAGAAGAGCAGGGTTGGCCAGAGACATAGGAGGAAAACCAGGAAAGATAGGGAGGGGGGGGAGGGACAGAGAGAGACAGAGATAGAGGCAGAGACAGAGACAGAGAGAGAGAGGAGAGGGAGACAGAGAGAGGAGAGGGAGAGGAAGAGAGAGAAGAGAGACAGAGAGAGGAGAGAGATGGAGGGAGGGAGAGAGAAAAGAGGAGAGGAGACAGAGAGAAAGAGAGACAGAGACAGAGAGAGACAGAGAGGGAGAGGAGAGAGGAGAGAGAAAGAGAGGAGACAGAGAGAGGGAGGGAGGGAGGGAGAGACAGAGAAAGAGACAGAGCTAGAGGCAGAGACAGAGAGAGACAGAGAGGAGAGGGAGGCAGAGAGAGAGGAGAGGGAGAGGGAGAGGAAGAGAGAGAAAGAGAGAGAGGGAGAGGAGAGAGATGGAGGAAGGAAGAGAGAAAAGAGGAGAGAAAGAGGAAGGAGAGAGGAGAGGAGAGAGAAGAGGAGACAGAGACAGAGAGAGAGGGAGGGAGGGAGGGAGGGAGAGAGAGATAGAGAGAGAAAGAGAGACAGAGACAGAGAGAGACAGAGAGACAGAGAGAGATAGAGAGGGAGAGGAGAGAGGAGAGGAGAGACAGAGAGAGGAGAGAGAGGGAGGGAGAGGAGAGAGAAAGAGAGAAGAGGAGACAGAGACAGAGAGAGAGGAAGGGAGGGAGGGAGAGACAGAGAGAAAGAGAGACAGAGACAGACAGAGACAGAGACAGACAGAGAGAGAGGGAGAGGAGAGAGGAGAGAGAAAGAGAGAAGAGGAGACAGAGAGAGGGAGGGAGGGAGGGAGGGAGAGAGACAGAGAGAGAGAGAGGGAGAGGAGAGAGGAGAGGGAGGGAGGGAGAGAGACAGAGACAGAGAGAGAGACAGAGAGAAGAAGAGAGGGAGACAGAGAGGAGAAGGAGAAGGAGAGGAAGAGAGAGAGAAAGAGAGAGGGGGAGGAGAGGAGAGGAGAGACAGAGAGAGAGGAGAGAGAAAGAGAGGAGGAGACAGAGAGAGAGGGGACAGAGAGAGAGGGAGGTAGGGGGGGAGAGAGACAGAGACAGACAGAGACAGACAGAGACAGAGAGATAGAGACAGAGAGACACAGAGAGAGACACAGAGAGAGAGGCAGAGACAGAGACAGACAGAGACAGACAGAGAGAGAGAAGAGGAGAGGGAGACAGAGAGAGAAATACACACGTATATACATATATACACACAATATATATGTGTATGTATATAGGATGTCTACACATATCGAATACACATACATGCGTGCATATATACATGATTATAAAGACAGCCATTCAATACTCATTAAGAGGGAAAAAGAGAATGGAAGATTCCTCCCTTATGATTATACAGAGGAAATATTTGAGCACTCATACATAAGAATACACAAAGCCCAGGGGTTTTGAAGTGGGGACACAGGGTCGGCTGGACAGACAGCAGGGCGGTCTCTGGGCTTCAACCCTGGTCCCTGGGTTCCCCTCCCTCCCTCAGTCCTGGCTCCCAGGATGGCCAAAGGCAGGATACCTCCCTCCACTGGCAGCTCAAACCACCTGAATCGGAGCTGGGGGAGGGAGAAATGAGCCACAATGGGCCTGTAGGGGAGAGAAGCTGACTGTGGGAAGAGGAGTGAGTAAGATGGCTGGTGGGGGCCAGTGGAGGAAGGGGTGGCATTGGGTCTCCTGCCTCATGTCACTGGCCCTGGCGCTCAGCAGGGGGTCCACCTTGCCCAGACTTGGCTCCCTGAGGATGCCAAGGGCTGGGAGTGGATTCTGAGAGGGGAGAGATGGCAGGGGACCAGCCCAAAGATCCCCTGAGGCCCAGGTTCCTGAGCACAGGAGGCAAGGGGACAAGAAACACAAGCCCCAGACCTAAGGACTACTACCATGGACCCCAGCTGGTCTCCTTGCCCCCTCCCTAGGTCTGGCAGCCCCTGTGAGATAGGGGGCACCTCTGGTTCAGGAGGCAGGTCCAGGAAGAACCAGGGGTTTTGTTCCAGTCTTTAGGGTTAGAATAAGGGCAGATCTTGCTGGTTGGGGGCTGTCCCAAGGGAAGCAGGATTTTCCCAGCGAGTGTCTCAGGGGTGAGTTTGCTCATATGAATGTGGGAGTATTGTCCAAATGCCCTTGTAGATTTTGATAAGATTTGGGGCTACCAGAGCCCTCAAAGGTCATCTGGACCAATCTCCTCATTTAGAGAAAAAGGATAACTGAGCCCAAAAGGAGGACAGGGACATGGCCAAGGTCACAGAGCCAGTGAGGGGTAGCCCCAGCCCTCGAGCTCAGGTCTCTCTTGGCTGCCAGGCCAGCTGGCTTCCATCTCGGCCTCTCCCTCCTCTGACAGCTGTCAAAAGGCATTCACAACGTCAGGAGAATTATATGAAAACCAGGTTTATTACAAGAGAAATAAACATGCCTGGGAACCCAACAGGCTCTAAGTTTTTACAGAAGTTTACACTTTTATAATAGCAGGACAAAGGGAGGAAGGGATACCAGGAAGGGGAGTAACATGGGGAGGGGGAACAATATAGCCCAGCTACAGGACACCAAGATCACTCCCCGGGGGAGGAACAGCGTGATAGCAAAAGCCATATTTTTTCCCTTGAGAACTGCTAAGCTATGACGATAGGAAGGTCCCCTTATCTGCGGAAGGCCCTGGCTGCACAAGCATTATCACAGACTGGCTGGCACCCATCTTGCCTCTGAAGGACACACAGGGAATCCAGATTGAGGCATAGCAACAAAGTATGTGAGCTCAGGGGGACCTTTGTCCTTGGAACATGCTCTGAGCCCAGTGTTGGTGGAAAGTATGACGAACCTCCAGGGAGGGCTGTGGCAGTGCTGGCAAAGCCTTAGCCCAAGGAAGCCAGCCCTGGAGAGGCAGGGATCAAGAACTGCTTGGTGGAGGTGGGCTGGGCGGGGGGGGGGGGGGGGGGGGGGGGTAGTTGGACTTTCAGTGATGGGAAGGAAGGGGCAGATTATCAACAGACCAGAGGGAGGAATTTTCAGCTGTGCAGAGGGACCTGCTTGGGCTGCAGATGGGGGTTGTGGGAATCAGAATGGGAAGAGAAGCCCAAATAACCCCTTGAGCAGCTCATGTGCCCTTTCCTTCCCACCCTGGGCAGGTCAGTGGGCCTCTGCCCACCTGGGAAAGATCGATTCTCCCCCAACATACATAGGTCAGCCTCATAGATATCTATCAGGAAGATTCTCTCTTGCTGCAAACAACCTGAAGAGACCAGATGCAAGAGCCAAACCCACTTTTTTGTCAACATGAGGACAGAAATAGAGGAGAGCAACTTCACCTGGAGAGCTATGAACACTTCCTCAACAGGCCCTGACCAATGAGAGCAAATCCTGTACTGAATAGAAGTCCAAAGGAAAGTTGGCTGTTGTCTCTAGTTCTCAAAGAGACATCGTTGTGTTAAAGTCAGTGTGTCGGACTGTGGCTGATTAAACCAATGCAAGCTCGGGATGTTCTATCACAGGTTGGGCATAAAGAGTCATGTGAACATTTGGGATGGATTCTTTAAATGTGCATATCTCTAGTTTCTTTTGAGCTACTTCAATTCTGCTTTGCTCATAGAGCACAGCACCTTCTGTGATGATGCTGGGCAGACCTGTGCCAGTATCTCCCATGTCATGCTATCAATTCCAAAGTTCTTAGGAGAGACCTTGAGGGTATCCTTGGATCGCTTCTTCTGACCTCCATGTAAGGCCTTGCCTTGTGTGAGTGAGTTCTCTGGAAAATTGTCTTTTCCTGTAAATGAGCATTTGACATTCAAACAACACGGCCAGCTCATCAGAGTTGTTCTCTCTGCAATAAAGTTTGAATGCTTGGCAGTTCAACTAGAGAAATGTCCTTAGAGTCTGGTACCTTATCCTGCCAGATGATCTTCAGAATCTTCCTAAGAAAATTCAGATGGAAGTGATTCTGTTTGCTAGCATGGTGCTGCTAGGCTGTCCAGGTTTCACAGGCATAGAATGATGAGGTCAGCATGATGGCTCTGTAGACCTTCAGTCTGGTCGTTAGTCTAATACCTCTTCTCTCCCACACTTTCCTGTGGAGCCTCTCAAACAAAGCACAACACAGAACAATGTAGCCTACATTCAAATGCACTCCAATCTGACCTATTCCAATGTGTGAGCAATGATGGAAGGAGGGGATGGGGTGGGATGGAAGTTAGGACATACACATGCAGAAACAGACCCAGACAGACAGAAACACACATTCCCACATTTACACACATCCACACTCATGCACCCCCAGTATGATTTTTTTAATTAAAAAAATTAACTGATTTGGATTAGTTATCATTGTAAGAAGATGAAACAGGATCTCAAGAACATCTTCAGAAATATCTGATGGACTCAGGAAGTAGGAAGGTCAGGCAGATAAAGACAAATGAGGCTGAGAACCTTAACTCCTAAGGGAAATCTCATGGAAAAGGGTGGTGAGAGATCTGGACATTATCTTCTCATGTGAATTACATTCCTATCTTCCACCTGTAGTTTGACATGTATGAGGAATCACCTCTTCTCTCACTATATCCATACATCTGAGTATTGATGTTCTCTTTATGTAGCCATGTATATGGATACGTCAACATACTTCCTTGTTCATATTTCAGTATATACATAATCAATGTATATGGGTCCCCTCATATTCTCTTTATAGCCATATATCTCTATCTCCATCTCTATCTATCTATCATCTATCTTAACAACCATATATTCAGAGCATATAAATATACTCCGTTGTCTCTTTTTACTCCTATGGATGCATAATCATTCATGTGTTTTCTCTATATGTTCACATATTTGAGCATTCACTGTGTCTCTATTCCTAACCTACTATTTCATTCCTACCCCACTACTACATACTCTTTCTATCCATATTACTATATGTAGAGATACTTTATTCTCTGCCTATATTCCTATATATGAGTACTGATATACTCTCTGTGTACATAAACAGGAGTCTTCATATATTCTCTCACAGGGAGAGAAGCAGTGAAATCCCTTTATGAATAGCGAGATGATATAGGAGAACTTTTATCTGTGAACAGAGAGAGAATGTAAGCACACACACAAACACACACATACATATATGCATATATATGAATAAAGAGAATATGGGTATTTATGTAGATGAATATAGAGTGAATATGTGAGTACTCACATACACAGGAATAGAAAGAATGATTACTAATGCTTATGAGAAAGAATATACAAGTCACATAAATGAATTTATAGAAATGATAACTGAGGACATGCAAATAGGAATGAAGAGAAATCTTGAATGTATATGTGTGTATGTGTATGTGTATATGTATATACCTACTCTTCATATATATGAGTTGTTATATATTTTCTATATATTCATTGATATTAATATGAATTTATATTTTATAAGAATAGAGAGTGATGTAAATGAATACCCTCGGAGGAAGAAAGAGAATGTAAGTGAAATATAAGTTCTTTTTCTTATATATAGGACTACAAAGAGTCATTCAGTTCTCATAAAGAGGAATAGAGAGAAGGGAAGATTCCTCCCTTAGATGAATATACAGAGGAAAAATTTGGCCACTCATGGATAAGAATATACAAAGCTCAGCGGTTTTGAAGAGGGGGGATAGAGAGCCATCTGGACAGACAGCAGGGAGTTTCTGGACATCAGTGCTGGTCCCTGGAGCCCCCTTCTTCTCTCCATCCCAGCTCTTGGAGTGGCCACAGGCAGGACCGCCCACTGGCATCACCAGCCACCTGTGGTGGCAGTGGGGGAGGGGAATGACCCTGAGAAGGTCTTTGGGAGAAGGGCAAATGAGCAAGAGTGGGAGCGTGGGAGAGAAATGCTGACTGCTGGAAGAAGAGTGAGATGGCTGGTGGGAGGGCAGTAGAGGGAGGGGCAGTGTTGGTGGGAGGGGGATTTCTGCTTCATCAAGGTGGGCACTGGCGTTCAGCGTAAGGGAGGTGAGGGACCTTGCCTAGACTCAGATCCTCTTGGCTGGTGGCTCCCTGAGGACCCCTGTGGTTGGGAGTGGATGTCTGAGAGGTGAGAGATACCAGGGTATCAAACCAAAGCCAACCTGGGGCCCAGGGTCTTGAGCATGGGAGACAAGAGGCCAGGAAACACAAGCCCCAGACCTCAGGACTCCGGCCCATGTAGGGACACTGTTCCCATCTGATCCCCACAGTATCTTGCCCTTTCACTGCCCCGCTCCCCAGCTTTGACAGTCCCTGTGATATGGGGGGGAGCACCTCTGGTCCCAGAGGTAGGTTGGGGAATAACAATGGGTTTTATTTCACTTTTTAGGGTTGGAATAAGGGCAGAACTTCCTGGTTGGGGGCTGCCCCACAGAAACCATTAGACCAGCAGGGATTTCTCAGCTGGAGTATAAGATGGGATGAGTTTGCTAACATGGTCGGGTATAGATGTGGCAGTAGAGTCTGAATGGGGTTGTAGGTTTGGGCAGGATGGAGGCTAATAGAGACTTCAGAGGTCATCTGCTCCAACCTCCTCATTTGGGAGAAAGGGCAATTGAGGTCAAGAGCAGGGCAGGGATATGGCCAAGGTCACAGAGCCAGTAAGGGGCAGACCCAGGCCTTGAGCCTAGGTCTCTCTTGCCCACCAGACTAGCTGCCTTCAGAGACCTCCCAGTCTAGTGAGAGAAATGTGTGCCTTGGACATGCCCAATGTGGTAGTGCTGGCAAAGCCTTGGCCTAAGGAGGCCAGCCTTGGAGGGGCGGAGATCAAGAACTGCTTGGTAGAGGTGGGCTGGGGGCAGTTGGGCTTTCAGTGATGGGAAGAAAGGTGCAGATTATCAACAGAAGACAGGGGAGAAATTTTCAGCTGTGCCAAGGGACCTGCTTGGGCTGAAGAAGGTGCTCTGGAAATCAGGGTGAGAAAGGAAGCCTGAATAACCCCTTGACCAGAGCCCACGTCCCCTTTCCTTTCCCATTCTGGACAGCTCAGAAGGGTTCTGCCCACCAGGGAAAGGGGCTTCTCCCCCAACCTGCAGAGACCAGCTTCATGGACGTATCACCGAGAATGTCTCCTGCTACAAATAGGAGAAGCCAGAAGCAGGAGCCAAATCCACTTGTTTGTCTAAATGCGGCCAGAAATAGAGAAGAAGTTCACCAGGAGAGCTAGAAAGACTTCAACAGGCTCACACTGATGGGAGCAAATCCTGTAGCTAATAGAAATCTACAGGAAAGCATAACACAGAAAGATGCGGCCTCCTTTAAAAATACACTCCAGGGGCAGCTAGGTGGCACTGTGGATAGAGCACTGGCCCTGGATTCAGGAGGACCTGAGTTCAAAGCCAGCCTCAGACACTTGACACTTACCAGCTGTGTGACCCTGGCAAGTCACTTAAGCCCAATTGCCTCACCAAAAACAAACAAACAAACAAAACAAAACAAAACAAAAACACACTCCAGTCTGACCTATTCCAATGCGGTAGCAACAGTAGAACAGGGGGTGGGATGGAAATTAGGACATATAGACAGAGACACAGACACATACATACACACAGGCACACAGAAACACACACTCTTCTATACTTATGCACACCTACACTGGCACATCCACACAACAATCATTCCATAACAAATTTTATTCAATATTAGTGATCATGGTAAGGAGATGAAAGGGGGTCTCAAGAGGGCCTTCAGAAACATCTGATTGACTGGAGAAGTGGAGAGATCTGTCAGACAAAGGCAAATAGGCTGAGAACCTTAACTCCTAGGGAAAATCTCATGGAAAAGATGGTGGAAGATCCTCAATAGTGAGAATTCTGATCTTCCATGTGTATTTTGACACCTAGGAGTACTTACCTCTTTTCTGATAATATCTATACATCTGATTATTGGTATGTTCTCTTTATGTATTCTTATGGGCAAATATTCCTTCAGGCTTCCTTGTTCATATTTCAGTGTTCATAAATCCTTTTATCTATTAATCAATATATGTGGGTTCCCCCATATTTCCTCTATATTTGCATATATATACACAATCATATTCAGTGTATATCGATATACTATATCGTGGACAGCTGGGTGGTGCAGTGAATAAAGCACAGGCCCTAGATTCAGGAATACCAGAGTTCAAATCCGGCCTCAGACACTTGACACTTACTAGCTGTGTGACCCTAGGCAACTTAACCCCATTGCCCCACAAAAAATCATCTCTTTTGACTCATATATCTGATTATTCATGTATTCTCTCCATATTTCACATATATGAACACTCATATAGTCTTTCTATATTCCTATACGGGTGTATTATTTGTGTGTGCTCATTCACTCCATATCCCTATATGTTCTCGGTCTATACTCCCATATACTCTGTGAATGTAGACAAGAGTCTTCATATGTTCAGAGAGAAGCAGTGCAATACTCTGAGGAGAACTGTCATCCACGAATATAGTGACAGAATATAAGGGTAAACAGATGCTTCTATAGAGAATATGGGTACTCAGATGAATAGAGAGTGAAAATGTGGGTACTCATATGGTAGGAATAGAGAGAATTGTTACTAATGTTTATGAAGACATAGAATGGATGTCCTATAAATGACTTTGTAGAAAGGGGGAATGAGTACATGTCAGCTGGAATAAAGAGAAAGAACCTGGGTACTTATATAGGAATATGTCTTCATATGTATGAGTTATTTGATATTCTCTATTCATTTACACAAATATGAATTAGTTATACTTTATAGGAGAGAGACTCTATGGTCATATATCTGAGTATTCATAGATATATGTATATGAATTCTCTCTTCTATATAGGATTAAATTATATATATACATATATATATACTCATATATTCAATTTAAAAGAGAGTCATTCAGTTCTCATAAAGAGGAATAGAGAGAGAATGAAAGATTCCTCCCTTACATGAATATACAGAGGAAAATTTGGGCACTCATACATAAGAATACACAGAGCCCAGGGTTTTGAAGGGAGGGGACACAGGATGGTCTGGACAGACAGCTGGGGGTCTCTGGGCATCAGTCCTTTTCCCTGGGGTCCCCTCCCTCCATCCTATCTCCCAGAATGGCCACAGGCTGGACAACCCCCACCCTGGTAACTTGAGCCACTTGTAGCAGCAGTGGGGGTGGGGAAATGAGCCTGACAGGAGTGTGGGGAAGGGATCCTCACTGCAGGGAGGCGGGTCAGTGGGATGTCTGGTGGGGGCCAGTGGGGGTATGGGCCAAGGTTCCGAGTAGGGATGGGCATTGATGTCATCAGTCATCAGCACTCAGCGGGGGGTGCACCTCGCCCACACTCAGCTCAGCTTGTCTGGGGGCTCCCCGAGGACCCCGAGGGTTGGGAGTGGGTCTGAGGGGGGAGAGAGGCCAGGGACCCAGCCCGAAGTGCACCTAAGGTCCAGGCTCCAGAGCACTGGAGACGAACGGACAGCAGACATAAGCCCCACACCCCAGAGTTCCTGTGGGACCCTGGCCTTGCCCCAGTGGTCCTTCCCCACCTCTCAGCTTCATGGGACTTGAGTCATTTCTTGGGGAAAGTTCACTGAATTCTCCCTATTTCCGGAAGATGCTGATGAGGGAATCCTTGAATGAGGGGCCTCATGACCCCAGCCTCCTTTTCTCCAAGGAGTGCCTGGAGAGGGAGGGAGAAGAGGTTTGCTGTTCTGGGCAGCAAGTCTGGGGGTGAATGTCAGGTGTGGAATTTAAACTCCCTGGGGGCAGGGGCTGTATTTTTGTCTTTCTGCCCCCACCCTTAGCACAATGCCTGGCACATTGGAGGATCTGAGCCATTCTTTTTTCACCAGAAATAAAATGGAAGCAATGAGAGACCTGTCTCTGAGAGAGAGTCATGTCTCCAGTTAACAAGTGGGCCTCCTGGAGGTGCCCCTCCCCTCCCCCCTGAACCCTCCAGGGCTAATTTTAGCCTCTTCCTCGTCCCCTCCCTCCTCCTTCCCTCCTGGGCTCGGGCAGACAGCCCAACTATCTTACTGCTGGGATTCCTGAAGGAGGGAGAGACAGAGGGAGGGAGGAGGAGTGGAACAATGACAGCCCCCCCGTCCGACTGTCCCCCCATAAAACTTGGTGGACCATGGAGCCCAAGAGGGGAGAACAGCCTGGAATGGGCATCACGAGACCTCTCCCTCCCCTTCCTCTCCCAGCCCGCAGATCAGGTTCCTTCTTCACTTCAAAGATAACCCGGCTGCTGCCACACTTGGCCGCCCCTCCACCCCCTCCTCCTCCTCCAGCCGCACCCTGCTCCCCCCTCCCCACCTCTTCTGGAGAAGAGGGGAAGCAGAAAGGGGAGCCTGAGTACGGGCCAGTTTTGTACCAAGTGCGAGAACAGTTAAAGGCACAGCCTCTCATCCTATACACCCTGAGGAAGGGAAGGATCGAGCCCCCAAGGGGCCCCACTATCCCGTCCAGATGTTTGGTCACAGGGAAAGCATCTCCCTTTGCAGGCCCCTGACTTGCTCCCTCTGTCCCTCCCTCCGTCCCTCCTAAGGGGCAGCCTGGCTTGGCCCAGAATGTGTCTGCAACTCAGAGAGGAAATGATTCTGTCCCATTCAACCCTCAACCAAAACAGGACTAGAAGGACCCCCCCCCCTCCAATATCTCCTTTGGTTGACAGAGAAATGCACTGGGACTGAAAATTGCCCAGTTTCTGCCCCTCCATTGGGTCCAGGAACCACTGATGCCCCTCTGTGCCCCAGGCCTGTCCCTCCTCCTCCTCAGATCTCTCCCTGCTGGGTGACCTGGAGGGTCTAGTTAGTAACTCTAGCAGGGATCTACACCACAGGCTCATTTGCCCCTTTGCATGGAACCTCCCAATTTCCTCAGGTTGTCACCAGTGAGAACAGAACAAAGGGGTTTAGGAGGAGAGAAAATGTGAAAAGCCACTGGAGAGATGAAGGAATGAGAATCCTGGTCCTGCCCTGACAAATCAGGCAGCTTCACCTGCCTCCAACCTCCCCTCTATCTTCTTACTTATCTGATATTTGGTCCTAGTAACAATAGAGAGCCAGTGGTGCTGGCTGACTCAGGTGGAGCTGGGGTGACTTGGTGAGACCGGCCCTTTAGGAAGATCACTCTCATAACTGAGTAGAGGAGAGACTGGAGTGAGGAGAAAGTGGAGGCTGTGAGAGCCATTGCAATAGCTGAGGCATGAGGAGTGGAGGATGCTGCACCAAGGTCATAGCAGTATCAGAGGAGAGAGATGGGGGAAGGTAGACATGACAGGTCCTGGCAGGGATCAGATATGGGGGGCAGGAGGGAGAGAATGAGGGGTGCAGGATGACACCTAGGTCGGAAGCCTGGGTGACTGGCAGGATGGTGGCACCCTCAGCCGTCATAGGCAATGTCAGCAGAGGGGAGGGCTGGGGGGAGATCAGGAGTGCAGTGTTGGGCACATGTTGAGTCTCAGATGTCTAAGGGACATCCTCTTGGAGACGTCCGATAGGGAGCTGGAGATTCAAGACTGAAGGTCAGGGGAGAGTGCAGGGCTGGGAAAACACATCTGAGGTTCCTCTGCATAGACATGATCCTGAAAATTCCAGGAGCTGGTATTTCCTTGAGGGAATCCTTATTCACTTATGTTGTTGAGCCAATTCATAGGGACAAGGATTTGTTGGCAAGAAGTTTCTTTTCTCACCACCTTTAATCCCAATGGCTGCTGGAGGGGAGGGGTGGGAAGCACCTACAGTGGCATTGGGTCAGGGGCTGGTAGAGAGTCCACTCCTGGGACTCTTGCGCTTCCCTGCTCATGGTTGGAGGTCACTGTTGGTGGTGGCAGGCAGGAAGAATGAGCTCTTCTCTGTAGGAGGGGGATCGCTTGGTGATGGCTACAGGGTCAGGATGGATACAGGGCCAGTGGTGTGGTATGGGAGGTGCTTCTATTTGGGGTCATTGGGGGCAGAGTCCTTGGCTATCTCCACCTGATTCTGAATGGAGGAAGTGGTCAAGGTGATCCTGATGATATCACCCATCTGGCCCATGCTGCCCTATATCTCCTATGGACCACGACTTACTGGCGTCAGGGCACTGAGAGGTGCTGGTGCTGGAGGGAGGGATGACAGACTCCTTGTCTACCAGAGTTTCTGCCCTTGATGCTGGCTGCAGGATCAGCCTGGAAGCAGAGTTATTGTACTTGGGGCTGGGAGGGTGGTGCTACCCTGGGAGATCTTGGGAAAAACCAGTCCCTCTCTCTACTTGGTTCTGAGTGAAGCCAGTATTGAGGTTGTCAGTGATGTGACCCATTCAGACCCTACCCCTACATCCATTTCCCTCTACTTAATGTTAGCAAATTAGCCCAGATCCCCCAGCTGGGAAAACCCTGATAATCTAATGCCTTCCATTGAGCCAGCCCCCAATCAGCCATTTTTGTCCCTATTCTAACCCCAAAGTTTGGAATAAAACCCCTGGTTCTTTCTGGAGCCACCTCCTGAACCAGAGGTGCCCCCCCTCATCTGTCAGGGACTGTCACATCAAAGCCCAGAGAGAACAACTTGGTCCTATGTCCCCAGCATGGGCAGGAGTCCTGGGATGTTAGGCTTATGTTTCCTGTCTCCTTGTCTCCCATGCTCTGGAGCCTGAACTCTAGGCGGGCTTTGGGCTGATCCCTGGGCCTCTCTCCTCCTCAGCCATCTGAGGACCTCGGGGTCCTCAGAGAGCCACCAATGAAGGGGAACTGAGCCTGGGCAAGTGGACCCCCCGCTGAGATCCAGGGATCGGTGCAGTCTTCGCCCACCATGGTGAGGCAGGAGTCTCCCAACCCCCAATGCCTCTCCTCCCTCCACTGTCCTTCACCAGGCATCCCACTCAGCAGTCTCCCTGCAGTCAGCCTTCCTCCCCCACATATCCGCTCAGGCTCATTCTCCCCTCCCCCCTCCCTCTCCTGCTCATTGGCTCTTCTCCCAAAGACCTTCTCAGGCTCGTTTTCCCCTCTCCCACTGCCTCTCCAGGTGGATGGATGTGCCAGAGGTGTGGGGGGGGAGGGGGGGTTCTGACTGTGGCCATTCCGGGAGATGGGATGGAGGGAGGGGATCCCAGGGAAAAGGACTGATGCCCAGAAACTCCCTGCTGTCTGTCCAGATGGCCCTCTGTACCCCCCTTCAAAACCCCTGGGCTTTGTATATTCTGATGTATGACTGCCCAAATATTTCCTCTGTAGATTCACGTAGGGGAGGAATCTTCCAATCTCTCTCTCTCTATTTTCTTTATGAGTATTGAATGACTCTCTTCATAATAGTATATATGGCACTGTATATGAATTTATGTGATTTTATAATCCTATATAGAGGAAATAACTCATATATTTCATTTGTGTATACTCTCTATTCATTTTGAATACTCATATAGAATACTTTCTCCTACGAAGAAATAATTCATATTTGTGTAAATTAATAGAGAAGAGATGACAACTCATACATATGAAGCCATGAAAATATGTATGTATATGTATGTATGTGTATGTGTGTATGTATATATGTATATGTGTGTATGTGTGTATGTATATGTGTATATATGTGTGTGTATATGTGTGTGTGTGTATATATATACACACACACACACATATATATATATATGGCCACAAGTTTTTTTCTTGTCCTGATGTGTTTCTTGCCACTGGACCCAGATGGCTCTGGAGGAGAGAGAGTGAGGCTGGTGACTCTGCACAGCCCTCCCTCACTTAAATGCAATTCAGTGCAAGTCATCACATCATCTCCCGTTGTCATGGTCCTCTTGAGAATGAAGGACAAATACATTCATTTATTCTTTCTATAAATTCATTTATATGACTTATACATTCTATCTCCTCATAAATATTAGTAACCATTCTCTCTTTTCCTACCTATGAGTACTCACAGATTCACTCTATTCACCTATATGAGTACCCATACTCTCTTTTCATATATGTGTGTATGTATGTGTATATACTTATGTTCTCTTGTTATATTCACTAGTGTTTTCCTATACCATCCCTATAGACCTAAAAGGATGCTCGCTCCTGCTTCTCTCCCTGAGAGAATATGTGAAGACTCCTTTGTCTGAAAGGAGTGAGTCTATCAATAGTCACATACTTATAGAAAGAATATATAAATAATTATATATATGATTAATTATGTATTTAGTCTGTATAAACATACTATATGGTCTTTCTTGATTATACATATGCAGGTGCCTATATATTAGAGGTGTTGAGATATACATGTATGCACAATGTATACATATAAATACTTTGTAAACATATAGATATGAAGAGCAGCATGCCTTTAGTGCATCAGGATTGCCAAGAGGTGAGTTGAACGCTGTATTCTATTAGCTCAGGAGGACAATGAGCCCCCTACTCCATCTCTGTCCTGCATGAATGGTTCTGCAGCCAAAGTGGTGCAGATGGGAGCAGAGCTTGGGTCTGGCAGAGTTACCTGAGGCTTTGTCTCTTAAGTCTTTGCCACAGACTGTGGTGGTTTAAAAGGGGGATTTACTTAGAGGCTGGGACACTCTGAGCTCCCATTGCTAAGTGTTTGTAAGGATGGTGTTCTAATCAAGG